>NC_080847.1:10509923-11134923 GCF_030435755.1 Ochotona princeps | reverse complement strand
CACCCCCACCTCCACCCTCCTACCTCAGGCCTGCACCCCCACCTCCACGCTCCTACCACAGGCCTGCACGCCCACCTCCACCCTCCTACCTCAGGCCTGCACCCCCACCTCCACCCTCCTACCACAGGCCTGCACCCCCACCTCCACCCTCCTACCACAGGCCTGCACCCCACCCCCACCTCCTACCTCAGGCCTGCACCCCCACCTCCACCCTCCTACCACAGGCCTGCACCCCCACCTCCACCCTCCTACCTCAGGCCTGCACCCCCACCTCCACGCTCCTACCACAGGCCTGCACGCCCACCTCCACCCTCCTACCTCAGGCCTGCACCCCCACCTCCACCCTCCTACCACAGGCCTGCACCCCCACCTCCACCCTCCTACCACAGGCCTGCACCCCCACCTCCACCCTCCTACCTCAGGCCTGCACCCCCACCTCCACCCTCCTACCTCAGGCCTGCACCCCCACCTCCACCCTCCTACCTCAGGCCTGCACGCCCACCTCCACCCTCCTACCTCAGGCCTGCACGCCCACCTCCACCCTCCTACCTCAGGCCTGCACCCCCACCTCCACGCTCCTACCACAGGCCTGCACGCCCACCTCCACCCTCCTACCTCAGGCCTGCACCCCCACCTCCACCCTCCTACCTCAGGCCTGCACCCCCACCTCCACCCTCCTACCTCAGGCCTGCACCCCCACCTCCACCCTCCTACCTCAGGCCTGCACGCCCACCTCCACCCTCCTACCACAGGCCTGCACCCCCACCTCCACCCTCCTACCACAGGCCTGCACCCCCACCTCCACCCTCCTACCTCAGACCTGCACCCCCACCTCCACCCTCCTACCTCAGGCCTGCACGCCCACCTCCACCCTCCTACCTCAGGCCTGCACCCCCACCTCCACCCTCCTACCTCAGGCCTGCACCCCCACCTCCCCCCTCCTACCACAGGCCTGCACCCCCACCCCCACTCTCCTACCACAGGCCTGCACGCCCACCTCCACCCTCCTACCTCAGGCCTGCACGCCCACCCCCACCCTCCTACCTCAGGCCTGCACGCCCACCCCCACCCTCCTACCTCAGGCCTGCACCCTGCCTCCACCCGAAATGCTGTGCTGCACACTGTGTTTTGATCTCTGCCTCTGCTTTCCACTCTGACAATTAACTAATCCTTTTCAATCATAGTCAAAGACAAGGATTTTACACACAATCAGTCCAGGAATCTTGCTTTTATTCCCATTGAACACCTTCAAAGAAAGCATCAGGGTTTATAGGTGATGGAGACTTTGGTGGGTAGAGCAGAAGTTAAGAGACTTCAGAATCCCACATCAACTCCATCACTGATTCATAATAGTCTTGACAAGCTCATTTGACATCTCAATACTCATCTGTTCATTTCATCAGTGACAGAACCATTAATATTTATAGACAGTCCACTAGTGCCTGGAATTATTCTAGACATTGATTTCATCTTAAGAAAAAAAAAAACAGGAATTGTCTGTGATGTACCCACAGTGATGTGGTGAAGATTAATTAATATAAATAAGTAATTCAATAATGCAGGGCACTCAGACACCTCGCAAATGGATACTGTGTAAATGTTATACAGGATGAGTAATAACAGCTACAGCTTGATGGACAAATTTCCAGCAAATTTAAAATCTCTGTCAACCTGTTAAAAGAATGGAAGTAAGCACTTTCTTGATAGTTTATAATTTATGCTTTTGTGTTTCCCACTGCCTAGGCTGGAGAGAGAGACAGAGAAGTGAACAGCCTGAACAGCAAGCTCTTGAGCCTACAACTTGACATCAAGAATCTGCATGATGTCTGCAAGAGACAGGGGAAGACCTTGCAGGAGAATCAACTCTGTGTGGAAGAGGCGATGATCAACAACCATGTAAGGGACCCAGCAGCTGCTCTTCCCTCAGCTCCCTTGAGCAGGAATGGTAGAAGGTTTTTCCATTGGTCATTCAAGAGTACTAATTGGGAAAGCCGTGAGAGAGAATTCAGCACACACACACACACAGCATCGCTGGCCACAGGATTTTCCAACCTAGCCATCTGCAAGGTCATCTAACACCTGAGGTGTTGATTTTCCCTTATCTGGCCTTTCATGCCTTGATTTATAGTCTGTAGCTCTGAAAATACCAGAAAGTAACATCTCCTAATGGATCTAAGACAAACGTCTAAATCAACCACAAAAATGAAACCATCATATCTGCTCTGAGTGATTGTTTTTCATCAATGCTATAGGTGTTCTTTATTGCCACACCTGTGTCTCATGGCCTAAGAGCATTTCTTCTTGGTGCCAGAACCCAGTCAAGATATAAACCAAGGGACTGAAGAGATAGCACCCTTAAAACAGCCTCAACCAACAATAAATTGGAAGACAATCAGCTGAATCACACCTGTACTTTTCCCTTAGTGCCTGATAACTTGAAGCATCCTTTGTCCTCTGTCCCAGAGTTCCTCAGAGGTAAACCACACCAGGTGCCAAACGGGGCACAGCTTCCTTCCCTTCCTTGTCTGGGTTCCCCCACGCCCCTACATAAGTTCCTGAGATTACCCCCTCCAACAACTACCACTCAACATCTAGTTTCTCATCACAGAGCGTGCCTTCCATGATGCCTGAGCCCAGATGCTCAGCAACACTTGCCCTTGTGTGTGTGAGCAGTAGAAGACCTCTTGACGGTATGATCCACTTTCTTCAGACTGTGATTTGGAACTAGTACTTACCTGGAGTCCAAGAAGTTCAAGAGCTGAGGCAACTTCTTTCAGAGTTTGTCTCTCACTTTCAGAAGTCTTTAAAATAGTTCCCAAATTTATCTACACAAGCTGGGGAGCCAGCTGGCAGGAATTTTGCCACAGCTCTTGAAAACCTTGGGTTTTACAGGAATACCTTACTTGCCTTCTTCATTTCTGTTTAGTGACTTGGGTTCTGTGTGGACACAAAGCAGGTATTAGCTGTGTGGACCTGTGGCTAGAACCCCTGCTCAGCCTCTTAGCTGCTGAGTACACAGTCACTGTGTTCTTCGTTGTTTGTGGTCAAGGATCTACTCACTTTGCTTTGTGTCAGAGTTCTCCGAGGGCTCACCACCTCACTGTGGTGACAGGCTGTTTCTCTGCAATGCCCTAAAAATGCTACCAACAAAGAAACTCTAGCTCATTTTACCAAATATCGTTGGCCTTTCCCCAGGAAGTCACAAATACAGGAAAAATATCCATTAGTTTTCCTAAATGGATCTCAGGAAGAAGATTATCATAATTTACTTTTTCTAAATATTAACATTTTAGGATATTTTCACCACTGCTGTCCTGAGTTCTCCATCAGGGAAAGCCATGTGGCTTATAAATGTACCTGGCAACTTGGAAGCAGAAAGGTATTAAATCGCATTTTATTATTCTAATTGCCCAGAAGAAGGTCTAACAGCTTGAAACAAGCTCTTTTTTCCCCTAGCACTTAGTGCAGAATTTAAATTGCAGACCATGCATACAAATACACAATTAGATGTAGACTTACACTCATTCACTCAGAAAATCCCTTTAAAATCTCCCTTCCACAAGGAAATGAAATACGGGAATAAAGGAGAAACCCAAGACTTTTTTGAAATTTTGGCTGATCTCTAACAAGGAGCTGGGGAAATAAGCAGAAGGTCATGGTTCAGGATCACAGATATCAGAGAAAATTAAAATATTACATCGAATGATATGTATAACCACAGGAGTAGGAGGGAGGGAGGAAGGGTATACTAAGAAAGAAAAAGACCTGACCTTATAAAATAAGAATAGATTATGCTCCAAATCCCAGGCATGGAACAGGGGCTTGAGCGAAGCAAGTGAAATGCCCAGGATGCAGAATTTATGGGCACTCAGTCTTCCTGTGCCAGCCTGCACATGCCTGAAGCCCAGACGGGCAGCCGCTTCAAAGGGCGCACCTCATTTCCCTCATCCTCATGCCGGTCCTGCTTGGGAGCCAAAAGGGCATCTCCCCTAAAGTGAAAGGAGGCAAAAACAACAGAGACATCATAAGGAAATGATCAAACCAGAAAAGGAAAGTCCTTTCTGAGCCAAGTTCACAGGCTCCCCTTCCTGGGAGAGGCATTGAGGAACAAACCTTGATATTCCGTGCAGCTCAGAGTGTCTAACTGATCTTTGAAGTGTGTGCAGGGCATTATTTTTAGCATAAAACTACACAAGGCAAATTTGATTCCTGCAGATAACAGTCACTTGAAGGATATATAAAGATTAGTAAGACCTTGATGGGCATTATCATACAGTACTATTAGAAATGAAAAAAATATATATATATATATACATGAATCCCTTGAATACTGTGTAGGATCTTGAATCGGATCCTGGAATAGAAAAAAAAACACATTATGGGAAAAAAAGATGAAACTCAAATAAAACAAATATTTTAATTAGTTCATACTAATCTACCAGTACTAATTTCCTAGTTGGGACAATTATACCAAATTATGGAAGTACTTAACCCTAGGAGAAGCTGACTGAACAATGTGTAAGACTGTGTGCTGCTCTTGCTATTTTTCTGTAAGTTAAAATTCATCCCCAAATAGTTACTTTTAAGAGAATCTCAGATAAGCATAGGTCACTGGTGAAAACAATATAGAAGTCATGAAGCTCTGACCAAAGTAAATGCATGTCACTTCCAAACACACAGTTCCACGCTCCACCAGTACAAGTCTGATGTTTGCAGAAGACACAAAAGGTAGCGGGCAAACCTGACTGATTATATAAGGCTAAACTGGCATTCCAAGAAATATCACTTAATATTACAGAGATAGGAAAAAGAAGTTCATGAAAATGACTGAAAGAGAAAACTATAGGTTCTTCTTTAGATTCTTAAATTTAAAAAAAAGGAGAAAGAAAAGAAAGGAAAAAAATCATCAGGGATCCAATTATCAGAACAATGCTAACTAACTGGTGACGGAATAGAGTCGGCACCAAGTAGAATAGGGAATAAAATGGTTAAAATGTATTTCGAAAAGCTGGCTTTAGGCAAATCAGCAGGGCCTGATGGCATACTTCTAAGAGTACTTAAGGAATTGGCAGGTGTTATTACATAGCTGCTGGTGATTATTTTTGAGAACTCAAGAGCATAAAGAAAGTCCCTGTAGACTGAAAAAGGGTAAATGAAGTGCTCATCTTTTTTAAAAGGAAAAGGGACAATCGTGGTAATTATAGACCTGTCAGCTTAACTTCAATATGAGGGAAAATACAGAACTTAACATCAATCAATTAGCATCAACTTGAAAAGCACAAAGTATTGGGTGGAAACCAATGTGACTTTTCAAAAGGCAAATCATGCCAGGCCAATTAATTTCCTTCTGTGATCAAGTGGCCACATAGACAAGGAAAAAGCAATAGCTGTAATCTCTGACCGCAAGTCAGGCTGAAAGGTTGACAAAATATGGGAACAGGTCCCCCGGGATGGCCAGGACTCCCCCCAAAAGCCTGGGTGGGAATCTAGGCGAGAAACCTGGTGTGTAGGATGGCCTCTGCCATCATGTCCTCCTCTGCACGATCATTTTCAAAACTGGTCCTACCTCCATAAAGTCATTTTCAACTTGCTCATTTTCTTCAATTTTCAGTTTATAAGTCAAAGAAGAATATGATCAAATAAACCTATGTCTTCGCTAGATGGAAAACTTACTTTAGAAAGAGAAGGGACAAAAAAATATGTCTGTACCTTTATTATACTACCCTTCGGCATATATATAAGTAAAGGTAGATCTAAACTATGACATGTCATTTTCTATTTATTCATTTTGGAATTAATAAAAAAATAAGAGAAAAGTGAGCAGAGAGGGCAGCCAAGAATTGCCCCTGGCCTACCCTTCTCCTCTGCTTGTCTTTCACATGAATGACATAAGGGATGATGAGCCACAAGATGTGGAATTACCAGTGTGAAAAACCCCAATTATGCTAGAAAAACAACTTAGGGACATGCACCACCAACAGCAGATGACTTGATACAAAGTAGGGACTTTTGTGGAATGAAATTAGCAACCTGTCAGGTAGAGTGTATATTGTGAGGGTGAGAGCGCACACACCCACACACCCACACACCCTCCAAAAGGTCACTTCTTCTTTCAGGAAAAGGAGACAGAGTCAATGCCCAGACCTGAGTGGCATTGGCTTAGCCACCTGTTTTCCAGGTTTCCAAAATCACCAAGATTTAACCCCCAACTTCTTGGAGCACTCCTTTTCACAGATGTTTTTTAATACGAAGTTTACACCAAGAACATGAACAGAAATCTATTTTCTTCCAGGTCAATTGTGTTGTCTTTATATGTGAGGGCACTGGAGCCAGTGCTGTGGTACAGCAAGTTAAGCCACCACATATGACACCATCATCCCTTAACGGTGTCAGTTTGAGTTCCAGCTACTCCACTTCTGATCCAGCTTCCTGGTAATGTGGCTGGGAAAGCAATATAAGAGGGCCCAAATGTTTGGACCCCAGCCATCCATGCGAGAGACCCAGATGAAGCTCCTGGCTCCTGGCTTCTGCCTTGCCCAGCGCTGGTTGCTGTGGCCATTGAGGAGTGAACTAGCAGCTAAAGGATAGTTTCCCTCTCTCTTTTCATGTATTCCTCTGGATCTTTCATGTGTATTGCTTTCTTATTACTAAAATAAGCCTCTGGTGGGTGAGAACCATTTTTCTTCTTTTAATTTTTTTAAAGATTTATTTATTTTTATTGGAAAGGCGGATATACAGAAAGGAGGAGAGACAGAGAGGAAGATCCTCCATCCGATGGTTCACTCCCCAAATGGCCTCAATGGTTGGAGCTGAGCCAATCAGAAGCCAGGAGCCAGGAGCTTCATCCAGGTCTCCCACACGGGTGCAGGATCCCAAAGCACTGGGCCGTCCTCGACTGCATTCCCAGGCCACAAGCAGGGAGTTGGATGGGAAACAGGGCTGCCAGGACCAGAACCTGTGCCCATATGGGATCCTGGGCGCGTTCAAGGCGAGGACCCTAACCGCTACACCACTGTGCCAGGCCCCATTTTTCTTCTTTTAAATGCTTCTTTCAGAGTTGGAATGCAAAGTGATTTGCTTTCTAGTGAATAATATGAAATAGTATGTTCTCTGTAAACAAAAAGATAAAATGATAGATAGCTAAGCATGCATGTTCAGACAGAATAAGGGACTCCTTACTCATGAAGCCTTTTCTGGACATTAAACCTTTATTGCAGAGCAAGCAGCAAGCACAGGGCTTAGTATTTGAACAGTCGCAGATGGAGTTTGGGTCCAGTAAGCAGTGTCATCTAAGACAACTCCAGCAACTGAAGAAAAAATTGCTGGCCCTGCAGCAAGAGCTGGAGTTCCGCACAGAAGAGCTGCAGGCGACTTACTGTTCCCTCCTGCAGTACCAGTCCATCCTGAAGAAGGAGACTTCAGACCTGGTCCTCCTCCACCACCACTGCAAGCTCAAAGAGGATGAGGTATGGCTAGACTAACCAGACACATCCAGCATGCTCCACTTCCTGCGGAAATCAGGGTCACTCCATGACAGCACAAAACTGGTCTTAAAGAGGAAAGCCTCACAACATCTGAGCAGACTTTATAAACTTTCCTTCTGTGATTCTTGGTCTTTTTCAAGCTGAGAAGGAAAAAAAATGAGTGGCATTCATTGGGTAAGAGCTCAATTAATGTGGGGTGTACATGTGTGTGCAAGTACATATTCTATGCTATTATCACGGCAATTTAAATGCAAACGACTCTAAGTCTCTGAGGGTTATAAAAGAATCATAAAGTCCATTAAATCAACTATTTTAGAAAAATTAGGCTTTGGTAATCTATACATTTTCTAGCACCTGCACAGTGGCTAAGGTAACCAGACACGAGTGTGAGTCAATCGCAAATGGTACCAGACCATTTTTTCAGACCAGAGTTTTACAGTGCACAGACTTAAGTATATTCAGGACATTCATTTCTATTTATATTCCAGAGAAGTATTTTAAACCAAGGATATAGTTTCCCTTTACAATCCTGGTTAACTTTCAAAAACTCAGAGCTACAGATCTAAATCCAGTTGAACAGTAGTAACACTACCAATAATATTCCATGGAAACTCCTAACCCGAGGGTTTCCCACGGCGTTTTTCTTCTTCAACAGTTAAAGATAAAATCCCACAGGGTGTTTTGGATGGTGCTCTTGCTGGAGGACTAACTCCAGGGACTTTATGATTGGACTAAAAAAGAACACAGAAAAATTTTTAAAGTGAATGTGTTAGCATAATAAGAATTCGCTGAAAAGAATTAGGAGGGTTATCCCAAAAAATACAATCTAGGATGGAGCCTGTGAGCGGGAACCGTGGCCCAAGAAAATGAATATATAGCTCTGTTAATTTAGACAAAACCGTCCATCCAGGATAAAGTGATCCTACACCAGCTGGGGTTCTATTTAGCTGCATATATTATTTCTACACCATATAAAAGACAGTTGGGAGCAAGCAGTCTTCTGCTGCTAAGACAGCTGCCTGCCTCAGCACATAGCTGGTTTCCCATCCCTTTCATCCACCATCATCAGCTCGAGGCATCTACTTCCTAGGTCACCTGTGGCGGCTGCTAGTGCACCAGCCACGGTATGTTTGTTCCAATCAGATGAAGGGTGGGAGTGAGTAGAGAGAAGCACGCTGTGTCTTTAAGGACACTGCATAAGCCCAGCACAGGATTTTCATTCATATGTTGCTGGCCAGAATTAATCACCTGACTTACTGCTACTTCTTAAGAGACCTGGGAAATGAGGTGCTTTAAGAGATATGTTGTTGTCCCCCCAAGTCAAGGTTTTATCACTAAGGAGTGGGGAAATAGGCATGGGATTTGGCAAGTAGCAATCATTGTTATTGATCCTAAAGGATCAGAGAAAGCACTGGAAAAATTATTTTTGACGTTCTGCCAATCTCTCCCAATGCAGCATCAAACTTCTCTTTAATGTTGGATTCTGCAAACAAACCCCAAGAAAGGAATGCAAACACATGTGTGTACTGAATTCACAGTGTTATTCCAGAAAGTATATGAGGAGGTGGGCCAAGGAAGGACAAGAAACTACTATAAGAAATCCCTGTTGAGCATTGGGTAACCCTGGAAGGCAATGTGGGACGTAACTTATAGTGACTCCTCAGACCCACTCAGTCGTTGCTTGAAGGATGCTCCTGCACTTCTAACCTACCCTGTCCAGCCCCTCTGGTTGAGTGTGTTCTCAGGGCTAGTAAAGTCCCCGGGCAAAGAGTTTGCAGGTGGCATGGTTTAGAATGCAAAGAAAATAGCGAATGCTAAAGGGAGATGAACAGACCCCCAATGACTTCTGCTATAAACATTTGAATTTAAAATAGTCTCCTTTCCTTGCTAATACACCTTGAACTAAATCATCCTTTCCTAAGAAGAATCTCCAAAGATAAGCAGTAAGTATAATTAGTTTAAACTAATGGAACAGGTTCTATCAGCATGTGCACTGAGCTATTTGAACAAATCTGAAGTCTTCCTAACTCCTTCAACACCTGTAATTCAAGCCATAAAATTTAGCACACTCAATTACATACAGATGCATGTTCATCTTAAGTCTTGTCTCCTCAAGACTTTAAGAGTTTTAGATTCTGCACAGCTATGAATATTTGGAAATTGTTAGGAACACATTAAAAGTATGTTTTGAGCTATCCAGGAAATATTTATTTTTATTAGTCCATGGTAAGTCTGATTCTATTCCCTGACATTCAGTTTTAATGTCTCTTCAAGATAAGGAATCAGAGCTCAGAGCAAGAATACAGATGGTAGTTAAATGTCCACGTTTTATACTTTAAAAAGCATAGTTAATAGCTTTTAAATTGCAATTGTGCCAGACTATATATTAGTGGGGGAATTGTATTAAGAATATATTTAAGAGAACAGATTAAAAGAGTGTCATCATTTTTTTAAAGTTTAAGCTTTATGAGAAGTGAGCCAATGACTTATACATGTTTATCCTGTATGTATCCAACACAACACTCAGGAGCATTCAATGATTATTTCTGAATTCAGAAACTAATCCATTGATTAGGAAAAAGGAATCTAAGTGAGGATCATGTAACAGATGAACTTCAGGTCCTGCCCTCCCACTCAGCCGTGGGAATTCTGCCAATGTGGACCTGTGGCCAGCAGGGTCTCTCTGCACTTCCTGAACACAACCTTTTGAGAATGCCTGTGAAAACCCTGGCATTTGAAGTCCTCAAAAAACGGACCTCTGCAAAGGCATTCCCACTAATCAGCTAGCAAGCACTCCTGTTTCTCAAGTTCTTAGCACGTGCCAGCAGAATGAGTAATAGACGTAATCCCTGTCTTTACCGTGCTTATCTCCAAAGAGGACGAACTTTTTATTCCTAACCACTGACGTCCTGGTATTGCGTGATTTATAGCATTCAGGTCTGTGTTGTGTCCGTTATGCTCATCAGGGTTTCTACGTTATATGTAAGACTGCTCCACGTCTGTCGTTGCCTCATTAAATGTTTCCATGAGTTCAGCATGGTTTCCTTTCTACACCAACAGGTGATTCTCTATGAGGAAGAAATGGGAAGTCATAATGAGAACACAGGAGAAAAGCTCCACTTGGCCCAGGAGCAGCTTGCCTTGGCTGAGCACAAGATTGTCTCCCTGGAGAGGAGCTTAAACCTTTACAGGGACAAATACCAGACTTCCCTGAGCAACATCGAGTTACTGGAGTGCCAAGTGAAGATGCTGGAAGGAGAGCTTAGCGGGCTCATCAGTCAGGTAAGGACTTCAACCAGATCGCTCAGCTCAAATGGGCCCCTGTAATAGGCCCAGCCTCCTCCGCTGGAAATGCAAACCCAAGCAGGTATCAGTTCCTTGCCTTGTGTAGACCTAAGCTTCTGAATTCCCAGCTTCCTCATCTCCTTGAAGATTACTCCTCAGCAGCTTTGAGGCACTGTTCGGATAGAGCAGAAAGAGAATGATCAAATGAGTGTGCCAGCCTTCCATGTCCTCACTGAGGTTCAGTAACGGTCCTTACACACCACAGGGCTCAGGAACACCACGACTTCAGCATCACACTGCAGGAAAAAGCCATGAAATAGGGACAGAAGCGCCAAGATGCCTGAATTCCTCTTTTATTTTTAATTTTTTAATTGCATGTAGGATAGATTTTCTCAAGACAAAAGTATGACAATTAAATGTGAAAGTCAATCTGGCCTTCTCCCTTCTACTCTACCCAGTTAGATTATCCCTTCAATGATGTTTTTGGAATCTTCCCAGGGCTTTTCACGTACAGTTACACATATACAAGGTTAAGGATTGCATCAGGAAAGATTCGATTGTAAGAAAAGAAAGAAAAGGTGATACCCTGAAGTCCTGGGTGACAGCTACTTCATCAGTCTATAAAACATGATTCCAAAACACCTAGTAGTTTGGTTCTTGAAAGATTTCTGATTCTGTGCAATTCCTGAAGAGAGTGGGTCAGGACCCTGCCATGAGACAGGTAAAAGCGAAAAATATAATCGCAGTATTTTCCCTATATACAAGTGAGATGTGGCACTCATTTGTATACCAAATGGATAATGTCCATTACCAGGCAACATGGCACAGAATGTCAGTATGCTAGCCAAGCATCAGAGATGTGACATGTCTGTACATAGAAAAGATCTCAAGCTTATGTGGAAGGCACATCTCAGTCTCCACCACACTGAGAGAGTGTGGAGGACTGTTCACATCCACCACGTGGATTTTCATGTTTACTAACTCATGTTTGTTAGGCTATTAGTCTTGTCTGTATTGATTTATAGAAACTTCTTAACCTAGTACAGGCAATAATGCCTCTTTACATATGTGGCAGGTATTTTCTGTCTATAATTTTTCATCTTACTTTATGAATGGTTATGTTTCACCATGTAGAAGTTCTTGATTGTCCTGGAGTATAAGACGTCAGTCTGTCTCTGTATTTTCTAGATTTTATATCCAGCTTTAGAAGTCCTCCTCTATTCCCAAGATTATAAAAAATTTAATTTAGATTTTAAGTACTTTTCTATTTTTTCCACTTTTGTGTTTTTATCTTCAGTCCATCTAGAATATAGATTTGAGTTTTATGTATATAGCAAGATAAGGCTCTTATCTCATGTCAGTCAAAATGGATTTCCAGTTGTCCCCAAGCCGCTTATTGAACGTCCCCGCCTTTCCTCCCTGCGTCACTGGCCCCAATCCTCCATGCACATGGCTCGCTCTGGATTCTGGACATGTGACGTCTGCTGATCCGCTTCCAAGTCAGAGGTTTTCATGACTCTAACTGACACCAGGTTCTGATAGCTCCTTCCAGAACAGATCTGCCCTCAGCATTCTATACTTCCACATTTTTTTCTTCACCCTTTTTGTATACTTTTCCTGAATGAAATTTAGGTTTATGTCGACTGACTTTAAAATAATATATTAATTTGGGAGAAATTAACTTGTCCTTTGAAACATGACATTCTTCAACTTCTGTTCAAATTTTCTTATATTTTCCTCAGTAGTCTCATGTCTTGTATTCCCCTGGTAATTTTTTCCTAGATATATTATAGTTGCTATTGGGTTTATGAATGAGATCTTTAATACTTTTAAATGTATTAAGTCTTACTGATTTGTTAGAAGACTTATCTCTTTTCCTGCCACCTTAATCAGGCTCTCTTATCAGGTTTCCAGTTGAAAAATCTTTGATTTTTTTCTAAATTGCTTTCCCTTTCAAAAATTGCACAACTACTCTCCAGTTTATCATATCGGCCGGAATTTCCAGAGCAATGTAGAAGCATAGCGTCTTGTCTTGCTGCTCATTTTCCAGGAAATGTTCCTGGTATTTCACTATTAAGTATGGCAGTTTCCTGTTATACTTGGCTTCGTCCCATTCAACTTGAAGGTGTGACTGTCCACGTCTAGCACATGAAAAATTTTCTTAAGTAGGAATGAATGTTGAGTTTGAGCATGTCTTTGTGAGCACCGAGATAATCAATCACAGAACTTCTTTAAGGAGCAAATTGTATCAGTCGGTTTTCATACACAAAACACCCCCTGTGTTCCAATAAGCTCTACTAGATCATATTATATTATTTAATAATCTGCTTACTACATTTATGGACATTTTATTTTTTGCATCTGTTTTCAGAAATGAGATCTTCTGATGGCTTGTATTTTTGTACTCTTATATTGGTGTTTAAATTATGTTATCCTATGATGATGAGCTAGAAAGTTTTTCGCCTTTTAAAAAAAAGCAAGTTTTGGTTTTAATTGAGAGGCATATTTATAGAGAGAAGGAAAAACAGAGAGAGAGAGAAAGAGAGATCTTCCATCCTCTGATTCACTCCTCAAACGGCTGCCAATAGCCAGAGCTGAGCTGATCTAAAGCCAGGAGCCAGGAGTTTCTGCCGAGTCTTCCACTTAAGTGCAGGGACCCGAGGACTTGGGCCTTCTTGCACTGTTTTCTCAGGCCATAAACAGAGAGCTGGGTGGGAAGTGGGTCAGCTGGGACACAAAGCAGTCCCCATGTGTGCTACAGGTGGCGGTTTAGCCTCTACCTTTTTTTTTTTAATCTCTCAAAATGTTTACATAATATGGAGTATTTGCTTCTAAGATTACAATTTTCCTCATTCATGTACTCAATGGTAACATTTTTATCTCTTCTGCATTCCTGGGTTTTTCCTTCCCTTGGAATAATTTCTTAATTTCTTCAGAAGCAATTATAGGTGGCAACTTTTTTGTTTTGCCATCATCCTGGAATGCCGTTCTGGTTATATATTTACCAACTTGGAAAAGCACCTTCACTTAAATGTAGGAAGCTGCTGCTGTGTTGTCTGTGTCAGTATTTAAGATGAGCACACTGGCCTTCCACCTGCTCTGTAACTTTTGCCCATCACTTACTTTATCTTTCTGAAGTCTGGAGCGTTTAGCTCAGGGTGTTCTTACTTTGTTTTTCATTAAACCTCTCAACACTTAACTGACTCTTTTAAACATCTGCATTTTTCTCCCATTCAAGGAATTGTTCTTCCGTTACTCTTAACATCCATTTCCATTTTTCAGTCCTTATTGGAGCCTACAGATATCATCTTCCTGTTCCTCAACTTTTCTATTACGTTTTTCATTTCTTTGCTTGCTTCTACACTGAATTATTTATGTGGACATGATTTGTGGTCAGTTTTAGATTCTGACTGACCTTTCTGCGATTGGCTCATAGGTAGCTTTCATGCTCAGTGAACATGGACTATTTCTAACTCGGCCCAAAAAAGCCCAGTTAAGGAGACAAGTCTAATGGGGAAAGAATCTAGAATTCTCTGCTCTTTTTGTCTTTACCTATGTGCATGACTTCACCCCATGATTAGTACAGACCAAGGAGAGGAGAACAACCTTCAGGCATGATTTCACACTATCTGGAGGAAGACTTTTTATATGAATTTTATTTTTGAAAATTTTTACATATTTGATTTGGGTGGCGAAGAGTCAAGGGCTAGAGAAAAGTGGGTTAGACCATTGTTTTCACATTCCCTTCTTTTCCTTCCTTTACCTGAGGGGAGGGGAGAGACAAGGGGAAAAGCCACACCCAGCCTCCCAACCATCCCCGGATCTCTGATGTGGGGCATGATCCAAGGGTCCTTCTCAAGTGGTTTTGATAGTTCAACAGTTCTGTATTGCTGCCAATCTTGCACTCCAATCACAAGGAAATCTCTCCAGAATCCACTGGCTGACATAGTCCACCTTAGAGTCTCCATTTGCCCAGATATTCACTGCCAACTCTTGGCTGGGGTAGTTGATCTAGCTCATGCATGCACTGGGTCGACTAGCCCAGCCTGGTTGTCCCCATAACCCAGCTTCCATGCAGGCCAGTCTAATTTGCTCCCATTTCCAGCTCTCATGCTCACAAGAGGGAGCAGTGGTACAGCAGATGAACCTCCGCAGCTCCCCTTCTGGGCTTGCTCCCAGTTCCAACTCATGCTGGTGGGTGCTATAGCCCAGCTGAGCTCAACCAGCCCCGAGTCCCAGCCCTAATGTGAACTGGCTGATGTTATGACCTAACCAGGACTGTCCTGTCCTGATTCCCACATCTACCAGTGGGTGCTGTGAACTGGTCCAGCCTGACCTACCCCCAGACATGAGCCACTCATAAGCCAGTAGATATGGTAACCTGGCCTGGTCTGAGCTGCTCCCAGCCTTGATTCTTGTGCTCACCTTCAGGGATTGTGTCCTGACAGAGGAGTTCCCTAAGCTCCTCTATCAAGTAACAGCCCAGTGGCAGATCTCACACACACAGGTGGATTCTTGGCTCGGCCTGACCTGGCCCACCTCCTGCCCTGGAGGTACGGCAGCCTTGCCAAACCAGCACACACTTGTTTCGGCTCTTACTGTTAGGTGCTACAGTCCAGCCCTCCCTGTTCCACCCTCAGACCCTGCTCTCATATTGTTCAGCAGGTGCCAAGACCAAGCCCAGCCTGTCCTACACCCACACTGACTCTTGTGAGTACGAATGGTTGCTGGAGCATAGCCCCATCTGGCACACCCCATGCCAACAGCTTCTGTAGTCATGTCCAGCACAGTCCACTGCCCCCATTCTGGCTCTATGCCAACTGGTGGGAACCAGAGCACAGACAGGGTATCCCCTTAGCTCCCCAACCAGGCTCGCTCCCAGCCACAGATCTTGGCATGCTAATAGTTGTTCTGACCCAGCCCAGCATAACCCATCACCTGTCTTGGCCTTTGTCATCAAATGCTGCAGCCTAACCTGGCCTAGCCCTCTCCCCATCCCAACTCTCGCTGGTGGGTGCTGCCGTTTAGCCCTGCACATCATGCTCCCATCTCTGGCTTTCATGTAAACGGGTAGGTGTGACAGCCTAGCCTGGCTCTGCATGGCCCACACCCTATCCTAGCTCCCATGCATGCCAGGGTGCTATGGTTTCGCCTGGCCCTGCCCAGTCTTCCCCCTACAGAGCCAACCCACACACCTAACAAGTGAAGCAGCCCTGCCCAGCCTGACCAACACCCAGCCCTGACTCACATACTCACCAGTAGGAACAACGGCCCACCAGGGAAGTTTCCCAAGTCCCCCCAACAGGCCCACTCCAGGACTTAGATCTTACATGTGCCCATGGGTGCTAGGCTCTTACCCAGCAACCTGACCCCCAGTGTCAGACTTTGTGCTTGTTGCTGGATGTTGCAGCCTGGCCCAGCCCACACCCAATTCTTGGGTGTGCCTGCAGGTGCTATAGCCTAAACTAGTCTAGCCTGTGCCCAATCCCAATATCCCTGAAGTATTGGTGAGTTCCATGGTCATGCCTAGCTCAGCCCATCACCACATCCAGCCCTCCCAAACCAGCTGGTATGGCAGTCCCACAGGGGTGAATCCACAGTCCCCCACAGAACCTGCTCCCAGACTCAGTTCTGTCATTAGCTGATTAGTGTCATGGCCCAGCATAACAGCATAACTCTGCCTTGACACTCACTGGTGAGTACCATGGTCAAGCCCTGCCAGGCATGCCCCCAACCATGGCTTTCATATGCACTGGTAGGCAGTGGTTGATATCAACAACACCAGCTCAGGTCTCCCACATGGGCAGGTGTACTGGTTTGGCCTCAAAAGGTCCTCCAGTTTCCCTCCTCTAAACTACCTGGTCTCAGCCCCTTCATTTACCTGCAAATGCAGTAGCCAGGTTGTGGAGATGTCCCGGAAGTCACTCCTTACCTGTCACGTTTTCCTTCAGCAGTCTTTGTTCGCTCACACCTCCAGACCCATTCTCTGAGCAATCCACAGCCTCCCATGCCCGCTAGCATGCATATCCCCAAGCCAGGTGCTCTGGCAGTGTGCCATACCAGCCTGGAACCCTGTCTGCCTACCCAGGGCCCCACATGCTCAGACCCTGTCTGCTGGCGTGCAGGCATCTGCCCCCAACACATCTTTAAATATATAGATATAGATATAGACAACGATGCTGGTACACAGGTATAATTAACACAGATTTGGCATTAACCAGGACCAGGATGCCCGCCAATTATTAGCTGCTTTTCTCCCAGCAATGTTACATTTACCTAGGCGTAATACAGCCTAGGCAGTTGCCTACATTTGGGGTAAGTTTCATTTTAAAGGGAAAAAAAAGGCCTGGAAACAACCTACATTCCCATTAATAAGAAACTAGATAAATATGTAAAAGAAGAAGATAAAAGTGGATGTATTTATATGGGCAAATCACTAAGATGTTTTGATAAGCAAAAAATAATGATTGTTATGTTTTAAGAAGGTAGCATAATCAATATTTTGTGTATCCCTTTATATGCTGTAAATGTATAAAGTTCTAGAGTGACATGCACAATTTATCATCTCTGGAGAGTGGAGAGAATATGAGATTTGAGAAGACAACCAAAAAATGTATACCTACCCATAATGTTACTTTGTATAGTAAGCACAGTCTAGGCAGGAGCACTTGCATAATGTGAAATTAAAAAAAATAGATCTATAAATAACAAATTACAAGCTCTCCTAAATTGCAAAGTGAAAACATGTTGTTTAGAACATACGTAGAAAACTCTTATTTATGTAATGGAAAGAAGTGTTATGTAAACACGTGTATATACCCCTAAAAATGTGTGTGAATTATCCCCGCAAGAATAGCAAGAATACTGGTAACAGACTGCCATGGAGAAGCTGGCCTGATCTGTGAACAGTTAGTGCGTTCTCTTGTGAGTCATTTGGATCTGCTTACCATGTGCATGCACTAGTTAATGTGTCTTTTATTAAGGAAACTATGCCTCTCTTATACAAGCAGGTTTTTGGAATATAGAGCTAGAGATGTTTCCACACGTATGGAACCTGAAGTTGTAACTCACAAAATATACACAAAACCAACCCATTGTTTACGTCCACCGCAGGAGCCGGAGAACAAGGGTGACCACTCCAAGGTGCGAATCTACACATCCTCCTGCATGATTCAAGAGCATCAGGAAACCCTGAAACGACTCTCCGAAGTCTGGCAGAAGGTTTCTGAGCAGGACGACCTCATCCAGGAGCTTCGAAACAAACTGGCCTGCAGCAATGCTTTGGTGAGTACCTTCTAGAACGGTCTTCTGGGGGGATTCACACCAAAGCTGCCAGGAAACAAAACCTGGGGCAAGAGTCACCGAAAGGACTCACCGAGGACTTTCCTCCAATACCCGTCATGTACTCGCTTGTTTATTGCCCTTGTTCTCTGGTACGCATCACCCCGGCCATGTGAAGTGACTTAACACCTCCCACTAATCAACCTCTGTGCCACCAGCAGGCAAATGACCGAAGTGATTAAGAAAAATGGTGAAGAAGGTGCACCTGTTACAGAATCCTATGTAGCCAGAAAAAGGGATGGCAGTATTTCTGACAGGGTCGCAAGCAGGTTGCAGTGTCTCACACATAGTTCACTTCCAGTCCTGTGTTTTAAAATCTCTGCCCATAATATAGAATTACATATGACAAATTTTTAATGATGTCTTTTCCCAACTTGGTGGACATGAAAGAGGAGAGAATAAGACATTTTGAGTTACTTCTGATGGTTGAGTTTATTTGAATTATTTTCAAAAACAAGTTCAGAACAACATGAAAATGAAACAAATTTTTCACTTTTTTTAGTTTTCAAAAAAAATGTACACCCACATATGCTCTCCAAAGAAACTGCCTGCCTTAATTCTCCATTTGTGACTCACACCTTCTGACTGTTTCATAGCCTCCAAAGGACTTTGTTCTGCCTCTGGACCCAGAGATCTGGCGGAGTCCGGCTCTGGTCTCCGAGAGACTTGACACAACGTGCCGTCTGTGTCTAAGAGGACAGTGACACCAGACCGAAGAGCGTTCCTGCTCCCTGCCCACCACACAGGGCGCGTGGGACGAGTTATACCCCAACAGACTCACACTACGAAAGCACCAGTAGGCAGCAGCATGCTACTTGAGCGCTCGGCCTAACTGACTTGTGCTCATCTGCAGGTGCTGGAACGTGAAGAGGCTTTAATAAAATTACAAGCCGACTTTGCTTCCTACACAGCCACCCACAGACATCCTCCCAGCTCCTCCGAAGACTGTGAAGACATCAAAAAGGTGGGAGACCACGCTTTGGGTTAGTGGTGGCATATCTGCATGCCCTAAGATGGGGTGCTGCCTGGTGCCAAGGCGGTTGTGAGCAGCACATCTCAGCTCTGCCAGAACCCTGTAGTGGGAGAGACAGAGATTCCTGTGTCCAGGCACTGCCATTCCCAGAAAGTTGAATCAGCAGTGAACTTGATAGTCCCCGCCTCCCCTTGGACATAATTCAATATTTATTTTAAAGGTCTCTTTCCTTATACCCACATCCTACCCTACAGCAGGACTCCCCGCCTTTCCATTGTTTTAAATGATAGATTTTCCCAAGACAAAGAACATGCTCTTACCCACCATTTTGTATCTCCCTAACAAAGCCTTCCTGCTACCCACATGTTCTGTGAGAACTTGAAAATCCTTACCTCGTTTCTTCCAGTGATTCTGTCCTCCTTTCTATCGGCACAGCCTCGTGTGGGCCCTTGAGACCACGCAGTGCCCACATCTGGGTCATGTGGGGATTGTCCTGTGTTTCTCCAGCCATTTCTTCCAGACTTCATGGTATTGCTCTCCCTCCTGTCAGCTCTGAAATCACACAAACAACTTTTCCAGCATCCACTGCTGCCCAGATAGCAAACTCTCTCTCCTTGGCCACCTGTCTGTGCCTCTTCTGTATCAGGGAGGCATTCCCTTCTTTGAGGTAGAAGCCAAAGTTCTTGCATAGGGTCTGAAAACTATACACTGTGGCCACTCAGGACACCCCACCTCGTCTCCTAATTCCCCCATTCTCAGCATATTCTAACTATATCCTCCTCTGTGTCCTTGCTTGCCCTCAGGCCTTGTCATTGGCTAGTCCCTCAGCATCCAGCTCTGACACCTACAACATGCCTCACTCCTCAACCTGCAGCAAATCCGCACTCGGAGGCCACCTTTCCAGTGAAACCTGTCTGACCTGCCACTTAAAACTGCAACACATACCAACTCATGCACCTCCCTTTCTCTCTTCTTACTGTAGCACTTATCAGTGTTTGATGTTTTCCATGAGTCACTGCTTGTTACACTGTGTCACCTACTAGACGGTCAGCTCCATAGAGCAATGATTTGTGTCTGTTTTCTGCACCACTCTTCCAAAAACCTTGAATAGTGCCTGGCACATAGCAGGTGATCCATAAGTGACACCTTTGCAAGGAAACAGGGATTTATTTTTCTTGTCCACAGTTTAATGAACATGAAAAGTCTGCCATATCTTTGGGTTTCATTACCTCCAAATGCTTAAGATATAATTGACAAACCATAAAATCCACCATTCGGTCATCAATTTCAGGACATTCATCGTCCCAGAAAGAAACTCATTAGCAGTCGCCTGGCTCCCCCACCCCCAGCCTCTGGCCACCACTGCTACCTGCCTCTGCATTGTCATATTCTGGACCTGGCCAGTTTAGAAAGCCTTCTTTCCCTGTCCTCAGGCTGCCCTGTTCTTCTCTCACCTGGCAGATACTAAAGCACTTGCAGGAGCAGAAGGACAGCCAGTGCCTGCATGTGGAGGAGTACCAGAACCTTGTGAAGGACCTGCGCATGGAGCTAGAAGCTGTGTCAGAGCAGAAGAAAAACATCATGAAGGGTAGACCAGAGGCTGATGGACTGTTGGGGGTGGGGATGGGAGGACACATGAGGGCAGAGCCCCCCCTCTGACAGGCAGCACCCTGTATCACTGCCTTCAGACATGATGAAGCTAGAGCTGGACTTGCACGGATTGCGGGAAGAGACATCTGCACACATTGAGCGGAAAGACAAGGAGGCCCTCCTCCTGCAACACCGACTGCAGGAGCTGCAGTTGCAGTTCACGGAGAACCAGAAGCTGGCTTTGAAGAAAGACAAGGTAAAGGAAAGGACACTGTGGTTGGAGCCACCAACAGGGCAGGGGTGAGGCCACATGACAAGGCAGGTGTGAGACCACAGGACAGGGCAGGGGTGAGGTCACTTGACAGGGCAGGGGTATGACCATAGGACAGGGCAGGTGTGAGACCATAGGACAGGGCAGGGATGTGACCACAGGACAGGGCAGGGGTGAGGTCACTTGACAGGGCAGGTATAGGCCACACAACAGGGCAGGTGAGGCCACAGGACAGGGCAGGGGTGAGGCCACAGGACAGGGCAGGGGTGAGACCACAGGACAGGGCAGGGGTGATGCCACAGGATAGGGCAGGTGTGAGACCACAGGACAGGGCAGGAGTGAGGCCAAGCCTCCACAAGTGGTTGTCTCTTACTTGTCTTCTGTGATGGCTTTGGGAAGCTCTGTGCATACACAAGGAGGCTGAGGGCTCCAGACCCATTGGGGGAACTTCCTTGATCATTCTTATAGTACATAGTAATGACTTTATGAGGAAGAGGTTCTTCCCTAGCTCTGCAGTGTAGCAGTGGGATACACCTTCACTGTCCCTCTCTGCTTTTTTAATGCTTGACAGCACAAGGAAATGCTGTAAAACAACATGTAGCCTTATTGAAAGTTTCAAGTGAATTTTAATTTCATATTACAAATACCTTATGAATATGCAAGTCAGGCAGTCTGGAAGCACTGAAAGAACGTGTAATATCTGTAGTTCTTGAGGAAGTGTAGAAACAGAACTAAGAACAGAAGTGCTGTAAAACCAGTGCAAGCTTTATAGTCAGTGCCATTCTCCCTCTGCACTTTTATCAAAACTATTAAAAACAATCTAGCTGATTGGCTGGTCACTAACAGCACCTGCTGCATGATACAAAAGAAATCTACCAGTGAGAATGGAGGTGCTTAGAGAGGGTGAGGAGAAGCAGGGAGTCTGGGTAAACTGTATCCAGTCATTGTTTACTCAACAAGTCTTTTTGAGCACCTGGAGCTACTAAACGTTGTTCCAGGCACTGAGAATGTAACAAAAAGTTGCAGGGTCCCTTTCTCATGGAGCTTCATTCCAGTATAGGGAGACAGATGATGAATAAATGGCAAAACTCTGTATAATACTGATACATTCCTGACAAATCAGTTCCTGAATTAGCTTGGTAGCTGGTTTATACGGCTAGTCAAGTACAGCCTCTCAGATAACGGTGTATTTGGGCAAAGTTTGAATGACTAAAGGAGAATCCCAGATTGTGGCCTTGAGGAAGAATATTCTAGGCAGACAGAGGAGCAAGTGCAGAGACCTAAGGTAAAGTCTGTTTGGAGAGTCCCCAGAGATCAGCTGGCGCAGAGAGAGGCAGGGCTTAGCAGGAGGTGAGGTCAGATGGAGCCAGAGCATGAAGAATTCATTTTCCAAGAGAGATGTTTACCAATGGAGGGTTTTGAGCAGGTATAAAGGCCCCCCCTCTGGCTGCTACATGGGAGGAATAGCCTGAGAGGAACAGATGTGGAGGAAGGAAGAGTGAATCGGAGACCATTGCAACATCCAGGCAAAATGAGGCAGTCTCCCAGGAGGGCTCAACCAATCTCACACTGACCTCACCCACCACCCCTCTGGCCTCTCTGAGCGTTCACACTCTGCTCCCCTCTCAGTTACTCCAAGAGAAAGATGAAATGCTACATGAACTAGAGAAGAAACTGACTCAGATTCAAAACAATATCATGAAAAAAGAGATGGAGCTGGAGAAGCAGCTAGCTCGAACAGCAGAGCTCGAAGTGACCATTAAGGAGGCAAAGCAGAACAACTCCAAGGCGGAGTGTGGGGCCCTGCGGGCTGAGGCGGAGAGGCTGAAGGACAGTCTCGAAGAGGCCAAACAGCAGCAGAAGCTGGCAGGTACGGCCACCAACAGGCACTGTCCCCACCGTGCTTCCGGTTCCCCCTTTTCACTCCCTAAGTGGCCATCTCACCTGGTCCTCCAGCATCCTATTCCAGGCCTTTCTCCCAGTCTCATCTTGCTTCTCAGTGGTGACCACCACCCTCTCCAACACCTGCATGCGCCCCCATCGTCGCTTCTTCTCTGAAGTGTTCCCCACCTAGCAGGGCCTCCACCAGGGAAGGTGAGCGCACACGCCCGCCCACCTCTCAGCAGCTTTGATGAGGAGCCTGTCCCTTCCTGGTCCCAGGGATGACACAGCCCTGGGCTGGCCCCCACACCACATTCCCCTCTGCGTTCTCTAGGCCCTTTGCCACACAGTTCACGTCTCTGCCCCCTGGGTTTGGAGGCCTTCTCTCCTTTGACCTAAGCATGCATTCCCTGGGCATTGTGCCTTGACCCTCTGCAGAATGGCTTACGCAGAGGTCACCAGGAATCTCACCTTGGGACAGAATTTCCTTGTATGAGATAACAGCGATAAGTGCAGAAAGCCACAGAACTGTTCGTCTTTTAAAAGGGGAGATTTTTGTGAATTAGAGTTATCAATGTTTTTGAACCACACACAGCTTGATATCCCCTTCTTCACCCACCTTTCACTCTGTAGCTTCACACCAAATCAATCTGGGAGACATGGTGGGTGCCTTGTTCTTCCACAAATCTCATCTTTACTTTCCTGCCTGCTCTGACCACGGCTACCCATGAGCTAAGACTGTGCCCTGTACTCATGTCTTCACCCTGTGAGTTGTTCGCCTCTGCCTCATAGCTACAGGTATTTGCTCAGAGCTCCCAAACGTACAGCCCCACCACTGACTGACCGCTGAGGTCAGACTCTTTCATGATACTCTCCCTGAGCAACGCACCTTCTCTTCTGACTCAACGTTTCCAAAACTGGACGTGTTCGCTTCCCCCTAACCACTGAAAACAGAATTCTCCTCCCTCCTTCTTCCAAGGTGTATCATCACTTCCATAGGAAAATATCTTTTTCCAGTGTCCCAAGTGCCTGCAGGAGGGAATGAGAGGAAGGTGTAAAGCAGAAGCAATAGTAGAATGATAGAGTGTGAGAATGGATCTGATACAAAGGAACCATGCTTTCTCCTCAAATTCAGGAAGGCTGGGTGTGGGCTGAAAAGGAATTGCCATCTTTGTCTACTCTAACACATTCCACTTGTCCTTAACTATCTTTATTTCAGGTCCATTCCCAGACTAAACCACTTCTGGCTTGCAAAGTCCCCCAAAATTGCCTCTATGCATCCCATTGACCCAACTCTGCTGTCTGCCATCCCCCAACCCCACACTCCTTTCTATTCCATCTGGCCTCTTCCTCTGTGCCTTCTGCCTGTTCCATTCCCTCACCATGCAGCTGCTCTGAAATCCTCCCTCTCCATCGCCTAAAAACTGCTTTCCTCCAAGACACCCCAAGCTCTGTTCCTATATGCGTCCATCTCCATCTGTTCTAACCCACCTTACCCTCTCTCCTAGCTTACCACTAGTGGCAATTCTACAGTTCAGTTTTCCATGTGACTGATGAGGTGGTTAGAGCTCCCTCTGTGGACTCTCTAGACCAGGAATTGTCCCTCATGATAGATGAGTCAAGCTAGAGATACTGTGCAATTCCTACAAATCTGTTTAACTTTCGCAATGAAGGAGTTCGTGGCTGGAGGGTAGCTGAGGATAGATAACTTAGTGGACTCCTGAAGACTGGTAACAAAATGGTGAGAAATGAGGACAGATGGAGGGTTGAAGTAGGCCCCAAAAATGAAAGAACTTTATAGCTAGTCTCCTTTGAGAGTCGGATCTTCACACATACACTCGCTTCTCAAACGAGTATCCCCTGGCTCATTTTTTGGCTTCTGTAGCTCAGCAAGTAACCCAGTATAAGGAAGAAGCCAGGCTGGCCCAGATCAGCCTGGAGGATGCTCAGAGGAAACTACAAAGCTGCATTTTCCTAGACAAACAGAAGGCAGAAACCATCCAGGAGCTACAGAAAGACCTTCAGAAGCTGCAGAAGGAATTCAGCATGGCCGAGGAGGAGCTCACAGTCAACAGGTACCACAGGCCCATGGCCAGAAGAAGCTGTGCCAGGACAACTGTGGGTGGCTACCCAGGGGCAGGAGCAAGGGCTCCCTTTAGACCCAGCTCCACTAAAGTCCGTCTTCCTGTTGTCATTTTGCTTAAGGAAACGGATAGAGGAGCTGACATTTGAGTTCTCTGAGGCCCTGAGGAAGAATGAAAGTTGTGAGAAAGAGAACAGGCAGCTTCGTAAGACAACAGATGAACAGGAGCTGAAAATAAATGACATGTTAGATCGTATCCAACTCCTTCAGCACCAGGTATGAACATCAGGGAGGCAGCGACCAGCTCAAGTGTTTGTTCTGCCTACAGTTAAATACACTAGCCTTTGTTTGGGTAGGTGTCGCCACAAAAATCCATGCAAATTAATTGTACAGAATCTCTATTGGCATGCTAATGATTAGCAATAAGTGCTTTCTAGAGTTAGACCTAAATGTAATAAAAAGACAGTGTTATCCTTTGTAGAATTTAAAATCTAGTCTTGTCAATTTAGAATTCTTGATTTCTAAATTATTCATTTTTATGCTTTTGTAAGATTTTCTGAAAGTATACTCAAAGAGGTCTTATGTGGACAAAATTGGTAACTAGGAAGAAGGCTAATGTTGTGGGAAATAGATCTATAAATAAGATAAATGGCTATATCTAGTTGAACAAACAAAAACACACAACCTTAAATCAGATTTACTTATTTGAAAGTTATCACTAGAGGAAGAGGCAAAGAGAAAAATATCTAAGATATCGCATTCGCTAGTTCACTCCCCAAATGACTACAATGTCTGGGGCTGCCTCAGGTCCAAAGCCAAAGGCCTAGATAGAACCCCATCCAGGTCTCACACATGGACAGCAGGGGCAAATTACTTGGGGTATCTTCAACTGTTGTCCTAGATACAGTAGTAGGAAGCTGGATCAGAAGTAAAACAGCCAGGACTCAACCGGCGTTCCAATGTGGGATGCCCATGTCTCTAGGAGTGGTTTAACCTGCTGTGTCTCAACACAAACCTGCAAACCTTTTATTATTATTATATTATTAATTTTTTTAAGATTTATTCATTTTATTACAGCCAGATATACACAGAGGAGGAGAGACAGAGAGGAAGATCTTCCGTCTGATGATTCACTCCCCAAGTGAGCCACACCGGGCCGATGCGCGCCGATCCAAAGCCGGGAACCAGGAACCTCTTCTGGGTCTCCCACGTGGGTGCAGGGTCCCAATGCATTGAGCCGTCCTCAACTGCTTTCCCAGGCCACAAGCAGGGAGCTGGATGGGAAGTGGAGCTGCTGGGATTAGAACCGGTGCCCATATGGGATCCCGGGGCTTTCAAGGCGAGGACTTTAGCCACTAGGCCACGCCACCGGGCCCAATTATATTATTATTGTTACCTATGCTATATAACCATGGAGTTGTCCTCTTATTCATTTCCAGCCATTCCCTGTATGTGTTTATCTGGATTTCTTTTCTCAAATTGCACACAGTCCAAGACTGTTTTTCAAGCCAATCTTATTTTCAGCAAAGGGAGCTAGCCTCTGCCAAAAGCAAGCTGGAAGATGATCTCCAGGAGGTAACAAAGTCGCTGGAGGAGAAACGGGAGCAACTGAAAAAGAGCAAAGATCGGGAGAAGTTGCTGGAGGAGGAACTTGAGGCTTTGCGAGAGGAAGAGAAGAAGAAAGAGAAAATGGTGAGAGGGTACCATGGGAAGAGGCAGGGTCATGAATCCAGCCCTGGTCCTGGACGGAGGCAGAGGCTGCAGGTTCAGACCTCAGAGAAGAGGGAAGGTGGGGGAGCAAAAGCGAGTGGGCGAGCCACAAAGCTTGCAGTCCTGAGGGGGGCAGAGGAGAGCCCGGGGTGAGAGCAGGAGTCTTGGAGCTTTTGAAGTAGCCTGGCATCAACACTTCTTTTCTGGATTTTGCTCTTTAATGGGAGAATAGTTGAAGGAGAATTTGAGAAAGATGGAAGAGGAAAATGAGAATATCCGAAAAGAGGTGGTGCGTTACTCTACACAACTGGAAGCCACCATCAGCAAATACAACGCCAGCCAGCAAGTCATTGAGGAGTTGAATATAGAGGTAAGTAGGCCAACAACCCAAGAGGTGAGGAACATGACCTTGGGACCCTTGTCCTGGAATCTGTATCTCTCTCCTCCACCACCACAGCAATGTAACCAACTGTTCAACCACTTGTGTGTCCTGTGATGCCAGCAGCTCACTTCTGTTATGAAACTCAGGGTAAACCTTCAGTATCTGATTGCTGGTAAAACAAAACAAAGCAAAACATTGCTCCCCGAGTGCAGAAGGTTTATTTCTTTATGAAGTGTGTACCCCATGGTACACCATGTCTTCAGAGTCAGCATCACCGTTGCCTTTTACACCATAGCTGAGTGAAGGTGGGGGCAGCTTGTTAGGGAGACTTCCAAACCAGTCACCAAGCAGAAAAGGAGGAAGCAACAGGAGACAGCTATTTCCTCCCCATAAATAAATACGACAGAAAGGAGAAAATGGCCTCTGAAGTATCCTAGCACTGCGCTTGAATCCAGTTGTCACTTTTTTAGTGTCTGTTTAGGCTCTTGGCCTGATGCATATCTCCACCATCCTTCCTTTGTGGATGAAAGAGACAGAGGCTCACAGTTCCTACTTAGGAAACAATGGGGCGAACCAGTGTATGAACTGATCACCAAGCTCTAACACTTATCTTCATTTCCCATGATGAGCAGTGAGCTTTCCCAGCTGAATATGTTCCATCTTTCTGGGCAAATATATACATATACTATCTTATTAGATGGTCTCTTGGGTTACAAATGAAAGATCAAACAGCTCTTAAAATCGTATGATTATTCTAATTGTAAGAATAGCACTATCGAGTACAATTTTTTGCAGTTTTATGATGATGGAAAATTGATATGTCTGAATTTATAGCAGTATAGCTGCAAGCCACGTGTGGCTATTGAGTTGCTTGGAATATGGCCCAGTATAACTGAAGGGGTGAACTTACTGTTTTTAATTAACTGCTTATTTAAATGTAAACCACCTCTTGTGGCTAGTAGCTACCATTATTAGAAAGCATAAGTCTAAGGCACTCACGTTGGAGGAGCTTTGTACTCTAGAGATATAGAGCTCTCCTGTACGTGTCCTAGAACTGAGGTCTGGATCCCTATAAAACACCCATGGATACAAGGAAAACTGCCCAAGTATTTATTGTGGGCTTGTTGTCATCACATAAGCCTGAAGGAAAATTGCCAAGGAAATTTGGAAGTAAAAACACTGATTTCAGAATTCCTTTAGTAGGAATCAGGAAGTAACAGGGCTTTGTGTGTGTTCATGTGTCTGTGTATTTGAGCGTGTTCACAATCACATCTCACATATGATATACAATCAAAATAGCCATCAGAAGGAGGATTAGTTTGACTTCCTAAAATATACTCCCTTAAATCAACAATCCTGTGTTTTAATTTCAGAATTTCCCATAGGCAATGTATCTTGAGAACATTTCTAGCTCTTTGATCCAAAGATATTTTCCATCTGTGTTTTTTAAGTAGTCACTGTTAATAATAATAAAGCTCATTTATTTTTATATATGCATCCTGTATTTGAACATTTTAATGAACTCATGTATTGGTTATTTTCAGCTGCTTTTCATGGATTTTTCAAGTATAAAATTATATAATTTGTATGCAAGAAATTTTTAAGGATTTATTTTTCTTGCCATATTGCATACAACAGTACCTATAATGTGACATCAACAACAGCAGTATTATCTGGCATCGTATTCTTGCTTGCCCTTCACTTGAATGGAAATGCATCTGCTTCAGTGTGTTTTCTGTACCATCTTTCATCACGTTTCTTTATTCTGCAGTTACTAAGAGCTTTATCAGTATAGATATTTTTTAAGATTTATTTTTATTGGAAAGGAAGATTTTACAGAGAAGGCAAGACAGAGAGAGATCTTCCACTTACTGGTTCGCTCCCCAAAATGCTGCAGCAGCAGAGCTGAGCCGATCCAAAGCTAGCACCAGGAGCTTCTTCCAGGTCTCCCACATGGGTACAGGGTCCCAAGAACTTGGACCATCCTCAGCTGCTTTCCCAGGCCATAAGCAGAGCGCTGGATGAGAAGTGGAAGAGCCAGGACATGAACTGACACCCACGTGAGATGCTGGCACTAGAAGGTGGAGGATTAATTTACTATACCACAATGCAAGTCCCATCAGTATAGAATTTCTATATCAATGCATTAAGATTTTATTTGGAGGCCACCACCATAGCAGAGAAGGCCTAAGCTTCTCTCTGCAGCACCAGCATTCCATGTGGATGCCAGTTCAAGTTCCAGCTGTTCTATTTCCAATTCGGCTCCCTGCTTATAGCCTGGGAAAGCAGAAGAGGATGGCCCAAGTCATTGTGCCCTTACCCTCACATGGAAAACCTGAAGAAGCTCCTGGCTCCTGACTTCAGATCATCTTACCTCCAGCCATTTGGGGAGTGAACCAGTGGATGGAAGATCTCTTTCTCTCTTTCTCGCCCCTTCTCTCTGTGACTCTGCCTTTCAAATAAAAATAAAAATAACTTAAAGCAAAGTCACAGAAAGGGAGAGAGAAAAAAACTTTCATCAGCCAATTCATTCCTCTAGTGATCACAATGGCCGGGGACGGTCAAGCTGAAAGCAGGAACCTAAAATCCCATTGAATCTCCCACGTGGTGTGGAGGTCCAAGCGCTCAGGCCACCTTCCACTACTTTCCCAAGTGCATTGTTAGGGAGCTGGATCCAAAGTGAAGCAGCCAGGACTGGAGCCAGCAATCATTTCAGATGCCAGCATCGCAGGCAGCAGCTTAACCCCCTGCACCACAATGCCGGGCCTTAGCAAATGCATTTTTTTAAAGTTTTATTTATTTTTATTGGAAAGGCACATCTACAGAGAGGGGAAACAGAAAGATCTTCCATCCACTAGTTCACTCCCCAAGAGGCAGCAATGGCTGCAACTGAGCTGATCTAAAGCCAGGAGTCAGGAGCTTCCTCTACGTCTCCCACACGGGTGTAAGGTCCTGAGGCCTCCACTGCCTCCCCAGACCACAAGCAAAAAAGCTAGAAGGGAAGTGGAGAAGCCAGGACACAAACTAGCACCCATATGGGATCCCAGTGAATGCAAGGATTCAGCCACTGAGCTGTCACACCGGGACATGCATTTTTAAACCATTGAGACGGTGATATCATCATCTTTAAATCAGTACTTTGGTGAGTCAAATTAATTCATTTGGGCCAACATTTGCATTCCAACTAGAGTCCTTATTGTGGACCATGTATCACTGTTTGAGTGCAATGCTTGGCACATCCTAAGGAGTGAAAGAAAGCCAGGTGCCTGGAGTATACTGATCAGTGGAGACATGGTTACAGGATTAGGTCAGGAGGTAGGCTGGAGCAGACATCACAGCCTCTGTGAAGAGACAGGAAGTTTTCTGACAGCAATAGAAAGCCTTTGATACAATTTCCTCCAGGGACAAGAGAATGGACTGTTCTCAAAATACAATTCTAACTAATGTGTGGAAATGACTTGTGAGGGAGGGTTGCAGAGCAAGCGAGGAGCCTAATGAGGAGGCCAGCACTGTGCAACCTGGACCAGTGTCAACACGGGCAGAAGGGAACAAGAAATGTGTTTTGGCAATAGAATGGCCAGACTCATTGATGAAACAAATGTGAGGTGGAAAGTGATCAATCAAAGATGGCTTGGAGAAATTCAACTTTTAAAACCAGATAGACCTACTACCTTTAGCAGAGGAGAGTGTAGGGTTTGTTTGTTTGTTTGTTTGTTTTCACTAGAACTTGCATTAGAAACATGCTTTCATTCTGTAATTTGCATAAATTCTTAGAATCTTTCCCCAAGTTAAACCACTCATGTTAGCAGGTTTTAAGATTACTCTTCCATTTTACCTTCTATCACCACTGCGATTTTCCCCATCACCCTTCCTTTGTTAAAAAGTTTGTTCTCTGTGGCATCATTTCTCAATCAGCCACCATCCCTCAAGCAAACTATTGTTTGTCCAGTGACACCCCCACCCCAGCTAGTGGGCAAGCTCAGCTGATCCCATGGTTTGTAAAATTGCCCAGAAAGGACACACTTCTGTTTCCAGAAGGCAGTTACTTCTTCTTTAGGAAACATTTCACCATTAGAGTATAAACGCGTGGACTCAGAAGTCCCATCTAACGCTTTCAACTCACTTATTCCTAGGGTTCAAAGATACTTGGAATTCCATCTGAATTTTTTTTTTCAAGTACTGAATAGTTAGTAGCTTTAGGGGGAAAAAAAAGCCCCAAAGAGTGCATGTGTATGTGACCAGGGACATGAAGATGCAAGGAACAGAAGGCAGGCGTAAGAGTTTCTGCTTCCAGACTTAGCTGCCTCCTGGGGTGAAGTACAGAGCGAGCTGGCCCAGTGTGTCCACGCTGAGAGCGCTTAGGCACCTAGGGAGCAATGCCTCACAAAGCCCAGTCTACGTCTGTCATACCAGCACCATGGGAAACACCGGAGAGTATTCAGATTTGTGGAAGAAGAAACTGAAGTTAGTGACAGAACTGGGACCTCAGCCAGCTCCCCGACTCCTGATCTCAGAGCCTCTTGATTGGGAATGTTCATTGCCAAGTTGAAAGCACAGACTTTTAAAAAAAAGTATTCTTTATTTATTTGAATAAATAAATACAGAATAAATAAATAAATAAATAAATACAGAAAAAGGAAGTGAGGAGAATCATCCGTCTGCTAGTTCACTCCCCAAATGGCTACAGTGGCCAGAGCTGGGCTAGTCTAGCACCAGGAGCCAGGAGCTTCTTCTGGACTTCCAACATGGGTGCAGGGCCTCGAACTCTTGAGTCATCTTATGTTGCTTTCCTAGACACATTAGAGACAACTGGATTAGAAGTGGTAAAGTCAAGAACAGAACCATTGCCCATAAGGATAGCACTGAAGATGGTGGCTTAAGCCACGACGCCACAACACTCATCCCACAGACTTGTTGTGAAGCACATTTTTGCCTGCACTGTATACTCTCTTGATCCTTAACTCTAAACAATGCAATATTTCACTCAAAGTATTTACCATTTATGAAGCCCTACTGTGTGCCCTGCCCTGAGATTCAGCATGGGAAAATAGCAGTTAACACACATTACATGTGGTCCTATATATTTTTTTGAAATATTTATTTTTATTGGAAAGGCAGAGTTACAGAGAAAAAGAGACAAAGATCTTCCATCCACTGGTTTACTCCCCAAATAGCTGCAACAGCCAAAGCTGAGCCAATCCAAGGCCAGGAGCCAAGAGCCAGGAGCCAGGAGCTTCTTCCAGGTCTCCCATACAGGCTCGGCGTCCCAAGGCCTTGGGCTGCTCTGCTATTTCCCAGGCCATACGCAGGGAGCTGGAAGGGAAGTGAAGCAACCAGGACACTAACCAGCACCATATGGGATCCTGGTGCCTGTAAGGGGAGGAGTAGTCAATTGAGCCATCCTGCCAGGCCCAACGTGTTCCTATTTTTATGGTAAATCAAGTCTAGTGAATTACATCAGGGACTGAGTTAGGCATAAAAATTTGCAAAGTGCTTGCCCACCTATAATAATCTTTCTCTCTCTTTAAGACTTGCATGTTTACTTGAAGGTAGAACAATAGAGAAAGATATCTTCTATCTATTGGTTCCCTACTCAAACGGCTTCAACAGCCACATCTGGGCCAGGACAAAACCAGGAACCAGGAACTCCATCTGGGTCTCCACGAAGATGTGGATTGGGGCCATCTTTCTCTGCCTTCTCAGGCGCATCAGCAGGAAACTGGATCAGAAGCAAAGTAGCTGGATTTGAAACTCCCACTCAGAGAGGGGCTGTTAGTGCAGCTTAACCCACTGTGCCACAACAGCGTTTCCCCAGGATCTTTTTTTTTTAAGATTTATTTTTATTAGAAAGGCATATTTACAGAGAAAGCTCTTCCATCCACTGGGTCACTCCCCAGTTGCTGCAGTGGCCGGAGATGAGCCTGTCTGAAGCCAGGAGCAGGAGTGTCTGAGTCTCCCACATGGGTGCAGGGATTTGATCCATCCTGAACTGTTTTCCCAGCAGGGAACTGGAACATAAGTCGTAAGAACACACGCCAGCACCACAGGCAGGCCTGTAACGCCATAGTGCTGCCCCCAGCCCCGATCTTAATAAATAAATAAAAAATAAGTAAAAACTTATATTTATTTGAGAGAGACAGCGCTATTCACTGGTTCATTTTCCAAATGTCTGCAAGTCAGGACTGTGGGGGGCTAAATTGAGCTCTCAGTGCAGTTTTCCCATGTGGTAATTAGGGATCCAGTTACTTTTGCTATCACTGTTGCTTCCCATAGTTTGATTAGCAGGAAACTGGGATCAGGAACAGTGATCAATCCAGACACTAGAACCCAGGCACTCTACAATGACATGCAGGCATCGCAACAAAGTGTCTTCACTGTAACACCAAATGTCCACCCTGGGATTCCAAACCGACATCAGAGACTGCCGAGTCTGGAAGAGGGACTCTTTATGTACCTGTCGTTTCATGATGCAGTATCCCCAGCACTGCCTCTGATTGGTGCATACGCTAACTAAAAGGGAAAACACGGATGGGTGGGGAGTGGAAGCACCTGGAATGACATCTGTAGCTTTTCAACAAGATTGAGGTTAGATCGTGTAAACATACTGTTCTGCAGGTTATCTCCTGCCCCAGCCCATTTCCTGTGGTCACCAAAAGTGCCTGTGAGATCCTTGACACTGATGTTGTCCCTCCCTAAAGATAAACCGCCAGAAGGAGAACACTGCCAGCCTGAAGACCCAGCTGGAGAAGGCTGAGGAGAAAGAGAGGCACTTACTTCAGACCATGGTGACAAGAGAGACCTATGAGGAGTTAGCCCGGAAGTCGGGTACCTGCCAGGATGACCTGACACAAGCCCTGGAGAAGGTGAGGCCGTGCCTGGAGATGAGGACGCTTGGGGACCAGGCAGTGACACACCAGAGCCAGGCTCCTGTCTGCCTGGTGTCATCAGTTTCAGGAGCCCTCTGCATGGCAATCCAGAGAGGGGGTCTGCTTCCTCTTTAGGAAGCTTGGTGGGGTGGGGGGGTCAGAGATGCAGGCCCAACGTCCTAAGCCTTTCTGCCCAAAGCGTGGGCTGTCAGGGGGATTCACACTCCATCTCTCTGCCAATCCTGCCTGGCTGATCCACTCATCTGACTGGAAAGAAAAGAAATGGAGATGGGGAATGAGGGGCAGCCAGAGGTCGTGTGTGCAGAAAAATCAACCCGTCTGTTCCCGTCCCCCTGGAACCCTAGGAAAGATGGGCCAGGGACCGGGAGGAACGGGGGCCCTTCCCCACTCGGGGGGGCGGTCATTTTCATCCCCTTTCTTTTCCCTGGAAGCTCAACCATGCGACCTCAGAGACAAAGAGCCTGCAACGAAGCTTGCTGCAGGCGCAAGACAAGAAGGCTCACCTGGAAGATGAAATCCTTGCCTATGAGGACAGGATGAAAAAGCTCAATATGGAATTGAAAAAATTGCAGGGCTTCCACCAGCAGAGTGAGCTAGAGGTGAGAGCAGCCAGAGGCTCTGGCTGTCTTCCTGTTAGGGCTCTGAAAGGTCGCCTCCCGCTTCCAAAATTATTCAGCACTAAATCATTCCCCTTGGCTAATGGTTCCCTCCACTTTTTTTTTTGCTTCCTGGAGACAAAGATCAGTGCAGGGGTGCCCTCTGCTGGCTGCTGGAAATAAACTATCTCCGCCCCCTCACCACCAGTTCACTCCCTCCTGGATGGTCCAGGTTCCAGAGGAGCTGGAGTTCCCTCCCCCTCACTTTAGACTCCCAAGCAGGTGAACACCTTTGACAAGAAGCTGGAGGAGATGAGCAACCAGGTGCTGCAGTGGCAGAAGCAGCACCAGAATGACCTCAAGATGCTGGCAGCTAAAGAGCAGCAGCTCAGGGAGTTCCAGGAGGAGATGACCACGCTGAAAGAGAACCTCCTTGCAGACGAGAAGGAGGTAGGCATACCTCCTACCTCCCAGGCACATCCCAGTGCCTGGCAGGGGCAGGGGCCCCTGGGAGCAAGCCAAGGACATGTCTCCATGCATCATGAAGCAGGGCTGGGCACTTGGGGACCACAGCAGCCACCTCACCCCAACTGTCTGCTTGTGGAAAGCTACCAAAACAGTACGGAGGCCCCAATCCAGAAAAGGTACCTCTAGGTTCCTCAACCAGGCCACCGCACAGGCCCCCTGCAGAGCTCATCCTGACCCTCCCAGGAGCCCCTGACCCTATGGGAGGGCTGGCTGAGTAGCCACCTGGGCAGTTCCATGCCAGGCTCGCACACAGTGAAGTTCATGGCCAGAGGCCAAAGGACATATTGGGGTGACCACAGGGCCTTTGTGTACATGAGCAGGAGGATGTCTTTTCCTCCAGACCTCTTGCTTTCATCTATTACCAGATGGGCATAGCCTGCTCTCTCTCTCTCCCCCTCTCTCTCTCTCTCTCTCTCTCTCTCTCCAAAATGACTTCAGTGCCTTTGGTGTCACATTTTGACCATTCTCAGTGTTGAGATCGACTCCGTGTCTGCCATAAATTGTGTTCCTGAGAGACGTTTCCTTTCTTTTGCGTGGGATGCAGCCCACACAGCTGCAGAGGGGCCTGGGGTGGTGACTAGGTCAGATAACAGTGATCGTGTCCCTTCTTCTTCCAGCAAGAGAGAAGAGGCCTGAGTTTGGGGAGGGAGGTGGCCGACCTCAGCTTCCCACTCTGACAGTCTCATTTTCTCCTTTACACCAAAGACCTGCTGCCTGCCCCCGCGCTCCGTGCCCAAAGACACCTGCAGGCTGCACCGAGAGAATGATCAGATTATGTGTAACATGGAGCAGTGGGCCAAAGAGCAGAAGTAAGTAAGGGAGAAGAAAATGAGACCAGTTCCCCTGGCCTGGGCTGAGCTAACAAATGACACACATGCCAAAGAAAGACCACACGCACACAGAGAAACACAAGCTGCCACTGAGAGAATCAATGCAGTCACTGCCCAGGCCCAATGGCTGCAGTAAGACACAAGGCATGAGCCTCTTCAGGCAGATTTGAAAGCCCTCCTGACTCAGAGTGGGTCCTGGGCAGGACAACTGCCATGCTAGGACTCACACTTCCTCTTCTCATAGCGGTATCCGGCTTCACCCGGGCCCCTGGAAGCTCACCTGGGAGTCACAATGTTGTGTAAGCGGCTTTTAGTCACCAGGTGCTAGAAAGCTGCTAAGCTGAACACAGGTCAACGTGCAGGTGGTCCAGGATCCAGTGGACGTCATGCCAAGAACACCCAGTGTTCCCCCAGCCAGTCTCATCCTCACTCAGGACTTGGGGGACCTGGCCACACTTCTGACAATTTTTCTCACAGGGTTGCCAATGAGAAACTCGGAAACAAGCTCCGGGAACAGGTCAAATACATTGCCAAGCTGACTGGTGAAAAGGAGTAAGTCATCCCACACCATCCTGGCTGCTCCCCTTGTACCCCAGTGACAGAGTCTGGCGTGGAGCCAGGGCTGCCTGAACTACTAATGTGCACCCATGAACCTTGGGGGCATCATGTGGCCTCTCTGGGCCTTGGTTCCCACAATAAGACAAAGAAAGGCGGTAGTCTCCCTGCTGCTTCCCATGGTCACCTTTGGTGACCGTCCAAAGTCAAGGCCCTGAGAGGCAGTCTGGATTCCCAGCTGGGGAGAGTTGCTGCAACAGAGACTCCCAGATGAAGGAGCACACAGCAGCTGTGTTGGAGTCTAGAGTGAGCAGTTGAGGTTGGCCAGGGCAGGCGGCACCCCTGTTCCATCTACTCAGCTGGGGGCCTAGGTCCCTCCCACCTGTGACTTCACTCCCCACCCCACCCCCGTCTTACCTCATGCACATGGTCAAAGTGGAGTGAGCTGAGAGTGAGGATCTGGGGCAGAACTGGAAGTTGAAGAACAGAGGTGAAATAGTGAACAGCCACACCTAGGAACTGGAGGTGGTGAGGTAACAGGTGACAGCAAGGCTGGAGACAGTGCATCCCACCCTCACTCCAGGTCCACATTTAGAAGAGGTGTTGGAGGGGTCTGCCTGAGATGGAGGTCTGAGAGCTAGGGCCAGTGCCACTGTCCAGCTTCCCAAGGCGGGTTGGTTCACAGTAGCATGGGCCAGGCCAGAGCCAGCAGCTGAGAACTCCATCAGGTCTCCCAGGCGGCTGGTAGGACCTGACAGCCCCTGAGCTATCCCCTGCTGCCTCCCAGGGTGCACGTTAGCAGGAATCAGGAGAGGGGAACTGGAACTTTCAACCAGGCCTATAATACAGAATGCAAACATTCCAAGCAATGTCTTAACTGCTGTCCAATGCCTGCCCCAGGCCTCTCTCCCCAAGCATAGAAGCTCAGCTATGAGAAGAACCAAGCAGCCATGCCGTTTCCCATGGCAGCTCATATCTGGAACCGAGCAGATGAAGCTAACCAAACACCCACCTTTCCTTCCTGTGCTTGCCCACAGCCACCTCCACAACGTAATGATCCATCTGCAACAAGAAAACAAGAAGCTAAAGAATGAGATTGAAGACAAAAAGATAAAAGCCGGGCATCCGAGGCTTTGCAGCAAAGCGATATGCCCGAGCAAAGTGGAGCCCACACAGAAGGGCAAAGTGTGCGGCATGCTGGGCTGGAGAGGCACGCCCCAGGATCTGAGCCCCAGGCTGGACTTCACCAAGTACCTCGGGCTGCCCCACTGCTCAGGTACACCTGGCACCTTTCAATGGCTGTTGTAATGTCTGCTTTTGTGGTCGCATAGGCCACACTATTTTTGTAAAAATCACTACATTAAGGATCCAAATAAGGAAAAGAAGTCTTACGTGAACTTGAGTCATTCTTTGGCTTAGCTAGTCTGAAACAAAGACAGTTGCTTTTCCTTTCGTAGAAAGAGAAAGCAAACTAAGGCCTGTTCTGATGTAAGAACCTTTCACGACACCCACGTACCCCATCTTTCAGGCCTATTCCCTGACCCGGTCCCTTTCGGAGAGTAGAGATAGATGAGGACCAGATACAGCCAGCATGTTCTCCCTGCTATGTACTCAGAAAGCCCCCAAACTCCCCCAGCACCCGTCCCCACCTGGGCCCATGATTACCCTTCTTGCTGCCCACGAGGCCAGCCCTTGAGGAATCACCCCTTTAATCTCAACTCTCACTTCCTCCCTGTCCCCTCAGGTTCCTCATATTGCTAGACTCAGCATCTTGGCCTGAGCATCATATGCATGCGTGAGTTTCAGAGGATGGTGAGTTGCCACCCCTCTCCTCCTGACCTGAATCAGCTCTTCAGGAACGTAACAAGGTCCCAACCTATTTTGCAAGATGCTAGCATTGAGTTTTGTCCAATTCCCTGCAATGGAGCAAGCTTTGGAACCATACCACCACCCCACGCCCAAATGGCAAAATAAAGACATGAACACTAAGTCTGGGTGAGCTCTGGTGTCCTGCAGCGTATACTGGCTGCCGCGAGCACCCATTGCCGCATCCATGCCCGTTTGTCTGGGTTCTAAGACACTAACTTCGTCTCTCCCACTTACAAAAGAGCTCATTCACAAAGCAAACTTCCAGTGTTTTGAAAACACTGGGAGATGATTAGCTTTCTTTTCTCTGGAATTTAAAAAGAATATAACCCAAAATCCTCAAGTAACCCTGAGATCCGAAAGAGAGGAAGAAAAATAAAAGATGCATTTTCCACATGGGGCAATGGGAGAGCCATCTGCTACCTCTCTGGCCACATCCTATTCTTTCTCTTAATGATTTTATTTTTCTCCCCAGCTACCTCAATACAAGTAAAATTCCATTATAGCAAACTCCAAGGACAGCTAAACGATTTTATTGGGGGAGAATTTTGTTAAACTGAGCTCATGTCTAGAATTTATATTTCTACCCTGTAGGAAATGAGAAGTAGCCACTAAAGTAAAGAGAATGAAAATAAAAGAGCTGCTATTTCTGAGGGGGGTGGGCAGGAAAAGAAAAGGAAGAAATACATTGGTGGGCCATGAGTTGCAGGATCACTGCCTCCCTTCCCAGCCAAATAAGGACCCAGAATCCCCCCTGCTCCCGCTTGCCCGTTCCACAGGCTGCTCCTTCCAGGGCCCAGCAGTGCGGGCTCAGGTGGGAGAGACGGACATCTTAGGCAGTGATCTCACTGTTGACTATGTTCCCCAAACTGACCTAGAGGAGTGGATTTGCTGGAGAAAAACGAGAGACTCAAAGATGTGGTTCTGTCATGAAGCTGCTGTCTAGTTCTAGCTGTGGCCCTTGACACAAACCAAGTTCAGAAATCATTGAAACTTAAAAAAAAGAAAAAGGTCTATAATTTACAAACTGATTTTGTATACTCGGACAAAAAGAACAATCCCTAGATACTCTGAGTGTTGTAGTTGTTCAGTGAGTCGTCGGTGGCCTTTCTGGAGTGCTCACATCAGAGGAAAGCAGGTGGTGAGCTAAGGGGAGCAGTGAGGGTAGGACATCACCTGTGTCACCCAGCCAGCTGGCTCAGAGACAGCAGCAGGCAGAAGACCTAACTGAAGAGGAGGGCATTGAGAATGTCATTTCTCTAAAAACAAGAGGAAGGTCAGGGAAGTTGAGTGTTGCCTGCCTGTAATTCCTTAAGCAATAACCATGGGAAACATCAGTCAGGGGGTGGGAGTTGGGGAAGGGGAAAAATCCCAGACTCAACAGAATTGTACCATAAAATTCAAAATTTAAAATAAAAACTAAAATAAAATAAAATAAATAAGCAAAGAAGTATGACTTACAAAAGTAACATGGAAACAACTGATAATAAAGAGAAATTATTGATACTTTTATGATTAAAAAAAATAGGTTTAGAAACTACCTCAACATGATAAAAGCTACATGAAAAACCCACTGCAAACGTCACACGTGACAGCGAAAGACTGAAAGCTTTTCCTCAAAGATTGAGAACAAAGACCCACTTTAACCGCTTCTCTTCTGCAGGGTACTGGAAGATCCAGCCAAAGCAATTATACAAGGAAACAAATATTAAAAGGCATGTAAATTAGAAAGGAAGTAACATTATCTCTGTTTACAAATGACTTACATACATAAAACTCTAAGGGGAGATTATTTTAAAAAATGGTTAGCTAAGCAGCTGGAAGCAAAGCCAACACACATAACTCAGTAGCATTCCAACATGTGCCTACTGACAATGGACAGAATGAAAAGGAGGTTACAAAAACAACACTGACAATAGTGTGAAAAAGAACCACATGCTTGGGAATTAACCAAAGAGGTGAAAAACCTGCACATGGAAAACTACCAAATTGCTGAAAGAAGACATAGACAAATGAAAACATACCCCACGTTCATTGTTTGAAGATCTAACAGTAAGATGCCAATATTACCCAAAGTGATATACAGATACAACACAATCCCTATCAAAATCTCAATGTATTCAAAAGAAAAAGCCATTCTAAAATTAGGGCAAAGCAAAAAGGAAGTGAGAAATGCAATCACATTTTACAAATAATAAATTTATTTCCAAATTCTGCACTATAACCAAATTACAATCACCTCTAGGTCTGTGTTGCTACTTTACATAAGGAGTAAAAAAGACATGCTCACAGCCCAGTCCCTCATACATCCAGCAGCTCAGAATGGCCTGTGTGCCCAAGAGGGACCCAGCCACCTCCCGCTGTCCATTCGGCAGCTGGGGCTGCTTCCCAGCTCCCGCCCTGAGGAGCATCTCCCCATTGTGGCAAAGCCCAGCCCGCCAGCAACGGCCCGGGAACAATGTCGTCTCCAGATGAGAGGGCGCTGTCATGCCAGAGCACGCAGGACCCAACGTGGCTGCCATTATCTCCTGCGCAGCCTCCGCTCAGAGCCCAAAGCGGGCTGGTGTGCGGCGAGGGGTCATGGGCTCCCCCTGCTCTTTCCGACCCGGCGTGTAGATCTTCGTAGACCTAGAGGCACAGACAGAGGGGTTAGGAACACTGCTCCTTGGCCCAGCAGGGTGCTCAGCAGTACAAAGAACATGGCCTCGCCATGTCCAGCCCACAGGGCCTCGAGGTTGTGGGCTCAAGATTCTTACCCCAACCCACTCCCACTCCCACCTCCTGCCTTCCACCTTTTGGACTGGGCTGTTACTAACGGAAAGTTACCTCATTCTGATGGCTGTCTGGGAATATTTAAGACAGATGTTTCTTTGTTTTACTTCTTTTTATTTATTTGAAAAGCGGGGCAACAGAAAGAGACTCAATGGTTCACTCCCCAAGTGGCCACAACAGCCAGGGCTGGGCCAGGCCGAAGCCAAAAGCCAAGAGCTCCACCCAGGTCTCCAGTGAGTTAGCTCATGGCAGGATCCCTCAACAACTTAAACTGACAAATGACTTGAGACAAGCCAAACTGGCCAGAAAGATCCACCAAGTATCAGTTAGAGCTTGAAGCCATGTGTGTGAGCCTGAGCTCACAGGGGCTGGAGAAGTTCTACCGCTAGCCCATGATCCAGCCATCCAGGCTTTTGTCATAAAGCCCCAACAGATACTCTGGATGCCAACACTACAGTGAACTCTACTGGCTGGCAGTGCCCAGAACACACTGTCACACACCAGTGGATGAAATGGTCCCTTGGCCCTGGTGACACAGGGAGCTTCTCACTGGGGACATTTCCCTACAGTCATTCTGATCTGTCTGTGCTATACGGAGATTAACGGTCAAGTACGGTGCTTTCCTCACTTCTCCAAGGCCTTCTAGTAAATTATTAAGCCTGAAGGAGTCCAAGAGATCTCTAAATTTCTAACAAGTTGGACAGAAGTAAGAGCCACCTGCTAACCGGCAAGTGGTGTTGAAGTGGACTGTCCCCACAACCTGTCAGGTGTGGCTGAACTCCGGGCTCAGCCCAGAGGCTGAAAGGCACACCACTCAGGAGATCTGAAGGGCAGGGCAGAGAGAGCAGCTCTCCAGCCTCACACCTGCGTCCATCAGATGGCAGGAGATGCCCTGCACCGCAGCCCACCACAGGGCCTCAGTACATGGCAGCGACCTGCAGCTGTGCATTTCTGACTGCACCTTTTAAGCTGCCTGCAACACCCCATGGGCCTCCACGGGTGACTACCCAACACAGAAGCCACTTCTGCCACCAGCTCATCCTCACACATCCCACTCCTCTTACAATCATGACCATGTGTCAGGGCACCTCCCTGGGCAGGCTCCCGCCCAGAATCCTGAGACCAGAGCTCACCTGGCACTGCCCAAGGGGCTGCGCTTCTCCTGCTCCTGCCGCCGCGCTCGCAGCTGCTCCTCAGCCAGCGCCATCTCCTCCTCCATGGCAGAGACTTCCTCCTTGGCCCGACGGCGGTTCTCCTAGAGAAGGGGCACCGTCAGGAGACCCTGTCCTCGCGTGTGCCTCGGCTCAGGCACTGTGCCGCCCCGGCCGGCTCCGGAGGAAGCGGTCACACAGCTCCTGCCCCAGCACCTCGGCCATCTTTTCTTCTGCAGCTATCTGCTTTTTTCAGACTTGGGACAGAGGCATGATGATTCAGGCTAACCAGTCATGCCCCAGCAATCCATTCAATTAAGTACTCAGTACTTTTTAATCAACTTTGTAACAGTGTCAGGAAGTACAGGAAACGACATTATATCCTGTCAGGAAAGGACAGACACCAGGGAGACGCGTACAGGCCTGTAATGCTAGAAAGGGCATAAGCAACAGCCCAGGAGCACTTGGCAACTCTAAATAACGGATCCAGGCAGTAGTCATCAATGGGCATGGCAATCGCAGGATGCAGTGGCAGAGACCAAGAACGCAGGGAGGAGGCTGGCACCGCTGGGGCCACTCAGCACCCTGCATGCCTCCTAATGGCGTCTGAAGGAAAAGCATCCCATCACACACACCCGTCTTTGCTTGACCACTGAGCTCCAATCTTTGCAAGCCTTCACGTTCACTATTAGGTCACAGAAAGTACATGAAGTAGAGGTACAAGTTAAACACTACCACGAAGAAGCCACTGACCGAAAACATCACACGAGGTATTCTACTTGATAAATGACCTGGCTGCTCCAATAAATGTCCTTAAAAAAAAAAAAGGATGGGAGGAAGGCTGTCCTGGATCAAAGAGCTCACATGCACAACAACGGCAGTGTCTGGATGCCAGCTCCAGCAAAGGGGAGCCGGAGTAAGGGGCAGTGAGAGGACACCGCGGACACATCAGGAGTGCTGACGGCCTTCCTGCCAGACACACACTCAAGTACCTAGGGATTAAATAACACCATGTCCAAGATGAGCCTTGAACACTCCAGGGGAGTGAGAACAGGTGAAAGAACACGAAGCGACAGAACCGGGGCGGCTCATTACACTGCTTTCCTGCTTTCTCTACTTTGGGGGCTACCTGGACGTCAGCCAGCTGCGCTCCTGGAGGAGGAGGGGAGCAGGAATCAGCCAGGCTGGCTGGTCCACAGCTTTCAGGTCTGAAGAGGGAAGTAAGGAGGTCAGAGATGACGAGCTAAGGGGCAAACAGCACCTCCCTGGCAAGCCCAGGGTCCTCACCTGCCGCGACTTGCCTGCCTGTTTCACACTGTAGAACATGGGGCCCAGCTCTGCCAGCCACTCCCCGTCCACGGCCGTCACGCACTGCATGTACTCCTGCACACACAAGGACAGAAGGGGGAGGTCACGAGAAGGCCAGTGTCCCTCCTAGAACTGCTCCATGAGGAGAAGCCACAAGAAGGGCCTGCAAGGCTGAAAAAGGCAGGAGAAAGCCCCAGAGTGGAATGTTAATCCCTTTTCCCATCCCAATTCCTGCACTCCCAGAACAGGCCTTCCCTCAGCAAACCCTGCTGATGACACCCATGGGGAACGCCTGCCCCAAGGACCAAGCAGGAAAGAATCCTGCTAGCTCTGCAGCCTACATGCCCATCTGTTTACAGATCCCCAACCCCCAGCTGGAAACCAACCCCAAATGCACAGAGGTGCACAGGCCTCAAACCTCCCAAGCCCAAAGCACCTGCCAGGACCCATGGAAGGGTCACCACGGCCTGGCCAGGCAGGTGGGCCTACACTATGCAAACACCTGGAAAAGCCTCACCTTGGTGGTCATGACCAGCTCGTGATAGACTATGTAGTCCGGGGTGTAGCCCATTCCAAAGAGGGAGCTGGTGGGATGCAAGTGGCAGGGCATCCCCGTGCGGATATTCACGTACTCCCCAATTCCCTAGGAAAGACACACAACAGGTGGCCATGTCAGCAACGAGTGGCCTGTGAGGACTACCCGTCACTTAACACCACACCTGCAGAAATGCACAAAGAGGAAGGAAGAACTTTGTCCTCGTGCAGGTATCAGGCGACACTGCCACAGCTCCACCGCATGGCCAGGGCTCACCTTGAGCTTGGCTGCCTGGTGGAAGTAGGCAGCACAGATGCACTTCCTGACAATGTCCCAGTCAGTGCCACACGAAGCCAGACTCATCCGCTGCTGCACCATGATGTCCTTGAGCTGGGCCCTCACCTCCCGGACCTTCCGCATGGCCTTGGCATGGATGAAATGGTCATTACACCAGATGGTGGAGTAATTATTGTTCTTCCACTGCAGGTACACATTCAGGTAGGTCAGATGGTCACTCTCGGGGACAGCAAACTTCTCCCGGATCTGATCGCTCTCCTCCTCTCGGCCCTGGCAAAATAAAGGCCCTTGACCCTGAGCACGGGGAGCCCAGCCTGCTCGGCACATCCCAGAGCTTTCCCCACTCCCCTGACCCAGCACCCAAGCATGTTAACACACTGCCTTAGGATGGGTAAAAAAAACTAACAATACAGCAATTTATGTATTCACACACATCATGGCTCAGGCAGAGCCCAAAACTGGAAGATAAAAGATGCTCTTACAGGGTTCCAGATCGCTCACCAATCCAGCCTGTCCTTCCCTCCCCGACCCTGCTTAATAGAAGACAGCAAACTCAATCCTGGAAACTAACTCCTGCCTCCCACTCCACCTCCACGACACAGGGAGAAGCTCTCCCCTCTGAACCCTGGCTGGACCTTCCAGGCAGACAGCAGAGATGCCCCACCTTGGGCCTGTAGAAGATGGCGGGAACCGAGAGCATGGAGACGATGAGCAGGATCTCAGAGCTGCAGCCCATGTCACAGGACACAATGAGCATCTTGGACAGGGCCGGGTCCAGCGGGAACTCCACCATCAGCCGCCCTGTGGAGGTCAGACCGCCTGGGGAAGAGCACACCCAGATTCAGTGCACAGCAGGGAGACAGACTGGCACCAGTGCCCATGAGGCCCCACCCACTCCCAGGGCACAGCACCTGTGTTGTCCAGGGCCCCCAGGATCCAGAGCTGGTACATGGAGTTGAGCATGTTGTCCTCTGGTGGCGGGTCCATGAAATGGAACTGCAGCAGGTCCTGCACCCCGAGGGACTTGAGCAGCAGCACCACGTTGGCCAGGTTTGTCCTCTGGATCTCGGGCACGGTGGTGGTCAGGAGCTCATTCTTGTAGGCACTCTGGGTGTAGAGCCTGCGAGGGACAAGACCAAGTTCTGCTGTACCTGTTACCACGCTGCCTGCTCAGCCCAACCCACACCCAGCTGCCTGAGCATCACCACCATCCCTGCTCACCGCCTGTGTGCCCCACAACAGCTGGCAAGGATGAAATCCTACCAAGGGAGAAGGTGCAGCTCCTCTCCCCTCCTCCTACTTTTTTCAGTCATTCATTTTTGCCAAGACAAAACTCCACCCCACAATCCAACACTTGTGACATGCTCATTTCACTTCTAGAACCAGTAAGTCTGGAACCAGAGTTATGGCAAGATGTTCTTATTATCTGACTGTGTTTTGAGTTCCTATATGTTATTTTTTAAAATCAAAACAGAAGAAGGGACAGGCAGATGATACAGAAATTAAGACATATCTAGACTGTCACATGCCTAGCAGCGAGCCTGGAAACCAACCCCAGCTCCATGCCCAGTCTACCCTTCTGCTCATGGGAACCCCCGAAGGCAGCAGAAGGTACAGGAGGCCTCGATGGAGCTCTGGCCTCACAGGTCAGCCCTGCCTATCACAGGCATTTAGGTAAAGTGAATCAAGCAATGGTAGGATCATCTTCTATCTCTCTGCCTTTCAAATGAAAATTGAAGATAGAAATAAAAGAAAATTAAAGAAAAAAAAGAGAACCAAGGTTGTCCCTTGTTCAAATCTACCCTTGGGGAACTACAGGCTGTACTGACCACTGCAGCAGCATCCCACCTGGGCCTGCCTTGGACCCCAGAGCTCTCAGGACGGCTACTCAGCTGCCCATGATGAGCAAGCCCCAGCCTGGGTTCACCTCCAGGCCTGCCAGCACCCACTGCTGCCTGGGCTCTCCCCAGCAATCCCAGGGCTGCCCAGGACTCCTACCTGAAACACTGACCTGGGCCCGTCCGGCCAGCTCTCCCTGACCTCTGGTTGGCATTGGCCTGGCTGATGGGGTAGATCTGCAGGGCATCCATGCCAATCCTGGGGTTGAAGACCTAGGAAGGGCCGAGCGGGGAAGGGAAGGGAAGGCGGCATCAGAGCCGCCTCCTTCAGGAATCAGGCACCTCAAGCAACACTCTCATCAAAACCAGAAGAGGCTTCCTCCGCAAACTGCAGCTCCTGACCATCTCTCAGGTCACGTTCTCACAAGGATTAACTGAACCACGTGCATGGCAACATCCGTCCCCACTGCCGGCCTCCTCGCAGCACCACCACCACTTCCAGCTGTGGTGCCCAAGTGTGGCACAAGGACTAGGGCCTGGCCTCCCACTGCTATGCTGAGTGAACTCTGATGAAGGACCCAGGGCCGCTCTCTTACCTTTAATTTGCAATAACCAGAATCGATAACAAACATGATGCCATCCACAGTCAGAGAGGTCTCAGCGATGTTGGTAGCCACGATACACTTGCGAACGCCATCTGGAGCCTGAGTCAGCAGGACACGCAGGAGCAACAAGCCAAGGCCATCAGGACACCGAGAACCACAGGCAGGAGGCCGCCCGTCCCCCAGCCCCTCCCAGGAAGGGAGCACTCTCCTGTCCCTGCTCGGGGGAGGTGGAGGAGACCCCAAGATGAGCACCCAGAATAGATGCTCCTGCTGTCGTACCTTCTGGAAGATTTTGGCCTGGAGGTCAGAGGGCAGCTGGGAGTAAATGGGCAGCACAGCCAAGGCAGGTGCGTTCTCCAGCTCCTCCAGATGCTCCACTATCTGGTCGGAGGTGACCTGCGGACAGGGGAGCCTCAGGATCGGGGAGCCCAGCACTCACTGCAGGTCCCAACTGCTCCACCCGGTCAGGACCCAGGCACACACCTCGATGTCCTCTTGGCCAGGCATGAAGATAAGGATGTCCCCAGGGGCCCCGGACAGGTGCACCTGCAAGGACTGCTTCACGGCGGCCTCCACGTAATCCTCCTGCGGGGTCTGCACCAGCAGTCGGGGAACAGTCAGCAGGACTCACGAAAACCTGGGCAGGGCATCCCCCCAGGCACCCTGTGGCCCTGGTTCTGCTCTGGATTCAGTGGCTCTGCCACCCTAGGAAAGGTCTGCCTGGGAGAGGGCACTGGACAAGTTCCAGTGTCCCCAGGGCCTGTGCTGCCCGAAGGGCTCAGTGCAGCCCACCACCCTTAGCACTGTCGGGTGTCCTGGGGACCTGGCACTACAGGCTGCCCCTCAGGCCCCATGCCACATTGCACCTCCCCCAGCTGAGCACCCTAACCCACCCCCACTCCCGACCCAGCTGACTTCTCATCAGAGAAGTGCATGGCACAGAGGGTCATGCTCAGTACCTTGCTGAAGAGGATGTCAACAGGGAAGGTGCGACCAGGGATGTGGAAGATGGGAACATTCCCAAAAAAGGCAGCAAATTTATCTGCATCCATAGTGGCTGAGGTGACAATCAGCTTCAAGTCCGAGCGCCGAGCCACAACCTACGAGAGGAGGTTGCTCATGGACCCCGACCCCTCAGTGCTACTTCCAGACAGCACAAGGGCCGGAGTGGGCAGCCCGGCATGGCAGAATCTTCACAGTCCTGAAGGTGGAGCAGCAGAGCCACAGCTAAGACAACCTCAAGCCACTCAACGGAGAAAGAATAGAGAATGCCAGGGCTCCAGGTCTCAACCGGCAACGTGGAGGCCTCACAGGAAACCCAGGCCTGTCAAACGCCCCTCGGCATCCCCAGACTGGCCCCCACCCCGGGGCACCCCCAGGCACCGAGCATCAAGCCGCAGCCCTCACCTCCCGGAGCAGCCCAAAGAGCACGTCGGTGTTGAGGGAGCGCTCGTGGGCCTCGTCCATGATGATGGCGCTGTAGTGGTCCAGGTCAGCCTCGCGGAGGGACTCCCGCAGCAGGATCCCGTCAGTCATGTACTTGATCAGAGTGTTCTCAGAAGTGCAGTCTTCGAAGCGAATAGCATAGCCCACCTGGGAATCAGATGGCTCAGAAGGCCTGGCACATCCCCCCCCGATGCAGGCCTTAGCAGACCACACCCTTCAGCAGCAACACGCAGAAGCTGCACGGTTTGGCACTTGCACACACTCACCTCCTCGCCCAGGTTTCCCCCCATCTCTTCGCTGACTCTCTTGGCCACAGACATGGCAGCCACACGCCGGGGCTGGGTGCACCCGATCATCCCGTAGTCCGTGTAGCCGTCTTCATGCAGGTACTGGGTCAGCTGTGTGGTCTTGCCACTCCCTGTCTCGCCTACCACGATCACAATGCTGTTGTCGCTACAGGGAGGAGCAAGCACAGGGTAGTCGGTCTGAGCAGGATAGTCTGAGCTCCGACAAGCTCTGCCCACAGCCTTCCCACGGCCCCCTCAGTGAGCCAGGAATCCTGCTTCCCGACCAGCGTGACACTGAGACAACAGCCTCTAAGAGGGATGCCAACTCTGATGCCTGAAGCCAGGACAGTCCACCCAGGTGAGCTAACGCGCTGGCTACTTCATCCAGGGCAGCCCAGTGCTAGTAGCGCCCCCGGCCCCGCCCCAGCCCCGGCCCCGGCCCCAGACCCGGCCCCAGACCCGGCGGACTCACCGGATGATAGTGAGCAGCTCCTGCTGCACGGCGAAGATGGGCAGGTATTGCCTCTGCTCCAGGATCGATTTCTTCTTGGCAAACTCACTGCTGGCTTCACTCTTCTTCTTCATGTGATTCGCAAACTTCTGCTCTGTCCTGAAACACATGGCAGCCTAAGCACCTGCTTGATGCCCACCCTGGGCCTCCTGACTGGGGGTGCCATCGGCCTGATACCCATGTTGGCCAGAGCAGTGAGTGAGGGAGACACCACGGCAGCCAGGGAACTGGAGACATTTGACCTGAGGACTGGAAATGCCATATGGGACTGTGTCATCCACAACAACGAAGAAGAGTTATGGATGGAAGGAGAGAGACCATGAGGACAAGAGTGAGAGCTCACTGCTTCCCTAGTCATGAGCACAAGAGACTGCCCAGGTCCCAACCTATGGATCAAGCCCGTTGCCAGCAGAGACTGCCACCCACCTGTAGTCCACCTTCCCATCTTCTGTCAGAGCTTTATCTGGCTCCTCCTCTTTCTTGACACCCATAATATCTCCCAGTTTGGTCCCAGCCAGTTCCCAGTGTTTGTGCTGAGCCTGAGAAAAGACAAGAACACCAAGTTGCCTCCATCCTGTGATATGACATCAGACAATGGATACTCACAGCCCCAGCTGACATCAGCCTTACCTAGCAGCTGGTCAACCCCCACAAGGTACCAGTGCACTAAGCCACACATCCCAATTCTCAAGCCTGCAGCCCTCGGACACCAATCAGGCCTGTGGCTGTTGTACCCTGGGACTAAGGAGAAAAGCAACGCCCTCTTCCGAGAGTGGTCCCTGCTCTGTGGGTGTCCTAACTTCCACCAGAAGCCCCATGGAGAGATGTCCCCACTCCAGGCAAGAAGAAACCGACCTTTTTGCGCTCCTTTTGCTCTCTGTGCTTCCGTACTGTTTGGCTGCCTTTCCGAGCAATGATGGCAAGGTCTGAGGTGGCATCCTTGACTGGAATCACGGGCTCTGGCTGTGGAAGGTGAGAAAGAAAAAGAAATTCCCTCTCATCAGGCCAATCAACATGAGGAGCCCATTCAAAATGAAACAGGCTGCTCCTCCCCACGGATCCAGTGTGGCCCCTTCTCCTGCCTTAGAGCTTTCTCCGCTGGGGCCAGAGCCCACTCACCTGCTTGGTGAAGACGATGCGCCCGTCCAGAAAGGGCGGCACCAGGTTGTGCACCATCAGATGCACCTTGGCCGCGTTGTCCTCCTCAAAGTCCTCGTCCACCTCCAGCCGGTGCACCACCCCGCTGGTGAGCATGCGGTTTGTCTCCCAGCGCTCGTTATCCTGGGAGGACACAAGAGAATGTCGCTCAGGCTACACCCAGAAAGACCCCGAGGCAAGTCCACACTTCATGTCCACACAGAAGGGCCATGGGCAGCTGCCAAGATACCTGAGGCCTCCCTGCCCGCCAGAGGGGGCCTTCAACAGGGAGTCACTTCGTTCTCAGAGGCAGTGTCCTGGACCTAAGTCAGTGCCCCTAGACAGACACCTGAGTGGGGACCGTCCCTTGCTGGAGCTGAGAGCTTTCCCAAGTCACGAAAAGGCTCCTCCTACCCCTCTCCTCCAGGAGCCCTCAGACCCGGTTATCTTGGCAACAGGGACCCAAGCAGCTCTCACCACTTAAACAGGACCTGCTGCTGCTTCCACATGCCCTGACTCCCGCTCGGACCCCGCACCAACCACCACGACGGTCACCTCGTTGATCTGTCTCCGCTGAGCCGAAATGCGCTTCTGCTTCTGCTTATGCAGATGCTGCTCACGCCTCCTCACGTAGTCCTCGGAGGAGTAGGCCAGGGGGTTGTGGAACTCGTCATAGCCCTCGTCCATCATGTACCAGTCCCGGTCGGCTTGCTGTGGGACACAGAGAACAGCTCAGTTCATGCAGGAGACAAGGTCAGGAGTGGGGGGCTAGCGGGGAGGGTGCTGCGAAGCAACCCTGAGGAGAGGCCACTGCGCTGCCAGTGGGGAGCTCAGCCATGCTGGCAGCCATCACGATACCACAAGGCGGCGCCAACACACAGGCACAGGAGGCCTGCGGGGTGGACCCCAGTGCCATGCTATACTTACCCGCTGGTCGTCCTCCCACTGCTGCCGCTCCTCTTCTGTGTCGAAGGAGATCCCCTCCTCACCATCCTCGCGCCTTCCTGGAAGAGGACAGGTGCCAGAGTTGTGCTGTGCTGTGCCCAGCTGCCCAAGCGCAGCCTCTGCTGGGCCTCACTAGCACAAGCCCTTACCTCGGCCCCTGGACAGACGTGGGGTAGACCCCAGGTGCCTCCTGTCGTCAGCCCACTCATTGTATTTGTAGGAGGGGGTTGGCAGAGGCGTGTCGTCTGAGTACTTGCTCCTCACAGACCTGAAGGACAGACAACACCCCGGCATGGCGCAGCAGCCCGAGCTGAGCCACACCTCCCGCCGCTGACCACTCTCCACACACGGATCCCCTTTTCCACCCGAAGCAGCACCTGTCTCGATCTCGGGAGGACGGCCGATGGCTCCGCTCGGAATCCCGGTAGGAGGGCGTCGGGGAGGGCGATTCCCACTGCGAGCGCCTGGAAGAGCCGTAGCTGCTGTCCTCCTCCTCCCAGGTGGACCTGGAAGGGGTGGCTGCGTCTGTGTCCCCAGAGACCCAGCCACGGGAAACACGGAGGTCAGGCTGCAGGATCGCCCCCCTGCATGCTGTCTGCACTACCCATAATCGTGGCTCCTAACCCATAACAGGTAAGGCAGATTGACAGTTTGCAAAGACACCTGAAGCCCCACTTTCTTTCTGTGCTTATAACATTTTCAGCATGTTATAGTGTTCTTGGTTATACTTTTTCTTTCTCTCTCTCTCTCTCTCTCTTATTTGCCAGAGTGACAAAGACAAAGAGATTCAATTCCCAAATGCATTTAACAGCCAGGGCTGGACCAGGCTGAAGCCAGGAGCCAGGAGCTTCAGCCAGGGCTCCCACCTGGGTGGCACAGATCCAAGCACCATCTGCTGCTTCCCAGTCACACAGGCTGGAAGCTGGATCAGCAGCAGAGGAGGCAGGACACGAACCAGCACTCTGATATGGGATGCAGGCACTGTAAACAGCAGCTTAACCAGCTGTGCCACACTGCCAGCCCCTACAGTGACATTTTCCATTTACTTCTGCAAACACACCCTTCCTGGTTATAAATACAAATACTTCTCAATACACCTGCTCCGAACTACTCACTCTTTTCTGTTGTTTGAAAAACTGACCATGCAGCAAACTGCATCTCACCTTCAAGGGGGCACATCCCTGTCCCTTCCAACAGAGGGGGCAGGGTGGGGCCCCGCTGCCTCAGACCTGGCATCCCAAGAGGATCATGGTGGAACAGAGTCATGGTACCACCTCAGCAGCCAAATGGTGGACAGGCGCCCCCCCATTCTGTGTTGGATCTACTCGGCTCCTCACAAGCACCACCGAAAACAGCTTGGCCTACCTTTAGGTCGATGTCGTGGGCTCTCTGGTTCATTCCTTCTGCTGCTGCGCTCTGACCCGCCCTCTCGCTCTGATCTGCTGCTGTGCCTGCTTCGATCCCGCTCATCTACAAAAGTCACACTCCGAGGTTGAAATCAGTCCACCCTCGGGGTGCCCAAATGCATCCTCTCCGCTCACTCACAGGTACAACCTGCACTGCTCTAACACCACCCGTGGCTTCCTGAAACTCCCATACTCCCAGTCTCTCAAGGGGCCAAACTTAAGTTACTGGCTACAAAGTTTGAAATTCACAGTAAGTTATTTCCTGCAAGAATTCACAAAAATAGTTTCACATATGCAATGAGTGGATTTCAGGCAGTTACGAGTCTAAGTTGTGAGATCACACAACAGTGAGTAAAGCCAGTGATGGCTGTCACCTGCAGCTTTGTTGCCCAGCGGCAGCACTCCTGCCAGTCCTGGTTTCTCACACATCGCCCATTCCCACTGTCATCACAGTGTCCTTAATAACACAAGGACCATGACTCAAGCAGAGCGGCTGTGCTACTTTTTTTTAGAAGAGCAACAGCTATTTTTTTTTCCCTAAAAATTTATTTATTGTTATTGGAAAGTCAGCTTTTACAGAAAGAAGGTGAGACAGAGAGCTCTTCCATCTGCTGGATCACTCTCCAAGTGGCCACAATGGCCAGAGCTGGATTAGTCTAAAGCTAGGAACCAGAACTTCTTCTGATCTTCCCACAAGGGTGCAGGGGCTCAAGGACTTGAGCCATCCTCTGCTCATAAGCAGGGAGCTGGATGAGAAGTTGAGCAGCCAGAACACAAATCAGCGCCATATGGGATGCTGGTGCTGCAAGGTGGAGGATTAGCCAGAACAGCCATCACTCCTGTTCCAAGCAACAGTTCTTCTTAAACTGCCTGAACCCCAATCCTGACAGGCCACAACCAACCAGGCTGACATTGGGCACTTACATCTTACAACGTCCAACTGGCAGATAGTATAGAAACCCTGGCTACAGGAAAAAGGCTGGTCCATTTCCAGAAGTACAAATGGACAATAGCAACCCCAGGGGACAGCTCACCCCTGTCTCTCTTGCGGTCATAGTCTCGATCCCGCGATTTCTCCTTCTTCCGATCTTTTTCTTCTTTGGATGAGGCATAGACCCCATGTTCCCGCCGGTCCCTCTCTCTCTGCCGACTGCGTTCCCAAAACTCCTCACTCACACCGCCGGGGTGGGATGGCGTCTCTACCCGAGCAGAGCGGTAGTGTCTGAAACGGGAAGAGCTGGGTGGGTTTTCTGTCCTGTTTCCTGCCTCTGCACACTGACCATTTAGGGAGAGCAGGTGGAAAAGGGCCCTCCCTGGGAGAAAAGCCTTGCCCGAGCCCTTTGGCTGTGCAGGACGGTCATCTGTGCTTTTCCGCTCTCTCTGCCAGATACTACAGGCTTACACATCCCAATCCAGCCCTTATCTGACCTCTATCATCTACGCTTTAGTCGCCTTTGAATTTTGGCTAGAAATCTCAGCCAAAGGCCGATGCTACCTGCTCCCAGCCATAAACTTGTAAGATCAGAAAGCTGTCAGTGCCCAACAGGAACAGGCAGCTGGTCTGAGGGCTAAATGGGCAGCAGGAGCACCAACGGTGGACACTCAGGCTGCTCGACTGCAGCTTCCACCTCGCCCCCTTTACCTGTCCTTCCGGCTGCTTCGGCCAGCCTGCTCGCTGCCTTCCTCCTCGGCACCCCTTTGCTCATCCTTGCTCTCTTCCCAGTCCTTGTAGGAAGAGATCCGGGACTTCTTCTTGTCCTCACTGTCGTCCTTCTCCTCTCGCTCCTTCCGTTTCAGGGAGGCCAGCAGGTCCAGCCCCAGCCGTGAAGGGCGAGGGGCGGGCGCCTTGAAGACGTGCTGCTCGCTGGCTGCGTTTTTGCTCTTGCAGATGAGGCCGCCCACCTGGGAGTCCAGGTCAGTGCCTTCCAAGCGGTGGATCGAGGCATCCTCGCCGGCGTCCTCCATCTCGGGAGGGAAGATAGACTACTTGGTACCAGACAGAGACGGGAGAGGGGTCAGCCATCCCCAGGAACCACAGGAATGGGCACCCTGGGGTGGTTAGCATACCCCCCACCACCAAGCCCAGGACCGCCTTGGCCATCCAAGGTTGTCAAGGCCTGTCCATCACATCAGAGACTCTTCTGGTGCCCACACTAACACACACCACACGCTCCCACATAGCCCTGCACACGCAGTCCAAGTGGACATCCACCCAGGCAGGATGGCCCTCTCTGAGGGACAGCCACAGGGCAACGGGACGGACCTCTCTGTGCATGTGGCAGAGGGGAGATGGCACCAGGCCTGACGTCAGCAGTTAACCTCTCAGACGGTCACTTACTCTTAGGTTACCTATAACTTCCCCTCTCATATATACTTTGAGAAGATTTTTTGAGGGAGCCGCATTACACTGTGGCAGGCGAAGCTGCCACCTGTGACAGCATGCCCTTATGTGCACCTGTTTGTGTCCCAGCTGTCTCACTTCTGATCCAGCTTCCGGCTGATGGCCTGGAAGAAGCAGCAGAGGATGGTCCAGGTGCGTGGGCCCCACCCCCACATGGGAGAGACTAGGACAAGGCTCCTGGCTGCAGCCTGGGCCAGCGCTGGCCGTGGAAGCTGGGGAGTCAATCAACAGAGGAGCTCTGCCCCTCCCTCACTTTCTGTAACTCTGACTTTCAAAATCACAATTTTAAGAAGTTGGCAGAGAAAGAACATGCCCATCTGCTGGCTCACTTTCCAGTGCCCTGGAGCTGTGCCCCAGGACTCAGCGCAGGCCCCGCATCGCCAGCAGGAACAGAGCTGTCACCATTGCCTCTTTGGGTCCAGATGATCAGAACTCGTGGGCCAGGAGCCGGAGCCAGGGATTGAACCCAGGCACTGTGATGTTGTGAGACCTGTGCCAGCCAACATCTTAACCAACAGGCCAAATGCCTACCTTCTCCATAATTTCTGTATCTGCAAATGAAAACAATCTTTGCTTTATCTAACGGATTTGTTATAAAAATGAAATAAAACAATGGGTCATGTGGCCAGAAAGAGTCCCAGAAACATCATTACTACATTTTCTTATATTGCTCTGTTACTGTACACCGATTAGGTCCCTCACTACTTTCTAGGATTTTTGTGTGTGAGTTTTCTTACCTATCTTTCCCTTTAGCCGGCTGACACCCCACAACACAGCAGTGATGCTGGGTGCGAGCCTGCAGTGACCACCTAGGTGTTGTTAGAAAAACTTGCACCAAAAGCATTCAAAACTGGTCGAATAACAATCCACAGCACCAAAAGAAAGAAACACTGGGTGAGAAAATGGTTTTTCTGAAACTATCTCCGTGGCCCCAAGGCTTGGTGGCAAGCAACTTGACATCAATTCCTTGCAACCATCCCAGCACTCGGTCCCTACTTAGAAAGTGTCTGGATAAACTCCCATAACTCCGACAAGTGGTGGATCAGCAGGCTGCTGGTCCCTGCGGCAGGAACGAGGGGGCCACAAGACGCTGTGCCCCAGGAGGCCCCAGGAGGCCAGCCCACGCACCCGAGAGAACCCTGCCCGTCCTGATCCCGCCTGACAAGCAGCGCTCAAGTGCATAAGTGAACTTAATACCCGCCCAGCGTTTCTACACAAATCTGACGGGCGGTACTTGACTGGTCCCTGTTAAGGCAAGTCCACACAGGGCAACCGGACTTAGCCACTGAGCAACAATTCCCTGGGCGCCTCCGCGAGCCAACCGGGAAGGAGAGAGGGCAAACCCGACGAGAACCCCCGGGCACCGAGCTGCACGCCGGAGCCCTGCAGGAGCCCTGCCGGAGCCCCCGGCTTGCACCCGGCGGCCAGCGGAAGGGGAAGGGCCAGGGACCGCGGGCTGACCGCACCGTCCCCAAAGGCAGGCCAGCTGAGGGACCTCACGCACCAGACTTCACCAACCCGGACCAAGGATGGAGACCAACCGCCGGGAGCCGCCACGACGGGCCAAGGGCCGGACAGAAAGGAAGAAGAGACACTCACCTCCTGGAGCCCCGATGGGCAGGGTCGGGAGCGCGGGCGGCGCTGAGACAACCTCAAAGAGCCAAAACCCGCACCCTGAAAGCGGCCATCATTGTCCCAGCATACTCTGCGCAGCCCCCTCTAGCCATCCAAGAATATCACCGAGAGAAGCCTGCAAAAAGGCTGGTTCCTGCATCCAGGTGTGGAACCAAACGCGGCCAGTGGCTTCCTCTACCAAGTTGAGCAGAGAGACTTCCGAGTCTCCTGGCGGCCAATCAGGCTCAGCCTAAGAGGCGAAATCCAGCCTCTAGTCTGGAAGCGCGGAAAGGAAGGCCAGTGAACCATGGTTTATAAGGGCGGAAGTGACGTGTCCCCGAGCACGTTCATTGGGCCATTGGGCCATTGGCCCCGCAGGACGCGCGATCCTGCGTTCAATTTCTGCGCCCGTGCGTCTTCCATTTCCGCTTTCTTCCCACTCGGTGGGACAACGGTTGCTAGGCAACGCAGTTCGGCTGGAGGGTCGGGGTTCTTCGTTCTGGAGAAAGTGGCCGTGCCTGCGTCCGTGAAGCGGAGGGGCACCCGCCCTAGTAAGTCGCGTCGTCTTGGTGCGTTGGGGGCCGGGAGGAGCCCCGCCGCAGGCCGCAGACGGAGTCCTGGGCTCCGTACCTGCCTCTGACTGCTGACCCCCGACTCCGGCCGGCGGCTGACCCTCGAGTCCTGGGGTCCCCGCCACCCCCAGGGAAGAGCAGCACGGGCTGCGGCTCCCCGGCCCTAGCGGCCCTGGGGGGGGCAGTGAACCCGTGGGTGGAAGGCGGCGCGCTGGGTCCCTCGCTCCTTCTCTCTGTTTTAACCCACCTCTTTCGCTTTAGGGGAAAAAAAAAGGAGGGGTGGGGGAGTACTTTTTTTAAATATACGTGTAGCTCGGTTTTTGTGGGGTCTTTGGGGGAAGTAGCAGTGAGCTCTCCCGTACAAGTGCAAATCTCCCGTGTGCTCACACGCAGGGAGACCCAGGAATGTTGATATAAATCCCGATTCTGGGAGCCGGGGTTGTTGGTCAGAAGTATCCATGTATCTATCTGGTCGGCTGTCCTTGCAGCAGGTGTGGCCTCGGCGTCCCGTTGGGAGCTGTGACCGCCCGCCCCGCGTCCACGCTCAGTCTTTGCCAATGTAGTGATTTAAAAAAAAAAAATGCGTATCTCAGTTTTGTCACTAATAAAAGCTTGACTTTTGCAGATGTATTCCCTGTCCGTTTGTACTTCTTTTGTGAATCTTCGTTGCTACTCTTTGCTACAGATATTCTCTTTTCTTTTTAGATGTATTTGTCTGAAAGGGTCACACAGGTGTGAGGGGGTCGTGTCCTGTGGCTCACTCCCCCACGTGGCCACATGGCCAAAGCTGGGCCAGGCCAAAGCCAGGGCTCTGAGCTGCCTCTGAGTCCCCACATGGGGCAGGAGCCCAAGCAGCTGGGGTTCCGAACCTGGGCCGGCACTGATGCTGGCGCCACAGGCAGCAGCTTTGCCCACCCTGGCACAGCGCCAGCCCGTAGACATTTCTTGAATGTGGTGTCACTGCCCCTGCCCTGCTCCCCGCGGTCGTGAAGGCATGCCCCGTCTGACAGCATTGACCCCCACTTGCTTCTGCCATGCGTATTCTTTACTACTCTCATTAATAATTTACTGTGTCTTTCACATCCAACAGCTTAGCTTCTATTTTTCAGTCTGACTTCTTACTACAACAGTTGTATTTCCTGGGTGAATCTGTACCGTTACTGCACGTGGCACTGGGGCTGGCATAGCCGGGGCAGGGGGACAGTCAGGCCCTGCTGGCAGTGGTGGCATCCAGAGCCCAGCTCCATCTGCTCCACTGCCCATCCAGCGTATGTGCCTGGGAAAGCTGTGGAAGATGCCCCAAGTGCTTGGGTCCCTGCTGCCCTCATGAATGATGGAGAGTGCCAGGTTCCTGGCTTCGGGCGTGTGTGGCCACTTGGCGCATGTGAACAGCAGGTGGAAGATTTCTCCCTGTCTCCCCTGCCCTGTTCTGCCTTCCTGTGTGGTACTCTGCCTCTAAAATACCCAGTCTGGTTTTTTTTTTAATACAATGTGCGACCAAAAAAATGGATTAAGAATTTTCCATTTTTGTAGCCTAAGCAAACTTTGGAAGTGAATACCAAGTATCAGGTGTGTCCGTGGAATCTCTCGTGCATGCCCTTGTTCTCAGAAATTAAGCTTCTTCCAGTGAGAAAATGGGCAGCATATTGTTTCAGAGGGAACACTGGACTAGGAATTGGGTGGCCCAGGTGCGAGTCCTTGGAAGAGGCAGCCCTGGCCCCTCCGTTCTCCCTGCTCCTCTAGACTCTCCAGGACCGGAGGCTCCTGACCCAGGCAGCTTCCCCAAGCCTGATCGCAGCTGCATCCAGCCAGGGGGAGCCGTAGGGGAGGTTGCAGGGAGGGAGGGCAGCAGCCGTGAGCTCTACATGCCAGCCGACCCGCAGAGCAGCCTGGCCTACATGCCAGACAAACTGCAGAGCAACCTGACCCCTCTGCAGCACATGGTTCTGGCACCGTTGGGCATCACAGCTGTTGACCTTACCACAGCTTTCCTTATCCTGCCTTAGTTAGTCTTCACTTTGCCAGTGTTGGGAGCATTCTCTCCTGATAGGACACTAACACACTCTGCTGCCTTTTGGGCAGAAAAAAAAGGAACAAAATCTAGGAACACATTTGTATCCCCTGGTAAGTATGTGGCAAAGCTTGAAAGGCACTTGAGAACGTAAAGAAAGCAGTCACATGGCAGGGGTGGGAAGAAGGCCTGGGGTCTGGCCCCAGTTGGGGCCCTAAGGAGAAGGAGGCTTTCGCCAGCACGCCTTCCTGGGTTGCTCGGCACATGCGTGAAGTTTTAAACTGGGACTCGTGTACCAAGTCTACACTGTCTGTTTATTTCAGGATTGACAGTGAGGAGCAACACTGGGCTTGTTTCAAGATGAGCTTCCTGTTGCCCAAGCTGTCTAGCAAAAAAGAAGTGGACCAGGCGATAAAAAGCACTGCCGAGAAGGTGTTGGTTCTCAGGTTTGGGAGAGACGATGATCCCGTCTGCCTGCAGCTGGATGACACTGTGAGTGCTCCCAGGAAGAGGTGCTTGCAGAATGCAGGGAAAGCAGCAGGCAGGGAGGGCATCTCTCTGTTTGCTTCCCCAGCAGCGGGCCCGGGGCTGCGCTGAGGGACCCTGCGTGTGGGCCTACACTGCCTCAGCTGCGCTTGCGGGCTAGACGACGAGACAGCAGGAGTGCAGAGCCATGTCTGTGAACACGGCCGGTTTTGATGCCCACAACAGTAAAGGGAAGTAAATGCCCGGGAAGCCGAGTAACTTCCCCCAGGCACAGAGCCACTAGGTTGCATGGCTGGGACTTGAACTCAGTTTGCTCCAACTGTGGTTCCCCTTCTCCGGTACGCTGCCCTCAGTCTGTGCCTGCTCATCGTCTCTGGTGTCGTAGCACATCTGCCCACTCCGACGAGCGAGGTGACACAGTGCAGGGCAGAGCAGAGGTTAGTGCTCGCCTCGGCCCAGGGAGAGCACCATTTCTGTGGCTGCCATCCTCTCTGGGAATCAAGTTCAAGTATGGTTAAAACTCAGTGAGGGGTGTGATAACCTGGAGGAGAAAGGACATGAAGGTTATGTTCCGAGCTATAGGAACATGGACGTCTCAGAGCAGCGAGAGTAGGTGTTGGAGTCAGGCTGAGCATGCACAGATCCAGCCCTCCTGCTTGACAGCCGTGTGGCCTGGAACGGATCCACTCAGCTCCCTGGGCCTCCACTTCCACACACATAACATAGTGTGGGGGGACGAGGGACTGTTACAGTGCACATGACCTCAGGATGCTGTAAGGATTAAATGAGTTAACAATGTTGATCACTTAGGACACTTGTGTATAGGAAGTATCCTGTAAGTGTTGGCTGTTACTGTAATTGTCTTGTCTGGGAAGATTGGGATAAAAGAGTTTGGAAAGATTAAAGGGTCTGCATGACAAATTTCAAAATTGTTTAAAATGAGCAGGGCTACTTATGAAAAAGTCAGAGATGGGAGAAATTAAATTTACCCATGACCCTCTTAATTACCAACTATGATTCAGGCTCCGGTGTTAGGGTTCTGTATGTCTAATGTGGTATCCACACAGATTCTAGATTTTTTTTTTTTTGTAAGATTTATTTTATTTTTATTGGAAAGTCAGATACACACAGAGGAGGACAGACAGAGGAAGATCTCCCATCCAATGATTCACTCCCCAAGCAGCCACAGGGGCCGGTGCTCAGCCAATCTGGAGCCAGGAGCCCAGAGCTTCTTCCAGGTCTCCCGCACATGTTCAGGGTCCCAAGGCCTTGGGTCATCCTTGACTCCTGTTGTTGACTTTGTTTTGTGACTTTTTGATTTAAAGGGATGTATAGTAACTGTGTAATGGAGGTTATCATATCCAGATGTGAGGACACAATGCAATATGCATCTCCACTTCCAGAAAAAAGATGAACTCCCAATGAAAATGTGAAATATTTCTTGGCAGTAGGATGCCAAACTGTCTTCCATTGTGCATGCCTGTGAAGATCTGAGTGTTTTGTGATGGAAGTTTCTAGCAGTATTAGGGAAATATGCAGGGGTCTTGATTCAAGAAAGGCACTGATGTCTTCTAAGAACATAAGAAAGGTTGTTACGTGCAGCTGATTCCCGCAGCCAAGTCCTCTGCACGATTAGTTTACCACAAGCCAAAATCCCAGTTCAGCAAGGTGCTTAGTAGGTCGTTTATTCCAGCAGGGTAGGAACAGGAGCAGGGGTGGAGCGGGAGAACACTGGAAGGGACAGTCTCCTGCCGTGAGTGACAGGGTGGGGGCTGCCGGGCAGGGGAAGGGACAAGGTGGAGGAGGACGGGGAACAGGGTTCTAGATTCTAAACTCAGGACTTTCTCAAACGAAATATTCTTGTAGTAAAAACTTGCCCTCAGAAACAGTGTTTGCCTCTCATGCTGCCCTGCATTGCTCTTGTCATTTGCAGCTTGCTAAGACTTCTTCTGACTTGAGTAAAATGGCTGCTATCTACCTGGTGGATGTGGACAAAACTCCAGTCTATACGCAGTATTTTGACATCAGCTATATTCCATCCACAGTATTTTTCTTCAATGGACAGCATATGAAAGTGGATTATGGGTAAGTTAGAATGGCTAAAAGTTGTGGCCATCTGCAGAGTTGCTTTGTGCCTGGTTGCGTGTGACACTGGCTCTGTGAGCCTCCTTCTAGAATGTTCTCACAACTGATGCAGTCCCTAATTTTTAATGTAAATTTTTGGTACAGAATAAGAGTGCTTCAGGTACAACTGACTATTTTAAATTTTCAGCTTAAGTAGGAAAGCGTAATACCGTTTTCCTCAAAGTTAGGAAACATGAAACAACTCTGTTAGCTAAACATAGAATTTTTTTAAAAGGTTCCCAAGAACTTCATTTGGGAAATCTTGACCTTTTGGGACTGGAGGGCGACTCTGGTGGAAGTAACATTCCTTCCAGTGAATTCAGCGGACTGCTTTCCTGCCTCTGCACTCCAAGTGTTCAGAAGTCAGCCTCCCATTAGCATCCTGACCCAGAACATTCGCACAGAGTGTGTCCCCTCATCTCCATCCGTGCACCTGCTCTGCTGACGTGTGGATAGTGTAGTCTCTGTTTTCAATCTGTCAGGTCTCCTGGACCACAGCTGGTAGAAGTATGAATTTGGCACATCTTTTTTTTTTTAATTGCAACGTCAGATATACAAAGAGGAGGAGAGACACAGGGAAAGATCTTCCATCTGATTATTCACTCCTGAGCGGCTGCAGCGGCCAAAACTACATCAATTCAAAGCCAGGAGCCAGGAGCTTCTTCTGGATCTCCCACATGGGTGCAGGGTCCCAAGGCTTTGAGCCATCCTCCACTGCCTTCCCAGGCCACAAGCAGGGAGCTGGATGGGAAGCGGGACTGCCAGGATTAGAACCAGCACCCATATGGGATCCTGGCATGTGCAAGGTGAGGATTTTAGCTGCTAAGCTACCTGGACAGGCCTGGCACATCCTTTGTAAAAGACAGTTTGAAATACTATGTATCAAATACCTAACAAGTGCTTTAAGTATGAACTCAGTAATTGCTTTTCAGGAAATTTCATGTGATGTTGTAAATGTGATTTAATGAGTTTGAAAGAAGCATGTATTGATTGATGAAAAAAAGCACCGGACTGCTTTGTGTGATTCTCACTGTGAAAGGGAAGTTTGGAAGGATGTATGCGAAAAGGCGGTCTCTGGAGCCGCACTGGTCACTTTTTTTTTTTCTGAAAATGTTTCACAATGAAGATACATGTTTAAGGGCCAGTGTTGTGGCATGGCCAGTAAAGCACTGCCTGGGGAGCCAGCGTCCCATAGAAGTACTGTTCTGTGCCCTGGCTGTTCCACGTCTGATCCAGCTCTGCCTGCGTGGCTGGGAAGGCAGCAGAGGGTGGCCCGGGTGCTTGGACCCCTGCATCTACATGGCAGATAGGAAGAAGTTTCTGGCTCCTGGCTTCAGCCTGGCCCAGCCCGGGCCATTACAACCAACTGGGGAGTGAACCAGCAAATTGAAACTTGTTAAATATAACTCTGACTTTAAATAAACAAATGATGTTAAAAAAAAAAAACAACTTTTAAAACAGCGTTTAGTTTCCTGTCACTCATAAGTACGGGTGACTTTAGAGACCATGACTATCCGTGAGCTTTATCCAGTGCCACTAAACAGCAAGTGGGCAAGTTACACCCAATCCGGCACTCTGGGAATTCTGCTTGATAATGGTTTAAAACGTTGTTCAAATAGATTTTTTATGTAGAATCCTTTTCACGTGACAGGGTTTCTCTGCTAGTGGCTACAGCACTGGGGTTACATACCAAGTGGGGAAAATAGTGTCAGGCTTAACATGTGAAGTGTGCTTGGGGTAAGCCACCGCTCGCGACACCAGCGTCCCGTACTGGAACACTGCTTGAGTCCCAGCTCTCTGCTTCTGGCTTAGCTGCCTGCTGGCGCCCCTGCAAAGGCTCCAGGTGATGATGCCCACCACCCACGTGGGAGACCGACTTCACCTGGCCCACACCTCGCTGTTGTGGCCGTTTAGGGAGTCTGCTCACCAAGAAGAAACTAGCCAAGCTACTGTTCGTGTTGTTTCTCCTGAAAATCTTAAGCAAATGCTTACTGAAAGTTCTAAGAGTAGTTGTTTCTCTCCTGTGCTGCCTAGATCCCCAGACCACACTAAGTTTGTGGGAAGCTTCAGAACGAAGCAGGACTTCATAGACTTGATTGAAGTCATCTATCGAGGAGCCATGAGGGGAAAACTGATTGTCCAAAGCCCTATTGATCCCAAGACTATTCCCAAGTATGACCTTCTCTATCAAGACATTTAGCACGTTAGCTGCTGTCGGCACTGAAGAGAAAGGCACGTCTCGGAGCGGCACCTGGATCCGGCCGTGCTGTGTTCCTGGAGTCTTTCGGAGCTGAGTTCAGTGCCCGTGAGGAAGAGATTTGACTTGCCCATCAGATGTCAAGCCGTGCGTTGAAGAGCGCAGTGGTGTCATGCTGAGCTGGAGCCCTGATATCTGCTGTTGCCAGCTCAGTCAGGTAACGGCGTCAGCTCTGCAGGGCAGCTGTTTAGACTCTCTATAAATGCTTCTCTTTAGCACTTGGGCTGAGACAGAAATACTGCTAAACATTGGCTGGTACTGTGGGTGCAGCCACGTTTATTTGACCACAATTACAATGAAATATCATTTCCTAAAGGAGCAAAAATACTTACTCTGTTAGTTGTGTGCCTGTTTAAATACAGCCAGCCCCCCACCCTCGCCCATGCTTTCCTCATGTCCTGTAAGCACTCCTTTCTCCAGGCCTGGTCACCAGTTTATCTTGGAATAAATAAGCTTGTATGATAGCCAGCGAATTTGTTTTATTTTGGACCCCTTCTGACACAAACTTTAAAAATTCTGATTGGCTCATTTTGAAACTTTTGTGTTAAATTGTCAAGGAGTGAGAATTTGAGCGTTTACCATGTACTGCAATTGTGGTCTACTAGAGGATTAGCTGGGAATAGTGGGAATAGACTCCCAGACGTCAGGGTCACGGCTCCCTGAGGCCAAGAGTGGCATTTTAGCGTCTCCACACACGTACAAGGGCCCAAGGACTTGAGGCATCCTCCACTGCTTCCACAAGTGCATTAGCAGGAAGCTGGATCAGAAGTGGAGCAGTCAGGACTAGGACCTGCACCCCTTTGGGTTGCTGGCTGCACTACAGTGCTGGCATAACATCAGTAGCATTTTATACTTTAAAAAAAAAAAGGTCATTACTTTTGGCATAAGAAGATATACCACAGGTCTTGCAAAAAAGCTCATGGAAAAAGTGTGTTAAGAGAAAACCATGAGTTTCAAAGAAATTGCATCAAAATTCATCTTTCTAGCATTTTTCCACAAAATTCTTGTAAGTATGAGTATTAACGGAGTCTCATTGCAAGGAGTTGAGTTAGAAGAGCTTTCTAGGGCCCAACATGGTAACCTGGTGGTTAAATCCTCGCCTTGCATGCGCTGACATCGCATACGGGTGCCAGCTCATGCCCTGGCTGCTACACTCCCCATCCAGCTCCCTGCTTGTGGCCTGGGAAAGCAGCAGAGGACAGCCCAAAGCCTTGGGACCCTGCACCTGCGTGGGAGACCCAGAAGAAGCTCCTGGCTCAAATGGGCTCAGCTCCAGCTTGTTGTGGCCACTTGGGTTTGAACTGGTAGATGAAAGATCTTTGTCTCTCCTCTCTGTAAATCTGCCTTTCCAATAAAAATAAACCTTTTCAAAAGAAGAGCTTTCCATGTACAGGGGCTCTGAAACTTTTGGTTACCCTCTTCACAGCAAGACCTTTATCTTGGGGGGTTGGGAGGAGTGTCGGTGACCTGCTCTACGTGGGTGGGATTCCTCCCTGTAGGAAAAACAGCTGCTCTGGAGGAGAAGACCTGAAACCCTTTACAGAGTTCCAGAATGTCACTGCTGGTGGAGATGTTAGGTTCTGGTATAAGCCCCTCCTGTGGGAGAGCAGAAAAGTCAGCCAGAAAGCTCACGGCACCCAGTACAGACAGCGGCCACTTAGGGTTTGGACCCAGCCAAGTGCAGAGATGCTGCCTTCACACCATCTCATTTTGTTTTCCGGAAAAAGGACAATCGCACTGTCCCACTTGGGTTAGCGTGTTCCTTACCAGGCCTACGCCCTTTCTTCTAACCCGCTTCAGAAAGGTAACCGTTTGGGCAGATACCTGACCTAGCAGCCAAGCCTCCAGTTGGAATGGCCATACTCCTCTCTGGAGTAGCTGCTCAATATGCAGCTCCCGCTTCCGTCTCCAGCTTCCAGCAGTAATGGCATCAAGGATTTCCTGACCAGCAGCCCCCAAAATCACTGAGGCGATGAGGCGGTAGTGGTGTTTTCTCACCACCAGAGACAGACTGGTCAAGCCTGTCCGTTTATTGTAAAGGAAGTATAAACTTATATAGGCTAAGAAAGGGGAGGGTAGAAGGTCATCTTCCAACAGTCCTCCCATCCAGCAATGACACTATAAATGGCTAAAAGGCATGTCTGTCTCTGTGGACCCTCCAGTTAAGTCACAGGTCACATACAACATACATAGTTGGCAGATATGCTGCAGGTCAAGTTCACATGTGGCTGTGGGTGAGCTGAAGGTCACATACACCATGTCTGGCTGGCAGGCAACGTAGGCCACACCAACTTCTCAGAGTTGCTTATCAAGAAAGTCCCAGCGCAGCTCATCCAAGAGCAGAGAAGACTGGGATGCAACCCACCACTCTTGGCTATATGACCAGTGGTCAGGCCAGGCTGAGGTCTCAGTCAAGGCCTTTGTCGGGTTCCCTCGGACATGGTGTGCTGTGTGCTTATGACCTCCCACACAGGCCAAGCAGGCGGAAATCCAGTTCTCTTACAATGGCTCAGGCAATTGACTTCCAGCCACCCATGTGGGAAACCTAAATTGAGTTCCTAGGCCCCAGCTTTGGCCAGGCCCAGCCCCTTGTCATGTGGGAAGTGAACCAACAGTGAAAGCCACTTATCCTGACTCCTCTCCCTGTTCCCCACCATCCCTCAATTTTTTTTTTTAAGCCAGCAAGTAAAAATGGCTCAAGAATTGGTATTCAGACAGCTTCACTACTGCTGTAACCTTGAACAATCCAATAACTTCTTGGAGCCTCCATTTCCATGTCTGTAAAACATGATGAACAGTCACACCTCTGAGCATTGGCATTCAGCAGCCACTCAGTGAGTGTGGTCCCCAAGTAAGAGCAGTGTGTTTCACCTTTGGTGTTTCTGGTTGATTGTTTCCTGCCACATGCCCAGTAATCGCTATACCACTTGGCTGCCCATTACCATGAACGAGACAACAACAGAAATAGGTCCAGTTCTAAAAACAAACAAATCAAAAATTATGTAAAAGCTGTTTATTGATTGACCCAGCAGTGCAGGGCTGGCAGCCAGCAGCTTCAGCCCCTGGTCCTTTCTGCTCCTACCCACCACTCCCTCTCCAGGATAAAATCCTGCTCTCAGCCAAGGGCTTCCCAGCTGCCTTGCATTAGTTGTCGGCCACGGTTCTGTGAATCCAGTCCAGAATGGTGGACACCTTCACGTACACACCGTACTCAGCAACAGCGCAGCTCTTATCGAAGCTCAGGATCCCTGCAGCATACCAGGTGTCGTCTTCCAGGTCGCGAATGGCAAAGGCGCTGCCGGCATCGCCGTAGCAGGTGTCTTCCTGGTACTTGGACATGCCAGCACAGAAGGTGTGTTCGTTGAGGATGGGCTGCACCCCCACAGGGCTCTTTGGACTCTTCTCCTGAGGCACTGTGCTGTTTTCGTAGTGCTGGACACATTTGTCCTGATCAGCCACAGGCAGCATGACATACCTCAGGTGGTCAGTGAATCTGAAGTTGACTTTGCGCCCCCAGCCAGACACGTAACCCACACGCCCCACTTCTGCGTAATCCTTTGAAGGTAGGCAAATGGGCATCACTCTTGCACTAATGGGTACCTTGTGTTTGAGTTTAATGAGCCCGATGTCTACCGTGGAGTAGTTAGGATGGAGAACTACCTTCTCAATTTCCACCTGCTGCCCCCTGCCCAAATACAGGGTTAAAGTAGGGGCAATATCTTCAGCAGTTGCACTCTCGGTGTGATTTAGGAAAAGGTTTTTAGCTGTGGTCAGCAACCACCGTTCACTGATGAGCGTGGCCCCTGTGATGAGGTTGTGGCGGGACACCATCTTAGCCTGCCAGGGGAAGCTGCCTTTGGCATCCAGAGATCCGCCAATGATCCGCTGCACCTGATCCACGGGGTTCTTGGGCTTTCCACAGACTGTCAATGAGAGCAGGCAACATGTGAGCAGAAGTGGGGCGGTTTCCCATTGTAGGAAAGATGGGCACACGTGCTGGCTGTGGCTGCTGTCTGAATAACCATTGCCTGATGTTTCAGAACACGATACATTCAAAGGCTTCTCCCTTACCACTTGCTCACCTCATATCCAACATTTGCTGATTTGAATTTATGGGTTTTTGTTTTCATTGTTTACATTCGCAAAGCAGGATTCTTCTTCCTGCTTCTCTAACTCACGAATGGCATATGTAATACAGATTTTTTAACTCTGTCAAAGGAATTGTGTGTACTTGTACACTGAAATGGTTTATCACGCCAAAACAGTTTCCACAACTCCTGAAACCTCATGGGCAGGACTAGGATTTGTGATAATCCATTATCTCTAGATAAGGAGGGATCATAACAGCACTGGCATATGGATGTTACAGTTAGTACAAGACAGTTGGCTGTCCCACACCAGTAAGAGCAGATGAGGGGGCTGGCAGACTAATCCTACTCCTGCAAGCACTGGAATCCTGAAAGGGTGTCAGTTCAAGTCCCAGCTGCTCCACTTCCAATCCAGCTCCCTGTTAATGTGCCTGGAATAGTAGTGGAGGATAACCCAAAGCTTTGGGACCCAGCACCAACATGGCAGACCTGGAAGAAGCTCCTGGCTCCTGGTTTCAGATCGGCTCACATCTGACCATAAGACACGGCCATTTGGGGCGTGACTCAGAGGGTGGAAGATCTTTCTGTCTATCTCTCCTCTGTAAATCTGCCTTTCCAATAAAAATAAATTTAAAAAAGAAAGCAGAGGATGATACTCAAAATGCTCTTCTTTCAAGACAGAAAAGGAGAGAGCAGTAGCTCTTGTGAGCCTCCCAAGCTGAAAGTGCAGCCCATCTCCAGCCTGCTCCACATGCCCAGGGATTAAGGACTGCTGTTCTTTGGTCTTGGCTCAGAGCTCTCTGGGCAGGCAGCCTGAATAAACGTCACCTCCCTAATCTGGAAACACTCCAGTGGATTCAGCCATTGCACTTCAGGCCCAGCTAAACAAAGGCCCTCAGCGAGCTGTACCTGGGAGCAGTGAGCACTGCTGAGGACTAGCTGGACCCCACCGTGACTTTGGGCTCTCGGGGGCTCAAAGGAAGCCCCACAAAGAGGACTTGCCTTGAGGGACATTTCAACTGGAGCACCTACCTGCTTCACATTCAGGAAGCTGCTCTCCAATGGCACTGTTCACCCACTGCTTCTCATGGTTCAAGGTGTACACTCCTGAAGTGCAAGGAAGGAAACAAAAGAGAAATCAAGTCTCGGCCTGGTGTGCACGTGAGAATGTATTTTAAGAGAACAACTAAAGAATAAAGAGGAAGAGAGAAGGAGCAGGAAGGGGAGTGCTGGGGGCATCACTGAAGCTCAGCAAGATGGATGGACCATGGTCACGGTGGTCGTGGGGAGGCAGGGCAGGCGAGGTTAGAGTTCAAATCCCCACTCTGCTCCTCTCAGGCTAACAAATCCTCCTCATTGGCAGAATGAGTGGGAGCCCAGTGAGCTTGAGATAATTATTAAGTGCTTGGAATTGTGGCAGGAATGGAACAGTCTCCAGGAGATGGTCGTCTTCCATCACCACCTGTCCTCTTTCTACACCTTTTTTAGAGGCAGCTCTTCCTCCAAGACAGAAAGGCTGCCTTGCATTGCCTCCCCTTAATGAAAGAGAGAACTTCAGGCTGAAGAAAGTTGTTTGAAAGGGCCATTCCATGATGATAAAACCTTATTAGGATCTAAATCTCCTGGCTCCAAGGAGAGCATGTGAGCTTCCTGGCCAGTCACCCCAGCCCCATCCATTTCGGCAGTGCCAGGCGGGGACATGTGTGGGGCCCAGAGGCGCCTGCTTGGGTCTTACCGTCTCCTGCAGTGCGCAGCCTGTAGTTTTCATTACACCGATAGCGAACCAAGTGTTCCACGTAGCCATTTGCAATGCTGGGGGGCTTTGGGCAGCTGTCGTCTGCAAAGAAACAGAAGAAGCTGCTCAGACACGACTTACAGAGCCCATGATAGAGGAGTCCTCCGTGCACCCCACTCGGGAGCCAAGGGAAGGACTCTCCTCATCGCTGGCAACATCTGGCGTTCCTTATGGTGCCAGAAGCCCAGCAGTTACAATGGGAAGAAGAACAAATGGGTCTACCCACAAAGTACAAATTAGGCTGTGTGAAAGTGGGGTGCATTGGTGCTGGGAACACCAAGCGCCGTCCCCAGGACCAAAGGCCTACCTGCAGTATCCGTGACCTCATTGCCAACATTCGCTGCCAAGAGCTGTCCCCACAGCAGGAGGGTGATGACGGCTCCCAAAGCTCTGCAGAGGAGACAGGGCGGAGTGGGAGGCTGATCTCCCTGCTTCACAACACACACACATGCCACACACCCCATAACACACACACCACACACATAGAAACCGTGCTCCATCCCACACTGCACATACCACACCACACACACACACACACACACACACACCGCATCCAGAAGAAAAATAGAGGCATGGACATGCCAGGATCAAGAAGTTGCCCCACCCGTCCACTTAGACTTCAGCAGCTTCTGAGCACACACAGCTTGCAGCAGGCTGCGTGCTGCTAGGAACTATGGATTAGCTGCAGAGAGGGACCAGTAGGGTAGGTAGCTTCTGCCTCTGGCTTTCAGTGGTTACCTACACTTGGAGAAGAACAGGATAGGAGCTCCCCAGCAAAAAGAACTTCTTCAGGCACTGGCAATGCCCCCAAGTTGCATGGGCACATAGTTGATAAAATGCAGGCAACCTGGGCGTCAATACCCAGGTCACACTGCCCAGCAAACCATCTCACCAACAGGAGATGATTATTCAAGGATTTTGAGGTTATGTTAAGCTCCTACTCATGCTACTCTAATGATTGGAAAAAGTCTGTTTATTTTAATGAAGTTCCCAGTGCCCTAATTGTGTCAAACATCACTATTGATCTTATTACACATTAAAAAAAGAAGAAGAAAATACTAATAAGTAAATTTAAGATTCCAGGAAACCTGCTGTTGGAGCAGCTGGCACTCCTTCTAAAGATGAGAAGTTTGTGATCTCCCAAGAAAAGCAAGTTCGAAAGCACTGTCTTTTATGGATGCAAGGAAAGGCGAAAACTTGACACAGAGAGCTCTTTAATTCGCTATGGAGTCGCCTGTTTGCCCTGTCTCATTGTTAGATTTTTGCTGCTCTCCCGTAGGCTGCTTCTATACCAATGAATACAAAGAAGGATGAAATAAAGAACAAGGGAAGAGGGTTCCGACTGTGGGCTCACCTCATCCTGGCTTGGCTTGGCTGGCCTCTGGAAGGGCAGTGCTGTGGAGGCAGCCGCTGAGCCTTTTATGCTGCCTGCCCTCACCCCGCCCCTCCTTCATTTGTAATTCCTGTGTGGATGCAACTTTGGCTTTATTAAGGTCATCAGGAAGTTCCAGTAATAAAACCACAAACAACACCCCTGCTAAGAGCTGAACTCTTGCTTCACACTGGCTCTGCCCGGGCATTCTGTAACAAACCCAGAAGAACTCTGGCTGCTTCACCAGCCTATGCACTTGCCAGCGTGTTTCCCAGAATCCCCCAGCTGGGAAAGACCAGGGCGGGCGGGAAGGGTGCTGTTGATCTGTGGCTCTGCTCTGGCGGGCTTTCAGCACTGAAAATCCTCTCCCGGAATTTTCTCAAGCCACTTGTCAAAAGCACTTCCTCCTCAGGGTCATGCTCCCCTTCCTGTGTGGACATCTCCCTGTTGCTTCAAAGCTCTCCAACCTGAAATCAGAAAATGGATTTGCTGTGTCCTCTCTGATTGCTGTCTGCAAGAAATCAGAGTGGGCACAGCGACATGTAGATGGACACAAGCCATCCTCCGTCACAATGCTTCTCACACTTTTACAGTCCAGTTATTAGTTCAAATGTGCCTATGAGAAAAATCAATATATTTTAATCAGACATCTGCATTTCTGTAGCCCAAATGCTGTTCAATTGGGTTAAAAGCAACTCCATAAAATATTGCTTTATTCATTTTTTTTTACATTTTTTTCTTGGACCCAGTGCGATAGCATAATGGTTAAGGTCCTCGCCTTGAACGCCCCGGGATCCCATATGGGCACCAGTTCTAATCCCGCCAGCTCCACTTCCCAGCCAGCTCCCTGCTTGTGGCCTGGGAAAGCAGTCGAGGACGACCCAATGCCTTGGGACCCTGCACCCGTGTGGGAGACCTGGAGGAAGTTCCTGGTTCCTGGCTTCAGATTGGCTCAGCAGCGGCCGTTGCTTGGGGAGTGAATCATCGGATGGAAGATCTACCTCTCTGTCTCTCCTCCTCTCTGTATATCTGACTTTCTAATGAAAATAAATAAATCTTAAAAAAAAAAAGATAGGCAAAGGATTTGAACAGGCATTTGTCCAAAGCAGTTGAAATCAGAGACTCAGAGAGTTCTACACCAGGATTCTTCGCAGCATTTTTACAGTTGTCAAAATGTGGAAACAACCCAGTGTCCGCACATAGATGAAGAAATAAACGAAATGTGGTTTGTACTTAGAATAGAAATTATTCATCTGTTTAAAAAAATGGCATTGATGCATTTTGAATAAACCTTGAGAACATGGGCAGTGAAAGAAGACAAAAGCTAATATTTACAGAATTCCATGGATTTGAAATACACAGCGTAAGCGAACTCAGAGTTGCAAGGAAGGCTAGAAGCTTCCAGGAGCAGGGGGAAAGAGGTAGGGCTTTATTGCATAACATGTACAGAGTTTCTGTTTGGGGTGATGAAAACGTTTTGGAAACGGGTGACAATTACACAACACTGCTAGTGTAATTGATTTTGCTGAGTTGTTAAAAAAAGTAGTTAAAAATCATAAATTAACATTTTATCACAAAATTTTCAGGAAATGTTATTTTAGAGGGTGTTCCTTTTTATGTATGTATGTATATATATATATATATATGTATTTTTTTAACTGTAGGACAGTAAACTTTTTTGGAGGCAAATTATCATGTATCTCATATTTACTGAGTCCCTTGTCCCAAGAGACGAGATATACGTCTGTTTGTGGATGTCACATTTCTCCAAAAGTATTTCCATTATAAAGTGGCACATAACTGTTTATCAAAATTTCTATTGCTCCGTGTTATTTACCTACACTTTATGAATTTAGCCAGAGTGGTATGGTTTCAGTAAAATATAATGATAGCTTTCATTTGCATTTCCCCATTATCAAATTACGTAGGATACTTTGTGTGTTCTTTTTTTGATTCTATAAAATATTCTTTATATTCTTATTGGTTACCTTTTTAAAAACAAGATTTCTCTTGGAAAGGCAGGTTTATACAGTGAGACGAGAAACAAAGGGAGAGCGGTCTTCCATCCATTGGTTTGTTCCCAGTTGGCTGTAACGGCCAGAGCTGGGCTGATCCAAAGTGGGTGCAAGGTCCTGAGGCCTTGGACTACCCCCCTCTGCTTTCCCAAACTGCAAGCAGAGAGCTGGGTGGGAAATGGAGCAGCTGGAACACCTATGGGAGGCTGGCACTTGCAGGTGGAGGCTTAGCTTACTGCACCATTATGCCAACCCCCTTATTGGTTACTTTTATGAAATGTCCTTTTACTGTGAAATTGCAGCACTTTTGTTTTGTTTTGTGTTTTAGAGATAACCTAGATGCTGGTCTTTTGTGGGGTAAACATTTTTTATTTGTTTTATTTTGTTGTTGGGTACATTTATTGTAAGCAATTCCCAATCTAGTGCTTGTCTTTTTACTCTCTTCTTTAAAAAAAATTTTTTTTTATTCATTCATTCATTCAAAAGAGAGGCAGAGACATCCTGCACCTGCTGGTTTACTCCCCAGGTGGCTGCCATGGCTGGGGCTGGGCCGGGCCGAAGCCAGGAGTCAGGAGCTGCTTTCAGGGCTCCCACATGGATGCAGGGGCTCAGGTGCTTGAGCCATCTTGTGTTTCTCTTCTTAGGCCATTAGCAGGGAGCTGGATCATAAGTGGAGCACGTGTAACATGAAACACTACATCACTATACCAGCCTTTAGGTAGAAGATCTGATAGATGTAATATCCAACCTGTGTATACAAATGCTAATTTAAGATGAGCAATGTGTATTTGTTAAGCCCTATGTTATACACATTATATGGATTAGATAGAGAGGAAGATCTTCCGTCCGATGATTTACTTCCCAAGTGAGCCGCAACAGCCGCTGCTGAGCCAATCCGAAGCCAGGAACCAGGAGCTTCTTCCAGGTCTCCCACGCGGGTGCAGGGTCCCAAGGCATTGGGCCGTCCTCTCCTGCTTTCCCAGGCCACAAGCAGGGAGCTGGCTGGGAAGTGGAGCTGCCGGGACTAGAACCGGCGCCCATATGGGATCCCGGGGCGTTCAAGGCAAGGACCTTAACCATTACACTATCACGCTGGGCCCTCTTACAGTAGAAATTTACCTCAGTTTTTATTATTATGCTCCTGATAAATGCATTTGCACATCTGTCTTTCCCCATGCGTCCTACTTTCCTATATCCTGTAAGTTTTAACATATTGTCTTTTTATGAACCATTTTAAAATATTTTAAAGTTCATTTGTGTCATGTTTGTTCACAATTTAGTTGTTAAGTGTGTTGCTAAATTTCTAAGCATTTGGAGATTTAAAAATCATTATTGAATGATTGATTTCCAGGTTAACTCCCAGAGACAAGAGTGTGTACGTGATGCCAGTGCCTGTTACAGCAGAGGGCCCATTTGGGTGAGTGCACCGAGTGAACTTAGGACAGCAGTTCTTGAGTGTGTTCTGTTTATGCCGTTTAGGTCAAGGTTAATTGTCCTGTTATAATCAATATCCTTATAGACTTCTTGTTATGCTTTTTAATTATATTTACGGAGAGAAGCCTTGTGGATTTTTTTCCAGTCTGTTATCAGGTGCATCCAAATTTAGGCTTGTTGTTTATTCCTGTTGCTTGTTTATCTTTATGAAATGCCCTTTTTAATTGTGTACATTTTATTTTTGATAAGTTTTACATATTTGATTAGGGTGCGAAGGGTCAAGGACTAGAGGAAAGTGGGTGAGACCATTGTTTTGACATTCTCCTTTTTCCTTCCTGTACCTGGGGGGAGGGGAGAGATAAGCAGAGAAGCCACACCCAGTCTCCCAACCATCCCAGGGTCCCCAACGTGGGGCATGCTCCAAGGGTCCCACTCAAGTGGTTTTGATAGTTCAACAGTTCTGTATCACTGCCAATCTTGCACTCCAATCACAAGGCCATCTCTCCAGAATCCACTGGATGACATAGTCCACCTTAGAGTTTCCATTTGCTCAGGTATTCACTGCCAGCTCTTGCCGGGAATGGCTGATTGATTTGTTCTGTCCTCCATTATGGTGCCAGGTGTCCTCTGCAGGCTCCAGTGTACTGTCATATCCTCCATATGCACCTGTATATGCTGTCCACTGTTCCATCGAAGCCACTGAGGTGGCTCAGCTGTGACACATTCATGCCACAGTAAACAGTGGAAACTGCAGTTTCCTCCATGGTTGGAATTCCGAGTCCAGCAGTTAAGTTGGAGGGATTCACAAAGAAATTTCATCTGAGGTGATCCCAGATCCGATTCTTGTGTATGCATGCCAGTACAGGATTCAGCATAGTCTGTCATGCAAATCAACCTACATGCACGCTGTTAATTGCAATTGCTGGGTCAGTTGTCTCCAGCCCTTTCCTCCACGCCCCTAGTCCCGGCCCTAGAGTGAACTGGCTGATACTGTGGCCCGGCCAGGCATGACCCACACACCATTCTGGCTCTCAGATTTACCAACAAGTGCTATGAACTGGCCCAGCCTGACTTGCCCCAGACCTGAGCCAAAGGTAAGCCCATGGGTACCGTAACCTGGCCTGGTCTGGGCTGCTCCCCTTCTTGGATCTTGCACTCACCTGGAGGGACAGGAGTACCCCAAGCTCCGCCATCAGAACCTCTCCCAATACCGGATCTCGCACACACTGGTGAGTCTATGGGACAGCCCTACTTAGTCCACCTTCTGTCCTAGCAGGAACAGTAGCCTTTCCTGACTGGCCCTCACCCATTCCGGTTCTTCTTGATGGGTGCTACAGCCCAGCCAAGCCTGGTCCACAGCTCACACATGGCTCAGCAAGGGCAGAGACCTAGCCTAGCCCATCTTACACCCATCCTGGTTCTCATGAGCCCCAATGGGTGCTGGCGTCTAGCCCAGTCTTGTACCCCCAAGACCCAGTCCACACCTATGCTGAGGGAAACTATAGTCATGTCCATACCAGACCACTGCCCCGACTCTGACCTCCACATTCATCAGTGGGACCCATAACCCAGCTAGGGCGTCCCCTTAGCTCCCCAAGCAGGCCTGATCCCAACCACAGATCTCGCACGTGTCAGTGGTTGTTCTGACCAAGCTTGGCATAATCCCTCCTTTGTCTTGGTCTTTGCCTTCCGACACTGTAGCCTGGCCTGACCTAGCCTGCCCCCAGTCCCAGCTCTCGCTGTGGGTGCTGCAACTTGGCCCTGCTCAGTCTGCTCCCATCCCTGGCTCATGCAAACCAGTAGGTATGGTAGCCTATCCTGGCATGACCTATACTATCCTGGCATGACCTGTACTCCATCCTGGTTTCTGCACTTGCCAATGAGCTATGGTTTGCTCGGCCCTGCCAAGTCTGCACCCTTCCAAAACCAACTCACACATTTGCTGACAGATGGAGCTACCCTGCTCAGCCTGCCCAACACTCAGGCCTGGATCACAGCTGGAGCTATGACCCACTAGGGGAGTTTCCCAGGTTCCCCTACTCATGCCACTCCCAGACCCAGATCTCACTCATGCCAGCAGGTGCTTGGCCCTTACCCAGCATGGCCTACCCCATCTGTCCTGACCTTTGTATGAGCCAGTGCGGCCTGGCCTGCCCCACACCCTGTTTTAGGGTGCTCACACAGGTGCTACAGCCTGGACCTGCCCCGTTTGTTCCCAGCCCCAGTAACAGTGAGCATCAGTGAGTTCCATAGTTACACCTAGCTCAACTCATCACCATCCCAACTCTTGAGCTAACCAGCGGGACTTGTAGTTCCTTAGGATTGAGCCCACATATCCCCCACAAAATCCAACCCCAGACCTAGTTCTCTTGTATGCTGGTTGGTATCATGTTCCAGTCTAATGTGACCCATCCCCTGATCCGACACTCACTGTCAGGTACTAGGATCTATCCCTGCCAGATAGGCCCCCAGCCATAGCTTGCGTGAGTGCTGGTGTGTTGTGATTGGTCATGTTCCATGCTAACAAGTCCAACCCAGCACTCCCATGTGGGCTGGTCCATCCGTCTGACCCATAAAGATCTTCAGGTCTCTCCCCTCCAAACCACCAGGTGTCAGTCCCCTCGCTCACCTGCAGGTACAGTGGCCATATTGTTGGGTGTCTCTCAGGATTCATTCCTTACCTACACATACAGTGGCCTTATCCACGGATGACCTACACAGTAATTCCATACCCCCAAGACCCCAGAGCTCGCCGCCGGCAGCCAGCAGGCAAAGCCTAGTGCCGGTTGGTGCTCTGGTTGCCCACAAGCCCAGGACTCTTCCCCCAGCCCAGCAGTGGTAGATGGGGAGCTAGGATCCCCAGCAGAGAGCCTGGGCCAGCACGGGTTCTCCAGACACCCACGCCACTGCTCTGAAATGTTGTTATTTATCTTGTTATAAAATCTCTCAAGACACACCAATTTTCTTTCAGTTAGTGTTTTTGTGATATATGATTTTTTCCTATTTGCTTGTATGGGAATATCTGAAAAGGTTAATAGAAAACAGAATTAAGAACTAAATCAATTTTGATACAAACAGATTTTTGAAAGCAATGCAGTTTTTCAGTAATACTCATTTTCCATGAACTTGTTTTAAAAAGATTAATTTTATTTCTTTGAAAGACAGGGTTACAGAAAGACTTAGAGAGACAGAGAGAGAGAGAGAATCTTCTGTGCACCGGTTCACTATGGCTAGAGCTGGGGCCAACCTAAAGACAGGAGCCAGGAGCTTCTTTTTTTATATATAAATAAATTTTTTTAAAAATTTATTTATTTTTTATTACAAAGTGAGATATACAGACAGGAGGAGAGACAGAGAGGAAGATCTTTCGTCTGACGATTCACTCCCCAAGTGACCGCAATGGCTGGCGCTGCGCCAATCCAAAGCCAGGAGCCAGGAACCTCTTTCCGGGTCTCCCACATGGGTGCTGGGTCCCAAATCTTTAGGCCGTCCTTGACTGCTCTCCCAGGCCACAAGCAGGGTGCTGGATGGGAAGTGGAGCTGCCAGGATTAGAACTGGTGCCCATATGGGATCCCAGCGCTTTCAAGACAAGGACTTTAGCTGCTAGGCCACGCCGCCGGGCCCATGCAGCCAGGAGCTTCTTCCAGGTGTCCATGTGAGTGCAGAGACTCAAACATTTGGTTCATCCTCCACTGCTTTCCCAGGCACATTAACAAGGAGTTGGATCAGAAGTGGAGTAGCCAGGACTCAAACCGGCACCAGGCGATGTCAGCACTGCATGTGGCAGGTTTACCCAGGATGCCACAGGGCCAGCCCCTTCCATGAAATTTTTGAAGTGCCTTTTTATAATTAGCCCTCAATTTTTATCCATCCTCTTAACCTTTTAATTGAAATATTGTTTTTATACTTAATTATTAATAGAGTTGATTTTCAGTCTATCATTGTACTTTGTTATATAATTAATCAATACATTTTTTCTTTATTTCCTCTTCACTTTTTTAAGATGTATTTATTTATTTGAAGGTAGAGTTGAGGAGAGAGGAGGAGAGAGGAAGAGACAGGGAGGTCTCCCATCCACTGGTCCACTCTCCCAGATGGCCACAATAGCTAGAGTTCACCCAGGCTGAAGTCAGAAACCAGGAGCTTCATTCAGGTTTCCCACATGGTGCAGGAGCCCACACACAAGGGCTGTCTCCCACTGCTTCCCCAGGCCTTTAGTAGGAAGCTTAGATTGCAAGTGAAGCACCTGGAACACAAACTGGTGTGCACGTATGGGCTGCTGGCTCTGCAGGTACTGAGTTAAATCTGTGCACCAGAGCAGCAGACCCAGGAATTAGTCTATCCTGGGACCGAATGTAAAATGGGAAATAGTCATTCATTCATCTGCTATTTATCAAATGTCCACATCGTGCCTGTGTGTTCTAGGTGATGAGAATAGAAACAGAATACATTTGATTGATCCCTGCCCTCTGGAAGCTGACATTGTAATGACTATAGACAAGTGAATGACAGATGGAGTTGAAAAGACATCACTGAAAAAAATCACTAATTGAAACAGACAAGAGCACAGTCTGAGAAGCAGAATCTATAAAGATTCTACACATAAAAAAAACTCGGATAATGCAGACCTGCTGTATCTCAACAGCTCCTAAACTTCACTACACCTTAAAAATGTCCTGGGGAATTTTTAAAAGTCCTGCTGCCCATGATATATTCTATCCTTTTCATGTCAAAATGCGTGGGGTGGGCACCAGGCATCAGTAATTCACAAAGGGGGCTGGGTAATGCCCAGTGCTGCAGCGACTGAGGACCACTGCCATATTGCATGAAACTTCATGCGTTACATGTTACAAGAAAAGAGCAAATTCTACCAGTTAAACCCTGACAGTTGGCTCAATTCCATCAATTCACAGTGTGTGAGGCCTGATAGAGTGCATGGTCCCGAGCACATAAGCTCCCCTGTATGGTAATGGACCATCGGGTGTTGAGTTTGCAATGGTTCATGTTGTTCAACAGAGCAATCTGTCTCAACATAATTAAGAAAAAACTTTCTCATCAATATGGCTGTTTCCAGGCTATCTCTCTTTTCCTGTCAGTAGCCACCAAGGTTCTGCTGTACCTGGGACACAGGCGTTGGTTGCCTGCTTGGGGCCACTGGCAGACCTGTCTGTTGATGTTCTGAGCCACAGGCGCTGAGTTTGATACTCTGTCAAAGGCCTCTCATAAGGAGCAGCCATTCTAGCTTGTATAAATGGGGCACCTGCAGGATCCAAGCATCCTCACACCAGCTTCTGAGCCAGACAGCCAAGCAGAGAGGTCAGCTTCCACGGGTTGTCACAGCTGCCAGTGAAACTGGCCAGAGGTCAAAGACAGGGGGATATTTGCCTGTCTGTACTCAGAATTGCCGTCAGCTTTCCTCACCCTTCTTTATGGGACATTCTCCCAGGTGCTGGGGATCAGCACAGGGCCGTGCTGGTCTCCGATTACTGTCACCACTCTACCCAGCAGTGCCTGGCACCCAACCCTCAGTTCAGTTTGCTTAAATGAGTGGATGACAAATATAACCTCTGTCCTTGGAGGGGAGACGGGAGGAGAAGCGCGTACTCCAGCCTGATTAGTGCCGCCTGTCTGCCATAAGGAAGGTCTGACCCTCTGAGGTGTAAAAGCTGCCAGCAGCCTCAGTCCCTGGGCCCAAAAGGCCACCCACCCGTAACAGCAGCAAGATAACTCGTGAGACTGCTTGCCATGGGCCAAACACTGTGTCCTTACTTCCTTAACTCTTCAACAGCCCCTACGCCATTGCTGCTCTTAGTAGCTAGTGGTTTGTGCAAAAGGGACACAGAGAAGTTAAGGAACTTGCTTGGGCAGCACAGCTAGTAGCTAGAAAAGGCAGAATTCAAACCCTGGATGAGCCCTTGATCACCCTGGGCTGTGTCCCCTCCTGCCTGTGAGCTTCACAGGTTCTTCCAGGATCCCCTCACATAATCAGCCTCAAGTTTGCACCATCAGAGTGACTTCTCAAAGTCAACTTGAGTCATGTCCATGGGTTAAGATGTACTTGCCTGGCTGGGATTACAAACGTGCTAGTTTATTACATTAGCCAGGCTCGGGCTATCAGTTACCTGGCTGGGATTACAAACCTGCTAGTTTATTACATTAGCCAGGCTAGGGCTATCAGTTCTTTTGGGGGGCGGGGCGGAGGAGGGGACAGGGACAGGATTAGTTCTAAGTGGTCATGGAAGCTTCTGTACCTTAACACAGCCAAGGTGGTGATCCCCACACCAGCAAAGAGGATGAGGAAGACCCTAAAGCAGTGGCACCCAGAGCTATGAAAAGGTGGAGGCTCTTTCCCGAAAGGAGGCCCTCTCTGTCCCAACCCCAGGGCACAACAGCAGGGAGCTGCAAGAGGCTGGTCAAGACCACATGGGCCACATCTGGGAAACATGTTAGGAAACTGTCTGGCAATGCCCTTGGGCCACGGTGTCCCCTGGACAGCAGCCAGACACCAAGAGGAGTTGGGCAGCAACCCAATCTCACCAGAATGAAACGGTATTAAAATGGGCCTCTGCTTTTGAAGTCAGTACAAGAATCCAGGGACTTGCATCAGTTGCTTGGTTTCAGGGTCGGCCCCCCTCTGCAGCCCGAGAGCTTTGGGCTTCCTCCTCTGTGATAGGCTGGGATTCACTGGCTTCCGGCCGTTTGTGTTTGTGTCTGTCACTTCCGAGAGACAGGAATGCTGCAAGCTCAGGAATCCTCATCCCCACACAGCACAGCCACTGGCACTACGGAAGGTCACAGGGAAAGCTTGAAAGGATGAGGAAGGGACACAGTGTATAAGCTGTGTGTGTATGTACCTGTCCATTTGTATGTTTGTCTTAGTGGTTATTTCAGATTCCCAAATAGAGCTGAAATCTTAACTGAAGCAGAGTGGTGTCACCATCTAGGACCTCAGGCCTAGGACCCAACCATTTGCTCTTTTAGCTAGAAAGGTGTCATGAGGTCCCCTAAGAGCTGCACACTTCACTTGCCAAAGTCAGGGATGAAACAGCAGCGCCAAGGTTACCCAAGCGCTTGGGGCAGGAAGGGAGTGTTCCTGCCAGGACACGGCTCTGCTCAGGGACCCGCGAGCAAAACGCCTAATGAGGAGGGAGCTGGTGCAGCCGGATTACCTTCACACAGTAATGCCTCTTGTTGCCTGTGGGACACTCTCCAATAAGTTTTTCAACAACCTCTTTTTGGCAGACAGGGACACTAAGCGCATGAATGTTTATCAGATTTCCTCCCCTGAAGGCCTTGTCCTTTGGAGTCTCGCTGTCAGGTTGCTTGCCCAGGCACTGTGCAGCCCACCACAGGCCAGGTCCAAATCCTTCCCTCTGCTCCAGCATTCATTCTTCTGGCCCCGTGTTCAACCACATGAACTTGATGTCCCACATGTACAATCACAAGGCTCTTAGGGAAATTTTCCCTGCCTGCCAACTCATTGTACACAAGATGAGAGGCGGGGTAATGTGAGAGTCTGACCACATTTTCATGGGCCACTCGCCAGAGGGCTGCACCCAGAGGAAGGGGACGCTCTGAGGAGTCTCACCCAGTGGGAAGCAGACAACTGCTTATTCCCCGTGCGCCTTCACAATCACAGTAGGCCTTTACCTGACTTCTTTAGGAGTGCATACTCAATTTGGCCAGGTATGAGAGAATATCCAAATTAACAGGCAGTCAGCCCCCACAGTTTTATTTTCTCAAGTAAAAGAGGTGGGGGAATAGGCAGTCAGTGTTGGTCAGATGTTCCAGGAAGTTTTTCCCTGCTTTGCTTCTGTTATCCCTGGGGAGTGACCTGACCCTCTGGCCTGGGATGGCTGCCAGGGCTCCAGTTGCCCACAGTCCAGGCAGCAGAACGCTTCTCAGAAATTTCACCCAACACTTTCACATAAATCTCTCGGAATTCAGCTTGATCTTATGACTACACCCAACTCTAACAGGTGTCGAGAAATGGATTCTTGATTCTGGGAACCCAGAACACTGTCTCCAAGTCAAACCATGGAGCTGATGTCTTCAGATGTCAGTGTTCTGAAATAAATGAAGCTAAAGAGATATGTGGGCAAGTCTTGGTTGGCTAATGAAGAGACTTGGGACACCCGGAGGCATGTGAATATGATCTAAGTGTTCAAAATATGCAAGAATCATGCTTGCTTTTCTTACGGTTCCATGGAGAACACACACAGGCTGTGAAGTAATTAGAAGTGATTCAGAACACAGTGTAGGTAAAGACAGGTGGATACAGCAAACAAAAATAATGACTGACAATATTTACTATATTATTTCAGATTTTCTAATTGGCTAACATATCTTATAATAGAAGTTGGAGGAATGCAGCTCGCTATTTGCATTGGCCGCCCCCCTCATCCTGCCCATCCTCTGTCAGCCACCTAGAGGCGGGCGGCGCAGAGAGCCTGTGAGTGCTGAGTTGTGGCCAGGATACATCTCAGAGCTTGAGGTTGTAACGGAAGACTGCAGCTTGGGGACAGAGCTTGGGACACTACACCCATCTTAGGGTAAGATGCTGCAAGGGTGATTACATCCCAAATGGGAGTGCTTCAAGAACCAACCCCACTCACTATCGAGTTCACTGCAGACACATATCCTGGGAAGTAACAAATGATCGCTCAAGTACTTGAGTCCCTGCCATCAGTGTAAAAGACTCAAATATTCTTGGCCTATGGCCTTGGCCAGGCTCAGCCCTGGCTACTGCAGGCATTTAGGGAATGAGTCAGTGATTGAACCACCTTTATCTCTTTGCCTTTCCAATAAAGTAAAATAAAAATGTTCAGAAAGAACATTGCAGCTTGGCCCTCAGCTTCTCTGAGTCTTCCTCTGTCTCCCAGATCCAGCCCAGCAGCAGGAACCTGCACACCCTGTCTCAGGCCTAAGGGGACAACATGACATTTACTTCAGAGAGGCATCCACGGTGGGTGAGAACACTGCTGGCTAGAGCAGAACCATTGCCAGCCGTGCAAGGAGGACTTGGTCCTCCCTCGGCCAGCTGCCCACGCTGCCCTGAATAAGCACTGACCTTCCTCGCATCTGTCCAGGGGCTCATCGCTGCCACGGCACCTGCCTTACAGGACTGTCTGAGCAGCAAAGGGATGCTGTATATGACTCACTCCTGAGGGACAAACAGTACAAAGATGATCTTGCTGCCTTCTCAGATTAGACCTCATGGAATTATCCTGCATCAAATAAACTTTGTCAAAAACCCTGCTTGTCATGACTTAAAAATATGTCTACAAGTTCTTCAACAATCTTCCCTTACAAAGTGGGAGCTAGGGTGGACACTGTGGACCTGATAAGTAAGAAGTTCTTGATTCCAGTCCTGACTACTCCAGGCTTCCAGCTAATATCCCCAGAAGGCAGCAGGTGATGGCCGAGTACCTGGCTTCCTGCCACCCATGTACGAGAGCCAGATAGTATCTTGGCTCATGGCTTTGTCCTGCCCTAGCCCTGGTTATTACGGGCATTTGGGGAGTGAACCAGCAGATGAAAGATCTCTGTCTCTCCTTTTCAAGTAATTAGAAATAAATGAAGGGACAAGTGTTGTGGAAGAGAAGGTTAAGCTGCCACTTAGGACACTCAAATTCTATACTGGAGTGCCCATTTGAGTTCAGGCTACTCTCTTTCTGATCCAGTTTCTTGCTAATACATCCTGAATGGCAGGGATGTGGGAGACCCAGATGAACTGAGCTTTTGGCTTCAGCCTATCTACAGAATCTCTGAGATGGTTAAAAACACAAAAGGAAAAGCAAAACTAGAGGCTAGAGTGTGGCATAGTGTCCCGACCTGCAGGACACGACGCTCAAACCCTGAGGGTGGACTGGGAATGCGGGCTGCTGGCCCAAGAAACACACGGACACGCGTACTTGGTGGAAAAGAGTGCCTCTTGTTCTTTATTTCACTCCTCATATATATACCTTCTTCTCTAGGGGAGGAGAAGAGGGGTTTCCTGGAAATAATTATCTTCATTGAAACAGGGGAGGAGCCTGGACAATAAGATGCTGGACTCTATGTTTGGTATACGCTTGCAATGGGGGAATCTCAACTGAACTTGAGCTGTGGTTATGCAACAAGGTGGAGGAATCCACCATGGTGGGAGGGTTTGGGGAGGGGTGGGGAGAACCCAAGTACCTATGTAACTGTGTCACATAATACAATGTAATTAATGAATTAAAATTAATAAATAATAAAAAAAATGAAGAAAAAAGCAGTGGAAGCAAAAAAAAAAAAAGAAAGAAACAGGGGAGGAACTAATTATTTGAACAGGAACAAGGGTGGAGGTTCTATTCCTCTTGCTTTACACTGTATATTCTGGCCTAATATCCTGCTTGCTGTGTCCCTGCTTGCCTAAGGCAGGCTTTGCAATGCAACAGACTGTCAGGTAGGCCAAGTCTAAGGCCCATAAGTCTGTGGCTCCTAACAGCACAGCAGTAAAGCTACTGTCTGAGATCCCAGCATCCCATATAGGCACTGGTCATGCCCTGTTTGCTCCACTTTCAATCCAGCTCCTGGCTAATGGCCTAGAAAGAGCAGTAGAAGATGGCCCAAGTGCCTGGGCCCCTATCACCCACATGGGAGACACAGATGAATATCCTGACTTCTGGCTTTGGCCTGGCTAAGCCCTGGCCATTGTGGCCATCCAAGAAGTGAACTAACAGTTGGAAAATCTACCCCTCCCCGCCCCCTTTGTAACTCCTTCAACATAAATAAGAGATCTTTCCAAAATTAAAAAAACAAACAAAAAGCCTTCTGATGGACTGCAACTCCCACTGGTGAGCATGAGAACTAGGACTGGGGGCAGGCCTGGCTAGACAATGGTACCTGCTGACATGAGTGTGGGCTGGAAGGTGGAGTCAGTTGGGTTGAGTTGGGCTTCAATGCCCAAATATGAATATTAGAGCTGAATGGGAGGACAGACCAGTCCACTGCACTGCTGGCAGGCCCAGGAACTAGAGCTGGGGGATAGCCCAGTCAGTGGTATTGAGGGTCGCTCTGACTGGGCTGCAGCACCCGATGGTGTATGTGTGGAGGGCAGGATTGGGCTGGGCTGTTACAGCACCAATTGGTTTAAGTATGGAATCGGGCTAGATAGAGCTGGCTTAACAATTGCAATGACCAGTGTGAACATACAGTGTGTCACATGGTGACAGAGTGATCTGGACCCATACAGGTAGGCGCACACTCAAGAGAGGTCTGAGATCACCTCAGACAAGATTTCTTTGAATGTCCCCCAACTAAACCACTGGTCTCTTAACTCCAACCATGGGGAGAGTGGCAGGCTCTGTGGTCTGACAGTGGAGTGCCTGCATCAAAGCTGGGCCTCGTGAGGTCCTATACCGGAAGTTCTAACCCCAGTATCTCAAAATGTAACCTTATTTGTAGACAGGGATCCACAGAAGTAACTGAGTTATAAGGATGTCATTAGGTAAGACCTAACCCAGTGTGTACACAAAGACAAAGTCTGGGCACATGGAGATAGAGGGATGACAGGGAGGCACAGGGAGACGTCCCCCACTAGCTGACAGATGCCAGGAACCGTCCTTCCTTCATAGCCTTTAGAAAGACCCAGCCCTGCTGCCAGCCTCGGGGTCTTGGGGTCTGTGTTTGGATTATCTCATGTGCTGTCGCAGCAGGAGAGCCCAGCAAATTAATCCAGCTACCAAAGCCACCACAACGTGTTCCCATTCCTGACAGCAGAAAGTATTTCATTGCTGGAAACACCATTGTTAAACACGAGCTACAGCAGGCCACTGTTCCAGACCAACCTTCCGCACTAGGCCCCACCAGCCCAGGCTAAAAACCAAAATGGAATCACTCACACTAAGTCCCAGTCACCAAGTTGAACTGATCCTCAGAGACATTACAGGTCAGCTTCCCAAACAGGCCAGTTTCAACTGGCAATGACAATGTTTTTTTTGCTTTCATTCTTTTTTTTTTTAAGATTTATTTATTTTTATTACAAAGTCAGATATACAAAGAGGAGAGACAGAGAGGAAGATCTTCTGTCCAATGATTCACTCTCCAAGTGAGCCGCAACAGCCGGCGCTACGCTGATCCGAAGCCGGGAACCAGAAATCTCCTCTGGGTCTCCCACATGGGTGCAGGGTCCCAAGGCTTTGGGTCATCCTCGACTGCTTTCCCAGGCCACAAGCAGGGAGCTGGATGGGAAGTGGAGCTGCTGGGATTAGAACCTGTGCCTATATGGGATCCCGGGGCGTTCAAGATGAGGACTTTAGCCGCTAGGCCACCGCACCAGGCCCTCTGCTTTCATTTTTATGCAGTCTCCTAAGATAACCTGATGTTAACTATCAGTTACTTTATCATTGCCAAACCCAGGATCTTTGCTAACTTTGAGATGAACAACCAGCGTTTTGTTCCTTCACCTTGGCTTTCCTTAAGCTGCAGTTGCCTACAAAACCAGGCTCCCTTGTTCACCCCGTCATGGCTAAGGACTGAAGTATTACCTAATTCTGGAAGCAAAAATAAAGCCAACCCAGATTTTTGTTTCCTTAAGATTTATTTATTTTTACTGGAAAGGCAGATTTACAGAGGAGATACCGAAAGATCTTCCATCTGCTGATTCACTCCCCAAGTACTTGCTATAGCTGGAGCTGAGCCTATCCAAAGTCAGGAGCCAGAAGCTTCTTTCACGTCTCCCATGTAGGTTCACGGTCCCAAGGATTTGGCTCACTTTCTGCTGCTTTCCCAGGCCACAGGCAGGGAGCTGGATGGCAAGTGGAGCAGCCAGGACACGAATCAACATCCATATGGGATCCCGGCACTTGCAAGGCAAGGATTTAGCCAGAGCCATTGTGCCAGGACCCCAACCCAGATTCTTAAACCACTGTAACTCTGTCTTTTAAAACTGTTACATTTCAAAGTCAGTCACTCCGCAGCAGACTCTGCAGGACAACGGTCAGTGTGGCTCTGACTGTGACTCAGAGCAGCCCCATCAAGTTCAGGTCCACTTCGTCCCCATATGCCTGGTGATTGGAACAGGTGCTGCCCTGCCAAGCGCTAGTGGCTCAGTCGCACTTCCGTCCTTTGGTGAGAAGATGAGTGTTCAAGCCTGGGTTCCTTTCTTTCTCTTTCACCCATTCCTGTTTCTCCTTCAATGAACTGGTGTTTCTTGAATAGGAGACCCAGAGAAGGCAATTAACCAGCTGTGACAGCTTGCTGCTGGCCAAGGAAACGACAAAACAAGTTAGCAGCCTCTCTGCTTCCTTACCATGAACCAGGAGCACTGAACCGCCCAGTGTCCAGCCCAAGTCACTGTCACCGTGATGAAGCTTCAGGTATCACAGGGTAGCTTTTAATAGGCCCAGCCTCAGGGGACAGGGACAATCCCTCCATAGTACCATGCTGCCTTTAGGGTAGCAAGCGGAAGGCCAGTCTGAACCCAGGAGCCAGGAGCTTCTTCCAGGTCTCACACAGGTGCAGGGTCTCAAGGCTTCGGGCCGTCCTCAATTTCTTTCCCAGGCCACAGGGCAGAGAGCTGGATTGGGAAGTGGTGCTGCCGGAACATGAGCCAGCACCCATATGGGATTCTGGCATGTGCTAGGAGAGCACTTTAGCCACTAGACTACTGCACCGGGCCTTGTCTCCACTTTCAATCCCAGCACCCTGGTAGACGGCAGCAGGTCATGGTCCAAGGTTTGGCTCTGAGCCATCCACAGGGGAGACCCAGACTGAGTTACCAGTGTCCAGCTGCCACCCTGGCCAATGCCAGAGGGGGAACCAGTGAGTAAGAGAGCGCTATTTCTGTATCTGCCTGCGAGTGTGTGTCTGCCTCTCAAAAACAGAATTAACATCAACATGCATAGGAAATACAAACTGAAGCACACACATATGAAAGGTCATGATGGTTGCAACTGACCCTCAAATGCTTTGGCAATAATAAATGTCTAAATAATGTAAATATTTTATCTACATGTTATATGAAGAAACCAAGTATGAAAATTTTAATGGTAGGTAAATCAAAGCGAAGTGTACATACAGATTCATTGTACAAGTCTTGTAGGCTTGCCTATGCTTGGCGTGTTTTCAAAGTAAAGTTAGACAAATAAAAATAAAGAGTGAAAGACAAGCAAGTTTCTATGAAGCCACCGCAGACCCAGCAGGCAGGATGAGGCCTGCAGCTCTCAGAAAAGGCTAGGGGTTATTTTCAGGTTTCAATGGCTTTATTTTTTCCAATGATTTCTCTCCAGATGTCCAATATCCTTGCCATAATGGCTGAAGTCCATGGTCTGACCAAGCGACTGGAGAATACCTTCTGCTCATTTGGGTGACCCCATGACTGGCCTTCACAGCCCGGCCAGCCACAGTTTCAGGGACAAGACGCATGACAGTCCCTCCTCTTGTGGTCTGGCCACAAAGGCTCATCTTAGTTTACACAAAGGTCCCAGGCTGGGCTTCGTCGGTCAACTTCCTCACCTCCGGTGATCCACTCCAATGGCGTCTGTGACTCTGCGAAAACCCTGCTCTCTGGAAACACAGAAAACAAGCAAGTCCGGCCGATGGACCTGCTCCAACAGGTGACACCTGCCCTGCCCCATCCCAGGTGCATCTGTGTTCTCTGCGGTCTTCACCCAGCCATGGCTTCTGTGCAGAACAGGAACCAAGTACCAACAGCCCCCTCACTTTGGAACCCAGGTAACCATCTACGCCAGGGGTGGGGGCATTTGGCCTAAGGCTGCCCTTGAAATCACATGGCCTGGCAAATGCAGGCAGGGCTCAATTAACACAGAGCAGGCTAATTTTTTAAGCAAGCTGATTCTCAAGCTGATGATTTTGTGTGGCCCATGAATCATGTTCTATTCAAATGGCCCTTGGCAGAACAAGGTTCCCTGCCTGGGCTTATTTCCACCAGGCCTCCTCAGGCCTGCCCTGGGTGTGAATTCTGAATTCCCGTGGCACTGCTTGTCCTTTATAAGAGTAGTAACGTGATTCCCCCCCATGTCCTGAATACACCCCTCAAGTCCCTCCTGAATGAGGAACGCAGAGACATCTCGTTGTATCCTCTGTATTCAAGGCACCGGGAGCAACTCCCAGGCCCCCGGTCAAGCCGTGCCCAGTCACACTCACTTCAAAAGGGCCTCCAGCTCGCGCTTGACTCTGCCCACCACGGGTGGCCCGCCATAGGTGAGGGCCGTGTACAGCTGCACCAGAGAGGCTCCGGCCTGGATCTTCTCCAGCGCGTCCTGCCCACTGCTGACTCCACCCACTCCAATGATGGGGATCCTGCCTGCAGGGGAGCACAGGGAAACACGGAGACAATGGGCATGAGGCGCTGCACCCTGCGTGTTCCAGGCACAGGAGCCCATCCCATAACCCAGACCCCAGAAGGCTTGCCTTCAGTGAGTGTGTACATGTCCCGAATGGTTTGAGTAGATAAATCCCGCAGTGGCTTCCCGCTCAGCCCTCCGGCCTCAGAGGACAGGGCACCCTGCAGGCAGACGGGACGGCTCACTGTGGTGTTGGTGATGATCAATCCATCAACGCCCACCTGCAAGAGACAGAGCAAAACCAGCAGTCATGGCGGACGTGCTGGAAGAAGCTTCCCGGGACGGCCGAGGCAGCAGCCGGGGATTCCTACAGCCCACAGGCGCCCCAGCCCTCATCCTGCTGGCCTTCCTCAGCTCAGCGTGACACCAGCTGCCACCATCCTGAGCCCCTGGAACATGCCACGAGCACCGCGTCTGATCCTTATAACCACCCACCTAACAGTGTGCTGGGCCAGGTTCCAGGCAGGAAGTGGTGGGACCGGGGTTTGAACCCACGACTGCTGGCTCAGTCTGTTTCCACTGCCCTCCTATGCCCTAGAGGCCTGAGGAGGGAGACACCGAAGGAAGCAGGTCACCACATCATCACAGGCACCAGCAGCCTTCTCATCATGGAGGCAACCAGACGCGGCCGTCGTGACGCCAGCCCGCTGGCCGGGGCCGCCTCACACGGACCTCTCTCACCACGCTGGCGATGTCCTCCTTGTCCTGGGCCGTGAGGTCAGGGGCGATCTTCACCAACACCGCCGGATGGTGTGGCCCCTTCAGGGCATCCCTCTCCTTCAGCACCTAGGGCCACAAAAGGTCCAGAGGTGAGGACCCCCAGCGGGCAGCCAGTCAGGGAACCTCAGCCCTTGGTGGTCTCACAGCCCCATCACATGGACCTTGTTCAAGTTTGCTGAATCAAGGGATTCCCACTGGCGTCCACTTCTACCTCAAGGTTGCACAGGTTATTTTCCCCCTAGAGTCCAACAAGGAAATACCTGTCCCTAGTACCATGCAGTTCCCTCACTGGGCTGGGTGTGGGGCAGCGACAGGCGGCAGTCAAGGTCCCTGTTCTCTGGACTCCAGGGCTGGCAGCCGCAGACACAGGTGACTGGGCACGTAACAGCACGTGAGCAACTGCCAGCAGGGGCCCTAGGGTGCTCTGGAAGGGCTGAGTGGGCCCAGGGTTAAGGATGGCCAGTGATGCTAAGCTTCCACTACAGGGGGACAGGTGGGGGAATGAACACACAGAAAATGAACTACCCACCTTGGTCAGCAGGCAGCGCAGCTCAGCCTTGCCCTGCAGGCGCCGCAGCCCAGCCGTGTTGGGACTGGACACATTCACCACCAGGTAGTCAGCCAACGGGCCCAGGACCCGGACGCCCTCGGTGTAGTCCGCAGCAGCATCCACCGAAGCCTTGTTCTTCCCCAGGTTTATGCCCAGTGGCATCCCTTCTGCAAGTGTCACAGGCCCCGCACCTGTCCTTAGGGGCCAGCCCTGACAGCGCAAGTCACTAACCACTTCCCAACCTGAACTTGCCCACACCCGCCGACACTGTGAACCATTGCATGCACTGCCACCTGCTGCCCAAACAGCGCACTGCCCGTGGATGACGAGGTCGGGGCAACTGCAAGGACATCCTACCACATCTCGCCCTTTTTGTTGTTAAATTTAACCAGCACTGGAGAAGCCAAAAGAACGAAGAACTGGTGATCTGAAATGAACCCAGTTCCCACTGTGCATCTTACACTTGCCTCTGCTTGGAAGTCTTATATCGGCAGAGCGCAGGTCCTGCATCAAAAGGACCAACTTATCAACAGGATGGCCCAGTGATTCTGAAAAGTCTCATTTTACACCTATGGTAACATGGCCAGCCTCCTTACTTAAAAATCCACAGATTTCAACTGCTTTTGCACCCAAATAAATTAATCTTAACGCCATCTTTTTTTTTTTGTAGTTATCCCTGAGTGAGACTGCATGTGAGAACTTTTGCTTTATGCTGCTCTCCATTTCCTAGCCCTTCTAGAATTAATGTTATCTTTACAGTGGACACAAGGACACCAGAGCAGAACACGGGAAAACGGCATTCAGCTCTGCTCACATCCTCACTGTCCATGCAAGCACAGGCAGCCACATGGCTCTGCCCTCCCAGCCCCAGGTAAGCCATGATAACATGTTGCGAAATGAGTTAGAAGGTTGAGCCCTTGCTGGAGTGTACATTTCAATGACAGCCTCAGAGGCTGTGGTGGAGCCAGGCCCATCCCTCCAGTACAGGCTCCCGAGTCCCTGGTGGTTTCCATGTATTGCCCAGGCCCGTTTCTTTGGCTAGGATTGTTCCCAACATCTGTCCCACAGTTCCCTCCTGGACAGTGAAGAAAGCTCCTACAGCACAGCCGCACTTTACCTTCTGTGAGCTTGGCCTGCACCTGCCGCCTGGCCTGTAACCTGTGCTCCACCACTGAGAGCCCGTGACTGTTAAATCCGTACCTGCAGCACACAAACACAGAGGGAAAGACAAGGTTAGCAGGCAGAGTGCTGCAGAGCCAGCACCGCCAGGGCCATTTCCACCATATATTTATGACTTAGGGAGACAGAAGCAGGGTGAGACGCTGCTTGGAACGCCCACATTCTGAACTGGAGTGCCCGGGTTCCAGTCGCAGCTCTGCTGCAATTCCAGCTTCCTACTAATGCCTGGGAGGTCGCAGGTGAAGGCTCAGGTACTTGAAACCCTACCATCCACACGGGAGACCTGGTCTAAGATCTGGGCTCCTGGAGGCAGCCACTGTGGGCTTTTGGAGAGTAAACCAACAGATGAGTAAACCCACTTTCCCATCCTCATACTGTCTCTCTGAATACATACATGCATACATACTAGAATCAGTTCATTCACTTCCAGTCGCAGCATCCCTGGGACTCCCAGAGAACTTTCCAGAGCATGATCAAGCACAAAGGGAAGACTAAAATGTGCAGACAAGCTGCTCAGCCAGCTAGCAGTACAAGCAGCTGGCACTCCTCAGCAGGAGCTGCCCTGCCCTGCCCCCCTCTGCCCCCACTTCCTGAGCCATATTCCTACCTCTGGTGACTGTGCACTTCCCCAGCTGGCCTCCTGACACCCCTCCTGTGCCCTCAGATGGCCCCCTTCCTGGCCTAGATGGAATGCTCCCTTCTGCCCCAGCCCAAGGCTTCCCCTTGCAGTGACACAGCTGCCTTGATACCTTCCTCCTGCTCAGGATGTATGCAAGGTGCTTCAAAAATAGAATTACATGTTTATTTTGGTGCACAGATCCATACACAGCTTTTTCATAATAAACACTGTTGACAGACTGTGTTTCGAAGACCCCCTCACATAGTGTGCCTGGCCAGGTCTAAAGGTATCAATTCTCACCGGCAATGCAGCAGAAGATCAATAACTTGATCTCTAACACTGGAAAACTGCCTGAAACAAGCACAGTAAAGCAGCAGGCTCTCCCAACAGCTCAGGCTCCCCGAAGGCCTCACAGCGCCCCGAGGAGGAGGCATTTGGTGTAGCCGATAAGACACCTTGGTGCTGCAGAGCCCCTGGGTTCACGCCCACCCCAGTGCCTGAGTCCAGCCACCTGCTAATGCAGACCGTGGGAGGCAGCCGGCAAGCTCAAGTCATCGGGCCCCTGTCCTGGACATGGGAGACATGAAGGGCATTCCCGGCTCCCAGCTTCTGCCTGGTACACTCCCAACCATTTGTTGGCCTTTTTGGGGTAAACCAACACATCAAAACATGGTCTTACTTCCCCCTTTCTGGGTCTCCTGTCCTGGCCCCTCACCCACAAGAACAGGTACTTTCAAACTGTTATGAAAGACGAACTGGTTTCCTTTCTTGGTTTGCTGCAATCAGACCTGCCCAGGGAGAACCGAGGGACAGACATTACACACCTGCAAGGACTTCTCTCACTGAAAGTGGCTGTGTGTCCTCACTGTGGGATTGCCCTGTCCCGTGAAGTCTGGGCTACCTGTCCAACACGAGAGGTGCTAGGGGGGTTGGACACTGGCTTTGGAAGACTTGGTGCAGGTAAAAGGAGAGAAGTAGGTACTTTGTCTGATCCTACATTAAAATGCTGACTTTTAGGGTCCAGTGTGATAGACCAGTGGCCAGGGTCCTCACCTTGAGCGTGCCGGGATCCCATATGGGCACCAGTTCTAATCCCGGCGGCCCCGCTCCCCATCCAGCTCCCTGCTTGTGACCTGGGAAAGAAGTCGAGGACGACCCAAAGCCTTGGGACCCTGCACTCATGTGGGAGACCCAGAGGAGGCTCCGAGCTCCTGGCTTTGGGTCTGCTTGGCTCTGGCTGTTGTGGCCGCTTGGGGAGTGAATCAGCGGATGGGAGATCTTCCTCTCTGTCTTTCCTCCTCTCTGTATATCTGACCTTCCAATAAAAATAAAATAAATCTTAAAAAAAAATGCTGACTTTTAGATATATATTATATGTTCATAAAACACAATAATTGCAAATAATGGTTAATATAATTTATTAAAACTAATTCCATGTTATTTCTTTTTTCTGTTTCAATGTGGTCACTAGAATTACTGTACATTACATTGCAGGGCCAACCTTGAGGAGGAACACAGGAGTTGCCAGCCTGGAGAAGGTGCAGGGTACTTCCGACAGGCACAGCTCCACCAGGCAGTGGCTCCAGGACTGCAGCTAAGCCGCTCAGCTCCGTGTGCACATGTTAAATGCAAGTAAACAAGTCTGGCCGGCACTGGGCAGACACCCCAAAGGGGCTCCTGAACATTCCAAATGACAGAAAAACATCCTTCCAACCCCATACTAGAAACAAGCCTGGCTGGCGAGAAGGACCCCTGGTTAAATTGGCACCCACGGGCCTACCTGTTGATGACAGCCTGGTCCTCGGGGAGGCGGAAGACGCGGGGTTTGGGGTTTCCCTCCTGAGGCTTTGGGGTCACACTTCCGACCTCGACAAAGCCGAAGCCCATCTTATACAGGCCGTCCACAGCTTCCCCATGCTTGTCAAATCCAGCAGCAATGCCTATCGGGTTTCGGAATTTGTGGCCTAGGACTCTCACTTCCTGGGAAGGAAAGACAGGAGGCTATCCCAGGGTGTCCCAGGGTGCGGTCCCTGATACCCCAGCTCACTCCAGAATGTCCCTGGGGAGCTTATGAAGCACCTCAAAAACTCAGATCCAGAGAGTGGGCGTGGCAGGGGCAGGTGGGGCCCATTCGCAGCAACGCTGTGCAGGTGACTTGCTGCCTGTTGGACTTTGTGAGCCACAAAGCTGTGTTACACCAAGGCTCGGGAGAACTGTCTCCACCGTGGACTGGACAAGAGACCAGCAGAACTCCAGTCACACAGTTCATGGCATGCCTTCACATCTCCTAGCAGGGCTGCTAGGAACTCACAGCAAAAACCTTTAATCAACTGAAGAAGCAATCCCTACCTACGCGCCCCAGCTGCCGCCCCTCAGCCTGGCTGATAAAAGGCCCCTGTGGGCGTGGTGAAGAGACAGCTCCTGCAGCCAAGGGCAGCGCTGGCAGCACGCGGGGAGACCAGCGAGGCGCTCCAGGGCCATGCCAGAGGTCAGGGCTGAGAAGGCGGACCCCACGCACACAGGCAGGTGAGAGCTCGGGTGTGGCCAGGCGGGTACCAGGAGGCTGGCAGGAGGGGCTCTGCGGGGACGGAGGCCACAGGACAGGCTGCCCTGGCGGCGAGCAGGCCCCACCCTGAGACCCAGCAAGCATGGCTGTAGTGGAAAGCCAGGGCTCCTGGCTGCACAGAGGAGACCGCAGGCTCCAACACCCAGCCGTGACTGCGGGGCAGGACCCCAGAGAAGAGCCGGGGGGTTACAACCAGAAGGCTGGGTTGGGTATACCCTGGCAAGGTTGGACTCTGCCCGGATGCACTGCTGCCAGCCAGGGCTACGCGCACACAGGTGCCTAGGGCCAGCTCAAAGGAAGCAGGGCCTTCCTACCACCCAGGCGAGGCAGAAGCTGGCTGTCTGCACCCCACACTGGCCCCAGGGCTTCCCCAGGAGCAGTCTGGGGTAAGGAAAGTGGTGCTTTGTCCACCTGCAACGCCTTCACCTCAGGGGCTCAGCGGGACCCATCAGAGACAGGGTCTGGAGTCTAAAGGAGAAAGTAGATGGGGCCCTGTTGCTGGCGACCTTGAGTGTTCCTAACCTTTAAAGTCACCCCAGGACCCATCGTCCCCACTGAGGAGCTCACTGTATGCAGCCAGGGCACCGTGGAGGCCGGGGCCTTCCATGCTGCTCAACTCTGTAGCCCCAGAGCGCCGCAAGGCCCGCACCTGGAGCTTGCTGGGGGAGGCCCAGGTGTGGACTGTTGGGCTGATGGCCAAGGCAGGTGTCCGTGCCTTGCATCACGGGCAGGCTCAGCCCAGCTGCACCCCTTAGAGGGCTGAGGGCTGCCCTACTCGGCAGAGGGGCACGTGAGCCACCCAGAACCTCAGTAAGGCTGAGTGCGGCTGCCGGCCTGCTTGCCAGATCCAGCCACCACTGTCCAAGTCAGTGTCCGACCACTACCCAGTCATGGGTGATCCTGGGCAGTCCCTGAACTCCCTAAGGCAGGACCCCAGCTCCCACCAGTATAGGCCCTGGCATCTGACCTAACGTGCTGGAAGCGCCTACCAGCATCTCGGAGTCCTGATGGTTGGCTCGAGGCAGGAGCCCCAGGGAGGTGACGCGCACGGCCAGCCGGTGTGCTGTCTCGGGGTCCAGCAGCCGCTGCAGGGCCGGCATCAGGTGCTCTGCGTAGAAACGCTCATCCCCTGTGGCCGTCAGGTAGGCGGTGAAGAGCAGGCCTCCACCCCCCAGGGTGACCACAGCGTCCAGGGCCCGCTTCTGGAAGACAAGGAGCCCGTCAGGGGACTGCCCGCCAGCCCAGGCCCTTCACCCTCTGGTGTGGCAGCGCCTACCCTGGGCTCGGGACTGGCCCTACAAACCCCTTGGGGGCTGAAGCCCCAAGCTTCTGAGAGGGGCAGTGCTGCCCCCTGGGGGAGGCTGGCTGTAGTGCCGGCAATGCCAGCCGCCCCAGTGGACAGGGAGCTGGAGTCTCAGCAGAGTTCCTGAGACGGGTGGGCAGACGGCCTGAGCCACGCGGGAGACAGCCTGGCCCTGCAGGTCACCTCCCGGTGTCTGACACTGCACCACTCGACCAGATTCGCTAACGCTAAGCTCCGCGGGAACGGCGAGGCGTCCTGCCGGACACTGACATACTAAATGTTATTTTCTTTTACTATAAGTTCATTTTTATATCCCAAGTAGGATATTGTGACTTGGAACGAAAATGTAATCTTCGTATTTTTGTTATTTCTAGTAAAGATAAATCGATGGCCATGCAAATGTAACAGCTGTAAAGAAAAAAAAAAAGGTTTTTCTACAGACCCAAGTTAATTCCCAGCGAGATCGAGGCCCCGAGAAAGCCGGCGGGGAGCCCGGCCAGGGCAGAGGGAGCAGTCGGGGCGCGGGATCAGGCTAGCCGGGACCGCTGCGGTGCCGATCGGCACCGGGCACCCGCTCCGTGCCGGGGCCCACGTGGGCCCCGGGGGCTGCACGAGCGTGTTCTCCGTGCCGGGGCCCACCCAGCCCCCCACGCCGCGCCCCGCCGGCCTGACCCCTCAGCCCGCGCGCCGAGCCCACGGCCCCGCTCACCCTCAGCTGCCTCCACGCCATGCTGCCTCGTGCCGGGGGCCTGCCCCGAGTGCGGCGCCATTGGTGGAGACGGGCCGGCTCCGCCCACACCGCCGACGCGGCACCGGTCCACCAATAGCGGGACAGGAGAGAGGCGGGCGTCGCGGTAGAAACATCCGGCTCCGCCCCCCGCAGGTTCTGATTGGACGGGAACGCGTCTGCGCAGCCCCGGCCTGGAGGCTGTTTCCTGGAGTCTGCCTTGGGGTCCGCCTCGCGGCTGCGGCCTGAGGGACGCTAGGTGGCGGCTCCCCCGTGCTCGGGAGGCGGGCAGAGCAGCCAGCGGGCTCCTCCGAGACCCCCGGAGGACTCCGAGGGTGCATAAGAGACTTCCGGACCTGGGGCCGCGGGAGGGGCTGTTAGCAGGCAGCTTCAGGCCCCCACGTTCGTGTGTCCAAGGCCCCATCGTTTCCAAAGGAACGTGTTTTCAAGTATGGCTTCAGATCCTGTTGTATCATATATGCCTACAGTTGTTATTTGCCAGCTTGAAATATTTTACTGTGTTGATATGATGAATATACACTAGAGGAATGTTTTAGTTAAGCCTTTATTTTCTGCTTGCAAGCTCAAGTTAATTCAGATTTTAACAGAAATGAACACATTTTCTTGGGCCCTGAGTGTCTGAGTGCCTGGTGGATGACAACCCCAGTTTCACCACTTTAGAGACTAGAGTGCTTGTTTGCTTGCTAAATGCCTAGCACTGCCTGGACTGGGGCAGAAGCTGGAAACTCTATCCCTCTGTCCCAGGATGAACTGGAAAGGGAGCAGGGACATATACCCAGTTCCCTGATGGGATTCTGGGCACCCCAGTGCAGCACCAAACACAGCGCCTCTTCTTCCAACCAGGATGCTGGAGGGGCGGCGAACTTGGGCTTGGGTGTGCTGACCGAGTGTGTCCTGCCCAGAGCGGTGGCCCGGTCAGCAGCGTTGGTCGCTTGGTCAGCAGTGCTCTGGCTGGAGAATTAGTTCTGTGGAGTAACTGGACATGAATGGCTTCAGTCACGTCTTTCTTGATTGTCACACTTCACCTGCAGTAGTGGCTTTCTGGCTACTGCAGGTAAAATAGTTGCAGAGCTGTGGTGAGAGTTATAGCTGATGTTGGGGGCAAGCACCTTGGCACGATTAGCTAATCATGCACTAGAATCACATATGGGCACAGGTTCGCCCCTTCCCGTCCAGCTCCATGCTTGTAGCCTGGGAAAGCAGTCCTGGGCAGCCCAAAGCCTTGGGACCCTGTGCCCTCATGGGAGACCGGAAAGAAGCTCCTGGCTCTTGACTTTGCGTTGGCTCAGCTCCGGCTGTAGTGTCCACTTCGGGAGTGAGCCAGCAGATGGAAGATTTCTCTGTTGTCTCTCCCTCTATCTGTGAATCTGCCTTTCCAGTAAAGTTTTTTTCTTTTAATAAGACGGGGGTGGAGGCTGAAGTTAAAGCAGGAGCATTTTTATATCATAGTCAGGTGTCTTCAGTTTTATCCCCTGCACAGAAGTATCTGATTGGAATATATGTGCAGACGCGGTGACATTTTGAGAAGGGTCTGTGATAATTCACATGCTAGATGTCCAAGTTCACCTTACATTAGAAATCCTTGAAATAACCAACCGAATAATTGTGCTTAGGAACTTAACCCTGTTTTCACACTTTGGAGTAAATCAATTCAATTGACTCAACTTCAGTCGCATCCCATCCTGACAAAGTATTGCCTCAGTGTTTGTTAATTCTCGGCACATTCTCCCCAGGGCGGGTGGGCGGATAGGTGTATTGGTTTGTTTCATTGAAATTGAGCTGCTAGTGCTCTGGCTGAACAGCGTCCTGCGCTGGGAAGGACTGGGGCAGGTGTCGGGATGTCAGGCCTGGGTGCGCTGTTGCACATGACATCAGTACTAGATTTCCTTGGCACAAGTGCCTGAAACATACAACTAGCAGAGCCTCCCGATGGTGCACTGTGGGAGGCAGCCAGGAAGGTTCCCCTGCTGGGTTCCTGCGTCCCTTGTGGGAGTCCTGGATGGGGAGTTCAGCTCAGAGCTTTATTTCTGGCTGTGGAGAGACTGGGAGCCAGGTGGACTTTATATATAAATGAATGAATAAATGGAACTTGTGGCTCTGAAAAGTCCCTCTGTTTTTAAGGTTTTATTTTTGGGTCCAGCATGGTAGCCTAGTGTCTAAAGTCCTCGCCTTGCATGCGCTGGGATCCCATGTGAGCACCAGTTTGTATCCTGGCTGCTCCACTTCCCTACTAGCTCCCAGCTGTGGCCTGGGAAAGCAGCAGAGGATGGCTCATAACCTTGAGACCCTGCTCCAAAATGGAAGACCCGGAAGAGGCTCCTGTCTTCAGCTCCAGCTGTTGCGTCCCCTTGGGGAATAAACCAACAGGATCTTTCTGCCTCTCCTCCTCTCTGTAAATCTGACTTTCCAATTTAAAAACATTATTTTTGTTTGACAGGTAGATTTTACAGAGAAGGAGTGACACAAAAAGATCTTCTATCCACTAGTTCACTTCCCAGATGGCCGCAATGGCCCAAACTCTGCCACTCCGAAGCCAGCAGCCAGGAGCTTCCTGTAGGTCTCCCATGTGGATACAGGGTCCCAAGGCTTGGGTCATCCTCTGTTGCCTTCCCAGGCCACAAGCAGGAAGCTGGATGGGAAGTGGAGCAGTCAGGTCATGAACCAGCCCCCACACTGTAGGCAGAGAAGTCTGATCTGCCACCACACCAGCTCCGTCCCAGGGGGCGGGGAGGGAGGAAGACTTCTGAAGAGTGAGCCAACAAGTGAGACGTTTTCTCTCCCTCCCTGTGTGCCTTTGAAAGTTCTGTTTCATGAAACATGCATTGTGTTTGTGCATTGGGGACAGATACTGTAAAGTTTGAATGCATAAAAAGCATCCCTCGGGCCTGGCACGATAGTGTAGCAGTTAAAGTCCTTGCCTTCAATGCGCCGGCATCCCATATGGGTGCTGGTTCTAATCCCGGCAGCTCCACTTGCCATCCAGCTCCCTGCTTGTGGCCTGAGAAGGTAGTCCAAAGGACAGTCCAAAGCTTTGGGACCCTGCACCTGCATGGGAGATCTGAAAGAAGCTCCTGGCTCCTGGCTTCGGGTTGGCTCAGCAGCAGCCATTGTGGCTGCTTGGGGAGTGAACCATCGGATGGAAGATCTTCCTCTCTTCCTCTCTTCCTCTCTGTATATCCGCCTTTCCGATAAAAAAAGTCTTAAAAAAAGCATCCCTAATCAAATGGTGGTCTTACAGCCCAGCGCTGGTTCGGGTCGGCACTCTCCTCGGAAACCTTGCAAGCAAAATGTGCTCTTCACAGAGCAGCTTATGGCTCCCAAGCCCCATCTTTGTCTCCCTTTCCCATCTGTGGGGCTGTCACTTCCTCCTCAACTGGCCCTTGCAGCTCTGGCAGTATCGCTCTGATGGCCTGTCTCACCATCTTCCATCATTGCATCTTTTATTTCCAAATGATAGATTTTTGTTGTTTATTTTTATGACGTTTGCATAGTTGAGGAGGATGTATGCCCATGTGGACCACTGGTTAGGGTGGGAAAGGTCAAGGAATCGGGGCAGGTGGATGAGACAACTGCCTCCACTTCTTTTCCTTCCTATATCTGGGTAGAGGGGATGGAATCGTAAGAGGGCCACTCCCAGCATCCCAGCCACGTCAGTACCTGGGATGGGGACCAGCCAGTCGGTGTCATCCGAGGGTATTTAGATTTTTGAACATTTAAGGTTTGTACCACATTGTTCTGGCAGCTGGCTCTTGCACTGTTAGTCAAACAGGGACCCGGGCTTCAGAGACATTTTTTAATTTTGGTGTCCATGTCTGGGATGACATTAAGAAGCTGTGTGAGCTCCATGTGGGCAAATGTGCTGACTGGAAACTCCCCAGCAGTCTCAGTGGTTGTATTTGTAAAGACTCCCCAAGGAAGAGAGCAAGCTGTGCCTTCTAAATGGCAGGTGTGTCCCAGGTGAAGACCAAAGGATATGCTGTGAGAACAAAGGCTGTGCAGCAAGCCCAAACTGTGTGTGTCCGCTGTTTAGTCGGCAGAAGGTGGATTGTGTTGGTTTTTGGTTTTGTTGATGTTGACCTTGTGTTCATTGTTGCATTGACTGGGGCTCCCCTGGCCGTCATGGCTGTGTGAGAACTGCACGGCACACTGCCCACAGTGAGGATTGTACGCATGGAAGAAGCACAATGCAGTAGTGTACATTAGCCCTGGGGATGGGGGCATGGAGGATGGCTGAGACTAAAGGCAGAAGTCCGCAGGAGGGCTGGGGTGACTGCACTGTCCTCTACAGAGGATCCGGCCAAACCCATGAGTGTGCAGGCTCTGGGCAAAAACCCAAACCGATGAGATGAAGGCTACACTGGTTTCCATTTTTTAGTGTGGCAGTTCTGTCACTCACTTTTTAAGATCTTTTTTTTTTTTTGGAAAGGCAAATAGGAGAGACAGGAAGATCTTCCATCCGATGGTTCACTCCCCAAGCGGCCACAATGGCCTGAGCTGAGCCAACCCGAAGCCAGGAGCTCCCTCCAGGTCTCCCACATGGGTGAAAAGTCCCAAGGCTTTGGGCCGTCCTCGACTGCTTTCCCAGGCCACAAGCAGGGAGCTGGATGGGAAGCAGGGTCACCGGGATGGCAGCGTGTGCAAGGCGAGGACTTTAGCCACTGTCTACCATGCTGGGTCCTGTCATTCACTTTTGTACACAAAGACACCGATCTTTGAAAACTCTTGTTAGTCTGCAAGCATATTTTGTTTGAAATAAATAAATGTATCAGTTTGTCAGCCATTCAGGCTGTCTGGGCTTGATGCTGTGGTTGGTGTCTCTAGCCAGTTTGTAGACACAGGTGCCGCTGGCCCAGCTGTCCAGGCCCATGTCTTGTTGACCTCTGCTGTTTGCATTCAGCTTGCAGATCTCCATGTGGGTGCTTGGGAGGAATCAGAGCAGAACTCTTTTGTACCCTTGGCAAGTTTCCCTATTCAAAAGAGAAGAATAGCAGGGAGTGAGACACACCCTCGAGGAGATACCTATGTAAAGGATTAGGCAGCTGCAGTGTCCCACACACGCTGTCCCGCTCCTTGTCCACGGAGAAAATGCTGCCCACACCAAGGAGCTGGCTTTGGTTCTGCATCAGAACAGCCCTGGTCCTAGGGAATCAGTGGAAAAGGGAGTGTTACCAACTCTACCGATCACAGGCCACCCTAGAGGGAGCTCAAAATTACTGTCGTAACCTTGACGGATACCTCCCTAATGATTGGAACCAGAACATTCCCGACTTTATCCAGGACTCCCTGGAAGAAGGGACCAAATGGTGGATCAGGCAAAAGTCGATGCCCATGAGCGAACCACAGGAAAAGCGTCCAGGTAAAGCTCCAGGGTTACCCATTTGTGAAGGAAACTTCCTCAAGTTTTATTATAAGAGGGGAGTGGAAAAATGAGCTTAACCAAAAATGGGTCCCTTTGTCTCATTCCCCCTCGTTGCGCTGTTCTATCCTTTGCTTTGTGAAACAAAGCAGAGGAGAAGCTTGTACATCTTAATCGAGGCATTGCATAGGATCCTAAAGGGGAAAAGGGATTTTTTTTAAGTTTTATTTATGAAAGGGAGAAAGAGATTTTTCCACCTGCTGGTTCAGTTCCCAAGTGCCTCCAGGCCAAATCCAGGAGACATATTTGTCTCCAATTTTCCTAATGCAAAAATGAGAAATATCTTTGATCTTTCCTACCTAAATAGAAGCAAAATGTTGTGCAGTAGTTTTGCTTTTGAAGAATCCAAGTGCAATTCTATCACTCAAGACATTAACATCAGGCTTACATCCATCCTGATATTTGTGATGAAAAAAAACAACCCACTATAGGTGGGAGCAGGCAGGGCTGGCCTGTCTTCCATCTGTTGAAGCCAGTCAGGTGTGGTTTCCGTATTTTTGGAGGCTCGTCTGGGTGTCTTTCCACAGATGGCGTTGTCCGTCCACTGCTGGTCAACTGCACTCTGGTGTCCAAGACCTTGGGGCAGACCAGGTTGGAAGAGGACTCATGCACCAGTAGACATTACTTCATCTGTAAAGTTGGTGAGTGACAGCTAGTGCCACCAAAGACCCCAAGTTTTAGAGGTCACCTTGAAGAGGGCCCGTGTGGGACAGGAGTGAGATGGGCCAGATCTGGACTCCTTGGTTGTGAGGGAGGCTGTGTGTGCTTGCAGAGACGTCCTTGTGTGCCCCACACAGAGCCTTGCTGTCCCACTGGTGTCTTGATCGGACAGAGTTGGGGGGCCATGGAAAGGCTGACTGTCCTCTCGGGCGGCCCACACCCCCGCACTCACAGGGAAGAATGGGAACACAAGGGAGGAAGGGAGGATGTGGCATCCCGGGAAACAGGTGAGGGTGAGGCGGTGTGCCTGACCTGGTGGTGATCTTCTTGTGCAAGCTTTGCTTCTGCGGGAGGTGGTTCCAGCACTCAGCTTTGCACAGTGTCTGTCTCTTTAGCTTCGGGGTGCTCAGGGATGCTGTGAGGTTATATTCTCATTGAACTGTGAAGCATCTGCGGACAGCTACAGCAGAGTGTGCAGTGGTTTGCTCTGCTCTAGGAACCAGAGGCAAGCAGGTCCCCAGCATCTCAGAGGGTCAGTGGTGACACTCCTCGCCCCGCCCACTAGCACTTAATGGTCTTTAGGGTGTATTTGGCAGTGATAGTATGCCTTCCCCTGAGGGCCACAGCCAGGAGCAAGGAGATCAAGGCGTGAGGGGAGTGGCCGTGAATTCCATCCCCATGAAAGGCTTCCCTATGGCCAGCCGCCTTGGAACTAGGTCCCTCTGAGCTGGTCATTCTAGGAGTTTCCTCTGTCCTGCCTACTTCCAGCACTGGGAGAGTGACTTGGCATCTGTTTTTCACTCTTAGTTATTTTAAATTTTTTTAAAATTTATTTGCTAGATATTTTCTACCTTCTGGGTCACTCCCAAAAAGCCAGTAAAGGCTAGAACTGGGCTAGGCCAAAGCCAGAAGCCTGGAATTTGACCCAGGTCCCCCACATGGGTAGGAGGGATCTGAGTTACTGAGCCATCAGCTGCTGCTGCCTCAGGTCTGTGTCTGCAGGGAACTAGCTAGATTCCTGGGGCCACAGTGCGAGGTTGGGGGGTGAGGGAAATCGCACGCAGGCCTTGTGACCCACGGGCATCCTGATCAGAACCTTACCTCATGGCTGAGTGCCCACCCCTGGTTGGCAGTTTCTTGACCTAAATGCTTATCCCAGTGATTGCACCCCTGTGTGTTTGTGGCAGAGAAGTGAAATCCTGCGCTCACGCGGTGCAGCCGTGAGTACTCCCAACCACTTTTCTCAGACTCAGGCGACCTGGAAGCGCAGAGTGGTGACTGGTTGTGGGGCGTCCGTGGCGGGGAGCACAGCTTGGCCATGAAAGGGACAGGCCACTGAGGCACACAGCACCCAAATCTCCAAGTCACACCAGGGGAACAGAACAGTCCCAGAAGGCAGTGTGCTGTGTGGATTGTGATTTTTGCATTCCTTCACATAGCAGAGTTACAGGAAAGGAGAGCGAAGGAGAGGTTGGCAGGGTTGAGGAGGGAGGTGGGCATGGTCACAGAGGGCAGTGCCCAGGGAATCCTGGGAGAATCTCTGCATCCAAACTATCAATGTTAACATCCTGGCAATACCATAGCACCCCAGATGTCACCTTGTGGGGAACTGGATAAGAATGCGTGGTATTGGGGCCCGCCCAGTGGTGTTGCCAGCTAATCCTCCACCTGCATACCATATTGGCACCAATTCAAGTCCCAACTGCTTCAGTTTTTTCTTTTTTTAATTTATTGAAAAGACAAGGCAGTGTCATTGTGTTCCTGTTAAAAATTTTTAACTAGGAACAATTTTAAGGGATATGCCTTTACTTTTTCTAAAGATAGATTTATTTAATTTTTTAAAAGATTTATTTATTTTTATTACAAAGTCAGATGTACAGAGAGGAGGAGAGACAGAGAGGAAGATCTCCATCCAATGATTCACTCCCCAAGTGACCGCAACGGCTGGTGCTACGCCGATCCGAAGCCAGGAGCCAGGAACTTCTTTCCGGGTCTCCCACAGGGTGCAGGGTCCCAAAGCTTTGGGCCATCCTCAACTGCTTTCCCAGGCCACAAGCAGGGAGCTGGATGGGAAGTGGAGCACCGGAGCTAGGACCATAAGGGATACCACAATTGTAGGTGGAGCTTTAGCTTGCTACCCGTATTGGACCCTACTGCTTGACTTCTCCAGCTACCTGGGAAAGCAGTGGAGGACGCAGCCGTGTGGCAGACCCAAAACAAGCTTCTGGCGCCTGGCTTTGCAGCAGCTCCGCTTCAACCATACGGTCATTTGGGGAGTGAGCCAGTGAGTGAAACATTTTCTTTCCCTCCCTTCCCTCTTTCCCTCCTTCCCTCCTTCCATCCTTCCTCTTGCTCTCCCTGTAACTCTGACTTGCAAGGCTCCCCTCCCCAGTATTTCCTACATCTTGTTTGCAAGCCTGCAACTATTCCCATATAATAAACTACATCTTTTTTCAGAAGATTTTAGAAATACGCCCAGCGTGCACATGCATATCACCTATAAAGTGTCCTTGAACATAGAGAAGGCGGATTGAACATAGACAGCCTTCCTCACCCACCAGGGTGGTGCTCTGTAGGGAGATGGGCACATCCACGCATCACTGGTGAGGCTGGGGCAGCAGCACGTTCCCATCTGCCCTCGGTGCAAGTGGATGCCTCCTAGGACTCTGCCCCAGGAGTCTGAACAGGACACAGAGAGCCCAGGCACAGGTGACATGCTGTGGCTGTCTGTGATGGCAGAAGGACAGCAGCAGCCCGTAGGCCACAGACGGTCATGAGGACGCTTGTGTGCAACAAGGGGCTCTCCCTGGGCTGTTTCTATTTGAAGAAGCAAGCTGAAAAGTAGGGTGCCACCTAATACAGCTGAGGGGCCTGGCATGGTGGTACAGCAGGTTTCAGTCCCAGAAGCCCCGCTTCTGATCTGGCTGCTTGTTAACACACCTGTGAAGACAGCAGAGGGTGGCCCACGTGCTTGGGCCCCTGCCACCCACATGTGAAGTTCCAGCCTCCTGGCAAGAAAGATCTGATTTGGGTGTAGAACATCTCAAAATTGATGCAGAGATTTTTTTTTTTTCATATTCCCATTTTTAAAAAGATTTATTTACTTTTCTCAGAAAGGCAGATTTACAGAGAGGAGAGATGGAGAAAGAACTTCCATCTGCTGGTTCACTGCCCAAGTGGCCAGAGCTGAGCCAGTCTAGAGCCAGAAGCTTCTTCTGGTTCTCCCCCGTGGGTGCAGGGTCCTGAGGCTTTGGGCCATTCTCTACTGCCAAGCCACAAGCAGGGAGCTGGAAGGGAAGTGGAACAGTCAGGATGTGAACTTGTGCCCATATGGGATCCCAGTGTGTGAAGGGAGAGGATTAACCAGTTAAACCAAGCCCACTCTCTGCCCTCAACCTTGATTTTGATCTTGGGCTTCCAACCTCCAGATGTGAGAAGTAGATATTTACTCTCCCCAAATTACCCCACCTGTGCTAATTACCCCACCTGTGCTAATCTGGTATAGCAGCATAAAGCAGACTAAATCCAGAATACAAGCGTAAATCAAAATGTGGAGAGATCCGGGGTCAGCATTTGTGGCATAGTGGCTCAGATCCCAGCTGTTGCACTTCCGCTCCAGCTCCCTGATAGTGGCCTGGGGATAACAGGAAGGACAGCCCACGCCGCTGGGCCTCTTGCCCTCAAGCCCGTATTAAGCTGTGTGGGGTTTTCTTTCTTAGGAACACTAGTGACGCTGGGACGATGCAGCTGATTTGAGCTCTGCACAGACCAGCTGGGTCACGTGTGGGTAGGACCGTGGGGATCTGTAGGGGTGGGAGAACAGGTGCGTCATCTCCTGGAGCTGGCAGATGCTGCAAAGGGGCTGTGTTTGGCAACAGAAGCCAGGGAAGGGCTCCAAATGCTGTCGGCTTCTCCGTGGGTTGGAGGACAAGGTCATCGCTTGACCTGAGCGTGAGGATTCTGGACGTTGAGTAGACAGGAGAGGCACACGGAAGAAGGGGAGAGTTGAGATGAAAGGAGCAGCGGTGCACCAGGGAGCATAGACAGCCACAGGAAGTTCATGGTCCCGATCCTGGGTAGGGATGGAGCCAACGTGGCTGCGAGCTCCCCCAGCACGAGTGAGAAAATCAGGCACAGGGCCAAGAAGGGTACATGTGCAAGGGCACGCCCAGCCCCTGAGCTCCAGCAGGGCTCCCAGGAGAATGTCCTGCCTCGTGGGTCATTTCTCCAAGGGAACACGAGTGCCTATCTGACAACGCTGACTCATGAGGTAGCTCTCCCTTGAGAGGCTGTCTGGCATAAAGTGATGTGACTGCACGCCATGCTGGCACTACAAGCAGGAGCTTAGCCAGCTGTGCCACAATGCTGGCTCCCCTCTCCAGTATTTGCTACATCTGTTTGCAGACTTCCTGTGGGTGCTGCCATTTAAAAACTGCTAATCAACTTTCTGTCTTGGTGAATGTTTTGTAAACCTACCGGTTAGACCTGTGACCTTTAAGTTAACCTCTGCTTTGACCTCCAAGCACATTCCTTTTTAGATGAAGATGACAATAAAGCAAATGAAAATAACTCAAGATCCAGGAAAACAGAGAGAGAAGTTAAGAAAGAACATGGACAAGACTCAGGTAATCTGCCACTCCTCTCTCCACCTCAGTATCAGGAAAATCAGTTCCTCTCTGACAGGTGCACAGGCGAGAACGATGCTGAAATACGTTACCTGGACATGTACCTGCGGGAGCGCTGCCTGCCTTCCCTTGTGGCTGACCTTTGGCCTTTGCTTTTGTTTTTCTAGATATGTCCTTATTCGTCTTTGCATATATGCCCTTTAAAAAAAGACAATTCTCAACAAAATTTTTCAGTCTAGAAGGAGAAGTTTCTCTCACCTTCTCTCCCTCCCTTTCTCTCTCCCCCTGATCCCTCCTCCTCCCACCCTGCACTAACTGGGCAAGAGGCTTTAGCCTGGAATGACTTCAAGGAACGTTAGGATTGATCATGAAATCCCCTGACAGACCTCAGAAGCAGATCTGCTGGTCAGTCACAGGAGCCACCCTCACTGCTGTGAGTGTCGTCCATCCCGGCCAGCAAGCTCTTAGCATACAACCCTCAGGAACTCCTTAGAAAGTGTCAGGCCACAGCCCTGGAGAGCGGGGAATCTCTGAATGGAAAGGGTGTCTTTCGTCATGACAGATGGCAAGGCTCGGGTCCCTACGCGGGTGCCCACGTTCCCCACAGCAGCGTGGCATCAGCAGCTGCCCATGTTCTAGGGCCAGACCTGAGAGCATTTGCTGGTGATCCTCAGGGAAAGGAGGTTGCGCAGCAGATGACTGCACACAGAGGCAGGACAGTGCACAGGTGGACAGCCTGCTGGGAGAAGCGCCTGCTGTGCCTCTTGGAGGGCACATGCAGAGGGGGTCGGCTCGTCTGCCAGGTGGAATTAAGGCAGAAGCCGAAGCATGACACGTTTCTACCTGTGACGTCTCCCTTGTGGGCAAGATCCAAGCATGCAGCCTGCAGGCTCCTCCTCGCACCCTGGCAGGTGCTCGCGTGTAGTGAAACAGGGCTGTTCCCTGTGGGAAATGTTTCTGTAAGTGTTTATTTTTAAAAAAATCGATTGATTTGAGGACAAAGTGAAAGGCAGTGAATGAGAAGGAGCTCTTCATCCGCCAGTTTGCTCCCCGTGTGGTTGCAGGGTACTGGGCCAAACCAAAGCCAGGAATCAAACTGCATCTGGGTCTCCGTGTGGGTGCTGAGCCCAGGTGCCAGGGCCGTCTTCTGCTGCGCTCTTGGGTGCTTTAACAGGAAGCTGGATCGGAAGCAAGGCAGTGGGGATGCGAACTGGCATCCGTGTAGGATAGCGGCACCGCAGGTGACTGCTAGGTTGGTATGCCACACCGCCAGCCTTCCATCTGCAACTTCATTTTTGTCGTTTCTTTCCATCAAAGAAAAAAAAATGAATTCTCTTTCCAAAACCGTAAGGAAGATTTTATTGGGGACTGTTGGGACAGGTGACAAGACCCTCCTGGTAGGAGTAAGAGGGGAGAAGGGACTCAACTGTAAAGAACATGCGCAAATGGGAATTGTAATTAAGAGCCAGCTAGCAGTGTGTTCAGAAACCCGGGGAAGGGGTGGGGCTTCTGCTTACCCTATCCCGACAGGACTCTGGAGGAGTTAGACCAGTCAGAGATGGCCAGGGAGGAGACCCAGGGGATACATCTAAGTGTCTACTTTTTATGTCCTTGGGGATAAAAAGACCCATTTTTCAGACCAGGTAGGTTGTCATTGGCTCAAGGCCTCCGAGTTGAAGGCAAAACCAGCTCTTCTCCCATTGGTAGCATCTGCCTTGGTAGACAGGCGTGAGCATGAAAGGCCTGTGTCAGAACCCTGTCCTCCCCCTCTCCCCTGGGCAGCAACAGCTTGTTGCTGCCATTGCTTGTGTGAAAACATGTTTGATTTGGAGCCAAGAATAAGATATCCTCACGTAAGACAGAAATAAACATTTCTGTGTGATACTTTCAGTTGAACGTCATCTGTCTGTTTTTCTCTCGCGCGCAGTTACTCGCCCTTCACCTGGAGGCCACCTGTCCACCTCTTCTCAGGTAAGTTCTTACTTTAAGCTCACACCAGGCATCACTGTTACTCCTGTGGGTCACACCAGAACTCTGTCTTGCGGATGGCTCTGGGTACAGTGTTCTAATAAGGAAACCACTTAAATGTAGGAAAGAATTGGACTGAACAGGTGCTTCATGATGTATTTTCGTTCATTTGGGAGGCAAGGCCCCTACCCACTGTTGTATTCTCCAAATACCAGCCATTCCTGGTCCTGGGCCAGAACTCGCTGTGAGCCTCCCGTGGGAAGGGCATGGACCTGGCCACTGGAGCCATCCCCACTCCCTCCCCAGCCAGCTGGAATTAGGTTTGCAGGCCAGACTTGACTCCAGGCCCTCCGATGTGACAACCAGGTACCTCACCTAGTGCTTCACCCCAAGGATCCTGTCCATCCTTGGGTTTCAAGAAAGACGTGTGGACACCCATTGTTGGTGTTCATGGTGTGGTGATTAGCTTCAGTCTGTTGGTTGGCTGCTCTCTGCTTGAAAATGACTCAGCACCTAATGAAAATATGGTATAATAAAATCTAGAAAGGGAAGAAACCTCGAGGTAGAAACAGTGTGCATAACACGTTAAACTTCTCCGTGTCCTTGGCCCTGCGTCCCACACACAAGCCTCTCGGTGGGCGTCTAGAACTGCGCGGGCATGTTGCGTCCGGCAACACATTCATCCCGTGTGAGAGGCAGCAGGGATGAAATCGAGGTTCTCTAAGCTGGACCCCTGAAATGGGCCCAGAAAAGAAAGCAGAGGGTTTTGCTGGCAGAACGTCTCACTCAGAGGCTGTCTGAAGGCCCAAGCTAATCTCCCTCTCCATCCCTCCAGGCTCAGCCTGTCCCAGCCTCCCACTGCACCATCTGTGTCCTGTCCCTACTCCCCGGCCCCTGTAGGATGGACCTGCTCATCTGCTTGCTCCCTGTGCATGCCGGCTGGTGGCAGACACATCGTTCAAAGCAGCAGGCAGCTCAGGTCCAGCCCCCAGGGTCCCTCCATCTGCTCCTGAGACACAACCCTAGCCCTAGCCCCGCCCCCTGCCCTACCACCCCAGCTCACTCAGTCTCCTGGGTTTCTCTCTAAACAAACCCCACCAGCTGTGACCGGGCCGCTCCCCCAGGGCCTTTGCCACCCTGCTGTGCCCATCTCTGACTTACTGTCAGTTTTCTCTGCCTTTATTCAGCTCTCACCCACACTCAGAGCCTGGCCAGTGTCTCCCAACCACTTGTTTCCTGAGAAACCAGACAGCTTCCCTCCAGAGCGCTTACTCAGTCCCTGGCTTAGTTGATCAGTCTCTCCCATGAGGAACTTGCCTACCCTTGTTTGCTGCTGTACTCTCTGGTTCTCCAGAAATGGCGAGGGCAGTTTGCTGTCTCAGCAGAACTTGACAGTAAACCTGCTCCAGGCCACAGTATTTCAAAGAAGCTAGAGCCACCAACTGCCTCCAATAGAGGTTACCCATTAGCGTGCCGGAGAAGCAGGAGTTTTGGAGCGATGCTGGAAACTTGGGTTGGTTAGTTATTGGCTGACCAAGTCGTTTTTAGCTTTTCTCATGCTTGAACCTTTTATCTCAAGATCCTGTGCCAGCCCATCAGCCCGTCCCCTGTCATGGAAATTACGCCACAGGTGACAGCAGGCACCTCTACCCCACCCGGAGAGCTCACCAGCTCTGGGGCGATAGCAGGTACTGGGCAATCTACAGCAAGAAGGCCTCCGAGGCCGAAGACCCCCTCAAAAGTCTTCAAGGATGTTAGGCAACCTTCACGTCCTAACACTGCTGACCAGGTAAACGGGGAACTGGTGGGGAAGTTGTGTGTGCTGTGCAAGCTACCTTGACCTGCCCCCAGGTCAGGGCGGTTTCTCCAGGACAGTGATCACCAGGCGCCCGGCTCGCTCTTGTCCCTGATAGGTCTGATAGGTGATCAGTTTTCCTAATGAAAAGCAAACTCAACTCCCTGAAAATATTCCACAACAGATTTCATGCCCATTTCAGTATCTTGTTACATGAAAAGATTTGTTGCTTGTAATGCAGAGTTAGACCAACAGACATGCTGAGATCTTCCATCTGCTTCCCAAATGGGCACAGTGGTTGGAATTGCGCCAGGCAAAAGCCAGCAGCCAGGAACCCCTTGCTGGGCGCTCACATGGGTGGCAGGGGCCCAAGCATTCAGACCTCTTCTGCTTTTCCAGGTGCACTGGCAGGGAGCTGGATCTGAATAGGAGCTGGGATACCAGCTTGCAGTCCACCAAGGGATGCTAGCTCATGGTACAGTGAGTGAAGCTACCACCTGGGACACCTATGCCAGTTAGAGTCCTGGCTGCTCCACTTCCAGTGCAGTTACCTGCTAATGCACCTGGGAAAACAGCAGGAGATGAGCCACCTGCTTTGGCCCTGCCACTCACATGGGAAGGCTGGATGGAGTTCCAAGCTCCTGGCTTCAGCCTGGCCCAGCTGCTACAGCCATTCGAGGACTGACCCAGATGATGGGAGATTGATGATTCTGTATCTCTCAACCCCTCCCTCTCCTGTAACTTGATCATTCAAAAGAACCTTTTTAAAAAAAAAAAAAACCATTGTACAGCAATGCCAGCCACTTCACATTTCAGTATTTCAAGACTTAAAAGTTAATGGTAAAATTTTTTTCATTTGGGAGTTGGAGACAAGCAGCTCTATGGAGGGCAACCCATCTGCTGGTCCATGGTCAGGCTTGGGCCAGACGGAAGCTGAGAGCCAGGAGTGCGGTTCAGGTCTCCTACCGGAGCCATCACCACTGCCTCCTGCTGTCTGCGTTAGCAGGAAGCTGGCAGCGGGAGCCAGTGCTGGACACTGACCGTAGGCACTCCGGGTGCGAAACAGGCATCTTCACCTGTTCCGCCTCGGGCCGAACAAAGACTTGGGGGTGGAGTTACAGTGATCTTATGATTTTGTTATTTTCCATGATACATTTTTGTAGGTGTAAGGATTCCTTCCTTCCTCTCTTCCTTCCCCTTCATTTTCCTCTCCCACCATTTCCCCCATATTATTATAATAGTGTAGTTCTTTAGTAATAATCACAAGTTTAATATTATGCAAATTATTTTTGTTTTTTTAATTTTTGCTTTTTTTAAAGAATTTTTTTAGAAAGTCAGATTTACAGAGAAAGATCTTCCATTCATTGGCTCACTCTGCAAGTGGCTACAACAGCTGATCAAAGCCAGGAACTTCCTCCGGGTCTCCCACATGGGTGCAGGGTCCCAAGGCTTTGGGCCGTCCTCGACTGCTTTCCCAGGCTACAGGCAGGGAGCTGGATGGGAAGTGGAGCAGCTGGATACGAATTGGCACCTGTATGGGACCGCAACACCACAGCGTTGTGTCTGCTGATTCCCTGTGTCTGTCGGTGTCCAGGTGCCCCTCTTCTGTTGTTCTGTCCTCCCCTGTTTCCTGGGATGTGCCCATTCTCACTGGTGTTGGGTGGAACCTCAATGTGGCTTTTATTTGCACTTTCTTAATAGCCAGGGAGCCTAAGCATTTTTTTAAATGTCTATCAGCCACTTGAATTTGTTCCTTTGAAAAAAATGCCTGTTCACTCCCTTTACTCATTTCTTAAACAGGATTGTTTAAAGATAAAATATAAAAGAAGAAATAAATGGTGGGGACAGCACCATGGGGTGGCAGGACTGTCCTATGCCTGTGACACTGGCACCCCCTGCACGCACTGGTTTGAGTTGCAACTGCCCCACTTCCAAACCAGCTCCCTGTCACTGGACAAGGGAAAGCAGTGAAGGATGGCCTGACTCCTTGAGCCCCTGCACCAATGTGGAAGATCCAGAAGAAACTCTTGGCTTAAGACCAGCACAGTTTGTTGTTGTGGCCATTTGGGGAGTGAACTAGCAGGTGAAAACTCTGTTTCTCCGTCTTTCTGTAAATCTTCCTTTTCAGTAAAAGATAAATCTGAAATTGAACAGGCAGTTTACAGAAAGAAGAGACAGAAAAAGGTCTTCCATATGCTGGTTCAATCCCCAAATGGCCACAACAGCTAGAGCGAAGCCAATCTAAAGCCGGGATCTAGGAGCCTCTTCTGGGTCTCCCACACAGGGCAGGGACCCAAGGTTTAGGGCCGTTCTCTACTGCTTCCCCAGATCATAAGCAGGGAGCTGGATGGGAAGCAGAGTATTGCAGACGCAAACACATCCATATAGGATGCCAGTGCCCACAGGCGGATGATTAGCCAATTGAGCCATCGTACCAGTCCTTTCCCCTCCCCCCATCTCCCACCCCTGCAAAAACAAACAAACAAAAAAGACCCTGGCCCACCTACAAGGCTGACCATGAGGTCCCCACCTTTGGGACCCTTCTGGCATGATGAAGATGTGTTCACTGGTCGTCAGGTGGTTAGTGACAAGTCTGTCTCCCCTGGGTCTTCATCCCTGCGCAGGAACACCTCATCCCGAACATGAAAAATTCAAACTGGGTGGGCCTCAGTCTCCTACAAGCCCTTTGAGTCAGGAATAAGCCCACTGGTCCGAGTGGTCCAACACAGCACCCAGCAGGCACAGTAGGTGTCTAGCCAAGACTCCATGAGCATGTGACTGAACAGGCTTTGGGTGGGCAGCTGTCGGCCAGCGTTGGAGTTGGCATCCAGCAGCCCTTCCAGCCACTGCGCCAGTCCACCTTGCTCAGAGTGTTTCCTGCAGGAGTTGTCTGCTTGCTCCTTTTGGTAGCTCGGCTACCTGCCTCTCAAGCCCTAAGGACAACAGGCGTGGTGGAACAGAATGGGGGGTAGAGAGCACGTTGTAATGCCAAGATCAGGCTTTGCTGTTTTGCGTTCCACGTTTCCCTCACCCTTGACCACAGCCGTAGGACTTGATCCTGAAAATCTCATTTCCTGAATCTCTTGGTCCTTAACCTCGTCATTCACTGCGTCCGCTGGACAGAGCAGGTACCGTAGGCTCTGCGCCCTGGTGCGAAGCTCCCGAGAGCTGCAGCTGTCGGATAGAGCCTTTTGACTGGCCGAGTTCCCGCTGTTGTCCGAGGCCGCCTCTGGCTCAGCAGGAGTCTCAGATGGCTCACGGACGATGGTGACTTGCGAGAAAGCCCAACAGGTGCCCTTGGTTCCCAGCAGATCACAAACAACACGGCACGGAATGTGAGCAGAGCCGCGCAGGGTGTGCCAGCTCCCAGGGAACTGCAGGAAGCCTGTCAGGTGCTCCAGGGGCTGAGGACCTTGGGCTCCAGGGTCTTTCAGCCCGCTCAGGTAAGCAGAGAGAGTTGGGGGTGGGGTGCTGCGGCTGGTGCCTCAGAAGCCCATGTTGGCATAGAATCCCCACAGGGAGATGTTCAGATGGCAGGTTCCTAACTCTGCCAAAGCATTTAGAGGTGCAGGGTCTAGGAGGTGATTGGAGAAGATGAGAGAGGTGCCCCTGTGTGGGATCCTGCTGGCCTCATGAGAAGAGGAGACCGGGCAGGCCTGGGGGTACGGCATGGGATGTGTAAGCCCCAGCTCATCTCCAGTTCCACCTGTCTGATGGCACAAGTGGATGAGTTCCTGCCTTCCATGTGGGGGGACCTGCCTGAGTTCCCAGCTTCCAGTTCTGGCTCTGGCCCGTCCTGGCCCTCACAGGCATTTGGGGGAAGGAAGCAGAGACCAGGTATTGTCACAGGTATGTTCTTATGCCAGCGCGCCTAAGTGAACATAGCATTACACTCCTGGGATTTTTTCTACTCATCTGCTCTTGCAGCCAGCGTAGCCCTGAGCATCCCTGTGCCTGTCTCTGCAAGGATTTCCTGGGGATGCAGTGCTGGAGGCGGAAGGGATGGGCCGTTCTGCTTGCAGGAGGCAGGCCAAGTCGCCCCCCGTAGAGGGCACTGCATTCCCAACATCCATCCCTCTCCACTCACACCTTTCCCCGGTCCAAAGTCAAGGTCACAAGCAGGGGAAGCACATTCCATTGGTTGCCAGGGAGGCTGAGCATCCTGTGCCTCCCCTCAGTTGCTTCCTCATTCCACTGGTTCACCCAGGGTCGAGCCAGGACTCCCTTGTGGGTGTCAGAGACGCAAGGACTAGGGCCTCCACCTGCGCCCTGGCAGAAAGCTGGAGCTGAAACCCAGGCACTCTGATCTCATAACCCTGCTCCAGGCACCCCCTCCCACGCTCTCACACGCCCTCAGGTGTTTGCCTTCTGATGTCCCCAGGCCAGGATTATCCATGCACTGATTGATCTGCACAAGCAGTTGCTGGCGGACCCAGACCCGTTCCAGAACAGCAGCCTGGATGTCTCAATGCCTGTGACCTCCTGTCCATTTCAGCAGGAAATGAGGGAAGCCGGAGAAGGAAGTTGGCAAGGACACGGACAGCTGGTGCGTACAGGGTCTGCAGGTTGCCACCTTTGTGTAGAAAACAGCATGTAAAGGCAGACGGAGCTTCTAGCCGCCAGTTGTCTCCCTGAGCTCTCACCAAGGCTGACCTGGGACAGCTGACCGGCCGGGAACCAAAAGCTTGTGCCAGCTCTCGTGGATGACAGGGACCTGGCAGCATGATACTGGACTTGTCCACATCCCGTGCAGGTGGAGGACGTCCTGGAGTTGTCCCTGATGGCTCTTGGGAAGCTCCAGCAAGCATTTGTCCAGTGGAACCAGGTGTCTGGGTCTTCTGTCACTGTGACCTCCTCCTCTGCTGTTGTGATGCTGAGCAGGTAGGGGGGGAGGGCGAGTGCTGCACCTTAGGCTCTGGTCTCCAGAGCAGCCTACAGTCCCACTCCTTGCATTCCCTCCGTCCCCGCAGCCAGAACGCATCCACGTTGCCTCTGAGCTCCTTCGCTGTGGGCGGCCCAGCACCTGTGAGGCTCGGCTTCCCGTCGGCCACGGCTCTGGAGGAGCTCCTGAAGAGGCACCCGGGCGTGAGCGTCCAGGTGAGGGCGTGTGTCCATCAACTGATTTGACCAGACTGAGGGGGAGGGGGTAGAATCTTCTGGAAAGACCCAGTGTGGAGCTCAGAGTGTTAAATATTTCTGGACTTCACGGTGTCTGCACTGTAATTTGAGTTTACACAAAGCTGGGACTGGCTGCTTAACTACGGCAGGCATACCAGCTGACTGCATTTCTTGCAGCAGTTACCTATAATATATGTACTTTTGTTGTCTAATGCTGAAGAGTTTGTTAGCAAAACAGTAGTAGAAACCTGTTAAATAATTCTGAGGGTTCTAATATATGACTGTAACCGTTTCTCATTTATGTTATGCGAAATGCTCCATCTGAGATATTCAGGAAAATGTTTTAAATTCTGACCCCTGCTACCTTGCTGTCTGTTGGGGTCATATCTAATGTGTGGTGACAGATGGAACTGGGCTTGTCCCTGTCTCAGGTCACAGGTCTGGCGTTCAATCCCTTCGAGGATTTGGATGACAAGAACATCGTTGGGAGCGTGGGAACTGTGTTGCTAAGCTCTGATCATAAATTACTCCATGTCCATGGCTTGATGGAAGACATTGAGGTACAAACTGGATCATAGAGAATAGGATGGCCTGGAAAGTAAGCTGATGGGTTAAGGGGCAGTGCCATCGTGTTCCTATTAACGTTGCTAACTAAGAACTTACATAGAGATAAGCCTTTACCCTTTTCAAAAGGGTAAAGACTGAGACTCTACATAACTCACATCTCCGCTAATCCCTGACACTGTTAACTGCTGATATTCATACAGGAAGACCTTGTGCCCACATGGTGGCAGAGCACGCTAACCCTCTGCCTGCTAGTGCCAGATCCCATATGGGTGCTGGTTTGTGTCCAGCTGCTCTGTGTTCCATCCAGCTCCCTGCTTGTGGCCTGGGAAAGCAGCAGAGGACAGCCCAAACCCTTGGGACCCTGCACCTGTATTAGAGACCCAGACAAAGCTCCTGCCGTTGGAGCTCAGCTCTGGTCTTTGTGGGCATTGCAGAAGTGAACCAACAGATGGAAGACCTCTCTTTCTGTCCCTCTTTATGTAAAAACCTGTGTTTCCAGTAAAAATAAATTAAGGAATAGCAGCAAAGCTTGGGAAGCATCCTGACTCATCCCTCAGACGTGGCAGGAAGCCATCGCTGATGGACCGCTGGTTCCCTGCATCTTGTCTTACCCTACCTAGATCATGCTCTGGAGAAACAACAGCCTGGACACCCACCCCACCAGCCTCAACCTCAGCACCAGCCGCTTCGTGATCGCGCTGAACGTCACCTCCACGGACAAGACCCTGCTCGTGAGCCTGCAGCCCGAGGCGCCCCTCTCCGTGACACTCCACCTGGGCTTCCAGCAGCCGCCAGAGCCCACCAGCTCCCCCCACAACATCACCCTGCCCAGGGACCAGGTGTGGCAGAAAGGTAAAGCCCCAGCCAGATGCAGGACAGCTGCGTGGACATGTGTGGGGGCGCCATTTTCATTTAATTTGATAAATGTTCATTTATCGAAAGAATGATTCTGGAGCCAACACCTCGGCCCCTTGTGGCACTGGTTCAAGTCCTGACTTCTTTGCTTCCAGTCCAGCATGCTGATAATGCACCTAGGAAAGCAGCAGAAGGTAACCCAAGTACTCGGGCCCCTGCACCCTCTGGGGGAACCAGATGGAGCTCCTGGCTCCTGGCTTCAGCCTGGCCCAGCCCTGGCCATTGTAGCAATTTGGGGAATGAAACAGTGGATGAAAGCTCTTTCTCTGTCTCTCCTTCTCTCTTTGTAACTCTGCTCTAAAATAAACATGATTTAAAAATAAAAATGATTCTTAACATTTCCTTCTATGGAGGAAGCAAAATCTTTCATTGTGCTTTCAGGTTTATTTACTTGAAAGGCAGAGTTAGAGAGAGAGCGAGAGAGAAATCTTCCATCCAGTGGTTCAGTCCCCCGATGGCCGTGACGGCCTGGGTGAGCCAGGCTGAAGGCGGGAGCCAGGACTTGCAGCCTCATCTCACAGGGGCGCAGCGGCCCAAGCAGGGCCATCTGCTGCTGCTGCTTTCCCAGGTACACGGAGATTCTGCGTTGTAGGTGGCTTATCGTGTCACTACCATGTCAGCCTTCTCATCTTCCACTTTAAAAAATTAAAACAATGCGTCAGTATGAAGCGGTCCAAACACAGCCTTCCGAGTGAAAGGGGGAAAATGTGCAGTGTTGTTTAGTGAGAAAAGTACGACCCAGATTCTAACCATGAAAAGCAAGCAGGGACAGGAGTACTGCAACAGGAGGACTCCAGGCAAACCCTCTTTGTTGTCCCCAGATGAGGAGTACACCTGGGTGCTGACCCCAGAGAGCCTGCAGTACGGGACAGGCACCTACTACATAACCGCTGTGTTGGAGGGTGACACACAGAGCACCCTGGTCTCCGTGGTGACAGCCGTCACCCAGTGTTACTTCTGGAACAGCCACGAGAGGGCGTGGAAGAGCAACGGGTGCCAGGTAAGAGGCTGGGCTGAAGGGCTGCTAAACGCAGTACCCCTGCCGTCCCTCCAGGGGGCAGCCCAGAGGCTCAGCCGGGGAAAGGGGGAAAGAGAGCCGCACTGCGAGGCTCGTGCTGCAGGGGGCGCCGGTGTGCGCCAGTGTGCGCCAGTGTGCGCCATGGCTTTGCAAGGTAGTTCATGAGGTGAGCACAGCCGGCGTGGAAGCTTAATGTCTGCGAGCACTCAGTAAAACGAGGGGACCAGCCTTGTGGCGTAGAGGGCTAAGCCAGCACGTGCAACCCACACAGTCCATGTGGGTCCTGGTTTGAGTCCCAGTTGCTCCACTAATGTCCCAGCTCCATCTGGGTCCCTGTGCTCCCACGTGGGAGATGTGGAGGAAGCTCCTGGCTTCGGCCTGGCCCAGCCGTCTGGGGAGGGAAGCAGTGCATGGCAGCTCTCTGATACCCTCCTCCCCCTGTTTGAAGTATCCTCCCCGGAATTGGGCGCCCACAAGTTAACCTGGTGCCTAGGAAAGGAATAGTCATAATGACAGAATCTTGGACCACTGTTCCACAAAACCACAGAATTGGTGGCTTTCATTTATTTACTGAGATTTATTTATTTACTTATTTTTGACAAAGAGAAAGTGCCAGCCTCCATCTGCCGGTGAATTCCACAGACTCCCCCAGTGGCCAGGGTTGGGCCAGGACCAAAGAAGGCAGGAGCAAGAAAGCAAGCCAGGTCCCTGGGGTCGGTGTGAGGAGCCGAGCGCCGCCTCCCAGTGTGGCCCCATCAGGGACATGGAGTTGGGACCCAGAGATCGGAACTGAACCAAGGTCCTGCTGGGAAACCAGCAGCCCGACGTCATACCTGCTCGCCCATTGACATTCTTTTTAAAAGATTGATTTTTATTGGAAATGCAGTGTGGGGTTTTTTGTTTGTTTTTTGTTTTTTGGTTTTTTTTTTTTTTTTTTTTTGGAAAGGGAGGAGAGACAGATCTTCTGTCTGCTGGTTCACTCTCCAAGAACCGCAACAGCCAGAGTTGAGCTAATCCAAAGCCAGGAGCCAGGAGCTTTCTCTGGGTCTCGCACACAGGTGCAGGGTCCCAAGGCCTTGGGCCGTCCTCAACTGCTTTCCTAGGCCGCAAGCAGGGAGCTGGATGGGAAGTGGAGCAGCCAGGACATGAACCCAGCACACATATGGGATGCTGGTGCTTGCAAAGGGAGAATTAGCCAATTGAGCCATTGTACTGGGCCCAGTTTTTTTTAGATTTATTTTTATTATATTTATTATATTTTATTGCAAAGTCAGATATATGGAGGAGGAGAGACAGAGAGGAAGATCTTCCATCTGATTCACTCCCCAAGTGGCCCGATTTATTTTTATTATATTTATTATATTTTATTGCAAAGTCAGATATATGGAGGAGGAGAGACAGAGAGGAAGATCTTCCATCTGATGATTCACTCCCCAAGTGGCTGGTGCTGCGCCAATCCGAAGCCGGGATCCAGGAACCTCTTTCCAGGTCTCCCCCACGGGGTGCAGGAACCCAAGGCTTTGGGCCATTCTCGACTGCTTTCCCAGGCCACAGTCAGGGAGCTGGATGGGAGGTGGGGCTGCCGGGATTAGAACCTGTGCCCATATGGGATCCTGGCATGTTCAAGGTGAGGACCTTAACCATTACGCTATTGTACCGGGTCCCTAATAATAAGTTTTTAAACATCATAGGCAAATAGATGTTACAGTAGTGTGGGGATTATAGGGAATAATAAAACTTTAAAAAATTAAACGTGACAAGCTTAACAGGCTTTATTTCAGCCTCCTGTGTGTCCCTCCCTGTTCCCATTCCCTCTGTCCCTCCAAGCCACCGTCCTCAACTTGTAGTTGCTTTATTATTAAGATTTACTTACTTTTATTGGAGAGGCAGATACAGAGAGGAGAGACAAAAAGCTTCATCTGCTTGTTCCCTCCCCAAATGACTGCAATGGCCAGAGCTGAACTGACCCAGAGCCGGGAGCCAAGAGCTTCCAGATCTCCCCAATGGGTGCAGGGGCCCAAGGGCTTGAGCCATTTTCTGCTGCCTTCCCAGACCATGAACAGGGAGATGGATTGGCAGTAGAGCAACCAGGCCACAAACCAACTCCCATATGGGATCCCAACACGGAAGATGGAAAATTAGCTTGCTAAGCCACTGTGCCAACTGCAGGTAGTCACTTTTTAAATCTGATTATTTAAAAAGAGGAGAGAGGGCCAGTGTGGTGACATTTCAGGTAAGCTGCCACCTGCAGTGCCAGCATCCCACATGGTTGCACCTGGGACAGCAGCAGAGGAGGAATCTCCAGGCTTGAGCCTGGCCCGGCCGCAGCTCTCGCAGCCATTGGGGAGTGAACCAGCTGGTGGAAGGTCTCTTTCTTTGCCTCTTCTTTTCTGTAACTCTGCCTTTCAAACAAAATAAATATTTAACAAAAAAAAAAAAAAGAGGAAGGCAGTCAGCTCTCATGGAATGATTCACTGCCAAGCTGAGGCCAGCAGCCAGGAATGCCATCCTGGTCTCGCCCAGCTTCTGCCTTGCCAGCCCCATCAGCAGGAATTTGGTTGGGAAACAGAGCAGGCAGGACTTGAACTGGCACTCTGACAGGGGAAGCCCTGTCACAAGCAGCCCCCAAACCCGCTGTGCCGGCTGCTTGGCTTGTGGGCCATCATAGGACTATCCTTCCTGCGTTGACTTGCTCTGCCGACTGTAGTTGGCTCATCTTAACTGCTGCCTCATTCTGGCCACATGAGGCTCTGTATCCATGGGCTTGCTGTTTGCAGGCACATTGGTTGTCTCCTACTTAAATTTTTTTTTTATTTTTTAAATTGGAAAGTCAGATACACAGAGAGGAGGAGAGACAGAGAGGAAGATCTTTCTGCTGATTCACTCCCCAAGTGGCCGCATTGGCCAGAGCTGAGCCAGTCCGAAGCCAGGAGCCAGGAGCCTCTTCCAGGTCCCCCACACGGGTGCAGAGTTCCAAGGCTTTGGGCCATCCTCAACTGCTCTCCCAGGCCATAAGCGGGGAGCTGGATGGGAAACGGGGCCTTCAGGATTAGAACCAACGACCATTTGGCACATGCAAGACGAGGACTTTAGCCACTAGGCTACCAGGCCGGGCCCAAGTTGTCTCCTGTTGTTACAGATGTGACTGATGAAACAGTCTTCCCCACACACCCCTCCACATGTGTGCGTGTTGACGCAGAGCCAGAACCGTAGGAGGCGGAGGCGGAGGCGGAGGCGGCTGCTGCAACTTCGCTGGCCCTTAACCGGTTGCTCTCGTCATTGGCTAACCCGGTGGTCACGGCCACCAGCAGCCGGGCAGCCTGTGTGCTACACGCCTGTCCCCTGCGTGGTGCTGCCCAGCTGGAACTGACATTCTGGATCCAATTGCAGGTCGGAGCGCGGAGCACGGTTCGCAGGACGCAGTGTCTCTGTAACCACCTGACCTTCTTCGGCAGTGACTTCTTCATCCTGCCCAGGACGGTGAACGTCGAAGACACGGTGCAGCTGTTCCTGCGTGTGAGCAGCAACCCTGTCGGGGTGTCGCTGCTGGCCAGTCTGCTGGCCTTCTACGCGACCCTGGCTCTGTGGGCTTGGAGAAAGGACCAGGCGGACGCACAGAAGGTGGTGGCCCTGGGCTTCCAGAGCCTGTGCCGCGGGGTGGAGGGTGTTACCTGAGACGGCAGCAGATAGCATCACCCCAGGGAACAGAAAGGTGGCGAGATAGTCCTTTAAAATTTTATTTTTTGCCATTTGGAAAGCAATATTAGAGGGATCTTCCATCCACTGATTCACTGTCCAGATGGCCACCATGGCTGGTGCTGGGTCATATTGCAGCCAGGAGCCAGGAGCTTTCCCTGGATCTCCCCCGTGGGTGTGGAGGCCCAAGTACTGGGGTCCTCTTGCCATGCTTTCCCCGGTACATGAGTGGATCAAAAGTGGAGCAGCCCGGACTCCGACCGGCACCCATATAGGCTGCTGGCTTTGCAGGTGGTGGCTTACCCAGCTGTGTGCCAATGCACCAGTGCCAAGGACATCTGAAACCTCTCTTTATATCTTCCCTCTGAAGACCCAAGAACACAAATCTTGGTTTCTGTTTTTTAATTTTTAGCCAGGACCTCCATGAGGCTCACGTAGGTTAGGGGTGACCCAACAGAGCACAGTTGGCGAGTGCAGCTCTAAAATCCAGTGCAAGTGTTTGTCACTTCACACATCAGACAATTCAAATTGTGGTTCAGTGTAAGCAACAATACACTGGAGCCCTCTCAAGAACAATTCGGCCACAAAAATCCTTTGATGACATTTCTCAATGCTTATAATGTGTGTTTAAGTTGTCTCTTGGAAATTCTGGAAAACACCAAGTGCCCGTTTCTCTGGAGGCCTGGACTGAGGGCTGCCAGTCTTAGTGAAGTTTGCACTCTAGGCAAATGGCCAATGCATCTTTAGTCCAAGGCTGCCCCAGGTTATCTGCTATCCATCAGAAACTCAAGTCCAGCCGGGCCACCTGTATTACCTGCGGAGGAGGAAGCATTTAGCGCCCAAGACTGCAGCCACCAAGCCGGTCACTCCGGGGCTCCCCGCTTCTCTGTGCCGCTCTGTGGGCTCCCGGCAGCACCACCTGGGAGCACAGACTCCTGTCCCCACAGCTGGGCTGAGACCCAGAAAGTGACCAGTTCTGCTTTTCCTGCAGGTGAAGGTCACCATGTTGGCCGACAGTGACCCTGGCGGGCGCTTCCACTACCTGATCCAGGTCTACACGGGCTATCGCAGAAGGGCTGCTACGACGGCGAAGGTGGGTGTCACGTGTGTTGCCTGTGTGTCACCCGAGTCTGCCACTGTGTGAGATGCACTCTGGCTGGGTGGCAGCGTGGGGTGCCCTAGTACCTCGCCAGGTTTGTCAGAGTTGATCCTCCCTGATTCTAGGTTATATAGAGCCCGTGGAACTCAAAATCTCGGATGTCAAGGGCTTCCTCTAAGTCTTCATCTTCATTCTTCAGGGCTGACTCAGTCAACTTAATCAACCTGTACTTCCACCCCAAGGTGGTCCTCACCCTGTATGGCTCCGAGGGACGGAGTGAGCCCCATCACCTGGCGGATCCCCACAAGCCGGTGTTTGAACGAGGGGCCCTGGATGTCTTCCTTCTCGCCACCCGGAGCCCTCTAGGGCAGCTGCACAGCCTGCGGCTCTGGCACGACAATTCCGGCGCCAGCCCTGCTTGGTGCGTGCCTGTCTCGGCCCCTCAGTGTGAGACCAGAGCATCATCCCAGCAGCTTGGGAGAAGGCTGTTTGGGGAAGGCTGTTGGCAGGGATAGGCGTGTGGCCTAGTGGTTAAGACACCTGCTTCCTCTATCCACACCATACCAGTGAGTGGCTCCTGACTTCAATTTCCTGCTGTTCCAGCTCTGGGAGGCAACAGGATGGCCGATCACTGGGTTCTGCAAGGCTGTCGCCCTCTGCCTCCCAGGCACGGTAGCAGGAAGCTGGGTTGGGAGCCGCGGTGGTGCCTGATCCCAGGCACTCCTGTAGGGGGCGCTGAGTGCCTCTTCTATGTCTAACCGGAGGCATTAGAAGTCCATACCCGGTTGTTTGCCTATCAAAATGTTGGTCTTCCTCCTTGTTTAGTTTTTCTACTTTTGTTACACTTTACTTTTTTCTTTTTTTTTTTTTTTAGATTTATTTACTTTTATTGGAAAGGTAGAGTCACAGGGAGAAGGAGAGACAAAGATCTTCTCTCCACTGATTGACTCCCCAAGTGGCTGCAACGGCCAGAGCTGAGCTGATCCAGAGCCAGGAGCCAGGAGCTTCTTCCGGGTCTCCCATGTGGGTGCAGGGTCCCAAGGCTTTGGGCCATCCTCGACTGCTTTCCCAGGCCACAAGCAGGGAGCTGGATGGGAAGTGGAGCAGCTGGAACTAGAACCAACGCCCATATGGGATCCTGGGGCGTGCAAGGCGAGGATTTAGCCACTAAGCCTTCATGCCAGGCCCTACGCTTTGCTCCTGCAGGACTCTCTCACGATGTGGTGCACCAGCCGGCTTGAATCAGTTGCAACTTAGCCTCCTGTGATTTTTCTAAGCTTCCTCAATCAGGGTCCTCAGAACTGTCTTCCCCCTTGGAAGGGAGTCTTTGGTCCTCTCCTTGCAAGTGAAGTCTCATCTGATATCTAACCACGATTTGGGTCAGTCATGTCAGTGGGTTTGTGATGTGAAAAGTTGCATCAAGAGGTAGAGGTCACTGGAAGTCACGTGGGCTGCAGGGTCAGGCGCCCGGAGGGCACGTGTGCAGGTGGCTGGAGCTCAGGGAAAGGTGGCAGAAGATCGGAGTCACCACACCAGGTCTGGAGTCTGTGAGATCAAGGGAGGCCACAGCCCCCAGCCAGGCAGGAAGTCACGGGTCATTGAAGCCGCACCCTACACCCCAGTTTGCACCCCTGATGACACAAGCTAGAGGCACACAGGGCACGTCAGAGGTGGCAAGGCTTTGTCACATACACAGCCAAGACAACAGCTGTGAGACACACGCAGGCACTTCCGATGTCATCCCCCAGGGACTGGAGTTAGCAGGCAGGTGCTGGGACAGGCCCTCCCTCGGCGGCTGTCAGCTCTGGCTGCACCTTGATCATTGCCTTGCCATAAAACCATCCATTAGCAGGGGTCACTCTGCCCGCACAGCGGCCCTGATGCGAGTCTGTCACCTTCCAGGTACGTGACCCGGGTCGTGGTCAGTGACCTGACACTTCAGAGGAAGTGGCACTTCCTGTGCCACTGCTGGCTGGCCGTGGACTTGGGGGACTGTGAGCGGGACCGGATCTTCCTTCCGGCGTCCCACGGAGAGCTGCTGTCCTTCAGGTACCGCTGGGCAGGCTGGGAACAGTGACCGGGGGGCTGCAGGTGTACTGCCCAGTGATGTCGGGCCCTTGGCTGTGTCCTCGTGAGGACGAGAAGGCCAAGCACTAGGTCCTTCTAGAAACCCCTGACTGATGCCCCCAGGACCTCACTCTGTGCGTCACTTCCCTCCCACCAATTCCCCGTTGTGTCCTCCTCTCGTGTGCTTGAGTCAGGACTTGGAGACTGTCAAGCAGTGGACTGGTGTCTGTTTCATCAAGAACTCTTCCAGTGGCTAAGGCTGCTTAACATCTTGCCCTAAAATGCAGCTGAAATCAACAGCTGCTTTAATTTCTTCATGTCTTCTTTCACAGATGTATTCTCTGAAAGGCAGCTTCAGAGGACAGGAGACAGAGGATATTGCATCTGCCGGTTCACTTTCCACATGATCACAACAGCACTGGACCAGGCCAAAACCAGGAGCCGGGAGCTTCTTCCAGGTCTCCCACATGAGCGCAGGGGCCCAAGGACTTAGCCCATCCTCTGCTGCTTTCCCAGGGTGTTAGTAGGAAGCTGGATGGGAAGTGGACAGCCAGAGCTTGAACCAGTGCTCCTCTGGGATGCCAGCGCAGCATGCAGAGGATTAACTTGCCACACCATCACACTGGTCCCAGGCCTGGCACTTTAACACATGTGGAACAATTTGCCACCCCAACCAGTTCAATCGTATTGAGTATGTTGATATTGTGCAGCAGCACTTTAGATATTCCATTTTGCAGAACAAATTGTACCCACTAACCAACAAATTGTACCCACTAACCAACAAATTGTACCCACTAACCAACAAATTGTACCCACTAACCAACTCACCCACCGCCCCTCCCCATACCTGCCTGATATGTTTTATTTCTGTGAGGGTTTTTTTAAGATTTATTTTTATTGCAATGCAAATTTACAGAGACAAGGACAGACAGATCTTCTGTCTGCTGGTTCGCTCCCCAAGTGACTGCAATGACCGGAGCCAAGCTGATCTGAAGCCAGGAACTTCTTCTGGGTCTCCCAGGCAGGTGCAGGGTCCCAAGGCTTTGAGCTACCCTGCTACATCTGGGGAGACATCAAACTCAGTTGTTTTTCTCAAGTGTTTTAGATACAGTTGTCTCTGGCTCTTCCAACACTTAGAAAATACAATGTTTAGGGCCCGGCACAGTGGCCTAGCGGCTAAAGTCCTCGCCTTGAACGCACCGGGATCCCATATGGGCGCCGGTTCTAATCCCGGCAGCTCCACTTCCCATCCAGCTCCCTGCTTGTGGCCTGGGAAAGCAGTCAAGGACGGCCCAAAGCCTTGGGACCCTGCACCCGCGTGGGAGACCCGGATGAAGCCCTTGGCTCCTGGCTTCGAATCAGCTTGGCTCTGGCCTTTGCGGCCATTTGGGAGTGATCCAGTGGATGGAAGATCTTCCTGTCTGTATCTCCTCCTCTCTGTATATCTAACTTTGTAATAAAATGAACAAATCTTTAAAAAATATATAAATAATGTTTAGCTAGTAAATCAGTGTCTTGGTTTCCTCAGAGAGAACGCGTCTGTTAAATTGGTTTAGGTCACTGATTTGTTCTCCTTAGTCATATCTGTACAGCCTATTTTTTTTTCTTCACCAAGTTTTTTTAGTTCCAAATTTCTTATTTTCTTTCTTTTAACTTATAAAGTGATTATTTAAAATAATATTTACTTTTAAATTATTTTAAATAACATTGACTTAATATCCTTAAGTAAATATTTTTTTCTGCTTCTATAAGTGTTTCAAGCAGATTTTGAAAAACAGAATGAAAGAATAAGTTCACTTTGGGGCAAAAAGGAATTTGAAATTCGTGCATGTTTTTTCATGTTCTGACTCTCCTCAGGAGTCAGCCCAGCTGTGTTCTCAGCTGTGGAGCTGATGCTGTGGCGCAGCAGGTTAAGCCACTGCTTGCCATAACCCTATCAGAGTGCTGGCTCCAGTCCTGGCAACGCCCATCTCAGCTTCCCCTGCGGCTTCCTGTTGGCAAGCCTGGGAAGGCAGTAAATGGTGGCCACAATGCTTGGGTTCCTGTCACCCACCGGGGAGACTCCGATGGAGTTCCTGGCCGCTGGCGTCAGGTTGGCCCATCCCTGGCTGTCGTGGCCTTTAAATGAGTAACCCGGAGGCAGGTTTTTGTTCTGCTGGATTATCCTTTCCTGAGCTCCAGCTGCAACCTGACTTTGAGCAGTGAAAGCGGCTGTGTCCTCACCTTCCCCAGCCGGGGGCAGTGCAGCCCTGCCGGAACCCTGCAGCAGCAGCCTCACTCCCCACCTGCTGTGCTTACTCCATTTCTCTTCCTCCAAGAGATTCCTTTGCTTGTAAGCCCACTCGAGTCTTTTTTTGCTCTGTTTATGTGTCATTTATAATTCCTCCACGTTTGGAGCAGGGAAGGCCAGGGGCATTTGGCACAGCATCTGAGTTGTCTTTAGGGGGATCCCACACTCAGTCTCAGAGTGACTGGGTTGGAGTCCTAGCTCCCGGCTAACCAGGGGAGGCTCCGGGTGCTGGTGGCCGTAACCGCTCGCTGCTGCTCACGTGAGACCTGGTTGGAGTACTGAGCTCTCAGCTTCAGCTTGGCCCAACCACAGCGGTCACTAGCATTTTGGGAAGGGAACCGATGGATAGACAATTGATTCATTCTCGCATCCCGCCCCCTCCCAGCCTGTGCCATGCAAAGAAATAAAAAAAATACGCTTAACCTTCTTAACTCATGTAAAGCTGAAATGGTAGCTTGAAATTTTAAATTCTCATGCACTTTAACCGCCCTCCCCACAGAAGAGGGGCTAAGCGGTACGAGGTGGGCGCCATTTGTGGCCCGCAAGGCCTGCGGTGTGAAACCCATATCTTCTCTGACTTCTCTTCCCAGACACCTGTTTCCCTCCGTGATGGTGGAGAAGTTCACCCAGGATTACCTGTGGCTCTCGGTGGCCACCCGGCACCCCTGGAGTCCATTCACGAGGGTGCAGCGGCTGAGCTGCTGTGTGACGCTGCTGCTTTGCAACATGCTTATCAACGTCATGTTCTGGAAGGCCAACGCTGCCGTGGCCGGGCAGGAGGCGCCAAGTACGTACACGCTACACGGCTGGGCGGGAGGCGTCAAGTTCACTAGTACCACGCGGCTGGGCAGAAGGTGACGGCTGCGGGCTGTGGCCCTCGGTCCATCTCCTCACTCCTCCCCCACATAGACCTGGGGTGTGCCTGTCCTGGTACGGGGGCTAGCCATCTAGGAAGGCAGTGAGGGCTGCCCTGTGACCTGGCCTTCCACTGGGGATGCACATTGACCTTGATTGGTCATCGTGGCCCTGGGGGGAACCACTGACCCGCTCACCATGTCCCCACTGAGGCTGAGCGAGGGTTTCCTTCCAGTGGGCCCGCTGGCTGTGACCTGGTCCGAGCTGCGCATCAGCCTCCAGACGGCCGTCATCCTTTTCCCCATCAACCTGGTGGTGGGGCGGCTCTTCCCGCTGACACAGCCCCAGGAGGCCCTGCCTCCCGCCCCCCAGGCCTGGGCCCCCTGCCTCTCAGATGCACCTGCTGAGCCCCCCTCTCTCACAGAGGTCATCGAGGTGAGCTGGGCGGCAGGTGGAACAGGTGTAACACCTCCCTTGCTGTGCAGATGGCAGTGGAGAGGGGGTGGGATGCCTGGGAGGTCTGGGGAGGTGCTTCTGTCCCCCTGGGGTCCTCCCCATCCCTGTCCGTGTGGCCAGCTGGACCTCTGCTTTCTGTCTGGTCACAAAGGGCTGCGAGGGTTAAATGAGTGGAGTGGGTCCAACTCTTGCTGTTTGGGCCAACTGTCCCTCCACCTTTGATTCTGTTAACTCTCATAAAACATGTTCTGAAGTGACCAGCCGGTGGCTGCTTTCCGAATGAGATTAGAACAGAAGTGGCACATGGAGGCTGTGGACACTCAGCCAAATTCCCTCTGAGTAAAGGAGCTAGGCCCAGCCCAGCACTGCTCCCAGGCCCCGAGGGGCGGGGTGGGGCTTGCGGGCCATTCTCGCCTCGCTTCTCTATTCAGGAGCTGAGAGAGACAGTGGGGTTCCTGCTCAGGAGACCCGGGAACATGCTCCCGGAGTGTGAACACCCCCCCGCTGGTGTCCAGGACGTGAGCGAGCTGGTGAAGTTATTGTCAAGCCTCGTGTGTTCACAGCTCAAGGAGCAAGGCAGCCGTCGGCCAGCTGGGCCTCGCGGGGCCAGTGGTAAGGCCCCTGCCGTCGCCTGCCCTGCTCCCCTCTCATTTTCCCACTCATGGTCCCCTCCCAGTGGAGCCGGCGGGCAGACTCCTGCTTCCTGTTGGGATTCCCTGAGGCCCCGTCCCCTCTGATGGCTCCCAAGTTCCAGGTGACCGAGACCCACGGCCGTGTTCTCCCTGGCAGACCCCCAGAGCCACCTGCTTCGCTGGAGGCTCTTGACACTGGCTGTTCTTCTTTGGGTTTTATGGGATGGGCAGACAGCATGATTACATGCATTCTGAAATACACGGAGCTGACACGCATGGTGCTTCCGGTGAAAGTGCCTGGTAAGGTTTGCAAAGTCTGCAGGTCAAAGCCTAGAATGTTTCAGCTGCCGCCAACTCGCCAGCACACCCAGGAAGGATGGCGCTGCTGTGGTAGTTGGGTCCACTCTCCCTTAGGGCTGGGAAAGCAGCCTTGACACTGCTAAGCTCTGCCACTGGTGCGACACGTGGATGCCCCCCGGGGTGAGTGTCAACCCGAAGCGTGTTGCTTTCAGCAGCTCCCGAGAACCAACGCCTTCTCAGCTGCTACCTGCTCGGAGTGGTGGAGAGGCTGCAGTCCCGGCTGGGTGCACTGAGCCCATCCCAGGTACCCTCTCCCGGCGACGTCCAGGAGGCGGCCAGCCAACTGCGCAGACTCCGGGACCTGCTGCGCACCCGGACAGTGCCCGTGGAGCAGGATGTGTCCAGGTAATGAATGTGTCACTGGGCCCTCTGCGTCATGGCCTCTTGCCAGCTGCCTCGGCAGTAGTTACTGTCTCGTCCTCTGTCTGCAGGGAGGTGACCTGCTTCCCCCTCCTGAGCCCGGAAGCTGAGCGGAACCCCAGCATTGCTGGCTGGTGCCAACGGCTGTCCTACGCCTCCTGGACGCTCCTGAGCGTCGCTGGCCTGGCTGCTGCCTTTTTCACCGCCCTCTACAGCTTGGACTTGAACAAGGACCAAGCCAGCAGCTGGGTCGTCTCGATGATGCTGTCAGTGGTGCAGAACATCTTCATCAGCCAGCCGGTCAAGGTAGGTGGGAGACGGGGAGGGGGCTCGGGACCCGAGGTCTGGGCGCATCTGTCCAGAAAGTCCCCTGGCCCTGGAGTGAGGGCGCACGTGAGGAAGGGTAGGGATATGGGGTCACTGATCAACAAGAACTTCAGACGCAGAATCGCGGCAGGGAAGGATTGCAGAGCAGAGGGATAGCGGTTAATTGCGGTAACAATGAGGAAGTAATACAGTAACTAAAAAGCATTGCAGGAAGTGAAACCCCAACAGAAAGCAAAGGGAAGTCGCAGGAGAGACAGGCAGTGGTGGGGACACCGACACCGGCCCCGCGTGGGCAGCAGTGCCCCTGGACACGGGGCGAGAAGGTGGACCAGGCCCGGGAGGAGGATGGGAAGGCACCACGCAGTCCTGGACCATCGGGGAGCAGCCCAGGCTTGCGGAGAAGGGACAGTCCTCCGCGGCCAGGGGAGGTGACCTCCCGCGCGGCAGGGCTCCCCTCGGAAGGAGGAAGGGCTCCGAGCTCCTGGTGAGCGTTTCCCGAAGACACACCGCGGCTCCCAGGCCTCCACTGTCTGAGGTTACAGCCGCCTGCAGAACTTGTACACTTTACTGAGTTTTTTCCTTACGTGCTTATAAACAACAGTAAGAGGTTTTATTGGTTTGGTAAATATTTTTGTCAGAGAACATTTTCCTATTGATAAGATCCCCAGGTGCAGTTTCAGCTTTTTGTGGTTTGGTTTTGCAGGATTTAGTGTTTCTCCCATGGCCCTTCACATGCAGAACTGCTTCGTGGTGTTTGTTACTCTTACATGTAGAAGGGAAATAAAACGAATGTAGCAAATTGTTAACTTTCATATCTTCCAATTTTCTGTGTTTGAAAAATTGAATAGGAAAATATTGTCAGGCAAAAATTAAAAGGGATCATTTAACGATGTAAACCTGTAGAACTGAAGGTAAAAGAATTTTTTTTAAAGATTTATTTATTTTTCTTGGAAATTTAGATACAGAGAGAAGAGATAGAGAAAGATCTTTCGTCTGCTAGTTCACTCCCCAAGGGGCTGCAGTGGCTAGAGCTGAGCCGATCCAAAGCCAGGACCAGGAGCTTCCTTCGGGTCTCCAACGTGGGTACAGGGTCCCAAGGTTTTGGCCATCCTTGACTGCATTCCCAGGCCACAAGCAGGGAGCTGGGTGGTGAGTGGGGCTGCCAGGACAAAAAAGTGGCACCCATATGGGAGCCTGGTGCATGCAAGGTGAGGACTTTAGCCACTAGGCTACTGCGCCAGGCCCAAAAGAGTTGTTTCTTAAGGTTTGTTTGTTTATTTGAAAGGCAGTTACCCAGAGAAAGAGAACTTCTTAGAGAATGAACTAGTTGGAGGTTGCCATGGAAGGGAGTGGTTAATTAGAAAGGGAAGCCTGAGGAGTGATAAAGCTATTGGGTATCTTTTTTTTTTTTTTAAGATTTGTGTATTTCAAAGATAGAACTTCAGGAACAGGGAGGGAGACAGAGAGGGAGTTTGTCCATCCGCTGGTCCGTGACCACATGGCCGCAGCAGCCAGGCAGCCAGGGCCGCGCGGGGATGAAGCCAGGAGCTTACAGCTCCGTCTTGCTCTTCTGCGTGGCTGGCAGGAGCCCAAGCACACATTCTGCTGCCTCGGCAAGCATGTTAGCAGGAAGACGGAGCCCAAGTAGAGCCGCCAGGACTGCAACCAGTGCTCCTATATGGAATGCTGATAGCACGACCGGGGGTTGCCGTGCTGTGCCACAGTGCTGGCCCCACTGTTAGGGAATGCTGATAGCACGACCGGGGGTTGCCGTGCTGTGCCACAGTGCTGGCCCCACTGTTAGGGAATGCTGATAGCACGACCGGGGGTTGCCGTGCTGTGCCACAGTGCTGGCCCCACTGTTAGGGAATGCTGATAGCACGACCGGGGGTTGCCGTGCTGTGCCACAGTGCTGGCCCCACTGTTAGGTATCTTGCAGTAGTGGCTACACAACATTATGAATTTGTCAAGACTCATGAAATTATACACCCAAAACAAGTGCTTTTACTATGTGTAAAGCAGAATACTAATATTTTAAATTAAAAAAAAAAAACCTTTGTGATCCTCATGAGCAAAAATCAAGCAAAAATTCACCTTCCCTAATCCCATACAGTCAAGACAACAAAGTTACTGGAAAGAGAAATGAAGCTAACATTGTGGCACAGTGCTTTAAGCTGCCACCTGGTACAGGTTCGAGTCCTGGCTACTCTCATTCTGACCCAGCTTCCTGCTCATGTCCTGGGGAGATCATGAGTGTCCCTAGGACTGGGGTCCCTGCCACCCCTGTAGGAAACCAAGATGGAGCTCCTGGCTCCTGGCTCCAACTGGCCCAGCCCTGGCTGCTGCAGCCACCTGGGGGAGTGAACCAGACAATGGCAGATCGGTGTGTCTCTCCCTTCTCCCTGTAGATCTTTCCAATAAATCTTAAAAGGGCAGAAGAAAACAGCATTAACACAGGGTGACGTCGGGGGAATGCACACTCTATGGTAGTTACTGCAAGTGTGGCAGGAAATATCAACAGGCTCCACGTCCTGCCTCCCTGTACAGGAGAAAGGCCATTTTGAAGGATTCATACTAAGAAAATCCATGGTGAAAATTGTATCAACTTAAATATCTGGCATCCGGGCATTGGCTAAGATGAGACCACCGTATCACACAACAGCCAACAGCTGTTAACAGCTACAGAGGAGTGAGGTCAGGATGGATCCCAGCAGTGCTAAGGTTGAGGGACGAACCTGCAAGTTTCAGTTTGTTCCCCCCCTTTTCAAAGTTTTTACGATAAAATTTTATTCAGTTTTTTAAAAAAGATTTATTTTATTACAAAGTCAGATATACAGAGGAGGAGAGACAGGAAGATCTTCCATCCGATGATTCACTCCCCAAGTGAGCCGCAATGGCCGGTGCTGTGCCGATCCAAAGCTGGGAACCAGGAACCTCTTCTGGGTCTCCCACGCGGGTGCAGGGTCCCAAAGCATTGGGCCGTCATTGACTGCTTTCCCAGGCCACAAGCAGGGAGCTGGATGGGAAGTGGAGCTGCTGGGATTAGAACTGGCGCCCATATGGGATCCCAGGGCGTTCAAGATGAGGACTTCAGCCGCTAGGCCACTGTGCCGGGCCCATTATTCAGTTTTTTTAAGAGTCAAGAGAAAAGTACAAAAATAGGCTCAGAAGAAATAGAAGCTACTGGTGTCAATTGTGCGTTTGATGGGATCCACCACCAACCAAGTTTAATTCTGCAAATGATCCACTAGCAGGTGCTGACACCAGAATAACTGTTGTCTCAAACCCGTCAAATTCCCAAAGCAGCGGTAGAGAGAACCTCACTCCTGGTGTAGGCACCAAATCTGACCCTGACCCACTGTGCCCATCCCTGGGAAGAACAGAACAGAACAGAATGGACTGGGGAGAGAATGGGGGAGTTGGGAAGGTGAGCCCTGGGGCAGAACTTTGCTTCCCACGAGGGACTTTGAGGACTGGGCGGCACTGGTGTGCCCTAACAGATACTTAAGGTCATAATCAATTTCCGTGACTACTTCTAATCAACCTTGAAATGGTAAATTTTAGCCTCGTAAAGTCAAGCTTGGGGTGAGCGTTAGGTACAGAGTGGAAATATTGCCTGGGATGGCTGCATCCCATACTGGGGGAGGGGCTGGGGTGGGAGAGGCTGGGTCCTAGTCCCAACTTGGGATCTGGCTCCCAGCTAGCGTGTACCATGGGAAGCAGCAGGTGGCACTGCAAGTGGCGGGTCCCTGGCCTGGCCAGGGCTGTTGTGGGGATCTGGGGGAATGGGCGGGCAGTGTTTTCTCCCCGTCTTCTTGTATCTCTCTTCCTCCCTCTTTTTCTTTCCCTCTTTCTCTTCCCCATCCACCCTGCCTCCCTTCTTATTTCCTTCCCTTTTCTGTTCCTCCCCCATCTCTCCCTTCCAAAATAAATTTTAAAGTAAATCAATAGACACAAGTCTAGCTTTGGGTCAAATTTCTTCCGAAGATATATATATATATATATATATATATATATATATATATTTGTTTTTGATGGTGGTTGATTAGGGTGATAAAGGCCAAGGGCTACAGGAAGGTGGGTGAGAGCACCATTTCCACATTCCAAAGGGACATTTCTGAACCTCAGTCATTAGAAACATTGAAGGCTCTTTTTTTTTCCTGGACACACAGAATAAAAACTGTAGGCCAACTATTCATATTAACATAAACCCTTTCCCATCCCTTGAGATCAAACGGTTTCACGGTTCTGTTCATTCTCAGTTCCCATGGGAACAAAGGGCCCAGTCATGCAGCTACCCCTTTAACATGTGCCTGCCCCACCTGGGAGGTTGGAGGTCAGAGGTTGGAGGTCCTCTGTGCTTCATTTGCTGCTCCCCGACTTCCCTGCACAGGTGGTCATTCTCACCTTCGGGCTGTCACTGCTGATGAAGAGGGTGCCGTGGCTCAACAGAGAGAGCGAACAGCAGACGAGGAGGATCCTGGCCCTCGCCGGTGAGTTCCAAGAGCCGGGTGCGTGAGTCCACTGGGAGATCCGTGTGCACACAGCTGCCGGCGCCACCGCCTCTGCCCTGAGCTGATCTTTGCACCTGCTCTCCACTCTCCAGTCCTGCCTGTGTTTGGAGCTCCGTCTGCGTGTCACCCTCCCTCCCTCCCTCCCTCTCCCGGGGCCCCAGGACCTCTATGCCTGCAGGTGCCTCAGGGTAGAATACATTGGCTCGGAGGTCCCCTCACCCACTGAATCCTTTCCAGGGGTAGCATTACTGTTCTCTAAAAAATGCTGGAGGCATCCTAAATCCCTCCTACCCCAGTGTTTAGTTCTCACACTTAAGGGTGTCTTGTCCTCTACATAACTGACCAGAACTGCTAGAAGAACAGTGTTAGGTGAAAAAAGTGGCAAAACAAATTAGTACAGCTGTTTTGTTTAGAGGCACAGAATGCACACACCCTTCCCAGCCACTGGTTCACTTCTCAAGTGCCCACACTGGCTAGGAAGCTAAAACTGGGGTCTGAGAGCTCACTGCTGGGCTGCTGCCTAAATGGCAGGTACCCCATCATGCCTCTGGGGGTGTCCTTCGCAGAATGCTGGAGTCGGACATACAGCCAGGAGTCGAGCCTGGGTGCTTGAGGCAGGTGTCTTCACTGCCAGGCCCAGCAACAGCCCCAAGGACGTGTTGAAATCCTGTGAGGATGTATGTCAATGTCCTTTACATTGTGAAATAGGAAACCATTCTTGGAGGGAATGTTGGCCGCAGCAGCCAAGGTGCTACTTGAAGGTCCAATCCCGTGTGAGAGTGGCTGAGTTTGTCTCAGCTCTGGTCGCAATCCCAGCTTCCCACTGCCACGTGTCTCAAGGTACCTGGCTTCAGCCTGGCCTACTCTCTGGCCGACCGTGGGTTTCCGGGGAGTGAACCAGGGGATGGAGGATCAGTCTGGTTTGTTTCTGTCTTGCTGCCTTTCAATCAGAACCAGGATGGGTGTTTGGCTCAGGGGTTAAGTCCTGTATCCCGGAGCGGAGAGCCTGACTTTGGGGTTCCAGCTCCGGCGTCTGCTTCCAGCTCCCTACAATGCCCTGGGAGGCAGCTGTGCTGACCCCCACCCTCGGGCCCCTGCCACCCACACGGGAGGTCCAGGTGGAGTTCAACTGGACAGTTACTTACAAGGAGGCCTCACAAAGTTGTAGTAGAAGTGGAACTGAAGCTAAATGTATGTTGGTACAGATTTGAAATCCTTGCCTGGATTTATTTTTTCCAGAAAGCACACAGAAAAAAGCTTGTAGAATGACGGAGAGCAATCTCGGGTCTCACCCCGAGAACCACGTTCGTTGGGACTCCTGGGGGTGCCCACCCGTGCTGCAGTGTGTGGAACTTTGAAGTCGAGCCCCTGTGCCCACAGTGCAGGCCAGTGAGCAGCACCAGGCATGCCCAGTCCAAGAGAAGCACGGAGCCGGAGGGCAGCATACCTTGATTTATGCCTGTAGAATCTAGTTTCCAAAACGGGCTAGTCTTATATATCTTTAATTCTCTTAGTAACTCTTTAATATTTATTTTTCATTTATTTGAAAGGCAGAGTTACACAGAGAGGAGAAACAGATCGTCCATCCACTGGTTCACTCCCCAAAAGGCCACAACTGCCAGATCTGGCAGCCAGGAGCTTCTTCTGGGTCTCCCATTTGGTAACAGGGGCCCAAGGACGTGGACCGTTCTCTACTGTTTTCCTAGGCCATTAGCAGGAAGCTAGATGGGAAGTGGAACACTTGAACAGGAACCAGCACCCACTGACCACAGTGCTGGCCCCTCTGATGACTGATTTGTGTTGTCTTCTGTGGATGAGCTCAGCCCTGGAGGGTGGAAGGTTTCTAGAAGTGGGTCTTTCACTATGGGCAGCTGGGAGAGCGGGACTTGTGGGAGCCTGGCTCTGTTTCTCCAGCGCTTCTGAGAAGGCGCTCGTGGGAGGGAGGCACCCGTGTTGGCCACTGAATGGAGCCTAACGCTTCCCAAATCCATCTTTGGCTTCCTGGCAGCGAAGTGCTCGTCCTCACCACCGGCTTCAAGAGACCGAAACAACCCCGTCTACGTGGCCCCCACCATGCACGGCCCTGCCAGGTGCCCAGCGGGAGCTGTGGGAAGGAGGAGGATCTGCAGGATAGCCGCAGGCATCATGGGTATGCAGGCCCGCGTGGGAGGGCAGCAGGCAAGGAAGGGAACGCAGTCAATGGAGAAGGAGCTGAAAATGCCCGGGAAGATCTTGGCCCCGTCAAAGCCGGCGTGGCGCTGGACCGGAGTGGCCGGGCTGAACTCAGCGTCTAGGTTTCTTCCTGTGTTGAGGCACTTGGGCAGCCTGTGCTAAGAGGATGCAGTCTGGGGGCCTCACGGCCGGAGGAAGGACTATAAGACTTTGAGAAAATGGTTGTGCTGGCCATGCTGGGCTCTCGGGACCCCAGTGTATAGGGGGCTCCTTGGAGCCGGGAAGACATATTGTGTCCTTGTTGTGGTCAGCTGGGTGCAAGAGCCAGAGAGAGGAACCTGGGTACCAACAACCAAAGTAAAATGAGTTGAAGTTTTGTTTTGGTTTTTTGTTTGTTTGTTTGTTTGTTTTATTTTGAAGATTTGTGTAATTTTTTTTGGAGGTATATTTGAAAGGCAAAGTGGCCAAGAGGGACAGACAGAAAGTAACTTCTTTTAAGTAGAATGTCAGGTGAGTGGTAGAAAAAAAGGCCAGTGAGGAATAGTACAGACGAGGGGGCTTGTGGGAAATGGAGTTAGAAGAGAGGATACATTTGTTCATGGGATTTTTGAACCCATACATTACAATGGAACCACAAGAAAGGGCTAGTTCTTGGCTGGCTTTGACCTGCAAAATGACAGCTTAGGGACAGGGAGGAAGGCTCGGGGTGAGCTGACCCTTCACCCCCCCCAGTTGACTGAATTCTTCTTTGCATGTCCTGAACCAGTACAAACCCTCTTCCTCGTCCTGCTGATGACCAGAACCTACTCTGCGCAGAACTCCAACCGATTTTACCTCCACCAGGCCATCCGGAAGAGCTTAGCCCCTGGCTTTGCCAAGATCAGACTGCTGGAGGAGTTCTACCCTTGGGCCAGGCACAGTCTCCTTCCTCACCTGTTTGGTGATGGCAGAGGTGAGGGGTTGCCGCGTGAACACGGGCCACAGTCCGTGACTCAGACGCTCCTCCAGGACCATGAGCCGTTATGTTTAAGATTTGTTCATTGGTTTATTCATGCATTGATTTGGTGGAGAGAGCGAGACAGGGATTTTCCACGGGCTGGTTCACTCCCCAGCTGTCTCCAGCAGCTCCAGCCAGGTCTCTAGGCCATCCCCACTGCCACCTGCTGTGGTTATATCCGCAGGAAGCTGGGTTAGAGTGGAGGAACCGGCACGCAAAGCAGCAGGCACTCAGATGGCGCTTTTACCCGCCTGGCCAGAGCAGCTGCCCTCTAGTGGCCTTTTCATCACGCCACACCTCTGTGGGCATCAGGGGTGCATTCCTTGGGCTGCCTCTAAATCGCATTAGCTTGTTGCTCCCCTAGATGTGATGAGCCTGCCAGCGTGATAGCGTGGGACACCCGGAGCGTGCTGGGAACTGCCCCAGGGCCAGTGACTGACAGACAGTCACAGCCCAACTTATTCCCTCCACAAGCCTCCACAGAGACAAACGAGGGTGCCCTGCCTTGTACAGTGCTGGAGGAGAGCTCCCAGGCGGCCTGCTCTGGGCAGGCATCGAGGCACGGGGACCTCAGCTCCCTCTTGGATGCCCACGTCGAAGGGCATGGGATTGAGTGCTGGCTACTCAGTTTCCAGTCCGGCCTCCTGGTGTAGCCTCAGGGAGGCAAGAGATGATGGCTCAGAGGCGTGGCCTGTGGAGACCCACGTGGACCTCGTGCCTTGCTTGCTCCTCGCCTGGCTGTTGCAGGTGCTAGGAGAGCAAACCAGCTGATGGAAGGCTCTGTCTCCCTTTTGCCCTCTCCCTGCCTTTCAGGTAGACCATACTAAGCAAGCAGTGTTTTTTTCTTGAAAGACTTCCTGTGCAGGATTTTTCACCAGTTACCAATGCTTTGTCAATGTGTAACTTCATGTTTTGGTAGTTAAGCTGTATTCTGGACATTGTTGTTTTCCTTTAGCCTGCCACGGGCGACTTTCTAATGAGCTGTGGCACATTGCCCAGGTTCCAGAGGAGAGTCTGAAGATGCTTTCCTCTCCCTGAACATCCCCACGCCCTTTGTAAGGTGGTGTTTCGGGCTGCGGGCTCACGGGGGCAGCTCCTGTGTACTGCTGGTTTGCTCCTTCTCCACTCTGTTTGAGATGGTGACCGTTGCAAGCTCAGGACACTTTTTAGAAGACTAATCTGTCTGCTGAGCAACGCACTGACTAACTCAGGGTGGCTCACAAGCTTGCTGAGGTCTTCAGCGTCCCCCTGGGTGCACCCTCCTCCTGATCGCCCTGCCCTGCAGGCTCAGCCTGTCACCCCAGGAGGTAGCCTGGCCCTGGGCTGTGAGCTGTGTGCCTGGGGCCTTGGTTTCCCCATGTGCACAGTGGGTGTCATGTTAGGATGTGATATGGAGATTGAAAGATGAATAAATGGAAGGGCTTAGAGCAGCACCTGGCACCCAGCATTCTCTGGAGAAGTGGAAAGCTGTTCCTACGGGGGCAGTTGCTGTACCAGCCCGCCCACCAGAACCACTAGCTCTGTCCTCCCTGGACATACCAAGATCAGCAAGAGCAGATCTGCAGATACAGATGGACAAAAACAGAATCCAGTGACAAGCGGAGTAGAAAGCCGTTAAAGACAAAAAAGACACTGACCTGGCGTACCTTGGTAACTTCTGCAACGTGTTTCTCTGCGTGTTGATAAAGCCCAGTGCCATGGACCTGGACTACGCCTTGCCGTTTGTGGCAGATAACTGGTAGCGTGTGACTATAGAGCCTTCTAGAATAACCTAGTCCAGTAAGGGAAGAACTGTTCTTGATAAGGTTTTTTTAAATGTTCTCCTTTTTAAATTTACTTTTACTGGAAAGGCAGATTTACAAAGAGGAGAAACATCTACTGGTTCACTCCCAAAATGGCTGCAATGTCTGGAGCTGAGACGCTCAGGAGCCAGGAGCTTCTTCCAGGTCTCCCATGTGGGTGCAGGGGCCCAAGGCGTTGGACCATCCTCCACTGCTTTGTCAGACCATAAGCAGGGAGCAGGATGGGAAGTGGAGCAGCCAGGACACAAACCGGCACTAGTAAGGGATCCTGACGCTTGAAGGGGGAGGATTAACTAATTGAGCCACTCTGCTGGGCCCACAACATTTTTTACAGCACTTGCAGTTCACTTTGCCTCTTTTGGTTTTCCTGTGAGAGAAAGCAAGTGCTCACATCCGCATGTATTTTCTTCATGGAAGAGTAGAGTCTCACCTATCTTGTATCTTTGAGCATTCGGGCATGCCTCCCTTCTGCAGAACCCAGGTCTCCTTTACCAGCTAGGCTCTCCTGGCAGCTGCTGTACCCTCTTTGCTTTCTCACGTCGGGACTCGTCTGCAATGAGAAGGTGAATGTGGAGGCAGTGCGCATGTGTGACGGCGTGGCTCATGCAGCTGCGTCCCCACGTGCCCCGCTCCTGCTTTTCCTTCCCAGAGCAGCTGCTTGGCCGACCCTCGTGCGCCTGACAACCAGGGCTCCTGCAGCTTGCTTTTCTCCATCTTTCTGGGTGTTACCCCATCAGCCACTCCCCTGTTCCGCCCCCTGCCTGGTAGTACATTGCATGTTTGCACCCTGGACTGCATCACCAGTCCCCTAGTGATAGTCGTGTACATAATTTCACAGTCCAGCATCAGTGTCCTGATGTCTGCTTAGCATCCCTGTAAGAGAAGTACTTGGACCAGATCGAGTACGTATGGAGCTGGAATTTAGAAAAATAGCTCCAAGTTACTCTTCCTAGTTATTATTCTTTTAAACCAGAAACACTCCTGTTATCAAGTCAAAGGGAGTCTGCCCATTTCCCTGGCTGCTCAGTGAGGCCTGCACAGCCGTCCCAGCTGCCTCTGTTGCTCCCTGCCCTTCCCCCACGCCTCACCCAGCCGCCTTCAGCTGCTCTAACAGGAGCCTGTGCAGTGGCAGGATAGATGTGCATAGAGACAGACTAAGCAGTTAGACGAATTTACAGAGTGCGACACTGCAGTGCTCCTGTAGTCCTGGTTGTTCCCAACCCCCTTTGTGTCCCTTAGTAAGAGCCGGGCCGCACACAGGCCTCCCGGGTCCCTTGGGGCTGGTGGTACAAGTGATGCTTCTTTCTTTATCCTTGTCACATTAGCATTGTGTGGCAACATGACTTCCTGATTTATTCAGCACCCTGTTGTTTGGCTGAATTACATTTTTGTCGTAATTCCTCAACTGGTTCTCTCAATTTAGTTACAGAAATCCTTTACAAAGTGTGATAGCTTCATTGCCATTTTTAAGTATATATACCTCATTTCTTGTTCCTTTTCCCGCAAGATTTATTTACTTATCTTTTTAAGATTGATTTATTTTTATTGCAAAGTCAGATACACAGAGAGGAGGAGAGACAGAGAGGAAGATCTTCTGTCCGATGATTCACTCCCCAAGTGGCTGCAATGGCGGGTGCTGCGCCTATCTGAAGCCAGGAACCTGGAACCTCCTCCAGGTCTCCCACACGGGTGCAGGGTCCCAAGGCTTTGGGCCATCCTTGACTGATGTCCTGGTCCACGTGCAGGGAACTACATGGGAGGTGGAGCTGGACATGCATTGATGCCCGTATGGGATCCCAGCACGTGCAAGGAGAGGATTTAGCCACTGAGCCATCATACCAGACCCTTAAAATGGTTTTTGGGGGTTTTTTTTAGGGGTGACATGCAGGGCCAGTGTTGTGATGTGGCAAGTTAAGCTGCCACTGTCTTCCCTTGTCAGAGCACCGGTTGGAGTCCTGGCTGCTCTGCTTCCAAGCCTGCTCCCTGCTAAGGCACCTGGGAGGGCCAGTGAAGATGCCTCAAGGGCTTAGGCGTCTGCATGCGGGTGGGAGACCCAGATGGCGCTTCTAGCTTCAGCCCGGCTCCCGCCCTGTTCATTGTGACTGGAGAGTGAACCAGTAGAGGCAAGAGCCCAATCTCTCTCTCTCTCTCTCTCTCTCTCTCTCTCACACACACACACACACACACACACACACACACACACACACATTGTCACTCTGCCTTTCAAGTACAACACACTCAACCCACAGTGGCCATGTGCATCTTCTCCCGTTGTAGCTTACTGAAGCTAATGCCCCCCTCCCTAGGGTTCATCACCGACGGGAACTGCTTCCTCCTGGGCAACATCCTACTCCGTCAGATCCGCACCCCTGGCGCTCCTCCCTGTGACCCTGGGGCAGCCTCCCAGCAGCAGCCAGGGGATACAGAGGGCTGCAGTGTCAGCTGGGGGCCTCCCGAGGCCAACAACACAGCACCCGGGAGCCCATGGCACCCTCAGGATGAGGAGACCCAGCACGACCATCCCATCCAGGGGGAGTTTGCCACTTACTCGGGAGGCAGCTACGCCGTGAGGCTGGGGAGAAACTCCACGGCTGCAGCCAGGTGAGCCAGCCTGAGCCCTGAGCCGGAGGTCCCGGATGGTGGCTTCAGGGCACAGCTGGTAAGTGTGGCAGCTGCTTGGAGAGCCTTGTAGCCTCGGAGATCTCTGACCTAAAACTCCTAGAGAAATCTACCATTTCTTTGAAAAGTAATTCCTTGCTCAGCTTCAAACTGCAATGATATGTAGGTTTTAGAATTTGCCAACATTCATTTTTTAAAAACTTACTGTAAAGGAAGACTTACAAAGAGAAGGAAAGAGAGCTCTTACATCCGTGGATTGACTCCCCAAACAGCTGCCACAGCTGGAGCCAAGCCAGAACCAGGAGCTTCTCCAGGTCTCCCATGCACATGCAGGAGCCCAGTGACTTGGGTCCATCTCGGCTGCTTTCCCAGGTCATGAGCAAGGAGTTGGATGGGAAGAGGAGCACCTAGGACACAAACTGACATCCACGTGGGATGTTGATACTCTCACATGGAGGATTAGCCCACCTGGCCACTGCCTGGTCCTCATTCCACATTTTATCTGGGAAAATGCATGCCAGTGTAAATCCTTGCAGTGGTTAGAACTTGGCAAGTGCTGGCTTGAACATTCTGTAACCTTCCAACATAGAAATAAACTGCTGAGAATCAGCCCAAAGTCAGGGTGGCCCGGTTCCACTGCCAGAGGTCCCTGAAGTGGCCCGTGTCCTGGGGATGAGTGTCCGAGCTCACATGACCTCTCCGCCCACAGTGACAGCCGGAGCCCCGCAGGGTACCCTGCACGCCGTAGTGAAGGGGGCAGTTAGCACCGCAGAGGAAGCAGCTGGCAGAGCGTAGGGTGCTAAGGCGGCCTCAGAGCTTGAACACCGGGGTGCTTCCCAAGTGTCTGTCCCTGGTGAGAAACGCTGTGTGTCCCCCTCCCCAGGGTCCTGCAGCACCTCCAGCAGTGGCACTGGCTGGACCGGCGCACCAGGGTCCTCTGCTTGGAGTTTGTGGTCTTCAATGCCAACGTGAACCTGCTCTGCACGGTGACCCTGACCCTGGAGTCCAGTGACGTGGGTAGGAAGACCTTCCCCCTCCTCCCCTTCCGCCTGGACCTGACCCCGTTCACTGAGAGATGCCTTCGGGTCATTACAAACACATCTCAAAAGTCAAACCACGTGCGCTAGGCACCTGACACAGTGCTTATGCTGCTGCCTGGGCCGCGCCCAGCTGGAGGCCCAGCTTCTCCACTTCGAGGAGAGGCAGTTGAGTGAGGGCCCAAGTACTTGGGTCCCTGCCACCCACACTGGGAGATCCATGATGGAGCTCCTGGCCCCAGCCTTGACTGTTGGGGATCTGGGGAGCAAACCAAAGGAGGCACTCTCTGCCTTCCAAATAAAACGTCAAGAGAGTTTCCTAACAACCCCATGGTTCAGGTAGCAACCGAAGGTCCTGTCTGGCCCAGAGCGTTGCTGCACACGCACTGCACAGAGCCGCTTTTCTCCCTCCGCTTCTTCATCTTCAGAGTGATGTGTCCCTGTCACTGTCACCATGGTGGTGTTTGTGAGGCACATTCGGCACCCCCCCCCTTAGAGGGAAGGTCATCCTAATCCCATGTCCTGTCCCCTCATCTGGCAGGCGGCTAACCTGGCCAGCAGGTGGCAGCCTACCAAGAAGGTCTCCCTGAGGCTCGCAGGGCCACGCGCCGCCTCAGCCCTGCATTGAAGAGGCAGGCTACGGGAGCTTCTTTCTGTTCACTCCCCAGCCAGACCCCGCAACAGCCAGGACAGGGCCAGGTCTCCCCTGGGGGTGGCGAGAAGTGGCAGGACCCTGTTAAACGAGCCGTCATCACTGCCCACCAGGGTCTGTACTGGCAAGGAGCTGGTGCCGGGAGTTGCACCCCCGCCACACCGGAGTGCGACAAAGGCAGCTCAGCCACACCAGGAGCCTGGAGCTCATTCAAGGTCTCCCACGTGGGTGGCAAAGATGCAGCTGGTTGAGCCATCACCCCTGCTGCCAGGGAGAAGCCAGAATCAGGAGTGAAGCCACGACTCGAACCTGAGCCCCAAGCGGCAGCTGCGCCTCTCGAGCTGCCTTCTCAGTGAGGGGGCGAGGACCAAGGTCTGCGGAGGGCTCTGACTGTTACGGAATGTCAGCACGGAGACAGGGCCGGCCTGGGAGCGCCTCGCTCTGCTGGGGCTGACGGCCCTCGTCCAAGAGCTTCGTGTGCGTGACCTTGGTGTTGGCTGGTCGGTGCTGGCCGCAGCACCCACTGCTGCACTGAGGGGCACAGAAGGACTAGGGAGCGACTTGGTGTCGGGCCAGGTGGAGTTGGAGGCGAAGTCTGAAGCAGGCAAGAGGCCCTGTCTCCAGATGTCGCTGCTTTTTTCCCAGGTGCTTTATTCAGCTCTGTAAGCGTGGACAGTCTGCCTGCCCTGCAGGCCTCCCAGATGGGCATTGGCTGGGACGTCATCTCCCAGGTCCTGTATCACCTGCTGGTCTGTTACTACGCCTTTGTCCAGGTGAGCTGAAAATGCAGTGAGTTAAACTGCTATTTGTGACTATGAGTCCTGGATGCTTCACTGATTTTTTAATGATTATAGAGAGCTTAGGGCAGAGTTTCCATCTGCTAGCTCAGTCTCCAAATGGCCATGGGGCCAGCCTGGGACAGGCAGGAGCCAGCAGCTTTGGCTCCACCACATGGGTGCAGGGGCCCAAGCACTCACGCCGTCTTCTCTTGCTTTCCCATTTGCATTAACGGGGAGCTAGATGAGATGTCCAGCTGCTGAGACATAAACTGGCACCCACATGCTGACTCTGCAGGCAGAACCTTAACCTGCCCCAAGGCTAGCCCAGGCTGTTACACTTCCCATCAAGCTCCCTGCTAACATGCCTGGGAAAACAGCAGAAGATGGCCGGTGCTTGTGTCCCTGCCACCTGCATGGGAGACCTGGATGAAGCTCCAGGCTCCTGATCTCCACCTGGCCAGCCTTGGCTGTTGCAGCCATTAGGAAGTGACCTAGTCAGTGGATGTCCCAGCACCCCATTTCGGTAGCCCTGCCTTTCAGATAGCTCATTACTGTCTTAAAAGAGAGATGTGCAGAGTGCTAGTGGTTGGCAGAGTGCAAGGAGTCGCACTGAGGCCTCTTCCTACACCTGGCTGACTGCCTTATCTCAGAGGCCTGAGCTGTTGGAGGCTGCCTGCTCTCTGCCTTCGAGTTTAAGAATTCAGTCCTGGGGCAGGCGTTCTGGCATAACTAGTAAAGCCACCACTTGTCTCGCCAGCATCCCAATGTGGGCACTTCTGATCTAGCTCCCTGCTAACGCATCTGGGGAAGCAGCAGGAGATGGCCCACGTGTTGGGTCCCTGTGCCCACCTGGGAGACCCAGAAAAAGCCCCAGGCTCCTTGCATGACCTGGCCCAGCGCTGAATATTTGCACCATTTCAGGACTGAGCCAGGGTGTGGAAGATTGGTCTTCCATCTTTCTGTACCTCCACCTTTCAAATAATCTTAAAGTTCTGTGGAAATGGTATTTTTGTTTTGTTTTTGGAAATGGTATTTGATACCTTTAGTGCTCTGATTCCAAGTCCAATCAAGAAGGCATGCTGAACAGAGAGCTGGTGCTTACGCACAACCAGTGGCGCTAGAAGACAGCATCTGAGGCCGAAGGGAAGCCCCTCCAGTCCCATTGGCTTATTTGAAAGGCAGCGCTGGTTCTCTCCCTGGGTCCCTCCACGTGGGCGGCGGGGACCCAAATACCTAGACCTCGCCCTGTTGCCTCTCTGGGTGCACATGAGCCGAAAGGAAAAACAACTCAGCGGGGACGCTGACCCTGGGATGCGGGATGCAGCCAGCCCAGGCACCCCAAGATCGCCACAGCTGATTTAGAAACCTGTTAGGCCTGTGCTGTACATGAGAACACACGCAGTCCACAGCGGTACCGTTGGTGGCCATCACGGTGCCCATCACGGTGCCCCAGCGAGCACAGAGCTTGTGTGAGGCATGGGCTCTCAGGACCTTGCACCTGCCGCTGGCCCACGTGACCACACCCTCTGCGTCCAGGGTTGGAGGCTCAAATGCCAGGGCTGGCGGTTCCTCACACAGAAGAGAAACGTCCTGGACACCAGTGTGGTCCTCATCAGCTTTGTCATCTTGGCGCTTGACATGACGCGGATTTCTCTGCACCAGAAGCACATGGCCCAGCACCGGCAGGACCCGGATGGGTAGGCAGGGGCCTGGGTGGGAACAAGGGCCTGGTGTGGCAGCCTCCCATCCCCTTCCAGGTCCCCTACCGCAGGCTGCTTTAGAAGCAGAGCTTGTGTTGAGAAGTCATCCCGGGGTGTAAGTGTGTTGCGGTGAAAGCTGATGCAGCAGCAAGGGGTTTGCATGGCTTGCCTGAAGTGGAGAAGCCTGCCAGCTCAGGCCTGTGCCGACTGCCTGGCTCTTAGCTGATGCAGGATGCCAACTTGCTTGGAGCTTTGTGCTGTCTTCCAAACCTAGTTGCTGCATCATCAAATGGTGGTTCCCCTCTCCTCAGCAGCGCCTCCTAGTCAGTTACCCACTGCCCCAGAGCAGCACCTGGGATGGCACACCTCACCGGCCACTTCACCACTGTCTCCTGAGACAGTGAGAGCAGGTCAGGGGAAGGGGGTGAATTGGGAACCTTCAGCCAGAGGGCACACATCATGGCTTTTCCAGCAATGTGCTCGGCGTAAGTACACAGTGGTGTGAAAACAGGTGGGCCAACATTGTGATGCCGCAGCCTGTCACTGCTTAGGATCCCAGCACCTTGGACAGGTGCCAGAGTCCCAGGTGCTCTCTTGCTGCTGGGGCTCCCGCCTGGTGCACCTGGGAAAGCAGATGGCCCGAGGGCTTGGTGGATACCTGGATGGAATTCCTGGCCTCTGGCTTCAGGATGGCCCAGTCCTGTCTGCGCTAGCCATTTGGGAAACAAGTCAGTAAACAGGAGATCTGTCACTTGGCCTCTCAATAAATCTTACATAAAAATATTTTAAAATTGTAAGGTTTAAAAAATTTTTCACTTGAAAGGCAAGATCTTCTGTGCATTGAGCCACTCCCCCAGTGCCCACAGCAGCGAGGGCTGGGCCAACAGAAGCTGGCAGCTCATGTGGCTGGCAGTGTCGCCCATACCTGCCACTTCTGAGGACCTGAGTCTGGCCTGAAGCTGGGTTACAAGTGGAGGCAGTGGCACTGGCACTGTGGTGCCCGAGACCTCTCCATCCGGTGCTGTGCCCAGGCGCTCACAAGCTCTTTCAAATACACACAGCTTGTATAAGCCTTCCACGGCCCTTCCAGCACAGGGCTGTTGTGAGGGTTCTCACGGTGCAGCACTTCTGCCTGGAAAGCAGTTCTGACGGCAAGCATCCAACCTAGCAGGCCTCAAGAGGGGCTGGGGTGGGCGGAGGGAGCCCCGCCATCCCCGGCCGTGCGAGGGCCCCACGGGACACTGGGTAAGCGGCAGCCTTCCCCGGCACAGGTTCGTCAGCTTCTCCGAGGCGCTGAGTGTGAACTGTGCCACCACCTACCTGGTGGGCATCCTTGTGCTCCTGGCAACGCTGCAGCTCTGGCACCTGCTGCACCATGACGCCAGGCTGCAGGTCATCAGCAGGACACTGAGCAAAGCCTGGGATGAGGTGACAGGCTTTCTGCTCATCATCCTGGTCCTGCTGACCGGCTATGCCATCGCTGTAAGCCCCGTGCCGTGCCTTGTCTGTTGGGTTGCTCCCGCTAGAAAGGGTGCCAGAGGGAACAGTGGCTGCTTCAAATCTGACTTAACCAGCATGGTTTGCACCCTTCCTGTGTCTCCTTGCCTCAAAAATCGGGACAGAATTTAATTCTGTGGATGTGAAGTCAAAAGTCAAATTCACACAAACACCTTAGTTACGAAGGCAACCTTCACAGGCTGGGGGGAAGCACTGTGCGCGGGCCCCCACTAACGGCCTCTCTCCCTCCCAGTTTAACCTGCTGTTTGGATGGAGCATCTCCAACTACCGGACGTTCATCAACTCAGCGGTGACCGTTGTGGGGCTTCTCGTGGGAGTTTCTCACCACAAAGAGGTAAGGACAGGTCCCCAGCCCCAGCTGGGTACAAAGGGTTCATCGGTGGCTTCCCCGAAGTATTGCCTTTGCCATAAAGGTCTCTACCAAAGAGGGGCCTGCTTAAAACAGCGGCCATCTGCAGTGCCGCACACCCAGTGAAGCCTCTGCCGTGCCCTGTGGTCTGAGCACACCCAGCCTAGATGCGGGCTTTGCTTGCAGGACACCATCCTTTCCAAAGCACTTAGTCCCACCTTCCTCGCTGCCTGCAGACTTGTAGAGAGTAGACACATCTTCCAACCCAAGCAGCCGTTAACAGCCAGAGCTGAGCCGACACAAAGCCAGGAGCCCAGAGCTGCTTCCGGGTCTCCCACGCGGGTGTAGGGTCCCAAGGCTTTGGGCCATCCTTGACTGCTTTCCCAGGCCACAAGCAGGGAGCTGGATGGGAAGTGGGGCCACAGGGACGGGAACCAGTGCCTATAAGGGATATAGGCACTTACAGGAGAGGATTAGCCACTAAGCCATGTGCCAGTCCCCTGCAGTGTACACTTACTAAATTATAGATGCTGCTCCCTGCTAGTAGCCTGGGAAGGCCTTGGGCCCCTGCACCCATGTGGGAGACCTGGAAGAAGGGCCTAGCTCCCAGCTTCATACCTGCCTGGCTCTGGCAATTGTAGCCATTTGAGAAGTTAAACCAGCAGATGGGAGATCTTAATTTTTTTAAAGGCAGTTTCAGGAAGAACAGCATGGTTCGTGGGCCTATTATTTTCCCCCCAGGATCTAACACAATTCCCTATCTTCCTGTTTAACAAGAGAAACCCACTTGGTGCACTGGGCCCAGGCCCCAGTGTGTCCAGGATAGGGAACACGTGAACCACACGCTGCGGCAAAGGCTGGGCTCTGACGGAGGCTGACGCCGCCTGTGGCTTCCTCTGGGACAGGGTCCTTCAGGAAGGAATGAAGCCACAGTCTAGGCAGGACACTGACAGTTCCGGCCCCAGGACGAAGGGCTCATTCCTGACGTGCTCCGAGGGCACAGCCGCGATACTAACGCCGCCTCAGGGCTGAGCAAACCTGGAAGGGGCTACTGGAAGGGAAATGGAGCAAGCATACTGGTGCAAAAGTTTTGCCACCAGAGTCAGACTGCCCTAATCACCTGGTGCGCAGGACCTGGGAGCCCCTAACAAGCTAGTGCCTCGAGGGAGGCGTCCCCAGTCAGCATCCTCTGAACTGCTGGGTTTCTTTAAAACAGTCCCCCAATGACCATCAATAGGCCAGTCTGCAGAGAAAATAAACATTATTGTTATGGAAACCACTGTAGCAGGCCTAGAATTTGAGAAATCTATGCACAGACGTCAACAGTGACAGAGAGCTCATTATTTATACCTTCAGTTTAAACACCCAGCATCCCTCCGTGTGGTTCTCTGCTGCAGGCCCCGCTGAGGGAGGATGGGACAGGGCTCCCAGCTCCCAGCTTCAGCCCTCCGCTGGCCACTACGGGACTGCAGGGAGTGACCTGCAGGCGGGAGCGTGCTCTCCTAGACATGCACGCGTGTCCAGCCAGCTGGATTTTACAGGGATGCCGCTGTGTAGACAAGCTGCCTGGTCGGACACCCTGTGCATCCGTACCCCCCTTGCAGCTTCCATAGTTTCCAGAACTATGTATTTTCCAGAACTGCTGCAACTCAAGGGATCTCAGTTATGATTCCACAGCAACTCACCTTTTTCTTCTTTTCAAAGTCCTTCATTGCTGTTCTCACTCTCACTGCCTCCCTCCCTGGTGTCCAGTGAATATCACACGTCTTCCTGGGAAACCCTCCCCAGCCATGGCATCCGCCTGTTGGTGGCACAGCTGTCAGCTCCTTGGTCCTGTGCCCTCTAGGTTATTGCCTTAGATCCAGTCCTGGGCGGCTTCCTCACCCTCACCAGCGTTGTCCTGATGGTGCTGGTGATCATCAATCTGTTTGTTTCTGCTATCCTCATGGCCTTTGGACGAGAGAGGAAGTCCCTTAAGGTAGGCAACGCTGGCTCAGCAACACTGCACAACTGGGGGAGACCAACTGCTGTGCCCCTGGGTACACACAACCACCGTGCCTTCACTCTCCACAGCTCGGCCAACTCGACCCTCCTAAGAAACCAATTTACCCTGGCCTATGTTCTGGGGCCACTGTCCACAGAACCCCTAATGACTTCTGAGCAGAGAAGACTCTCCAACGCTTGACAGTAAATCACTAGAAAAGTTTTTTAATTAAATGAAGGAACTATTACAGTGAATACTATCTTTGGTACTGTGTTGAGTTTCTGCCTTCTTCTGTTCGCAGAGGGAAACGACCCTAATAGACGTGCTGCTGCACAAGCTCTCGGGTCTGCTGGGAATCCGGCGGCACCAGCAGCCCCGCCCCCCGCGGCCGTGCCGGAGTGCCGGCAGGTAAACCACCTTGGCCTGTTCCTGTTGAACATACTATCTTTGCATGGTACAACATAGAAAAGCATTAGTGTATATAAAATACTTTCAATCTGTATGTTAGCAAGGAGTCAAAATTACTGATTCCAAGTTCCTGCCTGTGGACAGGGCCGCAGAGGCCCCACAGTGAGCAGACCGCCCGTGCTGTCAGCCCGAGCCCACACTGGTCACACTCTGAAACTCTCCATTTTTACTCCACTGTCTGACCAGATGGTGAAGAAAGCGGGTCATGGATCTTTAACTTTATTAGCAGCTACTGAGCTATGAGATACAAACCAATCAAAACCATTAAGGAAAAGCCGCTCGAAACAGGTCTGTACAGAGTCCTGCTTGTGACCCCACAGCCAGCCTGCAGAGATGGGCTCAGCGAGGAGGGCAAGCAGCAGGCAGGCTCACCCCCCAGGAGAGCAGTGACTTACAGCCCCATGGGCACCAGCCATTCATCTCAGTTCACCAAAGTTTTCAAGTGAAAACAGGTACCCCTCTCCTGGGGGCTTTCCAGCTCACCCCCCACATGCCTGAGCACATCATTAAGGCAGCCGGAAGCCCACCATGGGGCCTGCCTCTCCTGCCAGTGTCAGTCACCAGAACACGCGGGGTGTGGGAGGGAATGGCATGGGCTAGCACAGTGCTGTCCCAGGCCACAGGGGAGCAGCACTCAAAAGGAAGCAGAAGGCCACCGAGGGCTCCCTGAGAATCCAGTAGGACTGAGAGAGGGCTCCAGCTTTCCTAGACAGACGCTGCCACTGGATCCAGGAGGAAGAGGGCCATGCACGAGGAGCGGCGGCCCTGCCTGCGAGAGCCCAGCTCCAGGAGCCGTCCCGTGGCTTCCCGCGTCGGCCTCCCCCACTCCCGCTCTCCCCACCAGTTCTGCACGGACACTTCCTGAGCTGCTCTCTGCACCACCACCTACCACCTCCGGCAGCCCCCTTCTGGGGGATGGGCCAGGAGCCCCGCGAGTCTAACCAGTCTCCTGTTAGTGTCGGGATCAGAGAACTGGAAAGCAACAGAATTTGGTAGAAGAAAGCCCCGAGAAAAGGTGTGCTCAGTGCGGTTAACAGATGAAACGGAATTTGATGGAGGGTCTTGGTTACTGGGAGGAGCTGTTCAGTCTCGACTCCCAGAACACGGAACTGGCCTGCCTAAAGAGGCCTAGGTTTTCTTTTTCAGCTCCTCAAATCTCCGGGAAAGATCATCGAAGTCAATGTCTTCCGACGCCGAGGTGTTGGCACCAGCGGACGCAGCGGGCAGTGTATCTGGCACTGATGGCAATTCTGGTAGCACAAAGTTGTCGTAGCTCTCCACTGGTCGAGAAGGGGGCTTGGTAGAGGGCTCTGGCTTGGGTCCAGGACCTAATCAGGACAAGAGGTGTGATGTTACACACGCAGGGAAATGGCTCCCAGCCCTGGTGACCAACAAGGGAATACAAGCCAACTTTTAAAAAAATAGCATTTACCTCAAAGGTCAGTAATTAAAAGAATTAACATTTACATTTTCTCTCTGAATCCAATCTATTTCACGTTCCTGCAGCAAGAGAAACAGTAGAGGGAACGCAGCATGATGCAGGAGGCCCGGGGGTGGTCTTGGGGCCCACAAGCTGCTTCCTTAGGAAGGAACACTCCTTTAAGGCTTGTGTGTGGCGGGGGGGGGGGGGGGGGGGTACAGTAATGCAAATGTATTACTGGATTCAATCCTCCAACCTGTATGTTACGTTCAAAGTCATCCCCTTACCTGACTTACAGCTCTAACTTGAAGAAAACTGCAACACAAAATCAACTGCTTGTCTGGGGCAAGCGTGGAGTGGACTCCAAAGGAACAGAAGAGAACCTTCTGGGAAGGAACACTGTACCCCTTGAGCGGAGTATGTGCGTGTGTATACATATCAAACTACACACTAAGTCCATGAGTTTCAAAACAGTCTCACAGTGGCGCTTAGTGAGTGCTTGCCCTTGCGATGCCCACGGCCGTGTTAGTGCCTGGTGTGCGTTCCAGGACAGGAGAGGGACTGGACCGATTCCTCCCTCCTGGCGTGGCCTGACCAACCCTGTTTGTTGCAGGACAGCGAGAGTCCCAGCCAATAGAAAGGTGCACATTCTGTCTCAAAGAGTTAATTTTCAGGTAGCATTTTTTCCTTATTTTAAGCATTAAACTATTCAAGGAATATTGAGAACTGCAAAACACTGCTAAAAAGAAAGCTCTTAGAAACGTAGCTTCATGTCAATTCACGTACTTCACAAACTCGTGATGGAAGAGGAAGCACAGGGCAGTCAGCCGAGAGGGAAAGGCAGAGATGCACTGAGTGCCTGACCGCATCCGGGTCACTGCAGGCAACTGGGCACTGAGCCCCATAAATCCTGACATACTCAGTAAGGAAATAATTCATACAAGGAATTTTACAAACTGCAAAACCCTACTAGAAGGTTGTATTATTATTATTTTTTTTAAGATTTATTTATTTTATTACAAAGTCAGATATACAGAGAGGAGGAGAGACAGAGAGGAAGATCTTCCGTCCGATGATCCACTCCCCAAGTGAGCCACAACGGGCCGGTGCGCACCGATCCGAAGCCGGGAACCTGGAACCTCTTCCAGGTCTCCCACGCGGGTGCAGTGTCCCAATGCATTGGGCCGTCCTCGACTGCTTTCCCAGGCCACAAGCAGGGAGCTGGCTGGGAAGTGGAGCTGCCGGGATTAGAACCGGCGCCCATATGGGATCCCGGGGCTTTCAAGGTGAGGACTTTAGCCGCTAGGCCACGCCGCCGGGCCCTAGAAGGTTGTATTATAGAGAAAAGTTTGTTGACATGAAGCTGTGTTTCTACGAACTGTGCTTTGCAAACTTGAGGCCGAAGAACCTGTGTTTCTTTCACAGAGACGAAAGGAGAGAGTGAGCACCTGCCTCCTGGCTGGGCCTGGGCCGTCCTTGTTGTAGGAAATCAGAGCCACTAAACGGAAAGCTGCAGATTCTCTAGCTCATATTCAAATTTTAAAAAATAAGGAAGGGCCTGGCACAGTAGCCTAGCAGCTAAAGTCCTCAAATTGAATGCACTGGGATCCCATATGGGTGCCGGTTCTAACCCCCAGTGGCCCTGCTTCCCATCTAGCTCCCTGCCTGTGACCTGGGAAAACAGTCAAGGACGGCCCAAAGCCACATGGGAGACCCAGAAGAGGCCCCAGGCTCCGGGCTTCAGATCGGTGCAGTTCCGGCCATGGCGGCTGCTTGGGGAGTAAATCAGAGAACAGAGGATCTTCCTCTCTGACTTTCCAATAAAAATAAGTAAATCTAAAAAAAAAAAAAACTTCCTTAAATAATGAAAACGTTACCTTAGAAACTCATTAAGCAATAATTTACACAAGCAATATTAAACTGCAAAACACTACCAAAAATGTTATTGTAGAGAAATGTGCTTAGATCACAGCTTCACGTAAACTCGCTGTGCTCGCAAATCTGTCTCAAGGACCCGTTTCTATCAGAGAGAGAGAGAACAGAGACAGGGCAGGGAAGAGAGTGAGGAGACGGAGACGGAGACGAGAGACAGAATGGAGAGATGGGAGGCCGGGGAGGAATCTGGACTGAGTTCCTAACTCCTGGCTTGGCAAGGAGTAACCCAGGCAACAGGAGGGTGCCCTTTGCCTCAAACAAAATTAAAAAATAAAGTAATGCTACCTAAGAAACTCACTTTAAGCAATAATTTATACAAGCAACATTGAAAACTGCAAAACACTACTAACAAGTGTTACAGAAGTGTTCTTAACACAGCTTCATGTAAACTCAAAGTGCTCTGCAGACCTGTGACTGGAGAACCTGTGTTTCTATTAGAGAAAGGCACTAAGCGAGGAGCAGGAACCCAGAAACAGCAGAGGGCTCAGCTCAGCCAGAAAACATTCTCACTCACCTACAATCTGTGCAGAAGGAACATTCTTACTAGCAGCATTGATGTCATCAACCTGAAACACAAAGATTGTAACCAGAGGAAGGGGACAGACACTGGTGTGAGCCCCTGTGTTTCCCAGAACTTGCTCCAAAGAAACTTTCCCTCCAGCCCCTGGCAACTGTCCCCCTGCCTGGAAAAAGGCAGGGAAAACGTAATAACCAAGCAAAGAAAAACAAACTTCTTACCCTTAAAACAAAATACCCTATACTTTCAAACCTCTGAATCATGTCCAAGAACCAAGCTGTCACACACAGGTGCAGATCCTCCAGCCTCATCCTTCCTACAGACAGTTGTAGGCCACGCCTTAATGCATGCAAGACTGAAGCTTAAGAAAAATCCAAGCCCACCATGAAACACATCAGCTGGGAGGAAAAGCGAAAACCGCAGGCAAGCTCAGGAACAGGGAGATCACCCGAGCTGCGTGGTTCTGGCGGTCATGTGGCAATGCCATGACGGTTTGTTTCTCAGTAAATATCAGGTTTGAATGAGGCATACGCTGAGGAAGCCAGGCTGGCAGAATCCACGTAATGTAAGTCTGAACTGAAGTTGTTAAAACCACTCACAATTCAAGGCACCATTACCCTGTCAGTTCCTTAAAGTAAATTTCAACCTCATGACTGACACATGAAATCAATGCTAAAGGCTGAAATTTACTAACTGGACATGTTATATAAATAAAAATAACTTCCTTTATATCAGTATTAACAGAACTGAAATTTTCACTGATACTCTAGCACTAAGACTGTACCAGCTTACCGTGATTCTGTGTAGTCCAAAGTGGTCAGGCAGCAGGAATCTGGCATGCCAGTTAAATGCCACTTCAGAGCGCCACGTCCCCTTGCAGGCTGCTTGGGGTTGGAGCCCAGCTCTGCCTGCTGCAGGCGAGTGCCTGGAGCACTGGCTTCCTGCCACCCTTAGAGAGAACCACACTGCATTCTGCACTCCTGGCTTCCACCTGGCCCAGTCCCTGCTATTAGGAGCATTTGCGGAGTGAACCAACAGATGAAGATCCCTGCCGCCTGGCTTTGCAAATGTAAATTAATACCACCACAAAGTGTCCTTGTAGGGCAAGGGTGCTGTAGATCCTTCCTGATTCCCGGCTCCATTGCACACAAAGCGTTGCCCCAACAAGGCTCTGTTACCAGTCCATTTCCAGGCTTGAAGCAACTCAAGAATCCCAAAGCAGAAGCAGTGCTAGTACTAGAATTTGATCAAAACTCGGCCTTCCCTGTAGTCATTATTTGCTTTCTCTTCAGGGCATTCACTCGCCTGTTGCTTATAGGAGGCCCAGGCACTTACAGATTCATACGATGGGGGAGTTGCTGGTATCTGAGGTGGATGAATATTGGGAAAGGCCTGATAAGTCCCCACCGGCAATCCATTGAAATCCGACTGTAAGAGGAGAGAGTAACATCAGAGACGCTGCCTCCGATGCACAAGCCTGAGGGCTGCATGAGCTTGTTTTTTTCAAGCTCATAAACAAACAAAAAAAAAGGCAGAGACGCCCAAAGGATGTGTGGTCAGGATTCTCAAGTTTCAGAGACCTACAGCCAAACCTTATTCTTCAAACTACTTAATATAATTCATTGCCTACTAGAGAAAATTCTAATCAGATTTTCTACCCAGATATGATCTTTATCTTCTTGTTGACAAAGGTTTCTCAACTAACAATGAGTGGTTATTACTCACTTTTAGAAAAAGCTACAACAGCAACAGGCCCCTAAAACACCCAAGGAGCCCCACGGAAGGGGCTGTCCTAGCAGCACCCCTCTAGCCTAGGAGAGTGCAGCCTGCGAGCTGCCCAAGGTCTGCTGAAGTCTTTGTCCCGCCAAGGAAGCTTCAGGGAGGACTTAAAATTAAATTGAAAACAGGCTGATATATAAATTAATAATTCTGTACAGCCCACAGATTTTGTGATCAATATCCAGATGGCCCCTGAAAGACAAAAGAGGCTTCCCACCCCTGCTCTCAATTTTCTCTCTTCATCACCTGCCAAAACTTCCGGATCCCCTCATTTTTTCCCTGAGCTAACACTGCATGTTCTTACCGTCAAAACAGTCCTTTCAACCTACAACTCCTGAGTATATTCCCAGAACCCATCTGTGACCTTCTGCGAGATTTCTGAGGTTTCCGTGAAGCTACTTTCTTGAGGAGATCACTCACTGGGCCCTGTAGCAGTGGGTATGAGAAAGGGCGATCACTCACTGGGCCCTGTGGCAGTGGGTATGAGAAAGGAGGGTTTGGATTTGGCATCGGCATCGGCATGGGCATGGGCATGGGCAGCGTTCCATCAGGTCCACCAACTGGTGTGGTGAACCCCCCTCCTCCTCCTCCTCTTCCGGGGCCACCTTTCTTCACATCATCTGTGAATCCAACGTCAATGAGATCTGTCTCAACCCCAGGAGGAGCTTCTGCCTGAAAAGAGAGACAATGTCATGAACCCATGCACAGCACCCTGTTCCCAGGAGATGTAGCAACAGGAAGAGCCCCAGGGGAGTGCACTGGGGAACACCTACGACAGGAGATGCAGGTCCTGCAGAGCCTGGTCGTGGAGCCCCTGTGACTGGAGCCAAGGGGCACAGGCCAGGAATGCCTGCACTGTCCAGTGCCCAGACCCAGGCAGAGCATTCAGCTCAGCAGTCATGGGAGTGCCCAGGCACCAGGACTCTGGAGAGCTGGGGAATGAGTGCTTCCATCCGGGCATGGGTGGTGCTGGACCGCTCACCCCCTAACGGTTCCGTGAGTCCTGCTTGTAGCTGCATCTTTACACTGTAATCCTTTCTCTGCACTATTTGGAACATGGCAGGCACCCAACGAAGGCTTATAAACCACTTAGGTCTCAGAGAAATTAGAATGATTTTCAGAGGGACACAATTCTCTCAAATCCAAAAACTGCAGACACAATAACATTTTCTGTTTGCATCATGGCTTTAGCTTCTCGAAGTCTTGGGAAACGTTCACCTAATCTGATCTTGAGCAGCCTGTGGCAGACACAGGCATCCTTAGTATCAGAAAGGCACTAAATGGACAAGGCTTAACCTTACAACCACAGTCATCAGTTAGTATAAAGAACATGGCAAGTTTTCAAAGGTCGCAATACAGCCTCACTTCCTTAGTACTCCATAATGAACTTACCATGACCACGGAGTCAGGCTCATAGGGAACGTTGTAATTCTTGGCAATTTCAATCAGGTATCTCTCCACCAGGATTTTAGGTGGGGCTTCCACACTCAGTTTGTGCATCAGCTACAAGCCAATGACAGGATTAACAAGCACGTGTATTAACCAACCTAATCCTAGCCTGTCAGATTATTCAAACTTACTCTCATCTTAATAAGAAAATAAAACTGAAGAGGAGGTTCAGAAGTTCAATGATTTTTCCACTGAGGACACCACAGACCCAGCGTCTCCCTCACACTCCCCAGTGACACATGTCCTGGCTGTCACTACAAGCCACACACTGCTTTCCTCATCCGACCTTTCTCCTCAGCTTACTTTCTGCCCTCAAAAAACGTAATGGCAGGCCCGGTGCAGCAGCCTAGCAGCTGAAGTCCTTGCCTTGCAAACACCGAGATCCCATCTGGGTGTCGGTTCTAATCCCGGCAACTCCACTTCCCATTCAGCTCCCTGTTTGTGGCCTGGGAAAGCAGTCGAGGACGGCCCAAAGCCTTGGGACCCTGCACCCACGTGGACTGGCTCAGCTCCGGCCGTTGTGGCCACTTGGGAAGTCAATCAAGAGATGGAAAGTCTTCCTCTCTGTGTATCTGATTTTGCAATAAAAATAAATAAATCTTAAGGGAAAAAAAAAAAAAAGATTTTAACCTTCCATTAAGAAAAAGAAAGCCCAAGGGCAGGAGGGCAGAGGGGCAGCAGCTGACCACAGGGCCAGCTACCCAGACTTTCTCTTCATCTTCACCATGAAAAGTGCACCCCTAGATGAACTCAGCCCGGCTATGATACCCTAAAAACATGAGAGAAGCACCCACACAGCTTCCCTTTTACCACATGTGTTCATTACCCGGTCGTTCACAGTGCCAATCTGGTTCGTCCTACACAACTTGCCATATTCCTTGCTATACTTGGCACAGAGCTGATCAGCAACCTACACAGGAAAAGCATCAATAAGTGAAAAGTGGAAACCACTCCTACAGCATGTCCCAAGCTTTGGCCTGGAACAGTACGCATATTCTTACTACAGAATTTCAAAATCTGAGGGGCGTAAAAACCTGGCAGTACGCAGTAATTTGCTTATCCACCTGTCAAGTGACAACTAAGTGACATGCACCGTTACAAGCATCGTGGGGGTCAACGCTGCGGTGTAGTGAGTTAAGCTCTCACCTGCAATGCTGGCATTCCATATGGGATGACATTGCAGCCATGAAACAAACACTTGGATAAACACAGAAGGTGGGAGGTTACACTGACAACCTTCTGGAAAATGAAACCAAACAGCAGACACACAAAACAACAATCCTGTTGAATCGCATCCCAACAGTCACCACCGCGTTTTTGTGGGGGTGAGCATTTCTTGGTAGTGTCTGCCTCTTCGGCCAGCACCCAAGCTGCCAGAGGCGGCCAGTGGCACACACTGCTCATGGCCACCAACCTGTCCTCAAGCAGCTCGTGACAGCCACTTCACACACACTTAGGAATTAGTGAATGAAACAAAGCATTTGTCACACTGATATTAACCGTACTAGTTTACAGATACAAAAGCCTTTCTATTTGTATGAAGTTAAACAAATAACATAAGAGAACTGGATGTATACAAACTTCACTCCTTAAAAACAACAACAAAACAAACAAAAAAAAACAACTACAAGATTGCTCCATTTTATGATATAAAGCCAGAAGAGGAGGAAGATAAATTTACAAATTTCAAAAGCAGTATAAAAGAGGTGGAAAACAGGAGCCGGTGCAGTAAGCTAATCGTCTGCCTGCCAGCACCGATATCCCACATGGGCGCCGGTTCGTGTCCCGGCAGCTCCACTTCCCATCCAGCTCCCTGCTTGTGGCCTGCGGAAGCAGTGCAGGAAGGCTTAAGTCCTCGCGACCCTGCACCCACATCCAAATTCAGAAGCTCCTGGCATCGGCTTCAGCTTGGCTAGGCTCTGGCTCTTTAAGCCATTTGGGGAGTGAGCCAGTGCTGAGAGAGCCCTCTCTGCCTCTCCCTCTCTCTGTAAATCTGCCTTTCCAATGAACAGATCTTCAAAAACAAAAACAAAACAAAAAGAAGTACAAACACCTAATCAAATGTGCAGAAACAACTGAAAGAAATTCTTCCAATAACTAAAACCTGCAAACCTAACTGAACTGGTTGTACTCACGATTTTCAACTCAGCTACTTCGGACTGGAGTCGAGGAGCCGCCCAGATCAGAGTGGACACAGATTCTGCCAGACCAGAGTCTAGCTCCCTAATTGAGGGGGAAAAAAAACTTAAATTTTTAAAACAAACCAACAAAACTCTGTTCTACCCTTTATATCTTACACTCATTAGTCACTAAAGCTATTTCACAAATCTCACTAGATTTTCATGGTAATTCGAGACTTCCAACCATTTTCAATCCTTATTTTATCTGTAGGGAAACTACGTAACGAGCCCACGTCTGCAAAGTAAGGAGACGACGTTCAAGCCCAGATTCAAACTCAGACCCCGTACTGTCAAGTTATCACCACTGGGATGAGTTCTTCACCGCGGGGGGCGGGGGGGGGAGGACACCCCTGGAGTACGCCCAAGACTCCCCACTGCTACCCCACCCTACTGACATTAACACCTTTTCAAATTCCAAAGGTGACTTAGTTTTTGATTCAGAATCTTACTTCATGGACTGGATGAGACCAAACCGGGCCAGCAGCAGGTCGCAGTACAGCTCCAGGATCTCCATGGCCTCCACCAGGTAGTCCTCCCGGATGATATGCTCCACGCGGATGCGGGCTCGCTCATCCTTCCCCGCAGCCAGGTAGTCTGCGATCTCCTTCCTTGCTTTCTGGGCCAGTTCCGCTAAGACACAAAGCCCGCTCAGTGACTCAGCAGCAGCAGCGGACCACAGCCTGCCCCGCGGCGGAAGAACTCAAACCTCCTACACATGCTAGGTAGTAATCCCGGGGCAAAGCCCGGCCACCTCACCTGCTGTAGAATATCTCACTGACCCACAGCACCACGTGAGAAGTCCAGCTGAGGAGCCATGGGACTAGTCCAGAACTACGGAGGGCAGCACTGCCTTGCTAACCACAGGACTGCCTCCAGAGCCCCTCCCCACGGACACCAAACTGCACATGCTCAAGTTCCTTACTTGGATGCAAAAAAAAAAAATGTGTATTATAAAAACTATGCATGAATTTCAAAATATCCTTCCATTTTTTTCATGAACTTTTTAAAGTACCCATGTATAAACTTGCACAGTATCACATGAAACCCATGAATCCATACACATCTTCATCTACTTCAAAATCCCATCTCCAGGTTACCTATAACATAGAACACAAATGCTAAATAAACAGTTGTTATGATGTATTCATTAGGAAGAGTGAGAAGTAACTGTATGTCCAGCACTAATGCACCTTGTTTGTTCCAAACAGTCTCGAGCCACAGCTGGCTCAACAGCTGAGCACATGTTGCTTTTGCTCCAAAAAAGAGATTCAGTGCAACTGAGCAGTCCCAGGAGGTGGTCCCGAGATGCCCCGGGGACAGCCTGAAAAGTCTAGTTCTGGGGCGCTAGCACCCGGCGATGGACTGCAGGGAGGGAAAGGCAAACAACCATGCGCTACTCACTTTTTTTTTTCTCCAACAGTTTCAGGCGATTTATGACTAATCTCAAATTGACTCGTAAACGCTCAGCTTTAAATCCAGAACCCAGCATGCTGTGCTGCTCTTCCTGGAAAGAGACAATAATGTTTTCAAATCAAAACAAGTTCTTTTTTTTTTTTTCTAAAGATTTATTCATTTTATTACAGCCAGATATACAGAGAGTAGGAGAGACAGAGAGGAAGATCTTCCGTCCGATGATTCACTCCCCAAGTGAGCCGCAACGGGCCAGTGCGCGCCGATCCGAAGCCGGGAACCTGGAACCTCTTCCGGGTCTCCCACGCGGGTGCAGGGTCCCAATCCATTGGGCCGTCCTCGACTGCTTTCCCAGGCCACAAGCAGGGAGCTGGATGGGAAGTGGAGCTGCTGGGATTAGAACCGGCGCCCATATGGGATCCCGGGGCTTTCAAGGCGAGGACTTTAGCCGCTAGGCCACGCCGCCAGGCCCAAAACAAGTTCTTGAATCAACACCATTCAAAGCTACATTATTTGACCTACTACACCAGAGTGCCGTGTTCTTTTAATCCAGGAAAATGACCCATCTACTTCACAATGGTACGCATCACTTTGGCTGTCTAGCAAACTAACTGCAGGAGGATAATCCTGGAAGGCGACCACCGTGCTCCAGCAAGGAGACAGCAGTGGCTCAGACCAGGGTGCTTATCTGCGGTGCTGCTAGAGGCACTGAACTGACAATCTGCTGTGAAGGCAGACCTGAAAAACCTTCGCGGCAAAACAAATGGATACCCAAGTACTGGCCATGGAACGGAGTGCACAAGAGATACTTTCTAGGCCCAGCACAGTAGCCTAATAGCTAAAGTCCTCGCCTTGCACACACCAGGATCCCATGTGGGCACCGGCTCAAATCCCGACGGCCCAACTTCCCATCCAGCTCCCTGCTTGTGGCCTGGGAAAGCAGTCAAGGACGGCCCAAAGCCTTGGGACTTTGCACCCGACTAGGAGACCCAGAACAAGTGCCTGGCTTCTGGCCTCAGATCAGCCTGGCTCCAACCATTGTGGTCACTTGGGGAATGAATCAGTAGACAGAAGATCTTCCTCTGTTCTTCTTTCTTTCTGTAAACTTGACTTACCAATTAAAAATAAAATGAAATAAAGTAAAAATCTTAAAAAAAAAAAAAAAAGGCAGGGCCTGGTGGCGTAGCCTAGTGGCTGAAGTCCTCGCCTTGAATGCACCAGGATCCCATATGGGCGCCGGTTCTAATCCCAGCAGCTCCATTTCCCATCCAGCTCCCTGCTTGTGGCCTGGGAAGGTAGTCGAGGATGGCCCAAAGCCTTGGGATCCTGCACCCATGTGGGAGACCCAGAGGAGGTTCCTGGCTCCTGGCTCCTGGCCCGGGTTCGGCTCAGTGCCGGCTGGTGTGCTCACTCAGGGAGTGAATCATCAGACAGAAGATCTTCCTCTCTGTCTATCCTCCTCTCTGTATATCTGACTATGTAATAAAAATAAAATAAATCTTAAAAAAAAAAAGGTTGCCTTCTGCTTCTACTAAAAAGGGTGGTTATCAACACATTATCAATGGGGTTGACAGAGTGGCACTGCTTGCTAGTCTTCCAGCTGCAGTGTCAGCATTCCATATAACACAGGTTTGAATCACAGCTACTCTACTTTTTCGTTCCAAACATTATTATTTTTTATTTGAATGGCATATTTACAAAGAGAGCAAAAACTCTTCCATCTGCTGGTTCACTCACCAATGATCAATGGTCAGAACTGAGCTGATCCATAGACAGGAACCAGAAGTTTCTGGATCTCAAACACAGGTACAGGGTCTCAAGCACCTGGGCCATCATCCACTACTTCCCCAGGCCGTAAGAAGGTGGGTGAGGAGTAGATCAGCTTGTACCCAAAACAACACCCATATGGGCCCCCAGCACTTGTGAGAGAAGGATCAGACCACTGAGCCATCACACCAGGTTCAGGCTCCTTGCTCGGGAGGCAGAGGAAGGCGGCCCAAGGCGTGGGGCCTCAGCACTCACGTGGGAGACCCAGAGGAAGCTCAGAAGGTTCCAGCTCCAGCGGCCTTTCAGCCAGGAACCAGCAGATGGAAGATCTCTCCCAATCTCTTAGTAATTCTGACTTTTAAGTAACAAAGCTTTAAAAACAAAAGAGGAAGAGAGAGAGAGAGAGAGAGAGTGAGTGTGTCTGTGTGTGAAAAAGAAAAAAACAAAAGGGGAAGGGACCAATGCAAGCTTATTTTTATTATCGTTTTATTTTGAATTTTGAATTAAGTGGTACAATTTCGTACAGGCTAGGATTCCCTCCCAAACTCCCACCCCACCAACGCAAATTTAGACCTGAAGTCAAAATAACCTTATCTTCTTAATTCTTCAAATCCTGCTACTAGGCCTCAAGTTTGGGGAAATGATAATGCCCAATATCACACAATTAACATATAAGCATGTACAAAGAATAACACCAAAGAGTCAGAAGTTCAAGAAAAAAATAATACTCTGTAAAACTGTCCAACAGGGGCCTGGCACAGCAGCCTAGTGGATAAAGTCCTAGCCTTGCAAACACTGGGATCCCATATCGGCACCGGTTCTAATCCCGGCAGCTCCACTTCCCATCCAGCTCCCTGCTTGTGGCCTGGGAAAGCAGTTGAGGACGGCCCAAAGCCTTGGGACCCTGCACCCGCGTGGGAGACCCGGACCAGATCAGCTCTGGCCACTGCAGCCAGAGTGAACCAGCAGATGGAGATCTTTCTGTGTCTCCTTCTGCGTAGCTGCATTTCCAAAACAAACATGCATACATAAGGTAAACAAACATGCTTTACTTAAGGTAAAGCCCCTGTTCTCAAAGGAATGTATCATTTATCTGAAGAAACAGAAGAATCCAGCAACTACAATGCTGTGTAAGAACTCTAACTTGAGAGCAAGCCTTTCTTGTGCCCAAGTAGACATCTGACAATGACTCTGGAAGGGAGGCTCCTGAACCTGGTGGGGAGAGCCTGGGAAGCTGTAAAGTCACCACTGTGAGCAGGACAACACCCTCCAACAGAAAGGTGATCCTGTCTCCAAAAGTGTGAGATCTTTCCTAAGAAAGTGACCCGATACTCTTACAAATCATGGAAGGCACGGTTTTCCAGAAGGAAGAAGGAAGAGCCTAAGTAAGTCCTGAAGGACAAACAAGGTATCTGTGAAGAGAGGCTGTGACTGTCTCCGACACAGGAAGCACCAAAGACAGCAGGAGCCCCAGGAGAGCCACACCTCAGCACTGGCCAAGCACCGCCCTGCCGACCGCCCCTCCTGGCCTCAGCCAGGTCTTCCGCTCGGTGGGCTCGTGCGAGCAACACCAAGCGCTGCGGCAGGCCTGGGGCAGCTGGACCGAGACACCTGCTTGTCTGAAGGCATTCCTCACCAGAGGTGGACCACTACTGCATCTCCACCACCGGGAGCTGCTCGACGTCAGCTGCAGCCAAACAGCAGAATCTAAGCGCAGGGGGTGACATTCTGATACTTGCAATGCCACATCCTACACTGGAGTGCTGGTTCAAGTCCCAGCTGCTCAACTTCCAATCCAGCTTCCTAATAATGCACTTGGGGGCCCAGCGGCGTGGCCTAGCGGCTAAAGTCCTCGCCTCGAAAGCCCCGGGATCCCATATGGGCGCCGGTTCAAATCCCGGCAGCTCCACTTCCCATCCAGCTCCCTGCTTGTGGCCTGGGAAAGCAGTTGAGGACGGCCCAATGGATTGGGACCCTGCACCCGCGTGGGAGACCCGGAAGAAGTTCCAGGTTCCCAGCATCGGATTGGCGCGCACCGGCCCGTTGTGGCTCACTTGGGGAGTGAATCATCAGACGGAAGATCTTCCTCTCTGTCTCTCCTCCTCTCTGTATATTTGACTTTGTAATAAAATAAATAAATCTTTAAAAAAAAATGCATTTGGGCCCCAGCCACCCATGTGGGAGACCCAGATGGAGCTCCTGGCACCTGTCTTCAGCCTGGCCCAGCACTGGTTACCACAGCCATTTTAGACTGAATAAGTTGTCTTGCTTTTTCAGTCAAATGAATAATTTGGTAAATAAATCTTTTCTCAAAAACCTAAGCACATCAAATTCAAAGGCCAAGCAATCAGTCTTAACCATATTATTATTCCCTTTTGGCACGAGTATTTACTGAATGGCTACTACCCTGTAATAAGCACGGCAGATTTACTGGTATGGAAAGAGACAAAGCTGAGCCCAGCACCGTGACGTAGTAGGTTAAGCATCCTCCCAAAGCACCAGCGTTGCACACAGGCTCCACCCAAGTTCTGCCTGTTGCACCTTAGATCCAGCTCCTGCTGCTAGGCCTGGGAAAGCAGCTGACAGCCCAACTCCTTGGTCCCCTGCACCAACAAGGAGATCCAGAGGAAGTTCCTGGATTTAAAGCCACCAAGTTCTTCTCCTCTCTGTATATCTGACTTTCCAACAAAAATAAAATAAATCTTAAAAAAAAGGGAGGGGGGATAAGTAGTACGGTAGCCTAGGGGCTAAAGTCCTCGCCTTGCATACACTGGGATCCCAAATGGGGGCCAGTTCGCATTCCAGCTGTTCTACTTCCCATCCAGCAACCTGCTTGTGACCTGGGAAAGCAGTCAAGGACAGCCCAAAGCCATGGGACCCTGCACCCATGTGGGAGACCCAGAAGAGGCTCCTGGCTCCTGGCTTCAGATCAGCACACCTCCAGCCATTGCAGCCACTTGGGTAGTGATTCAGTGGATGGAAGACCTTCTTCTCTGTCACTCCCTCTCTGTATATCTGACTTTCCAATAAAAATAACTAAATTAAAAAAAAAAAAGCCATCAAGCTCTGGCCACTGTAGCCATCTGGGGAGTAAACCAACAAACGGAAAATCTTTTTTATTTTCCTTCCCCCAAACCCACTTTGTAACTTCACCTTTCAAAAAAAGGGGACAGGGGCCCGGCGGCGTGGCCTAGCGGCTAAAGTCCTCGCCTTGAAAGCCCCGGGATCCCATATGGGCGCCGGTTCTAATCCCGGCAGCTCCACTTCCCATCCAGCTCCCTGCTTGTGGCCTGGGAACAGTCGAGGACGGCCCAATGCATTGGGACACTGCACCCGCGTGGGAGACCCAGAGGAGGTTCCAGGTTCCCGGCATTGGATCAGCGCGCACCGGCCCGTTGCAGCTCACTTGGGGAGTGAATCATCGGACGGAAGATCTTCCTCTCTGTCTCTCCTACTCTCTGTATATCTGGCTGTAATAAAATGAATAAATCTTTTAAAAAAAATTTTAAAAATTAAAAAAAATTACACAAACAGCAAATAGCTGGGTAAACACAACAGGTGGTTCAAGTCTCTTCTAACAGTCTCTGATTTTAAGTGTGTGGAAAAGTAAATGTAAGACAACCACAACACAATGAAGAGGAGCAAAAGCAGCTGTACAATAGGAAGGCTAGTAGTGTTCCAAGAAGTGGAAAAGTACAATAACACCACCACAAGTTGAGAGGGGTGGTGTTGTAGTGTAGCAGCTAAGGCACAGTTTGTAATTCCCACATTCCTATTACAGCGACTAAGAGTGCCACCTCTGCTTCTGATCTAGCTTCCTTTTGGGGTACACCTCAGGAAACAGATGATGGCTTAAGCACATGGGCCAGGCCACCCATGGGGGAGGCCTGGACAGAGTTCCTGGCTCCTAGCTCCAGCCCGGCCTCAGCTGTAGGCTGTAGGGAGAGAATCATCATTCGTCTTTGTAACTCTGCCTTTCTAACAAATACATTTTTAAGAGGGAGTGCATCAAATTCACTAAGAAAATACTGACAATCCAATTGTGAATACACCCGCGCGCCCGCCGCAGCTAACACGACCTCCTCCATCCCAATTGGGAACACACCCAATCACAGATCTTCTAAATGCAAGCAGCAAAAAACCAAATCTCCTTACAGCTGGAGACTTCAATATACTCCCTCAGTAACTGATCACTCCAGCGGATAGAAGCCAGAAAGGACACAGAAGTGACACCAGCTACAGACACTGACCGAACACTGCGCCCAACAATAGAATGAACATGTATAACACACACCATGAAACAAATCTCAGCAAATCAGGAGCTGAATTCAGACCAAAAAATGTCTGTACCCATGTGGAATTAAAAAACAGAAAATCTCCTAGCTCTGAAACATTCCAAGAATGAAAGGCAAAGTCTCGCGGGACAGGTGCTGACATCACAAACATCTGTGGGAGGCGGCTCAAGCCGCACCTCGGGAACCACCGCACCCAGGAAAGGCAAGCTTCAAATCAGTAATCTGAATTTCCACATCAAGCAACCAGAAAGGACAAAAATTAACAACAAAGTAAACAAGACACAAATGCAAATAAAGACAATAGAAAAAATACTAAAAGCAAATGCTAGCTTCTCAAAAGATCAAGCTAATAAGCATACACAACCAAGTGACCAAGAAAAACACGTAAGTATCATGAATGAAACAGAATATCACTACAAATCCCAACAGACATTAAAAAGCTACACAATCAACTTTATAAATGGACAAACCATAGAAACTTAATTTACCAAAACTGACACAAACTATAACCACTACTACAGGGAGTGAATCATAGGACAGAAGATGTTCCTCTCTGTATATCTGACTTTTCAATAAATTTTTTAAAAATATTTATTTATTAAAATAAAACAAAAAATTAAAAAAAAATACAAAAATACAAAAAAAAACAAAAAAGAAAAAAAGAAAAAAACAAAACAAAACAAAAAAAAATTTATTTATTTTTATTGAAAAGTCAGATATACAGAGAGGAGAAGAGACAGAGAGGAAGATCTTCTGATGATTCACTCCCCAAGTGGCCAAAACTGCTGGAGCTGAGCCGATCCAAAGCCAGGAGCCAGGAACTTCTTCCGGGTCTCCCACATGCGTGCAGGGTCCCAAGGCTTTGGGCTGTCCTCGACTGCTTTCCCAGGCTACAAGCAGGGAGCTGGATGGCAAGTGGAGCTGCCGAGATTATAACTGGTGCCTATACGGAATCCCAGTGCATCCAAGGTGAGGACTTTATCTGCTAGGCCATCACACCGGGCCCCCAAAACAAGTTTTAAAAATTAAATCTTTAAACAAAAAATTTCCCAAAGAAAATCCAGATTCAATGAAGCCTCTATGGCAGTTCTCACAGAACAGAGAAAACCAGCACTAACATTACAGGACCTCACAGGTTGTGATATGAAAGTATGTAAAACACTTGGGATGTGCGAATGCTAACAGACTCGGCACACAGTGGTACATGTGCAAGCAGGCACCATGCAGAGGTGTTACCAGGAGCCAGAGCTGTGGTGCAGTGAGTTAAGGTACTGCCTGCAATGCCAGCATCCCACACCAGAACTTGACTGCAGCCCCACCTGCTTGGCTTCCCATGCCTCTCCCTGGTAACACGTCTTGGAAAGCAGTACAAGATGCCTCGAGTATTTGAGTCCTTGCCACTCACACAGGAGACTTAGAGGTCCCAGCTGCTGGCTTCAGCATGGCCCCACTGGGGCTACTGCAGTCATTTGGAAAAGGAACCAGCAGATGGAAGATCTGTCTCTCCCTATTTTTCAAACAAATATATAAAGGTATGTTTGTATCCTCTTCCCCATTTAAAATCTTTACTATCCTGACTCAATCTCACTGAAGAACTGGATTTCTTACATGCCTCTGAAACCCCCATATGACCTGGCAGTGTTTTACATAAAGCTTCAGTCATATGTTATACAACGAATGTGGAAAATTTAAATAATATGTCTTAATTGACTAATATGACTAGCTAGCTTTATCGTAGACGTAAGGAAAACAAATTGCAAAACTTTTGTTAAGTATTGAGGAATTTCAACTCTTATTCAACAAATGGCTATGCTACAAAAACAATCTAGTTACTAAGTTAATAACAATGAAATACAGAAAATGACTAGGGACATGTCCGAAACAATTATCTATATATAAGACAAATCATTAGACTGAAAACTAGTTTAATATAAAAGACTTGTTCAGTCACTCTATCAGAATTTGAACTTGTGTTTCCAAAGCTAACTTCAATTCCATCAAATGTGATTGGGAAAATTAACTTTAGGGATTATAACCTAAATGTTAATAAAATATTCTGGTCAACATAACACACACACACAAATACTCTGGTGTGTGCACAAATGCCATCTATATACAGAAATACATTACATACATGGCATTAATATTGAATACCTAACCTAAGGTCCCTTGGTAATGCAGAAGTTATTTTTAAAATCTCTGCATGCTTCAACATCTTCGCTGTATTTCATTTTCTCATAAAGCTTCTGTCGAGGGCTACTCTACCAGGTACTGTGCTAGCCTCTTCAGATAACAGCTCTTCACAGAGCTCACAATCTAATGGGAATGACATGAAAACACCTGTAAGACAATCAGCTGCAGCATCAAATTCAGAAAAGGATTCAGCAGCAAGGCTACAGTCCTAGCTCTCCAAATCCTACCTTGTCTATGCACTGAAATACATCACTACTTTTATGAGCCTCACACATGGGTGAGCAAGTCCATTTGCCCTTTTTCCTTTTCAGTATCTGTTGACTGGAAAGGCAGAGGAAGAGAGGGAGAGACAGGTCTATCCTCTGATTCACTCCTCCAGCAGGCTCAGCAGTGCCAGGAACTCCACGCTGGTCTCCCACACGGACCCGCCTTCCAAGGCCTTCCTAGGCATGTCAGCAGGAAGCTGAACAGGAAGCCTAGCAGCCGGGACTGGAATGGCGCTCGGACATAGGATCCTGCCCTGAATCAGTGGCTTCTCCTGCACTGCTACAACACCGGCTCCTCAGACGCCCCGACTCCTGACACAACAAATCCAACCAGAGCCTCTTGCATCAGTCAGCTCACTGAGCCTTCTGGAGCCTAATGCATCCACTCTGCAGCAGCGGTGTAAAATCAGACAATCCAGCTTACCTGGGAGCAGAACCGTTACCAGAGATGGTTAATCTCTATCCTAAGTAACTGAAAATAGCAAAAAGCTAGCCTGTCCCAACTCAGTATGCTGCTCCAAAAGAACCAAGGGGGGAGGGGAGACAACACAGCCCATGGGGCTACAGAGACAGTCTGCAAGAAATACCTCTGGTTCTGAGCCTTGCTTATCCTGCAGTTTTCCTTATGAAGTGATAGGAACAGATCTAGCACACCATGGCAGGGCAGTTACAAGGATGTGACACAAGAACAGAAACACACAAGGGGCCAGCAAACACTCCCAGGAGAATACTGTCAGTCCCTTTGTGGCATCTCATACACAAGCTGCCAGGAAGCTAACTGCATCTTTACACTAAACATGTAATCAAATCTCCACTAGTCAAACAAATCAAGATTGAAAATTTAATGAGCTTCAACTGAACTTGAACTGTGGTTATGCAACAAGGTGGAGGAATCCACCATGGGGGGAGAGTGTGGGGAGGGGTGGGGAGAATCCAAGTACCTATGAAACTGTGTCACATAATACAATGTAATTAATGAATAAATTAAAAAAAAGAAAATTTAATGAGCGCTCGCTTCAGCAGCACATACACTAATTAATTAGCATGGCCCCTGCACATGGATGACAGGCAAATTCATGAACTGTTCTAGATTTTAAAAAGAAAAAAAAAAGTGAACGAAAAACTACAGACTTGGAAGCCAGCACTGTGGCTTAGCAAGTAAAGCCGCCACCTGAACCCTGCAGTGCAAGGCATCCCAAATGGGTACCTGTTCAAATCTGGACCCCTCTGCTAATGCACCTGGGAAAGCAGCGAATGACAGCCCCCATGGGGGATCAGGAAGCCGCTCCTGGCTCCTTTATGGCCAGTCCTAGCTATTCAATCATCTGCGGAAGGCACAAGTGGATGGAAGAAGGATCTTTCTCGCCCTGATCCTGTCTCCTGTCTTCCAAATAAATAAGACTCCATGACCACCTATAACAGCATCTGTCACACACACACACACACACGGGCTGGCACGTTGGCTCAACTGGCTAATCCTCCACCTGCAAGAGCAGGGATCCCATATGGGTACCAGCTCATGTCCCAGCTGCTCCACCTTCTTTTATAAAAAAGATGTATTATTATTATTATTATTACTATTATTATTGGAAAGTCAGATATACAGAGTAGGAGAGACAGAGAAGAAGATCCTCCATCCATCAATCAATCCACTCCCAAGTGGCCGCAACAGCCAAAGCTGAGCTGAGTCAATCTGGAGCCAGGAACCTTCCCAGAATCCCCCATGTGGGTGCAGGGTCCCAAGGATTTGGGCCAACCTCAACTGCCCCCTCAAGGTCACAAGCAGCGAGCTGGATGGCAAGCGGAACTGCCAGGACTAGAACCAGCGCCCAGAACGCAAGGCAAGGAACCCAGCTGCTAAGCCACAGCGCTGGGCCCCCTGCTGCTCCACTTTCAAACCAGTTTTCTCTTGTCCCCAGCGCTTCCCAAGGGGAGGATTTAGCCAACTACTCCATCATGTCAGGCCCCTGAAACAATTTCTTTCTGTGTTCCAGTAGGTCATATATAATTGAAATTTGACTCTGATTAACAGAATGAGAGCTTAGATTCAGCAGATCACAGAGCTAGGAACTCCAAACTTCCTGAACATTTAGAAGCCCAGAGGTGCAGGAACAGAGAAAGAACAACCATTTGGACAAAATAACGCTGCTCATATTTCACTGGACAAAATAAGACGCTTAGATTCCAGGCACATTAAGACTCAGGTTCCAGCTTCCCTCAGATGGTGACGTCAAGGCAACCCAGTCCTGGTTGTGACCAGCATTTGGGGAGAGAACCAAGGGATGGAAAATCTGCCTGCCTTTCCAAGTAATGAAAACAGATTTTTTTAAAGTGAAAAGATTCAAGAAAACGGACAACTGTACACTATAACACCAACACAACGGTTCCAAAGCACCCTTATGTTTGTTAACACTCCTCCCGCACCTTCCCATCCCAGCATACATAGTTCCGAGAAAGTTCCCCAGGAACCATGGGTTTGCAGACACAAGAGTCAAAAAAGGTTTTTACTTGGGGCTGGGGAGGATGACAAATACATAAACATAAGCCAACGACTATTTCAGTAAACTTCGAGCACACATAATGAGAAGTAGTTGGGAAGGATTTCAATACACAAATATAAATATATATATATATATGTATATATATATATATATATAATTTGAAAAAACAAAATTGCAATTGTCCCGAAGAGCTTTTTGAGACCAGACACGAAGCTCCTCGTTTCGCAGGGCGAAGCTGGCTTTTATTCTCCTAATTACCGTGTTCCCTAATAATAAAAGGCTGGTCCCGTGCCGGGTGCAAGTCCCGCAGGTGAGTTCCAAGCCCTCTTCCTGTAGCGCCAGCACCCCGAAAGTAAGATGAGCGCTGGGAAAACCAAACAAGGGGTCCTCACCGCCTACTTGCGGGGTCCGCCGAAGCGGGCAGGGGCTGTCAGCTCTCTGGCAAACAATACAAGGGGTCAATAAATGCCTGCAGCCAAAGGAGGCCCACGTCCGGGTCGAGTCCCCGCCCCCCCAAAAAAAACAGCCCAGGAGGCCCCGGACTCTCTGGCGGGACTGCAAACACCAAATTTCCCGAAAAGCCTCCTCTAGTCGGACACCGGGGAGAGCCCCCGCCGGGGGTGGGGCGTTCCCGCCCCAGGGAAGAGACGCTCTGGGCACGGAGAACAGGGGAAACGGTGCGTGGGCCCGAGGGAGCAGGACCAGCCGCAGCCAGGCCGCCGCCGGCCCTGCCACGCCCCCTCAGGCCCAGCCTGGGGTCCCCCCGGGGCTGACACCACCCCCGAACCTCCAAGAACCTTCCCTTTTCTCATTTGACACATCCAGGGCGTTTTGAACTCCGGATTCTCGCGCCAGCCGGGACCGCTACATCCAGGAGGCAGTTCGAAGAGGCGGATAAGAGACCCAGGCCTCTGCTACACTCACCGGGCCGACTCGAGCAGTGAATGCGGCAGACGCAGACTTCGGGAACACCGCTCAGCATCCAAAATGGCGGCTCGTGGGCCTCAGTGCCGCCAGTCCTGGCGGAAGGATCCAACAGCCCGAACTAGCCGCGCCTTCCAGCGCAGGGATTGGCTGCGCCCGGCTGCTGCCGGAAGCCACGCGCCAAGGACTTCGGGCTTCCTCCCTGGGGATCCGGCGCGGCCAGGGACTACTTCCTGCGGCGGAGGAAAAAGCCGTCACGCGCCGTTGGTCGCGCCTACTGAGTCACCTGCCTGCGGGCACACCCTGAACTTCACCCTGGGCGCGGGCAAGGGTGGGCGGGGATGGCTTCTGATCCCACTCTGTGTCCGGTACCCCGGAAATGCCAGTTCTAATGACGACCTGAGTGCCAGTTCCTCCTGAGATGTGTTCCCTTTGGCTCTCGCTGCTTCACCTGAGCGGGGACTGGGACGCGATTGGCTGGCCCCGTCGTGGAGCAGCCCCGCGAGTGCCGACCGTTCGCCCCGGTTTACCCGGCGTTCCCTCCACGTCACAGTCTCGGTTTCAGCCTGCAGACTTGATTCACCTGGTCTTCCTCTAAACCTTGATGAACGCTTTTAGCCGGAATCCCTCCAGCCTGTGGCGAAACTTGAAAACCGCTCTCTGGGCTTAGCTTGGAAGGGGCTTCCTAGAGCAGGTGAAATCGTGGTTTGCTAAATTATGCTGTAGAGCCTTAGGATAAGAACAGAGCGTGCTGCACATTCCTATAGGTTTATGTGAAATTACAAATATTCTTTATAACCGATTGCACCAGGTCCTAGTACTTCAAAATACTAAGCTCAATTGGCTCAATTGGCTGAACCGGCTAAATCCTCCCCTTGCAAGCGCCGGGATCCTACATGGGTCCCAGTTCGTATCCAAGCGATCTCACTTCCTTTCCAGCTCCCTGCTTATGGCCCTGGGAAAGCAATTGAGGATGGCCCAAAGCCTTGGAGCCCTGCACTCCTGTGGGAGAGCTGGAAGAGGCTCCTGATTTTAAATGGGCTCAGCAACACTAATATGTGTGGATCTTGTTGAGATGTTCCCACATACACACCAGTTTTCAAACTTTTTTTTAATAATGGGGGAAATCAGATAATGGATGAAGTATCATAACTCCAGAAACACAACAAACCACACATACAGCTGAGATGATGAGGAGTGACACCAAGTCTCACCTCTGCCCCTTTGTCTTTCAGTGCCCCTGCACAACTGCAGCAGTCATTGTCACTTGGTCCTGGGCCTTTGTGGAAGCTGCATCTCTTTTGCCTTCATTTCTTCAACTGGACAATGAGAATACCACCTACCCTACTGCATTTGGTGTGAGGATTAAATGTGATAACTTATGAAAAATACTTGGAAAATTGTGATCATGTTCAATGCCATTTTTTCAAGATTTGTTTATTTTTATTGGAGAGGCAGATTTATAGAAAGGACAGACAGAGAAAACGATTCTCCACCTGCTGGTTCACTATGGCCTCGATGGTTGAGTCAACCCAAAACCAGGCGCCAGGAGCTTCTTCTGGCTGCCCGAAAACAGATGCAGGGTCCCAAGGCTTTGGGCCATCCTCGACTGCCTTCCCAGGCCACAAGCAGGGAGCTGTTTGGGAAGTGGAGCAGCCAGGACACGAACTGGCACTCATATGGGATCCCAACAGTTGCAAAGCAAGGATTTAGCCACTAGCCGTGGCACTGGGCCAGTTCAATGTTGTTAGGATCTTTCCAGTAATGTCAACATGTAAAACAAGTACCTGCCTAAAAAGAAAAAAAAAAAAAAAAACTTGAAGTTGCATACTAGGTTTCTGAGGCTAAAATTGCCTCCAGGTCTATATCTTGGAAATTGTCTCATATGAGTGGTTATCAGACATTCTCATTCTTTGAGAGGGCTTAATATTCCATTGTTCAGGTCTATGGTAACCCAATTTCTTTTTAAAGATTTATTTTTATCGCAAAGTCAGATATATACAAAGACAGAGAGGAAGATCTTCCGTCCGATGATTCACTCCCCAAGTAACCACAACGGCTGGAGCTGCACTGATCCAAAGCCAGGAACCAGAAACTTCTTCTGTACCCATATGGGTACAGGGTGCCAAGGCTTTGGTCCGTCCTTGACTGCTTTCCCAGGCCACAAGCAGGGGAGCTGGGTGGGAAGTGGTATTGCCAGGATTAGAACCGGTGCCCATATGGGATCCCTGGGTGCGTTCAAGGCGAGGACTTTGGCCACTAGGCCACCGCGCCAGGCCCGTGTACCCTAATTTTTAAGATTTTGTTCTGATGGATATGTAGTTTTATTTATTTATTTCTTGATTCTGTGAACCATGTAATGATGACTAGTATTTGCCTGCATGAATTTTACCCATTGCACGAATTCCCAGAAGTAGAACTGGGTCAAAGACTAAGTACATTTTAAAAAATTCTGACAGATATTGCTAAATCTCCCTTCAAAGAGGAAGTATCTATTTACACAACTGACTGTTACGAGTTTCTCTTTCCGCATGCCATCACACAGCAAGTTCAGGTGACATGGGGGTCCTGTGACAATTTTCCAACTCTGTTCAAACCATGAAAGAAAGATCAGCTCCAAATGTCAGACAAGCCTAAGCCAGTTCAAGCTGACATGAGTGCGCTGAGAGGCACTGCTTCCTGCACCAGCAGCCATCATTGCATGTGCTCTGGATTTTCTGCCAAAATGGAACCATGTCCTGTAAAAGATCAACTGAGAATGGAAGCACAGCCAGTCAGTCACTCAGAACAGTAAGCCAGTGCCTCTGCCTCCGGCTCAACAGGCCGCTTCCATTCAGAAGCTGAACTGAAAACAGACATGGAAAAAAGAGAAGTAACTCACACTGGTTTACCTGAAAATCCTGCTTTGCTGATAGGACAGAAATGAACACCGAACATCTTTGATTAACTAGCCAGGCACTTTTTTTTAAATATTTATTTTTATTGGAAAGGCAGATTTACAGAGTTAAGGAAAAAACAGAGATCTTCCATCTGATGGTTCACCCACACGGGTGCAGGGCCCCAAGGCTCTGGGCCGTCCTCAGCTGCTTTGCCAGGCCACAGGCAGGGAGCTGGATGGGAAGTGGAAATGCTGGGATTAGAACCAGCGACCATATCAGATTCTGGCGCATGCACAGCGAGGACTTTAACCACTAGGCTACTGTACCAGGTCCTTTTTAAAAAGATTTATTTATTTTTTTACTGGAAAGTCAGATATACAGGGAGGAGGACAGAAAGATCTTCTGTCCGATGATTCATTCCCCAAGTGGCCATAACGATTGGAGCTCAGCCAATCTGAAGCCAGGAGCCAGAAAATTCCTCCAGGTCTTCCACACTGGTACAGGATCCCAAGGCTTTGGGCTGTCCTCCAGTGCTTTCCCAGGCACAAGCAGGGAGCTGGATGGGAAGTGGAGCTGCTGGGACACGAACTGGCACCAATATGGGATCCTAGCACATGCAAGGTGAGGACTTTTGTCGCTAGGCTACTGTTCTGGGCTCCCAGGTACTTTATTTATACAAATTATACAAATTTATTTATACAATATATTTATACGATTTAAGCAAATTATATATGTGTGTATACATGTATATATATATATATTTATATATATATAAAAGTAATATTGTATTTGAAACTCAACAGAATAAAAGTTTATCAGTAGCAGGTCTGTATGCCAAAATGAGTCAGGCCTGTTGTGTGTAGTCCTTCAGCTAAAAATGGTTTTCCTATTGTTAACGAGATCAGAGAAAAAATAAATATGTGACAGTGACCTTATATTGCACACAAAGCCTAAAATATTCACCATCTTGGGGCCAGCATGGTGGCACATCAGTTTAATCCCCCACTTGGGGCAGTAGCATTGCTTATGGGCACCAGTTGGAGTTCAGTTACTCCACTTCTGGTCCGGCTCCCTGCGTGTAGCCTGGGAAAGCAGTAGAAGATGACACAAAGCCTTAGGACCTGCACCTGCATGGGAGACCCAGGAGAAGTTTGGCTCTTGGCTTTAGATTGGCTCAGCTCTGGCCGTTGCAGCCACTTGGGGAGGGAACCAACAGATGCAAACACTTTCTCTCTCTCTAAAGCTGCCTTTCCAATGAAAATAAATAAATCTTTAAATCACCTTTTTTTTTAAACATGCATGGCCATCAATCAGTTTTCGGGCGATGCTTTTTGAGAACCACCCCAATAAATCACAAGCTTCTCTCCCCCATCCTGGCCAAAGTCCCCAGAGCACAGCGATTTCAGGCCTGGGAAGAGGGCCAGCCCAGCAAAACTGGGCAGGTGGAGGCTTAGCACAGAGCAGATGGCGTCAGGCCTGGCAGAGCTTATGTTATTCCCACCACAGAGAGACTTAGAGAAAGGTACAGGGACTGAACAAGTGTTAGGTATGAGAAATGGGGGCTAACACCAAAACAAACAAACAAAAAAACCATGTAAGAGAGAAGGAGCCAGAAAGACAGCCATTGTTCTCACCGTGTGCCATGCACCATTGTGAGCACCATGTGACAATACTTCATGACCAGACAGAGCCTAGGTCAGGAGTGCTAGTTGGCTGACAGTCACCAATTAGTGTAGCTGGGATATGAACTGGCAGCCATAAGCTCCATTTCTGATCCAGCTTTCTGCTTATGGCCTGGAAAGCATCAGAGATGGCCCGTGTCCTTGGGACCCTGCACGCACAGGGAGACTCCAGGAGCTCCTGGTTGTGGACCCGTCCAGCTCTGGCCATTGACAGCAGATGGGCGTACTCTCTGTTTCCTATATAACTCTGCTATTCAAATAAAAATAGGTATTTCTAAATAGTTGATAGAAATTTGTATTATGGAAAAGCAGGAATTTCACAGTATTTTAAACCAAAATAAGCTCTTAATTTCATTTTTTGTGAATATATTCAAGTACTCCCATACTGTCTACACATCTATTTTTCCATAATAAATCAAATTCCTGGTTTTATTTTTAATGTGTGTTTGTTGTGTTTATCAATAATGGAAAAAAATCCCTTAAACCATATCATTCTGATTTGCATTTGTATAAAACATCAAAAGAGTTCTCAAGTAAAGCTATTTTCACAACATTCATCATCTTTATAATCACGCCCCGGGAACCATGGTTTTGGGGATCTAACACTCTGGCATAGCAGGTAGAGCCACCCCTTGCCTTGCTGGCAGCTCCACTTCCCATCCAGCTCCCTGCTAAGGAGCCTGGACAGCAGTGGAGGACGGCCCAAGGTTGTGGGCCCCTGTACTATTTCTCTCTCTCTCTCTCTCTAATTCTCCTTATTCCAAATAAATTAAATCTTCAAAACAAGATAGAGTATCTGGGACAAATGTGTGGTGCCACGTTTAGAACCCAGTTTGGTCTGCCTCATCCAGGATCTCGGTGCCCGGCTTCCAGGGTCAGTTGTACTGTCAGCTTCCTGCCAGTGCACACCCCAGGGAGAAGCAGGTAAGGGCTCAAGTACCTGCCAACCACACTGGAAATTCAGATTAACTGCTAGGTTCTTGGTTTTGGCTTAGCCCTGCAGTAGAAAGGCGATACTTTGCGCTCTCTCTCTCTCTCTCTCATTCTCCACCTTTCAAATAAAATAAAATTAATTCAACCAATCAATCAATCAATAAGAGATTCTTCTTATGGACCATCTGATGGAACCTGGTGCAATAGCCTAGTGGCTAAATCCTTGTCTCACAAGCACCAGGATCCCATGTGAGCATTAGGCCATGTTCCACCTGCTCCACTTCCCATCCAGCTCCCTGCTTGTGGCCTGGGAAAGCAGCTGAGGATGATCCAAACCCTTGGGAACCTGTACCAGTGTGCGAGACCCAAAAGAGGCTCCTGGCTCCTGGCTTCAGATCAGCTCAGTTGTGGCTGTTGTAGCCACTTGGGGAGTGAATCAGTGTATGGAAGATGTTTCTCTCTGTATCTCCTTCTCTCTATAAATCTGCCTTTCCAATAAAGAATGAAACTTAAAAATGTTTTTTAAAAAGAACTTTATGATGGTGACATAAGAATAGACAAGGTCAATGGAACAGAAATAGGAATCCAGAAATCAATTCACACATTTATGGCCAATGGATGTTTAACATGCCTATTAAGGCCACTTAGTGGGCCCGGTAAAGTAGCCTAGTAGCTAAAGTCCTCACCTTGCATGTGCTAGGATCCCATATGGGCACCAATTCATATCCTGATTGCTCCACTTCCCATCCAGCTCCCTCCTTGTGGTCTGGGAAAAGCAGTAGAGGACAACCCAAAACCTTGGGACCCTGTACCAGCTTGGGAGACCTGGAAGAAGCTCCTGGCTTTGGATTAGTTCAGCTCCAGCTGTTGTGACCACTTGAGGAATGAATCAGTAGACAGGAGATCTTTCTGTATCTCCTTCTGTCTATAAATCTGATTTCCAATAAAAATAAACAAATCTTTTTAAAAAAAATGAATAGTGTTGGGTTGATATGCCATACTCAGTACAAAAACAATAGAAAGAAAGAAAGAAAGAAAGAAAGAAAGAAAGAAAGAAAGAAAGAAAGAAAGAAAGAAAGAGAGAGAGAAAGAAAGACAGACAGACAAACACTTAGGGGAAGATGAGTTTCACCAAGTGTAGGTAAAAGAAGCAACCCGATCCCTTCTTCCTCACCTCACACCATATACAAACACTGACTCAAAAAGGGATCAACTTTCTGATTTAAGAGCTACGCTTACAAGATACTTCAGAGAAAGCATAGATGTAAATACTCACAACTAGGCAGCAGTTTCACATAACACACCCAAAGAAAAACAGGTGCATTGAACTTCATATTAATTAAAACTTTTGGTCCTTCAAGGACATTATCAAAGAAGTGGCAACTCACAGATGGGAAGCCATGTTTGCAAGTCACGTATCTGATATTGGAACACACTAGAAAGACAAAAAGGAAGCAAGTACTGTGGCCTGGAGGGCTAAGCCAACCTTTGCAATGCCTACATCCCACTAGTTAAGTCTTGGTTACTCCAGGCGTCTGATTAAGCTATGTACTAACATGCTAGAGAAGCAAACAATGATGGGCAAGAACTGGGGATGCTGCCACCCACGTGAGCATCCATGTGATCTTGGCACCAGTCATGCAGATTGGTGAGTGAACTAGCAGATGGAAGTTCTCTCTCTTTCCTGCCCTTCTCTCTCTTTCCTTCAAATTAATTAATAAATCTTTTAAAAGAGACAACCCAACTTTAAGATGAGCATGTTTGGACATTCTCCAAAGGACCAGTGATAACCATACAATGCAGTAGTTAGGTTTTACTACTTACCACTCACAGGGAAGACCAGAATTGAGTTCCAGATCCACTGGTTCAGCGGGCTTTCCAGTGGATGGAAGATCTCTGTCTGTCTCTCTTTACCTTTCAAATAATGAAATGAAACTTTAAAAATAACAAGCATGGTCAACAGCCTTGGTCATCAGGAAAACGCAGATCAAAACTCCAGTAAGTGAGGACTTATATCCACTTTGATGTTGGTAATGAAAAAGGCAAGAAATACTGACTCAGTGTGGAGAAGTTCAAACCATTCTACATTGTATCAGGACTTTAAACTGTTGCAGCCACTTTGGAAACCAGTTTACAGTGCCTCAAGAAGTTTATCAGAGTTACTATTTGACCCAACAATTGCACTGGTAGGTACCTGTACACAACCCAGCAAATTGAAACCTAAGTTCACCAACCTGGCTCCGTAACCTAGCAGCTAAAGTCCTCCCTCTGAATGCACTAGATTCCATGTGGTCACTGGTTCTAATCCCAGCAGCCCCACTTCCCATCCAGCTCCCTGCCTGTGGCCTGGGAACACAGTGCAGGATAGCCCAATGCCTTGGGACCCTGCACCCACATGGAAGAGGCTCTGGATTCCTGAACTGAATCATCAGATCAAAAATCTTCCTCTCTGTATATCTGACTTTCCAATAAAAATAAATAAATCTTTAAAATAAAACAAAAAATAAGAAGGAAACCTAAGTTCCCACACAACAAGTGAACACAAAAGGGCAGGTGGTTGAGGCAGCGAGGTGAGATGCTAGTTGGAGCACACACTTCTTAGACAGCTACATCTGGGACTCGGTCAGCTCCACTTCCAAATCCAGTTTCCTGCTAATGTGCCTGCGTCCACAGAGGAGATCTGGATTGAGTTTCAGGAGTGTTCCAACTCTCTTTCCCAGTCCCTAAAAAATAGACATATTTTTTAAAGTGAGGGTGAAAAAATTATACGTAAAAATTCTTGGGGCTGGCTCTGTGGTTTGACAGGCTAAGCTGTGGCACTGGCATCCCATATAGGTGCTGGCTTGAGTCCCGGCTGCTCCACTCTCAATTCAGTTCCCTGCTAATATGCCTGGGAAATCAGTGGAGTAAGGCCCAAGTACTTGGTTTCTGCACTTATGTGGAAGACCTGAAGGAAACACCTAACTTGCAGACTCAGACCAGCCCAGCTCCAGCCGTTGAGGCCATTTGTGGGAGTCAACCAGTGGACGGAAGACCTCTCTCTGTATCTCTCCTTCACTCCCTCTGCTGCCTTTCAAATAAAAATTAATAAATCATTTTTGAAACATCTGTTAGGGGCCTGTGCCATGGGATAACAAGTTCAGCCTCAGCCAGTGACACCGGCATTCAATATAGGCACTGTTTTGAGTTTTGGCTGCTTCACTTCCGATCCAGCTCCCTGCTAATGCATGGAGGGGAAAGCACCAGAGAATGGTCCAAGTTCCTGAGTCCTTGTAACCACATGGGAGACATGGAAGAAGCTTCTGGCTTCAGACCACCCTAGTTCTGGCCATTATAGTCACTGTAGTCCTCTCTCTGCCTTTCAAATAAATCTTTTCTTAATATTTATTTTTTATTTTTATTGCAAAGTCAGATATACAGAGAGGAGGAGAAACAGAGAGGAAGACCTTCCGTCCGCTGATTCACTCCCAAATGAGCGCAACGGCCGTTGCTGCGCAGATCCAAAGCCAGGAGCCAGGAACCTCCTCCAGGTCTCCAACGCGAGTGCAGGGTCCCAAGGCATTGGGCCATCCTCTACTGCTTTCTCAGGCTAAAAGCAGGGAGCTAGATGGAAAGCAGAGCTGCCAGGATTGGAACCAACAACCACATGGGATCTTGGTGTGCTCAAGTCGAGGACTTTAGCCGCGAGGCTACTACACCAGGCCCCCAAAATAAATATTTTAAAAAGCCTTTTTTTCTGGACCTGGCGCTGTAGCATAGTGGTTCTAATCCCGGCAGCCCCGCTTCCCATCCAGCTCCCTGCTTGTGGTAAAAGCAGTCGAGAACGGGCCAAAGCCTTGGGACACTGCACCCACGAGGGAGACCAGGAATAAGGTCCTGGCTCCTGGCTTCAGATTGGCTCAGCTCCAGCCATTGCAGCCACTTGGGGAGTGGATCATTGGAAAAGAAGATCTTCCTGTCTGTCTCTCCTCCTCTCTCTGTATCTGCCTTTCTAATAAAAAATCTTTTTTTAAAAGAGCCTCTTTTCTATTTTGTAGATCATTTTACTTGAAAGAGAGAGACAAAGATCTTCCATCTCCATCTACTGGTCGCTAGCCATGAGCCAGGAGCTTCTTCTGGGTTTTCCCTGTGGGTACAGGATCCCAAGGACCTAAGCCAACTTCTGCTGCTTTCTCAGGTCGTTGGCAGGGAGCACAACTGGAAGTAGGGTAGCTGGGACTAGAACTGGCATCCATGAGATGCTAGCACAGCAAACAGAGGAATAGCTTGCTGTGCCACTGTGCTGGTCCCTCAAAAAATATTTTACACTAAGAACAAATTTAGGGGTCCAGCGCCGTGGCCTAGCGGCTGAAGTCCTCGCCTGGAACGCCAGGATCCCATATGGGCGCCGGTTCTAATCCCGGCAGCTCCACTTCCCATCAAGCTCCCTGCTTGTGGCCTGGGAAAGCAGTCGAGGACGGCCCAATGCTTTGGGACCCTGCACCTTTGTGGGAGACCCAGAAAGAAGTTCCTGGCTCCTGGCTCCAGGTCAGAACAGCACCAGCAGTTGTGCTCACTTGGGGAGTGAGACATCGGATGGAAGATCCTCTCTATCTCTCCTTCTCTCTGTATATCTGACTTTGTAATAAAAAAAAAATAAATCTTTAAGAAGAACAAATTTAGGCTGGAGCATAGGAAATATAAGTAAATTTCTTATTGTAATATGTTTTGATTATAACCCCGAGTAACCCTGGGTTACTTATAACCCTGGGTTATCAGAACAGCATGCATTAGTCTCTATTTGCAATTCTAGGAAGCAGAACAAGCTTCCTAGATCTATATAGTACCTTAGTAAAGGAGCCAAGAAATTTCACTGCAGGCTAACTTCATCTGTTGAAAATGTCAATTAACTGGGCTAGTGTCATGGCAAAGTAGGCTAAGCCTCCACCCACAGTGCCAGTATCTTATGTGGGCAGAGGTTCTTGTCCCAGCTGTTCCACTTCCAATCCAGCTCTTCTGAGAAAGCAGAGAACAGCCAAGTGCTTGGGTCCCTGCACCACTGCAGAAAACTTGGAAGAAGCTCCTAGCTCCTAGCTCTGGCCATTGTGGCCATTTGCGGAGTGAACCAGTACATGGAAGACATACTCTCTCTTCTTTCTCTCTGTCCTTGTTTCTATAAATCTGCCTTTCAAATAAATAAATATTAAAAAAAGAAAATAAAGTGTCAACTAAGAAACTTTAAAGTGAGGAAGGTCAAAACAAGAATGCTATATGCAGGGGTCAGTGTTGCGGCTGAGTTAGTTAAGCTACTGTGAGACCAGCATCCCACCGGTTTGTGTCCCGGCTGTTCCACTCCCGATTCAGCTCTCTGCTTATGGTCTGGGAAAACAGGCAAGTATGGCCCAAATCCTTGGGCCCCTTTTCCCACTCAGGAGTCCCTGGTGGAGTTCTCAGCTCTTGGCTTTCCTTCCTCCTTGCTTTGAGGGTTGTGACCATGTATGGAGGAAACCAGGAGGACAGATTTGTTTCTCCCTTTGACTGTAACTTTGCCTTTCCAATAAATGCATAAATATTTTTTCAAGTGCTTTATGCAGATACCAGGACCTGAATCCTTCAGCAGCAGGGTCAGCACTCTCATAAGCCCTGTGTGCTGGCCCCAAGTCAGCGGGCTGGCCCCTGAGGCTGCTCCTCCAGGCGCGGCCCACCTTCCCACCGCATCCGTCACCTTTCCACAGGGTGCGCCGAGGGTTCAGCCCTAAGACGGACGTGCAGGAAAGGAAAGGGGAAGACAACAGCAGGTGGCAGGATTGGGAAGCTGCGCCCAGACACCCCCAACTTTCCCCAAATACCCAGGAAGCGACAGCAGCTACCTTCAATACCCTTCCCCCAAGGATGCAGGTTTTTTGAGCTGGGAATACCCAGAAGAAATCTAAAGATCTCCCACCCCACCCCCAGTCTTGATCAGGGACCTCGGCGACCCGGGTGCTCCACAGCTCGGGAGCTGCGACGCAGGCGGGGACCCACGAGGAGGCTGGGCTGAGGCCAATGGGAGCCTGTGGTGGAGCTGCGGCTTTTGTGGCTCTGCTCGATGGTGCGGTCGGAAACCAGCGTCGGCGCCTACTAGAGGGTTTGGGGCGACCCAGGGGCTGACAGGGCCCCAGGCAGGAGCGCGGGGCTCGGTGGTCTGGGGGCTGGCAGACACAGGAAAGGGTCCCGCTCCGTGCAGCCTCCCGCACCCGGCGGTGGATGCTCCCTCAAGCTCCGCCTCCTCGGACCCTCGCCCCCAGGCCCCACCCCCAGAGCCCGAGGAGCGGGGAAGGGGGGACCCGGCAGCAAAGGGGGTGGGGGGGAGGGGAGGCGCTCGTGCACGCGCCCTGCTCGCGGCCGGTGCGCGAGTCGCGCGCTCCCGCCGCCCGCGTCGCCATCTTTTTTCCCCCTCCGTCCGTCTGTCTGCCGTTGGCTTTGTCCGTCTGCAGCGCCGTCCCTCGGCTTCCCGCCGCCGGCTCGGTTCCCGGAGCCCGTCCTCCCGTCCTCTGAGGCCCAGTCCCGGAGAGTCCCCGGCCCAGCCGATCGGAACTGCGGCCCGGGGAGCTCATTGTCCGGCGGTCCGTCTGTCCGGAGGCGGGGCCCAGGCGAGCGCAGCGACGCGCCGAGGCGCCGGGTAAAGAGACCGCCGAGTGCTGTTGCCCCCGCGGCCGGCCTGAGGATGCGGGACCGGGTGGGGGGCATGGGGTGGGGGGCGGACGGCCCGGAGGCCGTGGGGTCGCCGGCCGTCGGTCCTTTTGTCTGCGTGGTGCGAGGAGGGTGCGGGGGCGGCCGGGGTGCAGCTCTCCCTCCGGGCCGCCCGCCTGCCCGGGCTTCCCTCCGGGGTCCGCGCTGCGCTCCCGCGGGGCCTCGGCGGGCCGGGCCGGCTCGGACGGCCGCGCGGCCAGTGACAGGCCGGGGTGGGGCTGCGGGAGGGAGGCTGGGCGTGGGAGTGCAGCCGGGGGGCAGCGGCGCCCGTGGCTGCGTCTCGCAGGACGGCTTCTAAATTTAGAATTCAGGGAAGACTGGGTTGTCTGAGGGCTCGTCTGGGCTCCGCGGGAGGTACCTGTGCCGACCTCTGCACCTCCCCATCCCCGGGAGGGCGCGAGGTGGAGCGACGGAGCGCGGCCTGACCGGCGCCTTGTCCTCTCCTTCCGGCAGGTACCGACCGCTGCGATCCGGGCGAGTTGGAGGTGGGAGTGCGCCCGGGTTCCCCTCCCCCCCGCCGGTGGCTTCATCCCCCGGCACCTGTGGGAGAGCCGCTGTGCTGGGGGAGGCCGCGCCCCCTTCCCCAGGGCGCTTGGCCTTGCGCTTTAGGCGGACAAAGCCGTGTGCCTCTGCCAAGTACAACCCCCACTCCACCCCCCGCCCCGAGCCTTGAGGCTCAGTTTACCCTTGGACCATCTGTCTGCCGGAGGCGATGTTCAGGCCGCTATCCGTGTTTAATTGAGGGGTGGGGAGGGTTTGTTTGAGAATGGGCTTTGGAGACTGAGACAAGTGCAGAAAGTGAAACGAAACCAGTGGCTGTCGGGCAGCGTGGCTATTGGTTTTATTTTAGCCGGTAAACTGTGGGGTAACCTCAGACCTTGCTGTTAGGTCAGGAGTGGCCTTTCGGGTCTCTGTGTAACTTACTTATTTTCTCAAGAGTTCATAGCCCCGCAGTCTGTGGTTGGCAACGAGGGAGGAGGTGCGTGGTTTTGTTATTGGTTTGTTTGGCTTTCAGAGAGGAGAGGGTGCTGGTTTCCTTCCCTCTCCGCCCCCACCCCGTCCTTCAGGTGTGAAATCCCATTGGGTACCACCTGGTCAGTTCCCGCTTCGGCCACTAGGAGGACCGTGAGAGGCAGTGTATACTGTCTATTTAAACATGCAGATACTGATCCCTCTGCCTTCGGCCTTACAGCTTTAGCATTGGCCTCCCTTCCAGGAGGGACTTGGTTAGGTTTATCTCACAGTTTCAGCTTCTGAACTTGACGGAGAGAAAACGTAAAGACTGGTCAGGATTGCTCTTTCTTTCTTTCTACAGTAGGGAGGTATACTTTTAGAACAGCTGAGGACAGTCGGCTTTTCTTGCAGCTTTCCACTTGTGGTTCCAGACTCCGCGAGTGTGGTGCTCATTTTCTGCTTCTGTTGGTACAATCACTGCTTGGTTAGAAAGAATGACGGACAACTCTTAGGATATACATTACCCGCGCTAGCCCTTAGCATCCTGCTCTTGGAGTCACTGAAATGGATCTTCACTGTATACATCTCGAGTTTTCCTTTTTTATTGTTAATTCAAGGTCTGAAAAAGCACTGGACTTGATATACAGATATGATAGAAGACTGCCTGAAAGCTGCTTCCTTTGCCACTTCCTGTGGAGGCCTGACTGCCATTTGCGGTTTCTTTCTTCTTTTGCTAAGGGGAGGCAGGATCTGATTGCAGGTTTGAGGTACAGAGAGGAGTTAGTTAGCACAGCAGGAGGTGATCCACTAACCCAAGTGCAAAATGGGTACAGCCAGATGTCGTCACCCCTCTTAAGGCAATATACTCCGATTTGATTTTGCTTATTCAATGTGAGTACAGAAATGGGGAGAAAACTTCGGAGGTAGTCCACATCCATATTCCTGTCTTAGGCAGGAAAGAGAATCCCTCCCTCTCTCTCTTTTAATCCATATCTGTTGTTTCATCCCATTCTTGTTTAAAGAAAATGACAGTTTCTGCTGCTAATCTATTTCAGAGCCTCTAACAGTGTTTGTGGCTGGGACGCTTTTCCCTACAGTTAACCAGGAACTTCAAGGCTCGTGTGTCTGGGTTTGGGGAGCTTTTTTGCCTGCTCCTCCTACTGGTCTCTGAGACAAGGCTCTGCAGTTGTTAACTTTGACCCCTCCTCAGAATGCATGAGCAGGTCCAGGATGAGGCTGCCCATCAAGGTGGTTAGTGTGCGTACCCTGACGTCCACAGGGCCTGCCACTGTGTCTTGTCACCAGCTTGAGGCTCTTGTTCTCAGGCTGTTTTCACAAGAAATGCCTGAGAGTTTGGAGACATTTGCTGTCATGTGGGCATGTGATGCCCTCGGTGCCTCTAGACCACACACCTTCCTAACACCCTTCCCAATGCCACACTGGTACAGGTTAGGGAGCATGTGGGGTGTGAACTGCCAGCCTTTGGCTTCTTTGTGCTGCTTTTATTCCTTCAAGTCTATGGTCCTCCTAACTTTGGTTAGACTTGCTTGCCTGGATTTTACTTCCTCTGACTTCCTGCGACCTTGATCATGATCCCTTCAGTGTATTCTGCTGTGGATTTGAGTGGAATTCCCTAATCCTCTGAAAGAGTTCTCTTTAATTTTTGATGACATTGCACTTGAGATTTATTCATTTCTTTTGTGAGCTCATTTTTTATTAACTGATGAGTTTATATATATGCTATGAAGCTGTTTTGAAAATCTTTAATTTTGCCTCATTTCTAGAGAAAATGACGTGATAGTATCTTTTTTTTTCTTTTACTGTAGGTTAATACTTTGCAAAGTGATAGTAACAAATCCAGTCGTGAAGCTGGGAAAGGCCAGAATTCTCAGATCAGAGAAACATGTCCCGTCGGAAACAGACGAATCCAAATAAAGTTCACTGTGAGTACTGGGCTGTCTCTTCTGGGACCTGGGTGTGCTGAGGGTTGGAATGAGTAAGTAACCTGCTCTCACACTAATTTATAAGGAAGAACGGGTCTTGGATGTTTAAAGTGTGCCTTGTTTCTGGAAAAGGTGTTAGAAACCTCTCAAGTGTATGTGCAATTGATTCATGCTTAATATCTACATGAACAAATAATTAGAGGAAGCTTGAAATCCTCGTGCTAGATTATCTTGGGCTATAAAACAGTGTAAGATATCCAAGACTGTAATGTAACCTTACACACAAGACACACATGAAAACACGAGATAATACATGCCGAATAGGAATGCTGCAAAGTATGTGTGCTACAGAAGTTAAGAGAAGAGAAAATAGTTCTGCTGACTGAGATAGTGAGGGAATGTTTGACAGGAGAAGCCCTAAACCATGAACTTGAACTGGGCCTTAGAGGGGAGAAAGCAAATTTAAAAAGAAGAGAGACGGAAAGAAGGAAAGTAGGAAAGTGAGAGTAGGGAAAATGATGTGAGCAAAGGTCCAAGAGGCCTCCTCTGTTCAGAGGATGGAGAGATTTTTGTCCAAAAGTCATGGATCATGGATCGTGAGGCTAGAAATGCTTAACTAACTTATGGAGGCCTGCAGGTTAGGCCAGGCCAAGTTCAAACATCACTCTGTATAGTGCAGACTGTATACTGTATACACTCAGTATACTGTAGACTGCAGGTTTTTAAGCAGGTGTAGTGTTTTGTTCCAAGGAGGAAGTGTGTGGGAGTGCAGGAAAGACTAGAAACAGGAAGACCAGGTATGTCCCCACACTGTTGCCTTGTACTGTTTCAAAACTGTTTCACATCTTTTATTCCATTAACTAGATTGCAAACTTCTACAGGAGATTTTGCATCATATTCCTCTCTACTTCCAGCGCTGCTTATAGAGGGTATTAAAAAGTACTTTATAGAATCAGTGGTAGAGTTATGCAGACTTAAGATGCTTTGCCATTTTCGTGAAATTTGAGGAGACATGCATGGTCATGCAAATAGTCATTAAAATGAAAAATATCTCCCTTTGAAAAGGCGGCTGAGCAAGTCACACAATGTCTGAACCAATTCACACCTGTAACATCTGAAAAAGATTTTTTAAAGAAAAAAAAGCCTGAAATTTGATAAATGTCAAGACTAGAGAACTAAAAGTTACTAAAAACATTCAATATTCCAAATATGTCTCGTCTTAAATTTTGGATAGTTTCAAGAGTATGAGAGAAAATACTTGTATCAGAAGAATTAAGAGAGCTTTGACATCTTACAGATGAATGAAATTAGGGTAGCAAACTGCCATATACAGTTCATTCTAAGTCCTTGGAAAATCCCCGAAGATAGAAATGTTGGATATTTCCAAGAGTATGTTCTAGAACAGGCAGATGTCTGAGCTATTTAATAGAAAGCTATGCATGAAGATATCTAGGGTTTAGAAAGAGGTCAGAAATCGCTGCTAAATAGGAAAATTCAGTGGGCCTGAAGGCAAGGAATGTCAAGGTGGTGAGTAGTTTCTCTGGCACAGGCGTCCAACTCGGGTCAGTGAGGTTATCTTTTCAACTCTGCTTAAAGCTGCATTGATTAAGAAGACACAAATGTCAACCCAAGCAGCTAGGACAGGAAAGATACTCTTAGTAGAAATGAGGCTTCACAAATAAGGCAATTATAGGCCTTACAGAGTGCTTATAAAACCTCATGTCCCAAGAGCCTGGCTAGCTTTGAGGAGAGAAGCTAGGGGAGCAGCAGCAGGGTTGTAGTAAAACAAGGGGAGTCAGTAAATGTTTGTGTGGCCTGTGCCTGCATCACACTGCATGTATGCTTCAGCTGCATCCCCTCCCATGATGGTGGGGCAAAGCCAAGATGAGCTGGAAACAAAGGTGGACAGCAGGTTCCAGGGGAGGGGAGAGCCAAGCAAGTAAACTCTGCTATGGTGCACTGGGTGGGACTTTGCTGAGTTTTCAGTGGTGAGCACTAGGAGATTCTGTAGTGGGGCTCTACACTCAGATGTCTAGCTACTTCGACAAAGCAGACCCCTACGGAAGGGCTATTGACAATGGCCTGGGAAGGCAGCTGTGAAGGCTTCTCCAAAAGGCTTCACAATAAGACTTTCTCCAAAAGGCTACACCGGGAATCCACGGCTTAGACAGGAGCGTTTGTGATGTCCACCGTAGCAATCGGGACAGACTGCTGTGGCCTTTACTTGGTTTTCCTCAGGACTGTTTTTTATGGCTCAGTTACTGGCATGATCCTTTCCCCAGAAACACTGGACAGATCCTGTGTTTTGCCTACCTCACTTCATTAATCAGCCTGAGGTGGAGCTTCTGGAATAGAGCCCAGAACTGCTGTTGGTCATGGAGAAGCTGCTGAGCGGCTGAAGTTACTGACGGCCCCTCCCTCCTCCACCCTGGGCCCATCTCACCCGTCCCAGGACAGGTTTCTGTGAAGAGAGCTTGAAAAGACAGTCCTTTGCAAACTTGCATTTAGTGCGAACCACTAAAAAAGGTAAAATTAAGAGTTTTAACCTCAAATTGCGAACTACATAGGAGACCAATAACCTCCAATTTCAATTAAAAGCTTTTCATGGAGAAGCAGGAATAAAAAGCTAACTTTTTTGCCTTGATTCTGTTCTTATCCTTATGAGGTAAATGGCTCTGTTCCCCACAGGTGACGGTGCCCTGGGTTACAAAAACTGTCAGCTCCAAGGGGACACCTCAGCTCCTCATTCCATTCCTAACTCATTATTTCTAAACTTGACATCTGCTCTCTCAGGGAACATATTTCATCTGCTTTAATTCATTTCAGTCAGCCTGAAATTGTATTTATTTAGCTGTCCCAAGAACCCAAAGAGAATTCTATAACGTTAGTCATCCCCATAACTTTCCTCTCAGTCTTCTCAGCTCTTCTCCAGATTCACTTACACGGCCTTGTTCTTATCTGAAACACCTTAGCCAAATCAGACAAACAGTATCTTGAAAGGAGAAATGGTAACTTGGTGTTTCAGTTATGATGCCTACCTGACTCTTCTCAATCATTGATAGATATTCAGATAAGATGGTGGCCCTACATTATTATCTGGAATCATAGGATTTTTTAAGACCTACTCTAACAGTCTCAAGATAGAAATAGTTTTATAAGGGCTGGTGTTGTGGCCTAGCAAGTCAAGCTGCTGCCTACAGCATCAGTATCTGTATGGGCACCAATTCAAGTCCCGGCTGCTTCACTTCCCATCCAGCTCCCTGCTAATGCACCTGAGAAAGCAGCAGAGGAGGGCCCAAATCTGCAGGCCCCTATACTCATGTGGGAAGCGAGGAAGAAGCTTCTGGCTCCTGGCTGGCCCAGCCACAGCCATTGCAGCCATCTGGAGAGTGAACCAGTGGAGGGAAGACCTTCCTCTCTGTCTTTCCCTCTCTGAAGCTCTTTCAAATAAGTAACTCTGCATGGTAAAAACAGGCAATTTGATAACACTTTTTAATCATTACTGTCTCTCTGGATCACTCTTTTTTAAAAGGCATATTTACAGAAAGAAGGAGAGACATTGAGAGAGAGAGATCTTCCATCTGCTGGTTCACTCACCAAATGGCCACAGTGACTAGAGCTGAGCTGAGCTGATTCAAAGACTGGAGCTTTTTCTGGGTCATCCACGTGGGTGAAGGGGCCCAAGGACTTGAGCCATGTTCCACTGCATCCCTAGGCATAAAAAGGGAGCTGGACTGGAAGTGAAGCAGCCCGGACTTGAACCTGCACCCACATGGGGTGCTGGAGCCAAAGGCTGAAACGGCCCACTTCCCCCTGGTGCTGGCTCCTCTGGATCATATTTTACTTGAGTTAACATGTTTTCAGCATGTCTCACTAGCTGCTTAGAAAAGGATGATTCTGAATGATTAGATTTAGAGATTAGGTAAATAGTGACTTACTGGAAGATCATTCACCTAAATGCTAAAAATTTTTTAAATGATTTTTATATGTTTTGTTTTATGGGTGCTGTTTAAGTAGGAACATTCCTGAGGAATAAAGTTTACTTTAGCCTTTTTCCCCCAGTCAGTAATAAAGTAAAATAGAACAGCATGGCTGTTTATTCCAACTACCAAAAAAAGAAATGACAGAATTAACTTTCTCCAATTAACCTACACAGGATTGCTAGCAAGAATCTTACACAGCTGAGTAGTACTGGATAGACTCTTCTCTGTTTTTGAGGACTTAAATATTTTAGAAAATAGAAGGGCTTGATGTGATGGCTCAATTGGCTAATCCTTCCTTTGCAAGAGCCAGGATCCCATGAGTGCTGGTTCGTATCCTGGCTGCTTCACTTCCCATCCAGTTCCCTGCTTATGGCCTGGAAAAGCAGTAGAGGATGCCCCAAAGCACTGGGACCCTGCACTCTCATGGAAGACCTGGAGGAAGCTCTTGGCTCCTGGCTTCAGATTGGCTCAGCTGTGGCCATTGTGGCCAGTTACAGAATGAACCAGCAGATGGAAGATCTTTCTCTTTGTGTCTCCTTTTCTTTATAAATCTTCCTTTGCAATAAAAATAAAATAAATCTTTAAAGAAATCAATAGATAAAATAAATTTTGGGAGTAGGCTTGGCACAGCAATTGGGAACCATTTGGGACTCCCACATGTCATATTGTAGTGTCTGGATTCAAGTTCTACTTGACTTCCATTCTAACTTCCTGAAGGCAACAGGTGATGGTTTCAGTACTTGGAACCTGTCATCCACATGACAGACACAGATAGAGCTCCAGGTTCTGTGCTTCAGCCTCACCCGGCCCTGGATATTAGGGAGCATTTAGTGAGCCAGCAGACCAGGGATCTCTCTCTGTCTTTTTCTCTCTCTGTCTCTATGCCTTTCAAATAAAATAAAAATAAGCAAGGGTATGGCGCTGCAGCTGAGTTGCTGCTGGGAATGCCAGCATCCCGCATTGGAGAGCCTGGTCTGAGTTCTGATTCTCTGCTTCCCATCCCGCATCCCGCTAATACATGCTCTGGGAGGCAGCAGGTGACAGCTTAGGTACTCAGGTCCCTGCCAGCCAGGTGAAGATGCTGATTGTATCTGAGGCTCTTACTTTGAAACTGGTCCACTGCTAGTTGTTGCAAACATCTGGGGGAATGAACCAGTGGATAGAAGGTCTTTGTGTCTATCTCTCTGCCTTTCAAATAAAATGAATATTAAATTCTAAAAATACATAAATTGAATATTCTGTGTTTAAATACATAAATAAATTTGACCTCAAATTGATGGGTATTAAACTGAGTCACTGGCTCACCCTCAAAGGTCTTTGTCCTTTTAGATGTCTTCCTACTAATCCAATGATGATTCTCTGTTAAGAAAAGAAAAAACAAACAAAAAAACTATTGTTTATTCTTGGTATGTTAGATACTTAACTGGTGTTTAGCTGGGAATTTTTAGAGACCAAAAGTGTCACAGATGAGAAAGGTCTGACCCTTGAGGATGACATGCTAGCATGTAACTTGCGCTCTTGTGCCATGTCTGCCCTGGTCCCTATGTCTGAAAACACCAGGTGGCCACGATCTAGCACTTGCCAGGTAGCTAACAAGGCAAATCGAATATTTTACTTCTACAGAGATGGAGAAGAAAACAATCTATACAGAATTAATTTTTTTTTTTTGCTTTCTCTAACAGTAAATCATATGCAATGTGGTATTTTACATATTATGAAAACTTACTTAAAGCAGCTTATTTTTCCTTTACTGGAGGGCTGTGAACTGGGAGTAGCTTCAGTACCAACCACCTTCGTTTCCACCCACAGTGTGAGTCATAATAACCATAATGTTAGTTTCTCTAATCCTGGCTTGATAACTCATGACATGGTGTCAGATCCGTCATTTTTGCTTTTGTCACATACTGGCCTGAGAACATTGTTTTGCCATTCCAATTGTATATATCAATTTCTCGTGATAAGAAATTAACACTCACACTTGGAACACAGCCATTCTCTTCACATAAACACAAGTATTTGTTTTTAGCAAAACCACTTTGATGAACGTTTTAACCTTTTATTTATACTTTCTTAGAAAGTTATTTTAAAAATACCGCACATTAGAGTTGGATAGACATATTTGAGTATTTGGTTCCAACACAGACCTTAGTTTCCTCTTCAGTAAAATATTGATAGTAATAAGAGTTTGCACAAAATGCAGGTGAGGTAACGACCAAAGCACTTAACAAGCAGCCTAGAAACAGATAGTGTCAAGTGGTAACTGTTTCAGGGTTCTGCATTTAGCAGATGGTAGGTCCTCAGTGTTCGCTGAGTGAACCACACGAGGTTTAGCCTACTGGAGCACCTGGAGCGCAGCTGAACGCAGGCCATCCCTCCTACAGCACTGTGCCCTGTCTGGGAACCTGAGCCCGTTCACTCTCCTTCCTCACTCCTGCTCTGATGTCAGACATCTCATCAGGGCTTTTTGTTCTTCCTTTTTGCTGGCCAGGGAATGGAAACTGTAGTTTCCACTGTAACTGAGATCATGGAAACCCTGGAGAAACTGAACTCATTTTTGTTCTTGTGGTGTGGTCTCCTGGAAATAAAAAAGCACTTCAGTGTTAACTCTTCAACAACTGCATGGATCCCATGCATATTGTTCATCAAATACAAACTTAAGGACAAGTCCAGGGCCATTGGATACTAAATACAAAATAGAGACCACACTGAACCCAGGAGACTAAATAGATATTACTTGTTGTATATGAGTGTGTTTCCGAAAGGTTATCCTCAGCAAAAATTAGTTCACATATTGTCTGTTCCTCTGATCCTGTGTGAATCTGATCGCACTAGAAAGGGGAAAACTGCGAAAGCATGTTTTGAGAGGGGACCAGATGAGAAATGGAGTTAGAGAGATTATTGGAAGGATCATTGGAAACACTTGAGGCAGGGCTGTAATGGGAGCACATTAAAGTCCTGCCCAGATGGGGCTCCCCATTTTCATCTCATCCTCTTGCCACTTCTTGTCTCTGTTTCCCCATGCCTGAGCGAAGGCTGTAAATGGAGTTGAGGATGCTGTAGTTTTATAAAGAGGTTGTTGATTGTCTTTGGAAAAAGTCAAGTCTATGAGGATTTAAAAGTAGCAGGCTGTACTTCCTAGAGCATCTGGCTTACTGCCCAGGAGGAGGAACTGTGCCCAGAAGCCGCTGGAGACAGCCGGGTGATTCAGAGCTGAATGGCCCACCACGGGTACCTGCCCGTCTCCTCCTCTAAAGGGTCTGACCGTCCAGCCAGCTTGCCTGGGGATGTGCTTTCCAGCTGGTGGCCTGACTATTTTTCCTTGTGACCACCAGGGGATCAAGTATTTGCTGGGTTAGAAGAGCAAGCCCGCCAGGCGATGATGAAAACTGATTTTCCTGGAGACCTTGGCAGTCAGCGACAAGCTATCCAACAACTAAGAGATCAGGACTCCAGTAGCAGTGAGTTCCGCACCTTCTGGTAATGACTCAGGGCAATGGGAGAAGAATGATCAGAGTGTGTGTGCTCTGGGGATGCTGCATGGGGGTTGGGAGGAAGTACAAAGGAGGAGATGGATGAGTCCTTAAGGCCCCCATGGATTCACAGGTGTGTGAGCATGTGCTTTCCAGAAAGACAGGGCAGGTCTGGCATCATGTCCTGTGAGTACACAGAGTACAGTACTTAGCACTGTGCAGTTCAGATAGGTCTGTGATGGTTGTGATAGAAACGCCACAGTAACTGAGGAAAAACTCCCTGTCTCCTAGGATGTACTCATACATAATTAGTAAAACGTAAGGATAGCACTGATCAGTTTTTACTTGAGGACCCAGTTATGTCACTTAGTGATGATATTATGTAACACATAAAATACTAATGTAGAGCTTTTCCCATACCAAGTTCCTAGTTAGATCCCTGTGGTCAACAAAAATGGAAACAGGCTCTTACAAGTTGAGCCTCACGACTGTCTGTTCCTATGACCTCCAGACACCTTGTGAGATGTTTTATTTCCTGCAAAGATTTCCACACTTTGCTGATCTCAGAAGTTTGATGCTGGTTATTATAGTCAATTCAGAATGACATCTGATTTTCTCCACATATGAGTCTGGGGAATATAAAAGAAAAAGAGTTCTATAACCATCTACAAACTACAGTTTCTGCCTGTATAAATATTTAAGCAACACCATAAAATAACAATTTCATGACTAATCACCCAGGTACAGAACATGAACCCCTAAATTTCTAGAAAACCTGTGGGAATCATCTGTTTCTTGAATATCAGGTAAGAACAGGAACAATTACAAAAGTCCAGAAGGTTTCTATCATTTCTGGAATGTGCTTTCTAGACAGCACATTCATTTTTAAAATATCATTCCAGCAAAGATACTTGTACTAATGATAAATTATAAAACTTTGTTTGCTATAAAATTGTCTTAGACCAAGCTTACAAGTATTCCAGTAGGAAGCTGGTGAGAAAACACAGTATAATTTAATCTCCACCCTTCCTTCAAATTCGAGATGGATTCAAATGAAATGATGCTTTGAGCTGGGACTGAGGCATAGAGGCCATAGCTCTTTGAGGGCTCACCTCCAGGCCACTGACTACAGCATATAATGCAGCTGATTTAGCTACTTTGTCCTAACGAAAGGGAATGTAGGCCAGCTGTTGCTCAGATAGCAGCAGCCTGGGGAATTGTGCAGGAGGTACTGGAGAGACCAGGAAACCCCATGTGCAGAGCAGAGTGCCTACGTGTGGCTGGGACAGGGTGGAATCTGATAGCATCCCCAGGTTTACCTTCCTCTTCCTATCTTCAAAGTACTAGCTTTTGTTTTATTTTGTTTTCCTTTGAGAAAGAACTCTGTTACTGTGGGGTTTTTGGTTTTTAAGATTTTTTTTTCATATAATAGAGAAAGAAATAATTAGCTCACACAAATTTTGCAGATCCCCCACTGGCATATCTTCGTACAGCCACATCCTGTCCCCTATAGTCATAAGAAATTACATTTGATTCTCAAGTGCAGAATGACCCATCCTTTCCATTTAATACATTCCGTTATCTATCAGTTACTCTGAAAGACTGACAGAAACAATGGATTTCTATAGCTTGGAATGCTGTGTCCTAGTGGAGTAAGAACAGTGTGGAGGGTATTCTGCTGCAAGTTGTCTGAGGCTGGTTGCTGTGGGAATTTTTCCACTGCAAAAAACAGCCCTTTACCTCTAAAGTGACATTGTTTACCGAATTCATTACTGCCTCCTTTACTGGTAGAAAGAAGAACTTGGTGGTGCTACTACTGTAAGTCTGCCTTGGTTTTTCTGGAAAAGACTAGATTAGTAGAATAGTCAGCGTGGCACCACGGAGAAAAGTAAGATCAGCAAGACCTGTTGCATAGTCAAAGTGTGGTATGCTGTGAGGTCCCTAAGGAGGTGCAGTAGGAAGTGTGAGATATTTGACAACTGTATAGAAGGATTCTTTTTGTGACAATATAGAGGGCCCAATAACCATTTTCTCTTTAGTACATACTTAGCATAATAGCTTTGCTGGCTTCACTTCATATGCTTTGTACCTAAGAATTGATATTAGTGAAGATCTGAAAGTGTTTTTCATTATAGCTGCAAACTTTAGGGTGGACACCTCAGTAAGTGTTCATGCAGAAAAATCAGAGCAAATGACCAGTTTGTGTGTTCCAGGTGACAGTGAGGGTGATGAAGAGGAGACCACACAAGATGAAGTCTCTTCCCACACATCAGAGGAAGATGGAGGGGTGGTCAAAGTCGAAAAAGAGTTAGAGAATGCAGAGCAACCTGTTGGTGGGAACAAAGTGGTAGACCATGAGGCAAGTGACATGGCCCCTGAGTCTTGGACCATTCTACCCCCCCTCTGTCTGAATGCCTCTCTCGTACGTGTCACCATCCTTCCTGGAATGGTCTCCAGGACCCTCAGATGAAGCACCTTCCTGTGTAGCCCCAGAGCCACGCCTTAGCCACAGTTCTCTTTGCACCCAGCTTTCCTTTTCCACCTTCCCTCACTGCAGCTCAAGTAACACTCTCCTTCCCGAAGCTCCCCACTTCTTTCCAGACATGATGTCCACCTTTTCAAAATGAAGAGCTGCCTTCCCAAGGTTTATTCTAGAATGTGCTTGCAAATTTAAATCAAAGTGTTATTTGAAGTGCTAACTTCTCACTCACTTGTTTCCCGAGAATTCCTTCACTGAGCATAGTAGTAGGGAAGCTATTTTTTTAAAAAAATAATTATTTATTCTGGGCCCGGCGGCGTGGCCTAGCGGCTAAAGTCCTCGCCTTGAACGCCCCGGGATCCCATATGGGCGCCGGTTCTAATCCCGGCAGCTCCACTTCCCATCCAGCTCCCTGCTTGTGGCCTGGGAAAGCAGTTGATGATGGCCCAAAGCCTTGGGACCCAGCACCCGTGTGGGAGACCCAGAAGAGGTTCCTGGTTCCCGGCATCGGATCGGCACGCACCGGCCGTTGCGGCTCACTTGGGGAGTGAATCATCGGACAGAAGATCTTCCTCTGTCCTCCTTTCTGTATATCTGACTTTGTAAAAAGATTTATTTATTCTTATTGGAAAGTCAGATTTACAGAGAGAAGGAGAGACAAAGAGAAAGACCTTCCGTCTGCTGATTCACTCCCCAAGTGAACAGCCAGAGCTGAGCCATTCTGAAGCCAAGATCCAAAAGCTTCCTCCTGGTCTCCCACGTGGGGTCCCAAGGCTTTGGACTGTCCTTGACTGCTTTCCCAGGCCATAAGCAGGGAACTGGATGAGAAGTGGAGCAGCTGAGATACAAACCGGTGCCCATATGGGATCCCGGCGCGGTCAAGGCCAGGACTTTAGCCCTAGGCTACTACACTGAGCCTGCTACTTCTTTATTTAATTTTGGGAGATAACATAGAGCAGCTCTTTGTGGGGCAACCTATGTCCTCATGACAGGAAGTTTTGGTCAAACGGAATACAAGTTGAGGGTAGGCATTTGGAATTGCAGGTGAGATATCACTTTGGACACCCACATCCCATGTTAGAGCGTCTGGGTTTGAGTCCTGGCTTCACATCCAATTCCAGCTTCCTGCTGATGTGCAACTTGAGAGGCAGCAGATGAAGGCTCAGGTGGTAGGGTCTCTGCCAGTCTCGTGGGAGATCCTGACTGAGTTTCCAACCCCTGACTTCAGTCTAGCTCAGCCCTGGCTATGATGGACACCTGGGGAGATGGGAAATCTGTCTCTATTTTCCAAATAAATAAAAACAAAAAATAGATGAACATGGGTGCAGTTTACTTCCCTTTTAACTATTACTTAATAGCAGGACTCCCTCTTAAGAAGGGCTGGGGCAAGGAAGAGACTAGTCAAGAATCTTAATGAGTTTACAATTTGTTAAATTGCAGGTCACTGAGAGTTTGAATTCTGACCCCTTGCTTGAGCTCTGCCGGTGTCCCCTCTGCCAGCTGGACTGTGGGAGTCGGGAGCAGCTGATCGCTCATGTGTACCAGGTATGGTACAGGAAGCTGGGTGCTCTGCAGCACTGGTTCTGGCAGCTTGATGGTAGCTCAAACCCCCAGATGCTGTTTTGGCCTGGCCTCTGCCTCCTAAAGGAAGCATGGGTTGTTGTTTCCATTTAGATTCCACTCTAAACCTCAAAACATTGTAGAGAATAAGTGGGATATATTGGGTAAATATGTTCCCAGATAAATTATGAAAATCATTGTTTTTCTAAACTATTTACTGCATTTCTATACACAGATTTTGTTTTTCTAAAAGGCTGATAGAAAGGGAAAGGCAGATAGAAAGGGAAAGGCAGATAGAAAGGGAAAGGCAGAAAAATAGATTTCCCATCCACTGGTTCACCCCCAGAATGCTGTAACTGCCAGGTCCCGGATAGGCCAAAGTCAAGAGCTAGAGATTCTATCCAGATCGCCCATGTGTGTGACAGAGGCTCAAATACTTGGGCCATTATCCTTTGTTTTCCCAGGCGTTAATGAATGTTTCATATGATGATGTAGAAACTACATTACTAAGACTGAGGGCTTTTTTTTTTTTTAAAGATTTATTTTTATTACAAAGTCAGATATACAGAGAGGAGGAGAGACAGAGAGGAAGATCTTCCATCTGATGTTTCACTCCCCAAGTGAGCCGCAACGGGCCGGTGCGCGCCAATCCGAAGCCAGGAACCTGGAACCTCTTCCGGGTCTCCCACGCGGGTGCAGGGTCCTAATGCATTGGGCCGTCCTCGACTGCTTTCCCAGGCCACAAGCAGGGAGCTGGATGGGAAGTGGAGCTGCCGGGATTAGAACCGGCGCCCATATGGGATCCCGGGGCGTTCAAGGCGAGGACTTTAGCCGCTAGGCCACGCCGCCGGGCCAGCTTTTTTTTTTTTTTTTTTTTGAAAGATTTATCTTTATTGGAATTGCAGCTTACACAGAGAAAAGGAAAGACAGAAAGATCTTCCATCTGCTGCTTTACTCCCCATGTGGCCGCAGTGGCCAGAGCTGAGCTGATCCGAAGCCAGGAGTCAGTAGCTCCTTTCAGGTCTCCTATGTGGGTGCAAAGTCACAAGGCTTTGGGCTATCCTCTACTGCTTTCCCAGGCCACAAGCAGGGAGCTGCATGGGGAAAGTTAAGCAGCCAGGATACAAACTGGTGCCCATATGTGATCCCAGCGTGTGCAAGGCAAAGATTTAGCCACTCTGCCATCACGCCAGATCCTGCGGACTTTGTTATTTTTATTTCTTAAACATCTCTAATTTTTAACATTTGTATTTATTTGAGAAGCAGAGATATAGACAAACAGAAACAGCCCTTGTGTGCTGGTTAATTCCCCAGATGCTTACACCACCACTGACTGGGCCACAGCTCGGAGTCAAGAATGAATCCACGTTTCCACATGGGTGGCAGGAGCCAGTGCTGTATCTGAGGGTCTGCATTAGGAGGAAGTTGGATCAGGAGCAGAGCAGGGTATTGAATCCATGGAACTCCAACCTGGGATACAGGTGTGTCAGACATTAGGCCAAATGCCTGCATAGGGCTTTGTTTTAAAGAGAAGAAACAATTAGGGGTAGATGTAGCGGCCTACGGCTTAAACTGCTGCTTGAGACACTCAGTATTCCGTATCAGAGTGCTAGTTTGAGCCCTCACCTCCACTTTCAATCTAGCTTCCTGCTGCTGCATCCTGGGAAGCAGCAGATGGCCTGAGTCCTTGGGCCCATGCCATCCACATGGAAGACCTGGATGGAGTTCCAGGTTCCTGGCTCCACCTTGGTCCAATCCTGGCTGTTACAGTCATTTGGGGACATGAACTAGCAGAGGGAACCTCTTACTCTGCCACTCTGCCTTTCAAAGGGATGAAAACAGTTAAAAAATTACTTAACACAAATGTTTTTGAAGTATTGGTGTCAGTGTGCACAGGGGGATCAAAATAACACAATTTCACCTTCTGAACCTTCCAACCCAACTGCAAGACACCTGTGCCTTGTGATCCATACTGAAAAAGCACAGGCACATGGAGCTCCTGGGTGTACCATAGTGTTGGTTCTTGTGGATCAATATTTCCTTCAAAGATTGTCTCAAAGACTGAGGAAGGCAGGACATAAATAATTCTTACATATATATATATCAGTATTCCCTACCAGCTTCTAGATTTTGCCTTCATCACTCCTTTAACATGCACTTGTTAACTGCAAAGTATGTGCCCGGAGACAGAGAAGTTATTCCCGTCAGGCTTGAAGAGGGCTCTGCCTCTAGTGCCTTGTGTCCCTCAAGCCAGCCATGTATTCTAGAATGCAGTCGGACCTCAAGCAAATGAAACCTGAGCAAAGCCAAACCCATTAATAAAAGAGACTGACTTGTCCAGGAGCTTAACAGAGGAAACAGTTTCATACCTAGCAAGTGAGTACAGATTGTCCTGGAGGTAGTGTAAGATTGATGAGTGAAGATTCTGTTTTACAGCACACTGCAGCAGTGGTGAGTGCCAAGAGCTACATGTGTCCTGTCTGTGGCCGGGCCCTCAGCTCCCCAGGGTCACTGGGTCGCCACCTCCTAATCCACTCAGAGGACCAGCGGTCTAACTGTGCTGTGTGTGGAGCCCGTTTCACCAGCCATGCCACCTTTAACAGGTTAGCTGGGCACCTAACCCTGTTTTGCTGGGAATAAGTTACTGGGTATCAGTTCTTTTCCAAGTCTAGGGGAAGGCTGGAGATTCGTGCAAAGGCGACTGAGTCATGATCATCTGAAAGCACAAGTTAAGGCTAGGAAATATGTGTGCCCATTCCATTCCCTATCCTCAAGGGGAAATGAATTCCCATTTTTTCCCCTTCTGAATAGTAGTTGCAACCAGAAAGAGATGTAGGCAAGTCAAATATCATGAATGAAACAACATGTTGAAGAGCAGTTACAGGGTGCTGAGGACCTGATGCAGGGGCCTACAGCTCTACTGTGTCCTAAGAAGACTGGAACTCTGAGGCTACTGTGTCCTCATGCCACTCACCTGGCATACAATGCAGAGGTCTCCCTCACATTGCAGGCAGTAATAGATGAGGGGGGCAGGCTGAATGGTTAATGAAGGAAGCTTTCCCTTCCAGGACTCTTCATTCCACAGCAGGGCTGCCCTGCACAGCTCTTTCCAAACACCCTCATTCCACCTTGAGTGACAACCTCACACTGATTTCTGGAAGGTTGCTGTGGCAGTCTGCTGAGTCTCTAATTCCAGGCTGGGGCTTTAAGACTTGGTTGACCACCCTAGCCCAAAAAGAAGATGCCTCCCAGGCATTCACACTGACCTCTAGTGGTGAAGCAGCCGATCTGGTGGGTAAATAGGTCTGGGCTGGATAGACCAGAACCTTACAAGAAGGAAACACTAAGCATACATGTTTGCTTTCCAGTGAGAAACTTCCTGAAGTACTTAATATGGAATCCCTACCCCCAGCCCGTAATGAGGGACCCTCCAGTGCTGAGGGAAAAGACATTGCCTTTAGTCCTGCAGTGTACCCTGCTGGAATTCTGCTTGTGTGCAACAATTGTGCTGCCTACCGTAAGCTACTGGAAGCTCAGACCCCCAGTGTACGCAAGTGGGCCTTACGTCGACAGAATGAGCCTTTGGAAGTGCGGCTACAGCGGTTAGAACGGGAACGCACGGCCAAGAAGAGCCGCCGGGACAATGAAACCCCGGAGGAGCGGGAGGTGAGGCGCATGAGGGACCGGGAAGCCAAGCGCCTGCAGCGTATGCAAGAGACAGATGAGCAGCGGGCACGCAGGCTACAGCGCGATCGGGAGGCCATGCGGCTCAAGCGGGCAAACGAAACCCCAGAGAAGCGACAGGCCCGGCTCATCCGAGAGCGAGAGGCCAAGCGGCTCAAGAGGAGGCTGGAGAAAATGGACATGATGTTGCGAGCTCAGTTTGGCCAGGACCCTTCGGCCATGGCAGCCTTAGCAGCTGAAATGAACTTCTTCCAGTTACCTGTCAGTGGGGTGGAACTGGACAGCCAGCTTCTGGGTAAGATGGCCTTTGAAGAGCAGAACAGCAGCTCTCTGCACTGAACCATACCCTCCTGCCCACCCTCCCTCCATGCATTGCACCTACCCCAGTCACAGGAGTTAGTGCTGCAGCCATCCCAAGGTCATCCTTGCTGCCAGGGGCAGGCCCGAGCTGGCTGCAAGTGGACCTGTGTACCCCTTGCATGTGGGTCAGGAGACACCCAGCCCAAGGCAGCTCTGGACAAGGGAACAGGCGCACCCAGAGGACTGGACTTCATAGCCCACTGCTGTAGGCTGGGCTTTGGGACTGTGGGGCCCCCAATACGGCCCAAGAAGTTGTGAGGACAAATAAATTAAATTTTTATCTTTACTGGCTTTTCCTGCTTTTCTTTCTATTTCATTCTAGCAAATGCAGTGAGCTAGGAGGGAGGTGAGTGGCAGCTCTCAGGCAGTGGCCTGTACTGACCGTCTCCTGAGAGAGTGTGCTGAAGTCACTGCGGCTGTTTCAGCAGAGGACCCTTCCTAGCTGAAGAGTAACTGTGACGCTGAAGGAGCAATGTCGACTTTGTGAGGATCCGTTCCCACAATCAAAAAATGAAGATCTCAGTGGCCCTAAGGGTTACTAAAACCTAGCTTACTTTTTGAAGACTCACAGGCAGTAAAGGGCTAAAGGGCTTTCCTCATCACTAGACTAGGCATCCCTTTAAACCAGGCTCAGGCTACTTTCCACAGCAACACTGTCAGACATTTAAAATACCACTGTGCACAGCAGTCAGCTAGGTCAGGGGCTTTGTTCATAGAAATGGCTGAAGTATTAAGGTCCACAGTACCAAGGAGCTCATATTTGGAAAAGGGTTACTTCATCTTCTTGTGTATTCCCCAGAGTCATCACAGGATAATAAAACCCGCTGAGGAAAATGCCACATTAAGGAGCTAGGAAGCTCAAGTCAAAAGCAGCAGAAAGCTACAGCAAAGTGACTGCCCTGGCAGTTCCTATAGCTACTAGATCATGGAGGAATCAAGAGCTGAGGTCATTTCTGAGAAACTTGTGAGACAGTGCAGAATGAACACACAGCTTTCCTTTGCCTACACCAAAGGCTGTGCACAGTTTAGGTAATTATAGATCTTAAGATCTACAAGGAAGTGCCCTAGTTAAATTTTAGAAAAATAACTGTGCCAGGAATGTAGATCTTTTCCGATATCATCACAACTCTACAACCACAGATCCAAGGGTGTTTATACTCATTTCACCTGACCCTCCCCAAATCAAGACTAACTTCGGCCCAGCAGGCGGAGGTATTTGCTCTGAAAAATCTACTTGAAAGAAAATTAATTCAGGGCCTGGTGGCGTGGCCTAGTGGCTAAGGTCCTCGCCTTGAATGTACCGGGATTCCATATGGTCGCCGGTTCTAATCCCGGCAGCTCCACTTCCTCTCTGTCTCTCCTCCTCTCTGTATATCTGACTTTGTAATAAAAATAAAATAAATCTAAAAAAAAAAAAAAAGAAAAGAAAATTAATTCAGTTTATCTAAATGCCTCCCCCAGAGCTCCATTCTAAAGCCTACTCTTAGGATGGTTAAAAATGGGTGAGCAGGGCCCGGCGGCGTGGCCTAGCAGCTAAAGTCCTCGCCTTGAATGCCCCGGGATCCCATATGGGCACCGGTTCTAATCCCGGCAGCTCCACTTCCCATCCAGCTCCCTGCTTGTGGCCTGGGAAAGCAGTTGAGGACGGCCCAAAGCTTTGGGACCCGCACCCGCATGGGAGACCTGGAAGAGGTTCCTGGTTCCTGGCATCGGATCGGATTGGCGCGCACTGGCCCGTTGCGGCTCACTTGGGGAGTGAAACATCAGATGGAAGATCTTCCTCTCTGTCTCTCCTCCTCTCTGTATATCCGGCTTTCCAATAATAATAACATCTTTAAAAAAAAAATGGGTGAGCACACACTCTGTGCTGTAGATTATTCTGAGCACTTAACATGAATGATCTTATTTTCTCAACCAACTCTCAGATAACACAAATTTAGAAATCAGAAGGGTTCACAAGTGCCCTGCCATTTACTAGCTGTGTGACTTTGGGCAAGATATTTAACCTCTGTTGTGGCTTCCCCAACCCATGAAACAGAAATATCACTAGCAACAAATGTGCTTTATTACATATATATAGCACTTTGGATACTCTTAAGTGTCATTATGTCCAAATCACTACCACTTATCTGAGTGTTTGACCACTTATTGGTGGCTTGTTTTCTAAGAAGAGCTATTACTGGGACTTTTTTTTCCAGAAATTTTTGGCAGTGCTCCTGAATAAAGAATTGGGGATAGGGTCAGCAGTGATGGCAACCACAAGTTGTTGTGACCGATTCCACCATGTCAACAGGTGGACTTCCAGTTTCTGAAACACACACCAAAGAACATGCAGACCATGCTTCAGACCAGCTTGTGCCATCCGCCCCACACTCGCCACGCACAGCACACTACCTGTGTTCTTTCATAAGTGCTCTCCCAAAATCATTTCTGTTTCCCATCCAGTGACACCATCTAAAGCTGGGGTAGGAAGAAGGCGCAAACACCGAAAGGAAAAGCTAGTAGTTTATATAGATAGATATATAGATATATAGATATTGATATATATTGTGTTTACATAGTCCACAAGTTAAATGCAGGTATCCATAAGAAGAGCATTAACAATAAAAATACAATCTGTGTGTAGCCAAGTACAGAGACTTAAAATGGTAAAACAGCAAAAAGGATCTCACAAAAGTACAAATATACAGTACAAATTGATTTATTTAAAACAGTTACAAAAAAGCACAACAAAATAGAGATTATCCTTAGAATTATTAATGCTTTGTTAAAGATCAGGTAGGATTAGAGGGTAAGAAGTGGTATTGGGTGGGGGGGAGCACCTGACTAGTTCTAAGGCTTTAGATACAATGCAGTTGATTACATATTAAGTCAGCCTTTACATACTGGGGATAGTAGTTGGGGGATCAGAAATTTATCTACAGGGAACTCCTACACAGATCCATCCACTCCTCCCCAAGTGCCGTCCTTCTCTATTCCTCAGGACCCTAAAGCCACCTAGATGACAACATTCCCATCCTTCTTTCTCCACCCCATCCCTGATCTGTCTGTTCTTCCCTCCCCTAAGGTGCTGTGCAAGCTGAGAGCAGTCTACTCTCTGCAGCTGGAACTTCCACTGTTTTGGCTACAGGGATCCTGTATGACTAGGAAACTTGTAGGGACAGCCTTATTTTAATACTTCAAGTTAGCCATGAGTACAGCTGGTCTCTTCCCCAACACAATCGAGATTCTCTTGACTGTGACTACCAAGCGAGATCAACCTCCCTTCAGTGACACCAGCAGTGCACAAACCACTCACAGCTCACAACTATGTGCAAACTCCCTGTCCAAGAGTAGGTGTAAAACCACTGTCATCGGCTTGCTCTTTCTCTCTGAAGAGCCTCAGTCCTCATGATAGTCAGAAAGACAGAATAAATGCTTGCAAGTTTGACAATAGGTAAAGGCACATGGGCTGCTGCCACATACACTGCAGACAGGGACCCAATCTGAGGCCATTCTCACTGCTGGGCATGTGCAGTGGAATGGCTTTGGGATCACACAGACTTCGAGTTTGCAATCTAGTGGGGAAGGAGCTAGGCTTAACAGGTGAACAAATAAAGAAACCTTAGTGTGAGAAAAGTGCATTTATTACTACTGTTCCTGCTGGGGAAGCTCAACAGAGCCAACTGCACCACCTCTCCTCCTTCCGCCCCCCGCGCTGTGCATAGTCTGCAGGAAAGTGTGTAGCTGCTCGAGCATCTCGAGGCCAGTATCCTCCTAGGCCCAGACCAGCCTTCTGGCCCAAAGATGGATCCTGGAGTTGAAAGAACAACTGACAGCTGCAAAGACCCAGATGCTTGTTTTATTATTGCATAATGTGGGAGACCTTCCCCACCCCAGGGAAGCTGGAGGGTGACCTCCCAGCAAAGGGCTAATAGGTTCCCGATCAACATCCAACCTAGTATGGTCAGGTCTCTAACTGTAGTGTTTCCTTTTTCCCATCTGGAAACTACTGTAGCTTCAGTGTGTTAAATAAACTTAGCCCTAGGAGGCTAAGCTATCTCCCTGGAACTTAGCCTCTGTTCTATTTGCTTCTAAGACTGTGACCTAATCTCCCATGGCAAATTCAGTTCATTAGGCTATCTTTACTCCAAGGACCCCGACCCTTTCCCAGTAATCCCCATATCCAGCCTTCAGCTCCAGTGTGATCACTCAACTTTTCAGGATGCCTGTATACAGCCAATTTCACTCATGCCACCATTCTATGCACCCCCACAATCACCTATGATGCCCACTGGTAATAATATAAATAAACTCCTCCAAAGGGGCTAGTCAAACTTCAAACCCTCTTCTACCCCAAACCCACAACTTGAGCTAGACATACTCACTAGAATACTGGCACAGGTGCTGTGGTGCCCCTCCCTTAGTTATTAAAACAGCACACAAGAAACCACAAAGGAAATAAGTAAATACAACAGAAAACCTACTTGCAAGACCCACTTATTCCTTCAATACAGTCAAATCTTTAGAGCCACAAGGCTCCTGACAGCACTGACGCCATATCCCTTTGGATTCACCAGCAGCATTTCCTACCATCCCCATCTGACACAACTGCTATAAAATAACACTGGCAGAACATAGGTAAGAACGGACAGGAGGCCTGGATAATCTACATGACTGAAGACATGGAGGGACTGGGAGTTAGAGAAGGCAGCAGGCAAGACACCAAGCAGCAGTAGCAAAGCAGCACAGCACAAAGCTCTTGGTGTTGCAACCCACTGGGACCAAGAGAGCAGAAGGGTTAGGCCATCTCTAACAAACGCCCTCATCCCCTTGGTCTCATGCGCTTGGTTCTTCATTCCCAGAGCCCCTTCTTTCATGCCACCCCTCCCCTAGACACTAGTCTTAATAGGGATTATTGTCATTCCATTACCAGGTTCCTCTTCTCCCAAATCAGTATCAGCATTTCTGCACAGTGCCAGCATTAATGGTAACTCCTTTCCACACATAACTCTGAGAACGCCCTACCCTGACAAGGGACTGGCTTTAGCCATTGTCGAAAGCTGACCTCTTCCCTCCCATTAAAACCACTCTGTCTCTTGCAAACTTAGGAAATTAGCATGAAGAAGCATGGGCATACCACTGATTCTTACTTCTCATGCCTGGAAGAAAAGACTGAACAGAGTAAAGGCAAAGATGATACCAGCTCTGACCAAGATGTACAGCACAGAGCTCCTTTGCCTAAAGCAATCCTACTTCAGGAAAGACAGATTTCCAACTTGGCAAAATCAAGTATTATGCTCTGTGCACATGGCACAGCATCAGGGGAGCTGCTGGCGTTGCTTCTCCAGCAAGGAACATATGAGAAGCAGCAGCAGAAGGCGGGGACCAACTTCCCAGGGTTCCGCAGAAGTTCCCAGGCTGGGAAGTCACAACTGGCCTGGGGGGGGGGCGGGGTGACATGATCTAACCTATCTGGCCTGAACCTGGTTAAGAGATAGGTTGGCTCCCATAGGAGGAAGCTGTTAGTTGTCCTTGGAGGACATTTCTTGAGCATCTTCTGTATGCATGTCACTGGATTCAATGAGCCTTCCCAGAAGGAAGGATGCTTGTCAGAAACCCGTACAATTATCCTTAGGGAAGAGCTGCTCATGAGACAGGCAGGGAAAGAGGACTTCCCCAAAGCTCTTATCTGAGGGGTTTTCCTCCAGACCCAACCCCACAGGGCCCCACTGTAGGCAACAAGCCCAAGAAAGCAGCATTCAGAGAGAATGGGGAACAGAAGGAATGGGCATGATCACAATGCAACACAAGGTTGGTGTTGGTTCTGACAGGAAGTAGAGAGTGAGTACTCATGGTCAGACCCAATGGCTTCCTTGGATGGACCCCAAAAGCTGACTGACCAGATAATTGGCTCTCAAGAAATCAAGAGTGGAGTGTAGGGCTTGTAGCAAACAAGCAGATACAGTCACTGTTCCCCCAGGAGAACAACCTTTAGCACCTGAACACTAAGAATGACTCCATTCTCAGAACTTCCCCTCCTCCCAGGAGGTAGGTAAGATTATTTATCCCCATTTGGCAGCTGGGGAGGAAGTGAAAGAGCAAGGTCACAAGACTTGCCTAAAGTCTTTGACAGAGCAGACATCAGATCTCAGCCAGTCCCGGTATATTGATAAAGGAAATGCCAGGGTCATACCCTAGAAGCCTAACCAGAGGGCTGGGTGTAAGACAATACCCTGAGTTGCCTTCAAGAGTCTAAAAACCCAATCCCCCAAACACAAACAAAAAGTCAACCACCTAAGCTGATGGAAGAGCTTAATTCCCAATACCCAGTGGAATTCCACGGTTGAAGCTGATGCTAAAAGATGTACAGGGGTAAATGCAAATAAGATGGAAAACACTCTTTGCAGAGGCATATACCATCACGAGACAAAATCTACTTCAGGCAATGAAATACTATCAAGGACATCCTCGAACCTTGGAGCTGGCGGTGAGAGGGCACAGCTTGCAGAGTTCTGAATGGTGTGAGAGTCAGTGGATTAACTTGGGAATGGCTGTGGAAAAGTGCCAGGATGGGCATTGCCCAGCAGGGGCATCTGCCCTGGCTCAGGGCATAGTTCCCTTCTTGGTTCTCCACCAAGCTGTTTGGCAGCAGCAGCAGAGGAGGGGACATGATTTTGAGTTTTTAAAACCAGAGAGCATAGCTGAGAAGGAAATCAGAGGTCTTGGTTGGAGGACAGTCAACTTTGCAAAGGAGAGGCAGTGCAGCCACAAATGACGCCCAGGGCACAACACATGCAGAAGGTCAGGGCAGCAAAAGGGTGGGGGCAGCGCAGGCACTTAGGCACGACACACAGAAGTCGGAGGGGGATGGGTGCCTGGGAGAGAGGCTCCACTGGTTCTTTCCAAAGTCACCATTTACCAACGAGGCGCTCAGCGACTTGTGTGCCATGCTGTGTGGGAGGAGCTTTGTGAGGCCTTTCCAGAGGCCTTGCCTGGAGCCCCAACATCACCCAGCTATCAAGTCCTTGTCTCAGAGTCCTCCAACCTTTTCAGTGAACCCTGGAGAGGCCTCTCTCTCTCTCTCTTCCGGCCCCCTAGAAGCCTTGTAGGGATGGTGAGGAAGAGATAGGAAAGGGCTGGAGCAGAGGCTCAAGCACAGTCCTTCAGGTGACAGCGCTCCTCCCCAACAAACCCAGCCACAGACGTCTGTAACAAAATCACCCTTTAAAGTGCACATTGCTCACAAGACGGGTCCTGGGTGGGAACCCTCTTATTTCCAACCATTGGGCCTCCTGCCCTCCACCAAAGAAATGAAGAAAACAACAAAAACAAAAACTTCAGACAGTTTAACTGCTACTATAAGCTGTGGATCATCATTTTTGGCTCTTTCTCTTCTGCCTCCCTCTGCCACCTGCTCCCAAAGCCTGTACTTTCCCTCACCAGAGCTAGGGATGGAGAGGAAAGAACAGGGAGGCCCTGGTTTTGGAATGTTTCTTATTCTGTGTGCACCCCGTTCCTTTCTTGGCTCAGGCCTGCTGTGCTCTGACACAGCACCCTCTGGGGCTGTCTTGAAAGGATGCCATGGGGGCAATGAGCAACGGGTCCCACCTGGAGAGGCTATCTCCATACCTCCTCTTTCCCCCAGAGAGCCTTTCCCTGCTCAGCGTGTGCAACACCTCTGCCTGCCTATGGTGAGGCTCAGCGCTGGGGTTAAATCCCCATGCCTGGTCTGGAGAAGACGTTCATTTTCCCGCATTGGAACGCCCTTCGATGGACAGCTTTACCTCCTGTGGAATGAAAGAGGGACGGAGCAGCGCAGCCCGTGCCTCCTCCCCTTGCACACTGTATCTTTGGAAGCTTGGAGCTGGCCAGCAGGCCTGAGCACCAGGCTCAGCCTGGGAGGACTCTACCACACGGGAGCCCTCTCCTGCCGGTTGGCTCTTCCCCTCACTGTCACAAAGCTCTCTGGGTCCCAAGACTGTCCTCTCAGGCCTTTCTCGGGGCCCCAGCTGGCCTGACGGAGCGCAGCTGGCCTGAGAAACTGAGTTACTGTTCAAGCTCTGTAAACTGATAGAGATGCAGACATCTCCCACCTGTAGCCGGTGACAGGGCAGAGAGAAGAGCTGTGCAGTCCGCCCAGGGCTGCAGGAGGACCAACCCTGGCCATATACAAAGAAGGGGTGCTCAGGAGGCACCTCGATGCTCACTTTGCTCTGCTGCTCACCGACCACGAAATGCAGCATGACAAATCCAGGCCACTGGCTCTCCTGAATGTCCACAACCGTGCTGGAGTCAATCTTCAGCCCCCCACTCATTTCGGCACTGCGCACAAAATCCTGGGTCTGGAGGTCCTCCACCCGCTTCAGCTCCCCTGTAGCCAGCTGGATGATGGCGCCTTTCATGAAATGGGAGGGCAAGTGGGAGGAGGTAACAGGGGGTGGCGTTGGCTCCTTGTCTGGGAAGGTGGCTCTGCCCTGCATGTCCAGACTTGATGCCACCAGGATCTCCGAGCCCACGGGCAGCAGGCCTGGGTCAGTTCCAGTGGGCACCAGGTTGCCATTAGCTACAACCATTGCTTTGGGTAAAGGTCTATGTTTCACCGCTTCTTGATGGGATTGAGGATAGAGCCCACGGGCCTGATTTTTCTCTGTCAGCTCTGCAGGGTTCTTGGCTAACCCTCGCCCCTCACCCTGCTGGTCAGGGGTATGATGGGACAGGTTAAGGGGGCTAGGTTCATCCTTCCTCTGAGCTGCCACCATGCGATAATCCTGAGAAGCTAAAGCGCCAACTACCCGCTGCACCTCAAGATCCGTGTCTGGGGTTCCTCGATGTGCTGGCGCCACCACCTCCACCCGTGGAGTCTGAGAACCTGAAAACAACTGTCCGTCCACCACACACTCCGCCACTGGCACCAGTCCTTGGCCTTCACCCTTGCTGCTGGGGGACTCGAGGGCTTCACTTTCTCGTCTTAATAAATTTCGTTCTCGCCTCTGTCCTCCATTGGCAGAAGCTGTTTCCAGAGTGGGCTGGCCCTCCTGAGGGGTAAGAACTGGAACTGGGCTGGCACCTGCTGTAGGGGTTTCATGCAAGGTATACCCAGCAGGTAACCTGGACATCTGATAATAAATGGGCATCCGGCCTGGAGCGAGGTCCAGTGGTTGCGTACTCGCATGATGTGGCAACTGCCCAGATGGGGAGGTGGCAGAAGGGGTTTTGTTAAATGAGTGGGCAGGGGATGACGCCTGGGGCGAGGGAGCGGCTTCCTCTGCCAGGAGGGAGGCATATGGCACAAAGTGTGGGAGATGAGAGGTGGTGAGGTTGGCAGAAGGAGAAAGGAGAGGGCTCGGTAGGAAACTTGGTGGCACAGCATAGGGAAGGCTATAAGGAGACCCGATAAACTGCAGTGAGGTGGACGGGAGCTGAGCATAGTGAATTGGGGGGTAGTGGATTCCAGGATGCTGGATCAGTGAAGACGCTACATTAAACGTGGGGGGCAAAGGGCTCATGTTTACCATGGATGGGAGGCCAGTCGGTGAGAATGTGGCAGGTGGCACAGCCACCTTATACAGCATGCCATACTGGTCCACCGTCAGACCAGTAATGGCCTCAGCTCCATCACTTCCCAGGCTGACTCTGGTTCCTGCCTGGCTCTGCCCCGCCGCCACCACAACCCCTCGGGACCACTCAGAGGCATCGCTGGAGGGTGTGTGGTTAGTGGAGCAGCTGGTAGTTCTCCCCATATCCTCGCTGGTCACGGGGAGGTCTCGTTTCTTTGGTGGAAGGCATTCCTGACTCCTCTCATGAACAGGTTTCATATTGCTTTGTGGTGTTCCTGGAGGTTGGAAGGGGTCGGCTTGTTCCTTGGGGCATCAGAAGGGACTTCTCTGTGGCTTCCCTGCACCCCTCTCTGCTGCTGGCTGGGGTGCCCACATCTGCTAGGGAATAAATCAGAGGCAAAGAAAAGTAACCTAGGGAGGAACCAAGTCAAAAGAAACAGAACTGAACCTATGGAAGACGAAATAACAAAAGATACTGTTGGAAAGAGGTATGAAAAGGAGCAAACCAGGCTGCCTCCCAGACTACCCAGCCTAGGAAGTACCAGAAATAGAGAAACCACAAAGCACAAAACTACAAGGACGAGCAGTCAACAATGCACCCTCAAGGGCTGCACCGCCTGAGACCGACAGTTTCAGGCTTAGTCAGGCCTCTCCTGAGGACCTTGGCTCCGGCTGAGGTCCCCTTTGCGGGAGGCTTTCAACACCCAATCTTTCACTGCTGGCTCTTTTCCCGAAGATTCTCCTTTTTCTACCAACGACTAACCATGCCACCTTCTTTCCCTGAACGTATGACCTCATCCCTGCTTCTTTTTCTCAGACTAAATCAGGGGATGATCTCACCTGCGTCTGTCCTGTCCACCCAGGCCTGTCCTGGCCTCTTATCACCAGCTCCTCCAGGACCCAAGTGTCAGGGAGTTTTCAGGTTTTCTTGTCTTAAAAAAACTCTAGCTCCCTAAACATTATAAAACATAGTATCTTCTTTGCCTCCTGAAATAGACTTTCAAACTTCCGGCAGCCCTTGAAGTAAGATTACACCAGCTCACCCTTGGATTTGCTTCTCCTCCTCCCCAAATAGCATCGAAACTGTTTTGACTTCACACAGACTTCCTGTCTCCTGGTCTAACAAAAATTATCCCCAGGACCAACTTCAATTTGCCTTCTTTTTCCATTCCCTTTGCTTGTCTGTGTTTTCTCTTGCCAATGGCTCCTTTTCCATCGTAGATCTGCTCTAAGCACCACTTCATAAAACTCCAATTCCATTCCTCCAAATCTGCCTGTTGATTTCTTAGATCTGTACACTTCATAAGAAAGTTCTCTCCTTTCTCTTGCCACCTTTCACAAATGCTTCTGTCCGCTGTCAAAACAAAAAGCATCTCTTTGGTCTGCACACTTCAGTGTATATGAACTTGGTACCTAATTCTTCCAACTGAACTCCTGTTCTTTGGATCTGAAAAGAGCTGTCTGAGAGTACATCCTGTTTTCCCAGCTGCCTTTTGGCACAAGGAATCCAAAGTGCCTACATTACCTGAGCTCCCCTGGGGGCTTCCGAGCAGCTGTAGTTCCTGTCCTCCCGGGTGGCCTGGGAGCCTGGAAGACAGCAACAAAGAGAGAGTGAGCAGGAGTCTGACTGACCTCTCCAGAGTCACTGCAGAAAGGCCCAGCGTCGGCCCGGTGCAATAGCGTAATGGTTAAAGTCCTCGCCTTGCATGTGCCGGGATCCCGTATGGTCACTGGTTCTAATCCTGGTGGCCCGCTTCCCAGCCAGCTCCCTGCTGGTGCCCTGAGAAAGCAGTTGCGGATGGCCCAAAGCTTTGGGACCCTGCACCCGTGTGGGAGACCTAGAAGCTCCTGGCTCCTGGCTTCAGATCGGCGCAGTACCAGCCGTTGCAGTCACTTCTCTGCACCAGAGGTCAGAGCCGCTGGTGCAGAGTGCAAGGGCAGGTGAAGGGGGAAAAGGTCATATGTAAGTCCTAATCTGACATCCCCGGGGCGGTGCTGGGGGGAATGTCCAGCTATCCAACGTCACCACTCTTCCTTAACAGCATCGTCATCCCATTGGTGCTTATTCCCCACAGGTTACCTTTACCTCCAAGTCAACGTTCAGTCAAATGCACAAAAACTTAGGATTGTCCCCGTGTTAGCAAAGGATAGCAATGAAAACCCACCTCACAGAATTTAGCCTTTTATGGCCCCTCAGGGTTGAAGGTTATTTAGATGAGAAGAGCTGCACTAGTGCAGCAAGAATTCTTTATGTTTCTGGGGCATAAAAAGAGGTCAAGGGGAGTCACCCCGGGGGGGGAAGCCTTATTAACACTTTTCCAGATTCTAAAAATCGGGCTAGCGTCTGTGTGTAAAAATTTTCTATGTGACAACGTTCAAAGAACTGAATCGGATATGATGGAAACTGAAAACGTCACCTTGATCCTCAGGCAGCATCACAGACTATTCCTCCGTGAAACGACACTTGCCAGAAAGGGACGGTGTGCAAGAAGGCGGCCACTGCCACTGAAAACAGGGACCGAGGTCCTGAGGAGTACCCCGGCCGCCCTGTCCAGACGCTACTGAACGCGGCAAGCCTTCACGCAAACGGAAGCAACATTCATCTCCAAAGACTGGCACAGCCTCACATACCAAAGAGAAGATAGGGCACCAAGGGAAACGAATTCCTAACCCCGCAAATATACAGCAGGCACCAATCACGCATCCCCTTCAGTAAGAAAAGCTGTTCATTGCCCCCCACAAAAACCGTGCACACACCTCACAATCCCAAAACGATGCTTGCTTGCTCTCTGCAACTAACACATGAAAGCTAACCCGCATTTTGGTCAGCCAGAGGTTAGCAAACACAGTAACAAGGAGAAGTCCCCCGAAAAAAGTGTGCGGGAGAGATGAGTAACAAGCCCGGGCGCCCGCCGGACTTGCAAGACGCAGCACACGTTTCAGCCTCCGGATGACTGGGAGAACTTTCTCAAATGGGGGGAACGGGGGTACAGAGACTCAGCCTGTCACCCCAACTGTGCTGCGAGCTGCCGACGCAGTCAGGAGGAGCCAGGAACCTGACAGACTGGGAGAAGCTTGGAAGGACCTGGGGGAGGGAGGGTGACGTCTTCCCGTGATCCCGCACTCCGTGCTCCGACAGGGGCAGGACACCAAATGGGAACTGTGCGTTTCCAGGGACTGGGGGAAGGGGGTCGCCACCTCAAGCCAGGGTTGCAGGGGCGAGGCCCCCGGCAGGCGACGCTTCCTTGCTGGGCGGCCCCTTCCCGCTCGCAGACTCGGGACACTCGGGCCCACGGACACCCAGCCGGGGGAGTTGGGGGAGCGCGCCGCCCTCCAGGCTGTGGCGTAGGGGAGCGGGCCGAGGGTCTAGGCGCGGCCTCTTTTCGCCAACTCCGTCCTCCCGCGGTTCTCGGCCCCGGCCCGGCGAAGCAACGGGCTGCTCGGGGGGCCACTTCCTCTGGAGCTCCGAGCTTAGGCCTGCCTGACCTCACCATGGCCAGCCTGCCGGCCACCCCTACCTGACGACACTCACCGGCCCATCTCACAGCGCTCCCAGGGCTTCTCCTGTTCGTCCCGGAGCCGCCGCACCCGCGGCCGCCGCCATCCCCGGCCCCGGAGCCGCCCCACACCCAGCGCCCCCCCACCCCTAGCCGGGCGCGCGGAGATGGCGTCGCGCGGCCCGCCCCCGGCGCAGAAAAGTTACGTCACGGCGCGGGCCGGGAGAGCGACAGCTCCCAGGGAGGGGAGGGGGCTGTTCCCTCGGACCTCCGGTGGGAAAAAACAACGGACAGCAGCACCTGGGACCTGGGACCTGGTCCTGTGCATGGACCGGTGTTCGGGTGTCCACACCCTGACCCCACAGGGACCCCGCGATCTTTACACCGCATTAAATTCTGGGGGTTCCGAAGCAGCGCCTGGGGCGTGGCCATCAGCGACCCCCATTTCCTGGACTTCCGGCCCTGGCCAGTGAAGCCTCCCTCTCCTTGGGGAGCCTCGGGGGATCCCGGGGTTATCCAGTCCCGAAGAGTGAGGCGATACCAGACCCGAAAGCTTATGGGAAACGAGAGGAGGAAGGGGATTAGCACAGCGGGAAGTATCTAGATTTAGTAGGGAGATTTGACGAAATCTTACGTTCCCATTCATCCCAAAGTTTCAGAGCAACGTGAACATGAGTAATTTAAATGGAAACAAACATGGTTGTATTTGCGTTTGAGTTACTACTATGATTTTTCTAAAATAGCTGTGTATATATGTATTTGTTGCACAACTAATGAACCGGAAGAAAAGAAAAAGCTTGACTCGGAGACCGTGAATGCATTCTTTCTTCCACTTCCACTTTCTGCAAACCCTTTTCAGTAGATAACAATCGATTTTTTGTTTGATTTTTATCAGCTGGGGCAGGTGGCCATGACCCCAGGCGCCTACATCCCATGTTGGAATGCCGGTTGGGCTCTGGCTGCTTTGCTTCTGACCCGACTTCTGCCAATGCATCCTTGGAAGCAGCAGGTGATGGCTCAAGTGCCTGGACCCCAGCCAACCACGTGGCAGATCTGGCTGGAGTTCCTGGCTCTTGGCTTTGCTCTGGTCCAATCCTCGCCGTTGTGGGCTTTTGGGGAATGAAGTAGCAGATGGAAACTCTGTGTGTGTGTGTGTGTGTGTGTGTGTGTGTTGCTTTACCTTTCAAGTACATGAAACAAATAAATATGTAAACAAATACAACAAATACTGCTAGAGCATAAGTACAGGTTCGGGTCTGGTCCCTACCTAATGTTTGGCTATCCGACTTAGGTAAACATTTTCCAAAATCTTAAGCTGTGGTTTGCACTGCTGCAAAAACACTAGCAGTAAAATGTGGATAGAAAAACTGGCCAGCATTTTATTGAATAAAAATAATAATAAAAACACCAAGACCTGGTGTGATGGCTCAGTGGCTAAATCGTTGCCTTACAAGCACTGGGACCCCATATGGATGCTGGTTAGTGTCCCAGCTACACCACTTCCCATTCACTTCCCTTCTTGTGGCTTAGGAAGACGGCCCAAGTTCTTGGGCCTCAGCACCCACATAGGAGACCTGAAGGAAACTCCTGGGTCTGGATCGGCTCAGCTCTGGCCATTGTGGCCACTTGGAGAGTGAACCAGAGGACAAATCTTTCTCTCTGTCTCTTCTTCTCTCTGTAAATCTACCTTTCCAATAAAAATGAATCTTTCTTTTCACAGATTTCTTTTTTTTAGTTGCAAAGTCAGATAAACAGAGAGGACAGATAGAGAGGAAGATCTTCTGTCCGATGATTCACTCACCAAGTGAATGCAACAGGCCAGTGCTATACCGATCCAAAGCCAGGAGCCAGGAACTTCCTACAGGTCTCCTACACGGATGCTGTGTCCCAAGGCTTTGGGCGGTCCTCAACTGCTTTCCCAGGCCACAAACAGGGAGCTGGATGGGAAGTGGAGCTGCCAGGATTAGAACCGGCGCCCATATGGAATCCCGGTGCATTCAAGACAAGGACTTTAGCCACTAGGCCATCATGCCGGGCCCTTTCCTTTCTTCTTAAAAATAATTCCGAACTAGAAGACTTTCAAAAGCGATTAGGAATTTTTTTAAAGGTATTGATGTTCTCTGCTATTTTAAGATTTATTTATTTTTATTACAAAGTCAGATATACAGAGAGGAGGAGAGACAGAGAGGAAGATCTTCCATCCAATGATTCACTCCCCAAGTGAGCGCAATGGCCAGTGCTGCGCCGATCCGAAGCCGGCAACCATGAACCTCTTCCAGGTCTCCCACGCGGTGCAAGGCCCCAAAGCTTTGGGCTGTCCTCAACTGCTTTCCCAGGCCACAAACAGGGAGCTGGATGGGAAGTGGAGCTGCCGGGATTAGAACCGGTGCCCATATGGGATCCCGGGGCGTTCAAGGCAAGGACTTTAGCCACTAGGCCACGCTGCTGGGCCCCATTGTTTAAATTTTTATGAGAATATTATTTTAAACATTTAAAGATGAGCAAGACACAAACACAAAATAGATTTCAGCCTCTAAGAAATCCTTAGACCTCAGTGTTTATATTTTGCAGAAGGATACACTCAAAGCATTAATAAGATGATCCAATACTACCCCAGGCACACAGTGCAAGTGAGTAAAACAGTGAGGCCATTGCAGTCATCGCAATGAGCAAAGGCCCTGACTTCACAAACATTAGTCATGACAGTCACTTTCCTCTCGGTGTACCCAACAAGCAAGTCTGGTGGTACGTCAGTGGATCTGTGATAGCATAAACTGGCATATTCATTTGTTGCTTAGCTCATTAAACTGACATTGGAACAACCAAGATAGAAGCAATCAGCTATTCCACATATGTTGGAATAGCCGGTTTTTCCTGAGTCAAATTACACAGGAAGCTGTTTTGTTTTGTACAAAGTTGAAAGAGCAGACACAGGTAGATGCAAGCCGAGAATGTTCTTTTGGCTGCTGGCCTTTCCCATAATGACGTGAGGCCAAGGGCAAGGCGTGACTGTCTAAAAATTCAGGATGTTCTAATTGGTGGAACACAGATGATTTCCTGGTTTGGTGTTGCAGGTTCGAAAGGGTGGATCCAATCTCCTCAGTATCCTGTTCCGGAACTGTTTCCTTCAAGCAATCCTCATTTCGTTGATTGTACACCGTGACGGTAGGAAGCCCCCTAGTCCCAGACTGACAGAAATATTCGTAAGAAGTCAAAATATAGCTGGTTACCAAATTTCTCTAAACATGTTCGTTAGTCTATGGAATCCAGCTCTCTTATGACTGTCTTTAGCATATAGTAGGTGCTTTCAATTTCTCTTGTCTGAAAGTTGTTGGTTTGCTTTAACTGGGTTTTTCAATTTTCACTGAACTTTAAGAATGTGTGGTAAAGCAGGATTTTTCAAACTATTTGAGACACTCAAGGACTAAGAAGTTAAACTTATTCTTCCTCGCCCACCTTCTCCTCTCTCTCTAGATTTTCCACTGAACACCACGGTGGCGTGGAGATACAGTTCTTGTTATGAGCTACTGTGTTTGAAGGAAATAAACAGTGACGGAACCCTGCCACACTGGTTCTTCTCCCTCAACAGGCAAGAGTTTCAAACTAGCTCTCTGTCTTGCCTAATCCTTCCTTAGAGATTTTTCTAGACCTGTAGGATGTTCAGGGGCAAATACAGACAACCACCAAGATTCCTTGATATGAGACATTAAACCAGAAACAAGAGCTGTTACGTCCTAACAGGAGAAGTAGCCAGCTTTGTCCCTACTGCCACATCTTCCTGCTTGTGTGCTTCAGCATGTGAAGGAGCCCTTTGGGGAGGGGAATGTTATCTTTGGGTGCCGATGATGACAGAAGCAACCGATCTCAGGCACACATTGCAGATATAGAAATATTTGGTGAGGTTAGCTCTCTCTGGAAATGTGAAGGTGGCTGGTGTTAGATTATTATCCAACAGATTCTAAATGTTCAAATGTAGAAGTATGAAATTTTCAAACTGGTCTGAACTTAAAGTGATTCAAGGTCAACTTCTCTGAATGGTTCCATTTCCTCATTTCCACACACTTTTCCTGATAAATGACATTGCCAGATTCCAAGGGAAATTTCCCTTTCAAATTGTCTTTTTTTTTTTTTTTTTAAGTTTAAAGGGAGTTCCTACAGCTTCTCTGTAAGTGACCAATAGGACCCTGTCCCGCAGGGAAGGGAATCTCCCTCCCACGACTACTTCCTCAGATACTTGCCAGAAACTTTCATTTTTTGTCAGAAACTTCCTGCAGAAGTCTCAGAGGCTGCAGTAAAACACAGACAATTAGAATAAGCCCAGTCCTGATTAGCACTGCAAGAGTCATATCCGGAGAACTGATCCACAGGGTGGTCAGTGCAATCAGGCCATTATTGAGTTGCCGGGAGCTCCTTGCAACAGACATGGTTGGGTTTTTTGTTGTTGTTCTATAATTTTCATTTTTATCTTTATTTAAAGGCAGAAAAATAAAAGATCTTCAACTTACTAGTTCTCTTCTAAATGCCCACAAAACCAGGTCTGGGCCGGATTAGAAACAGAAGCCGGGGTCAGTCAATGTCTACCCTGGGAGTAGCAGGGGCTTGAACCTGCTGCTGTCCAGGGTGCACATAAACAAATAGCTGCATCAGAAGCAGAGGAATCAGGCTGGCATGTGTGTGTGTGTTTTAATTCTTAGTTAAAAAAATTTTTAATTGGAAAGTCAAATATATAGAGAGGAGGACAGACAGAGAGGAAAATCTTCTGTTCGTTGATTCGCTCCCCAAATGGCAGTAACAGCTGGGACTGAGACAATCCAAGCCAGGAGTGTCTTCTGGGTCTCCCACACGGGTGCAGGGTCTCAAGGTTCATGGGCCATCCTTGATTGCTTTCCCAGGCCACAAGCAGGGAGCAGGATGGGAAGTGGGGCTACCGAGATTAGAACTGGTGCCCTTATGGGTTCTCAGCATGTGCAAGGTGAGGATTTCCGTTGCTAGACTACTGCACCGGGTGTATAATTCTTAATTTTTAAAAGACGTATTAATTATTCTTGTTTGAAAGGCAGATTTACAGAGAGAAGTAGAGGCAGAGATAAAGATCTTCCATGCACTGGTTCATTCCCCGAGTAGTCGCAACGGCCAGAGCTGAGCTGATCCAAAGTCAGGAGCCAAAAACTTCTGGGTTTCTCAAAAGGATGCAGAGTCCCAAGGACTTGTGCCATCCTCTTCTGCCTTTCAAGGCCACAAGCAGGGAGCTCAGTCAGGAAGTGAACCAGCCAGGACATGAACCAGCACCTATGTGGGATGCCAGCGTTTGCAAGTAGATCAGCACACTATGCCACCACACCATCCTTAACTGCTGGCCAGATGTCCACCCTGACATTGGACTTGTTGAATTGATAAAGTGAGTGTGGAGGAACTGAAGCCTCTTTTCTCTTTCTTTTTTTATTTTATTTTATTTTTTTTTTTAGCCTCTTTTCTCCTTCTTTGGGCAGCTGGTTGCTCAAGGCGATTTGTGAGCTGCTGTAATGTTCGGTTCTGCCTTCAAAGCTGATCGCCTTCGGGTTAACTTGCAACTGGTTATCAACCGCCTGAAACTCTTGGAGAAAAAGAAAAGTGAGTAAATACTGCAGGCAGCAATCAGGGTACCAATGCTGAGTCTCTTTTGGGCTGTCTCAGCAATCTGAGGATGTAAAGAAATGTTTCTGAGTTGTAGGAATGTGGTCATGATATTCATGGTGATAGAACCATTTCAGAGCTTTGGAAAGACTTCTGTATCTTGCCTGCATCAGTGTCAACATCCCGGTTGTGATACCATGCCAACACTTTCATAAGACGTTGCCTTTGGCAAAAGCCGTGTAGAGGTACTAAGCATCTCTCAGTCTGATGTCTAGATTTGTAGATTACACGGGAATATACAGTTATCTAAAAACAGAAATCTTAGAGTTTTTTTTTTTTTAATTCTTGAAAGGTTTAACATGTAAAACTATGTCCAGATTCCTGGACTTCTGTCTTCCCCCAAGAGATTTATTCTAGTCATTCTTTATAAACGTAGCTATTAAGTTGGAGCCGATGGGGAAACTTCTTCTGGAGGAGTTTAGTCACCTTTTTTCCAGACACAAAAAAATGCTGTTCCTTGTAACCCTCGACAGCTCAGGCAGTGTTGACGGCCGTGAACCGGGGAGTTCTACTGACAAGGGTTGTTTTCTTTCTTTAAGCCTAACTGATTTTCTGTCACCTTTGCCCTTTCCTCACGGCAGTGGTTCATATGAGCTGTTAATCTGTTAATGAACTGAAGGACTGATGATCTCTGAGTGTAAGAAAAGCTCAGTTGAGGGCTGATTATTCCTACTGGTGCAAGCATAAATTAGAGTGGGTGAGGGTTGTTTGGGCTTAGCCACAGCATCAGATGGCAGAAGCTGGCACTAGGGGCTAATTCTGTCAAGCCAAACCACAGAACCACCCAAAGAGTGCATAAACCAGGATTGAGAGAGACCCGGGAGGGAAATAGTGGGTTCACCCCTCTTGGGTTACTACTCCCACGGGAGGGCATGAAAACTAGGATGGGGGCTGGGGTGGCTAGACAGAGAGGCACTCAACAACATCTGTGAGGGCTGGATAGTTGAGCTGGTTAGATGGAACTAAGCTTTAATACCCACTGATAAGTAAGAGAGCCAAATGGGGTGTGGGACAGACTGGACTAGTCTGCTACATATACTGGCAAACCAGGGTGGGGGCAGGCCTGGTGGGGGTTATTGTGGGTCGCTCTGATGAGGCTGTAGCTCCCACCGGTTGATGTGAGGGCCAAGTACGTGCTGGGCAGAACCAGGCTGGACTGCAACACCCATTGGTTCCACTGGAAGTTGGGGTTGAAAACAGAACCAATCCAGCAATTGCAACCATCAGCTGATTGGGCTGATGGACTGTGCCGGGCCCTGTGATTGCTAGAACATACAAAAATCTGGTCTGGGAACACCTCAGAGTTGCTTTGGGGATCTCCCCAATCGAAATGCTGGACTCAGAACCCTAGCCAAGAAAAGACAGAAGAAAGAACAAGTCAATCCACCACCTCAGCTATATGTTGGCAGCGAAATACTGGGCAAATGAAGACTCTATCAATCAGTGGATTCTTCAACGACCTCACCAAGCTGGGAGTGGCGAAAATGGCAGCGATTCATAACTGGTGAACTATTAAAAACACTTGAACAAGGATCTCAGATCATGCCCCACATCCGGGACTTGGGAAGGGTGGGAAACTGGGTGGGGCTTCTCCCTCAATATCCCCCTTCACCTCAGATACAAGAAGGAAACAATATGGACATAATAGTCTTACCCACTTCCCTATAGCCCCTGAACCTTTTTACCGTAATTAACTATGTAAAGATTGTCAACAACATAATAAAAAAATAAATTAAAAAAAAAAAGAAAAGCTTAGTTGAAATGAAGTATTGCACAAAAATGCAGTTCTGGGGTGGAGTTTGGCATGTTGATCAGGTTGCCAACGGGCACACCAGCGTCTGCATTGCAGCACCAGGGCAAGTGTGGGCTTTTCTGTTTCTGATCCAACTTCCTGCTAGTTCATCCTTGGAGGCAGCAGATGATGACTCAGGTACTCAGGTTCTTGCCAAGGAAACACAGAGGAAGCTCTGGGCTTGGCTTTTGTCTCGTCTCTTAACTATCTGTCGTGGACATCTGGGGAGCAAACCAGCAGACGGAAAACTTCTCAATCATGATGACTTTCCTATTCTGTAAGCATAACATAAAAAGCATAAGATATATAATCTAAGGTTTTGGTTTTGAATACCAATTCAACCAAGGACAAGCCATTTAACTCCTCACAGTCTCAATTTTCTCAGTTGTGAAATATAACTCAAGCAGGTGGTACTACAATGTTTATTTTTATTGAAAAGACACTCTCCTAGTGCCTGTAATGGCTAGAGCTTAGCCACTTCTTCCAGGTCTCCCACACGGGTGCAGGGTGCCAAGGCTTTGGGCCATCCTTGACTGCTTTCCCAGACCACATTCAGGGAGCCAGATGGGAAGTGGGGTACCTGGGATATGAACTGGCACCCATACGGGATCCCGGTGCATGCAAGGCAAGAACTTTAGCCATTAGGCTACCACATTGGGCCCTGAGATTGGTTCTTAATCTTGTAACAGGTGCCAGCATTCCCAGGGAGGGATTGTTACAACACCAACTACTGGGCTCCCCTTCCTGAGTTCTTCAGATACAGTGTTTCTGGGATAAGAAAGTGCATTTTTAAAAAGATATATTGGGCCTGGCATGGTGGCCTAGTGGCTAAAGTGCTCGCCTTGAATGCACCGGGATCCCATATGGGTGCCGGTTCTAATCCAGGCAGCTCCACTGCCCATCCAGCTCCCTGCTTGTGGCCTGGGAAAGCAGTTGAGGACGGCGCAAGGCTTTGGGACCCTGCACCCGCGTGGGAGACCTGGAAGAGGTTCCTGGTTCCCTGCATCGGATTGGCGCACACTGGCCCATTGCGGCTCACTTGGGGAGTGAGACATCAAATGGAAGATCTTCCTCTCTGTCTCTCCTCCTCTCTGTATACCCGGCTTTCCAATAATAATAAAATCTTTAAAAAAAAAAAGATATATTAATTTTACCTAAGAAAGAGTTACAGAAAGAGCTTCCATCTTCTGGTTCACACCCTCAGCGGCTACCATGGCCACACCTGGGCTGGTTTGAAGCCAGGAGTCAAAACTAGATCTACCACATGGGTGCAGGGACCCAAACCCCTGGTGCCAGTCTCTGCTGCTTTCTCAGGACGTTAGTAGGACACTGAATCAGAAGCTGAGCAGCCAGGACATGAATGGGCACCTGCATGGGTGCCAGTGCTGCAGGCGGAAGGTTAATCTGATACACCACTGTGTAACCCCAAGGGATGTATTTTTAACGAAGTCCTGGGAGATGTTAACATTATTGTTCTGGGGACAGGACTTTGAGACCCACTGACCTAACACAAAACACATAGCATTGTGTACATTTTAAGTGTGCATATTTGTTTGAATAAAAACATTGCTTCACACTATTGTGTAACTTGCTTTAACTCTTTGGGACGCTCGTGTTTGTCTTTGGGCTTTGTGCTATAGCCGAGCAGTCACAGAAAGCAAGGAAGGAGATCGCGGACTACCTGGCTGCGGGGAAGGATGAGCGAGCCCGCATCCGCGTGGAGCACATCATCCGGGAGGACTACCTGGTGGAGGCCATGGAGATCCTGGAGCTGTACTGCGACCTGCTGCTGGCCCGGTTTAGCTTAATCCATGTCACCAAGTGAGTGTTTTAATTATATCTTCCTGTCTACTGAGGGTGGAGTGTGCATTAACTTGTTGGTACCCACTAAAAAACTTTGCACTGACTTTATTTTTTTAGAAGATTTATTTTTTTATTTTTTTATTACAAAGTCAGATGTACAGAGAGGAAGAGAGACAGAGAGAAAGATCTTCCGTCTGATGATTCACTCCCCAAGTGAGTGCAATGGCCGGTGCTGTGCTAATCCGAAGCCAGGAGCCAGGAACCTCCCCCGGGTCTCCCACACGGGTTCAGGGTCCCAAGGCATTGGGCCGTCCTTGACTGCTTTCCCAGCCACAAGCAGGGAGCTGGATGGGAAATGGAGCTGCCAGGATTAGAACCGGCGCACATATGGGATCCTGGTGCGTTCAAGGCAAGGACTTTAGCCGCTAGGCCACGGCGCTAGGCCCATCACTGACTTTAAAGAGCTTTTTATTTATTTATTTATTTATTTTTATTGGGAAGTCAGATTTACAGAGAAGAGACAGAGAAGATCCTCCATCCACTGGGTCACTCCCTAAGTGGCCCCAATGGCCACAGCTGATCTTATCCAAAGCCAGGTCTCCCACATGGGTACAGGGTCCCAAGGTTTTGGACTGTCTTCTATTGCTTTGCCAGGCCACAAGTAGGGAGTTGAAAGGGAAGTGGAGCAGCTGGGATTAGAATTGGTGCCCATATGGGATCCTGGCGCATGCAAGGCGAGGACTTTAGCCACTAGGCTACTGAGCTGGGCCTTTATTTTATTGCAGAGACAGTTCCCAAGCACTGGGCTCCCCTTCCTCAGTTGCTGGGCATGTCCATGACTGGGCAGAAAGTGGAACTGGAGATTGGGGCCCAACCACGGTCTTCCATGTTGCATGAACCATCATGCTGCCTCCCGGAGTCTGTTTTAGTAGGAAACGGGGTGAACCCAGCACTCTGATGAAGTGTCCTGGCATCCTACTAGGCATCTTAGCTACTAGGTTAGATGTCTGCTTCGGTTCCAAGAGTCACACTCTGGTGGGATTTTTTTCTTCTTTAGATCCAATGTGTTCTGTAACTTCTGAAAAGAAATTCTTCTACTTTCTCGAAGTCTGTAATTTCCTCTTTGCAGCTTCCAAGATTCCCAAACAGAAAAGAGCTCTCTGTGACTGACACTAGTCTGAAGGCTCTGGAAGTAAGACTCAAAGTCATTTCTTTTCTGAACACATGCACCTGCAATGGGATAAGAAATAAGCCTTTTAGGAGCAGGTTTTGGCTCAGTGCTGAAGCCACTGTTTGGGATGCCTGCATCCTGCCACTGGAGCACTTGGGTTCACATCCTGACATGTCTCTCTAATCCACCTTCCTGCTGATGCACAGTTTGGAATGCAGCAGATGATGGTCCAAGGATGTAGGTCCCTGCCACCTGCTGTGACATCCCTGGCTCTGCCCCAGCTGTTGCTGGCATTTGGGGTGGGGAAAGAAGAAGAAGGTAGATCTCGCTCTTTCAAATGGATGAAATGAATGCATTAGATATTATTATTTTTTGAAGCTTTTGTGGTGTGGTTACTTACAGTGCACAGATTCCACAAATGACCTGCCTGTTGAAAAGGGGCCTCCCGTGTCCTTTACACATGAGTATCTTGGGAGAGATCTCGATCTTGTTCTAGGTTCCCACTGTACCCTTCCGGGACTCACTACCCTGAAAACTGTGGACTCCAGCACCTGATGGTCCCTAAAGGCCCCGAGGGCACTTGAACAGAAATGGTCTCCATAACAGATTCCAAACATTCCCCTCTAAGACAGCTTCTAAGCATTTTTTTTCCTCGAAAGTTGTAAAAACAAGGCAAAAGTCAAATATTATCAGACAGATTGTAAAAATTGGACATGTGAGATCTTGCAGCAACTCTATCACACCCTTTGCCCCTGCCAGCAGGTGTATTTGCTGAGGGGCAAAGCCATGAAATTCTCTCCTACTCTGCAGACAAGGAGAGTGGTGTCTTTCCTTTCGAATTATGTGTATACAATCACACATAAATATCTATATACATACACATGTATAAATTAGTATACATGCATACATATGTATCCACATATATATTCACATATAGGTTAACACACCATTTTAGGTTTTTTTAACGTATTATATTTTGTTTTATGGTATAGTTCCATAGGTTCTGGGGTTGCCTGTGCCCTTCCCCAACCATTTTAGTTTGTAAAAACCTTTATTTAACATTTAGCATTGTCCCTGTTCTGCCTTTGAAATAAGAAAAAGAAAAAACAAACCATGAAGCCTTTATCTCATAATTCTGTGCTTTCCTCAGGCAACTAGATCCTGGTCTGGCTGAATCCGTGTCTTCACTGATCTGGGCAACTCCTCGACTGCAGTCAGAAGTGCCTGAGTTGAAAATAGTAAGTTTGGGGGCCCATTGCAATGGCTCAATTAGCTAATCCTCCCCTTGTGAGTGCTGGGATCCCATTTGGGTACCAGTTTGTTTCCTAGCTGCTTCACTTCCTGTCCAGCTCTCTGCTTGTGGCCTGGGAGAGCAGAAGAGGATGACCCAAAGCCTTGGGACCCTGCACCCATGTGGGGGTGGGGATCTGGAGGAAGCTCCTGGCTCCTGGCTTTGGGATTGGCTCAACTGATGCTGTAGGTGGAAGATCTGTCTCTCAGTCTCTCATTCTCCCTGTTTTTGAGTTTTTGCTTTCTTTATTTGGGCTTTTGTTTTTTGTTTCTGTGAAGGTGCAGTGACAAGCAGATATATGCCAATCACTGGTTTGCTTCTCACATTGGCTGCAAAAAGCAAGGCTGGACCAGGCCTCAGCCACAGGCCAGGAAGTCCATCCTGGCTTCCCACGTGGGTGGCAGGGACCCAAGGACTCGGGCCATCCATGGCTGATCTCATCAGCACAGCAGGAAGCTGGATTGGAAGTGGGATAGATAGAACTGTGATGTGGGATGCGAGTGTCACAAGTAGTGAGCTGATCAATTGCAACACAAAGCCAGTCCCAAGTTTCCCCAGTGTCAACGCTCTGAGGGGAAGGTTGCTTCACTGGAATTGTGGGTTGCTTGAGCTATCCTTTCTTCTCTAAAAGGGAAACCAAATAAGCGCTTCTTTTGTTCATCTTTAAATCAAGAAGAAATCATCCTTAAGTAAGACGAAACAAAACTTACAATTGGATTTCTTTGAGAGAAGTTTCACAACTTCAAAGTATATAGAATGAGAAGCCTTATGTTTCCCATGTCTTGTACTGTAAGACTAAGTAAAGCACTTATAGCTGTTTAAGTTTTGACCCTAAAAGAACTCAATTCCAGTCAAGTGGCAAACGCTAGTTTTTGTTCTTTCAGCCATTTTTCTTATGCAAATGTGACACAACTTGATGACTTTTGCTTCTCTGTCTCGGGGGTGGTTTGCTGCAGGTTTCTGATCAGCTGTGTGCAAAGTACAGTCAAGACTACGGGCAGCTGTGTCGAACCAATGAGATCGGAACTGTCAGTGCTCAGGTAACGCCAATGATAGAGACACACGGTCTTCTGATCCTACAAGTCTGAGAAAAGCTGAGCACTCTAGGACACGTAAATAATTTTGTGAAGACTGAGAAGTGGGGTTAGAAATAAAGTCTGCATTGGAAGCAATGCAACATGCCTAAAGTTCTCAGACTAGGGAATGAAAAAGTTGGAGGCCAGAAAACTGAGCTGATTTCTTTCCAAGGAAGGTTAGTAATACAAATGAAGCTAACATGTGGACAGTGCAGCTTGTGATCTGTCACATTAGGATTGCTCAGATGTAGTGAGAACTGACATGCCATGGGACTCAGAGATCTGCCCACAGCACTTGTCTCAGGCCTTGGATAGTCTTATTTCTCTGCGTCTCCACCTTGTGTCAGTTCACTAAATATTTTTAATATCAAGGGCTGGCAAAATGGCTCAGTGGCTAAATTATCACCTTGCATACTCCAGTGGGTGTCTCAGCTGCTCCACTTCTCATCCAGCTCCCTGCTTGTGGGCTGGGAAGGTAATAGAGGATGGCCCAAAGCCTTGGGAGCCTGCACCCATGTGGGAGACCCAGAAGAAACTCCTGGCTCCTGGCTTTGGATAGGCTCAGCTGCAGCCATTGAGGCCACTTAGGAAGTGAACCAGTAGATGGAAGACCTTTCTCTCTGTATCTCTTTCTCTCTCTGTAAATCTGTTTTTCAAAAAAAAAATCTTTTAAAAAAATTTTGGGGCCTGGCATGGTAGCCTAGTGGCTGAAGTCCTCATCTTGCATGAGCCAGGATCCCAAAGTCTTGGGACCCTGCACACATGTGGGGAAAGAGAGAAAACTCCTAGCTCCTGACTTTGGATCAACTCAGCTCCTCAGCTCTGACTGTTGTGGCCACTTGGAGAGTGAACCAGCAGACAGAAGATTTTCCTCACTACCTCTCCTTCTCTCTGTATGTCTGCCTTTCCAATAAAAATAAATAAATCTTTTTAAAAGATCTATTTTGTGGGTACAGGTCACAAGGCTTTGGGCCATCCTCAGTAGCTTTCCTAGGATGGGAAGCAGGGCCTTTGGGATTAGAGCTGGCACCCATATTATGGGATCTCAGTGCATACAAGGCGAGGACTTTAGCTGCTTGACTATCACACCGGGCCCCAAACGAATAAATCTTTAAAAACATATATTCTGAATAGCACTCCTGACATAATTCAATACTATCACAAAATCTGAATTCTTTTTCTTAGTTTTTTTTCTTTTTTTTTAAAGATTTATTTATTTTATTACAAAGTCAGATATACAGAGAGGAGGAGAGAAAGAGAGGAAGATCTTCCATTCGATGATTCACTCCCCAAGTGAGCCGCAACGGCCGGTGCGCGCCGATCCGAAGCTGGGAGCCAGGAACCTCTTCTGGGTCTCCCATGCGGGTGCAGGGTCCCAATGCATTGGGCCGTCCTCGACTGCTTTCCCAGGCCACAAGCAGGGAGCTGGATGGGCAGTGGAGCTGCCGGGACTAGAACCGGCGTCCATATGGGATCCCAGCACGTGGAAGGCGAGGACTTTAGCTGCTAGGCCACGCCGCTGGGCCCTAAATCTGAATTCTTCATTCAAGATACATTTATATTGGTTTTCTATGTGTTTTGCAGTTGTTAAACTAGGATAGAGTGGTGTTATGATACAGTTACAAGAATGGCACTGGTTATGAATTATACACTTCAAAATGTTGTGAGCAGTATGGTGGTATACTAGCCTAATTATCTGCCTGTCACACTGACCTCCCATATGGGTACCAGTTCTAGTTCCAGCTGCTCCACTTTCCATCCAGCTTCTTGCTAATGTCCTGGGAAAGCAGTCAAGGATGGCCCAAGGCCTTGAGATCCTGCAACCATGTGGGAGATCCAGAAGAAGCTCTTATCTCCCAGGTTTGGACCAACTTAGCCCAGCTCTGGCCATTGTAGACATCTGGGGAATGAATTAGCAAATGGAAGCTCTCTCTCTCCCTCCCTCCCTCCTTTTTTTCTCTGTAACTCTCTCATTCTTCTTTTTTTTTTTTTTAAGATTTATTTATTTTTATTGGAAAGTCAGATTTGGGCCCAGTGCTGTGGCCTAGCGATTAAAGTCCTCACCTTGAGGGCACTGGGATCCCATATGGGCGCTGGTTCTAATCCTGGCAGGTCCACTTCCCATCCAGCTCCATGCTTGTGGCCTGGGAAAGCAGCTGAGGACGGCCCAAAGCTTTGGGACCCTGCACGCATGTGGGAGACCTGGAGTAGGCTCCAGGTTCCTGGTTTCGGATCAGCATAACTCTGGCTGTTGTGGTCACTTGGGGAGTGAATCATCAGATGGAAGATCTTCCTCTCTGTTTTCCTCCTCTCTGTATATCTGATTTTCCAAAAAAAAAAAAAAATCTTAAAAAAGGGTAAGTGTTGTAGAGAACAGAGAATAGGGAAAAAGAAGAGTAATAATTCAGAGTTGGAAGACTACTCACACTTGTTTCTTGTTTTCTTCTGCCATCCTTTATTCTTTGTTTCGCAGCTGATGTGTAAGTTAAATCTGAATACCCTACCCCAGGTTCTGGTGGAAGAGTACCTGACAGAAATCGCGGGGAACTACAATGTGCCCTTCAAACCTAAGGCGGTCTTTGTGGTGAGTACTTGCTGGAGGGCAGATCCAACTCACAGTTGACAATTTTATCATACACTGGAAACATTTTTTTTTTCTGCTTAGGGGACGTGATTTCCACAAAAACTTTGCAAGTGTTGTAAAGCAGGTGAATTGGGACTTTGTGCCCATATACTCTTCCTAACAGATGGGTCCAAGTTGACAATAGAGTAGAAAAGCAAAATAAAACTGCCTAAAATGTGATGTACACAGGTGTGTAAAACATTTTCAGTTCTTAAGATCTCACCTTTGCTCTGGGGATTTTGATAAAGAGATGCTAGACTCAAGGCTGTGAGGTGCAGGTCACAAAGACTACATGTTAGTCTTGGTTAGGCCTTAGAGCTCATCAGGGAAACCAGCCTAGGCAGAACTCAGCTTCCCCATTTTTTTTAATTTATTTATTTTATTACAAAGTCAGATATGCAGAGAGGAGGAGAATCAGACAGGAAGATCTTCCATCCGATGATTCACTCCCCAAGTGAGCCGCATCCAATCCGAAGCCGGGAACCTGGAACCTCTTCCTGGTCTCCCATGCGGGTGCAGGGTCCCAATGGATTGGGCCGTCCTCAACTGCTTTCCCAGGCCACAAGCAGGGAGCTGGATGGGCAGTGGAGCTGCCGGGATTAGAACCGGCGCCCATATGGGATCCCGGGGTGTATTCAAGGTGAGGACTTTAGCCCCTAGGCCACGCCGCTGGGCCCAGCTCCCCCATTTATTAACCTAGAGGCTTCACACAGGTCTCAAAGGTGCCACTACCTGGAGTGTCAGAGCGGGATACTGACAAGTCCTCTCTCCTATGCTTGCCGAGATCATTAAGTGATCTAATGCCTAGAAGAAACATAAGTGTGAGTTAGGCACAAGGAAAATGTTATGAACATTTTCTTTTATCATCATCATTATTATCGTGGGAGTGGATTAAACCACCAGGAGGTTGTCACAGGCTAAGGGCAAGAGGGATGTCTCCTGCAAGCCTTTCACGTGGGAAGGCAAGTTGTCTTAGGGATTGGAAATTTTCAACTCTTTTTTTTTTCTATCTCTCTCCTAATGAGTTGCATACCATGTTTAGAAAATGACACATTGCGAAAAATTTAAGGCCATGAAAAAATAAAAGACGCATAAAATGCCACCTGAGGGTTCAGTCCTTGGCCCTGTGTAGTCTTCTGTATTCTCCAATTACCTTCATTCACACTCATAGATTTTCGACAGGTTGATGATCCCTAACCATAATGATTGGGACCAGAAGTGTTGCTTCCTGATTTATGTATAGTTTTCAAATTTTGGGATATTTGCATATGCATAATGAGGAATCTTGAGGCTGAAATCAATCATTACTTATTTATTTAGTTTTAAATATTGGTTTAGCTTTTTTGTTTTGTTTTGTTTTGTTTATTTTTGTAGGAAAGGCAGGCGCGAAGGAGATACTGGTTCCCTTCCCCAAGTGGACTCAACAGCCAGAGCTGGGCCAATCCAAAGCCAGGAACCAAGAACTTCCAGGTCTCCCACATGGCTGCAGGGTCCCAATGCTTTGGGCCTTCCTCACTGCTTTCCCAGGCCACAAGCAGATAGCTGGATGGGAAGTGAAGCAGCCAAGACACAAACTAGTGCCCATATGGGATCCTGGCACATGCAAGGCGAGGACCCAACCACTAGGCCATTACTCTGGGCCCAGGAATAGTTATTTTTAAGAAATTATAGAGAGGGAGGAAAAGGGAAAGACACAGAGAGAAGAGGGAGAGAGAGATATTCCATTCATTGGTCTACATCTCAAATACTTGCTAACACCAGGGCTGGGCCAGGTCGAAGTCCAGAGTCTGGAACTCCTTCCTGGTTTCCCACAGGGGTGGCAGAAGTCCAAGTACTTAGGCCATTGTCTACTGCATCACAGGTACATTAGCTCAAATACTTGGAAGCAGGATAACTGGAGCTTGAACTGACACTTCAATATGGGATGCTGGCGTACCAAGTGGCTTCTTAACTTGCCATGTTACAACGCCAGCCCCTTCCCTTACACCTTTTTTTTTTTTTTTTACAGATTTATTTGTTTTTATTGGAAAGTCAGATATACAGAGAAAAAGATCTATATCTGCTGGTTCACTCCCCAAGTGACCACAATAGCCAGAGCTGAGCTGATCCAAAGGTAGGAGCTAGGAGCATCTTCCAGGTCTTCATGCAAGTGCAGGGTCCCAAGACTTTGGGCCGTCCTTGACTGCTTTCCTAGGCCACAGGCTGAATGGGAAGTGGAACACCTGGGAATGAACTGGCACCCGTATAGGATGCCAGCATTGCCAGGTGGAGATTTAATCAATTCAGTCATCATGCCAGGCCTTATCTGGGGATTCTTAAAAATGCTTGTGAATGGGCCCGGCGCCATGACCTAGTGGCTAAAGTCCTCTCCTTGAATGAGCCAGGATCCCATATGGGCGCCAGTTCTAATCCCAGCAGCTCCACTTCCCATCCAGCTCCCTACTTGTGGCTTGCACCCGTGTGGGAGACTTGGAGGAAGTTCCTGGCTCCGGATCGGCACAGCCCTGGCCATTGCGCTCACTATCTCTCCTCCTCTCTGTATATCTGATTTTTAGTAAAAATAAATAAATCTTTAAAAAAAATGCTCGTGAATAATGGAACTGAGAGCAAAATAAACATAATTATAACACTAATATATTGGATCTTTGAAAACTTATATGTATGAATTTCAAAAATTTGCACCAAATTAAACTCATCCGTTTAAAAGATTATTTCTTTGAGAGGCAGAAGAGAGAGAGTTTCCCTTTGTTGGTTTATTTCCCAAATGCCTGCATTATCAGAACTGGGCTGGGAGTGGCCTGGGACTGAAGTTAAGTGATGGCGATTCAACCAGGGTCTCCCACAGGGTAGGCAAGACTCCCCTTTGAGCCCTCGCCACTGCCTCCCAGGTGCCACGTTAGTAGGAAGCTAGAGTCAGGAGCAAGAGCTGGGTGTTCAACTCCTCTTCTGTGTTAACTGGTGTCTATATCACTAGGCTAAGTAACTACTCCATAAACATATCATGTAAGGGAACTTGTTGAAGTGCCCTCATAGTAGGTAATCAATAGATTTTATCAAAAGAGCAATGTACAACAGAGTTCTCCATTGCTAAACTTTACTCAGCTTTCTTGTTGATGTATCTCTGTATATTTATGCATTGCTCTTAAGCAATGGTACAGCACAGCAGCTGACTTCCTGGCCACTTAAAATCATTGAAAGAGATACGAGGGCAGAGGCCTCGTGCTAGAAAACCAGAAGTCCACTTTTGATCATCACTGATGACACATTATCAACTTCCTGAGGCAGGAACCCGTGCCTCTTTGCCCATCACTTCTCCCCAGCGCACCTAAGAGTGGTTGGTGTATGGTAAGCATCGGGTAAAACTGGTAAGTCAAGGCAATTCTTAATCCCTTGCCTCAGGCTGAAGCCCCAGCAGACCTGCTTGGAACTGGATGCACTGAGGACCCTGGGAAACATGTCCTGGGAGGAGGCCGTGGGTTTGCAGAAGGAGCTGATGATCCACTTGAAGGCTCGCCAGTGTCTGCACCAGGGCCCTTGCCTGGACCACCTGCTGATTTCCCATCTTTTTCTCCTGAAAGACAGGTAAGTATGGATAGGAAAATCTAATCCAGATCGGTAGTACAGGCAGTGCCAGAATATAAATATTTTTAATTTTTATTTTTCTAAGATTTATTTTTATTGGAACGTCAGATATACAGAGGAGGGGGAACTTCCATCTGCTGATTCACTCTCCAAGCGGTCGCAACGACCGGAGCTGTGCTGATTTGAAGCCAGGAGCCCAGAGCCTCTTCCAGATCTCCCCCGTGGGTGCAGCTCCCCAAGGCTTTGGGCTGTCTTCAACTGCTTTCCCAGGCCGCAAGCAGGGAGCTGGATGGGAAGCGGGGCCACAGGGATTAGAACCAGTGGTGTAGCAGTTAAGCTGCTGCTTGTAGGACTGGCATCACGTTTGGGTTCTAGTCCTGGCTGCCCCACTTCCCATCCAGCTCCCTGGAAAAGCAGTGAGGATGACGCAAGATCTTGGGCCCTGTACCCTCGTGCAGGAGCTCTTGCCTCCTGACTGCAGCCTGGCCCAATCCTGGCTGTTGCAGCCATTTTGGAAGTGAATTAACAACAGAAAGACCTCTGATTCTCCCTCTCTCTATTACTCTGCCTTTGGAATAAATAAAATAAAAATAAAATACAGCTTTTAAAAAAATTTTAAAGAACAATAGGCACAATAATCTATTATTATTTCCTCATCATAAAGACAAATGCTCTTATTTTTTCTGACCCTAAAGCTCTTTTTTTAAAGATTTTTTTTTAGAGTTATTTATTTTTATTGGAAAGGAAGATTTTACAGGGAAAGTGAGATAGAGGGAGAAAGTCTTTCATCTGCTGGTTCATTCCCCAAACGGCCACAATGGCTATAGCTGAGCCAGTCCGAAGCCAGGTCTCCCACATGGGTTCAGGGGCCCAATGACTTGAGCCATAGCAGGGAGCTGGATCAGAAATGGAGAACTCAGGGCATGAACTGGTGTCCATATGCGATGCCAGCGCAGAAGGTGGAGGCTCTGTTCTACTAAATCATATGGCCAAACCCTTCTGAAACTACACAAACTACCTCTGATTTCCTTTTTGAAATTATTTAAGGAGCTTGGTACAGTGGCTCAGTTGGCTATCCCTTCCCCTTCAAGCACCCAGGATCCTGGTTCATGTCCTGGCTGCTCCACTTCCCCTTGAGCTCCCTGGTTAAAGCCTGGGAAAGCAGCAGAGGAGGTTGACTGTGTCCCAACAGAAGAGTTTCCCAAGCTCCTCCATCAGAACCTCTCCCTATGCCAGATCTTGCTGGTACTGGTGGGTCCATGGGCCAGCCCTCCTTACTGGCCTTCAATCCATTCCAGTTCTTACTGTTGTATGTTTCAGCCCAGCCAAGGCTTGTCCATACCCAGACACTACTCACACATGGCTCAGTAAGGGCAAAGACCCAGCCTAGTCCATCCTACATCTACCCAGGTTCTCCAGAACACCAGATGGTGCTGGCGTCTAGCCTGGTTAGGTGCGTCCAGCCCCAGTCCACACTTGTGCCAAGGGAGATTGCAGCCATATCCAGACCAGAATGCAGCCCCCACTCTGGCCCCCACACTCTCCCGTGGGAACCCCAACCCAGCAAGGGTGCACTCTCACAGCTCCGCAGTTGAGCCTATTCCCAGCCCTAGATTATACGTATGCCAGTGGTTGCTCTGACCCAGTTGGCCTAGCTCCTCACCTGTTTCAGCCCTTGCCTTTGATGCTGTGGCCTAGTGTCCCTGGCTTATGCAGAGCAGTTGGTGTAAGAGCCTGGTTCAGCATAACCTGTGCTCCATCCTGATTTCTGTTCTTCCTTGTGAGTTGAGGTTTGCTTAGCCCCACCCGGTCTGCCCCCTTCCAGTTGCAGGTCAGCCCACCCCACATCTTATTTTAGGATGCATTTTTAGGTGCTGCTGCCTTGACCTGCCCAGACTGTTGTCTGTTCCTTTACCCGTAAGTGATGGCAGGTTCCATGGTCACACCTAGCTCAGCCCATCACCACCCCAGCTCGCGAGCTAACCTGCGGGACTTGTATTTCCACAAGGTTGGGCCCACACTTCACCCAGAGAATCCACCCCTGGACCTGGTTCTCTCATGTGCTGGTTAGTATCTTGACCTTGCCAAGTGTGACCTATCCACTGTTCCACCACCCAGTCAAGTACTGGTACCTAGCCCTGCCAGACAGGCCTCCATCCATAGCTTTCATGTGGATAGATGTGTGGCAGTCAGTGATGCTCTATAATAACAGCCCATCTTAGGATTCTCATTTGGGCTGGTGAATCAATCTGACCCAAATAGAACTTATGGACTCTCCCCTCTAAACCACCATGTCTCAGACCCCACGGTTGCCATACAGTTCTGGGACCCTGTTGCTGGGAATCACCCAGAATTTATCTCTCACCTACACTTACACTGGCCTTATTCATGTGTGTCCCTAGGCAGCAATGACATATCCTAAAAACTCCAGAGCTTGCTACTGGGTGGCCAGCAGGCAAAGCCTAGCATCCAATAGGCACTGGAACTTTGGCCTGAGTCCCCAGCATTGTGTCCGGCTTGGCTGGGGCACCCCCGCCAGTCACCACACTGCAGGGAGCTGCTTTTGTATGGCATATCATCTTAAACTGCCTCCTCTATCACTGGTGTCCATCTGAGCACCGTTTCCTGTCCTCACTGCTCTGCTTCCAACCCAACTCCCTGTTAATGCAATTGGGGAATTACTGGATAGTCCAACGACCTCAGCTCCTTCACCCACATGGAGGACCTGAATGAAGTTCCTGGTTCTTTGGTTTGACTTGGTACAACCCTGGCTCTTACAGCCATTTGGATAATGAATCAGTGGATGGAAGATCAGCCTTTCCTTGTCCCTCCCTCTCTCTCTATAACTCTGTCCTTCAGATAAATATATCTTTTTAAAAAGTGTGTTTATTTGAAATGCAGACACACAGAGAGATCTATCTCCCATATGTTAGTTCACTCCCATATGCATACCAGTTCATATCCTGGCATCCCTGCTTCCCATCCAGCTCCCTGCTTGAGGCCTGGGAAAGCAGTTGAGGATGGCCCAAAGCTTTGGGACACAAGCACCCATGTGGGAGACCTGAAGGAGGCTCCTGGCTCCTGGCTTCAGATAGGCACAGCTCTGGCTGACGTGGCCACTTGTGGAGTGAATCAGCGGATAGAAGATCCTCCTTTCTGTCTCTCCTCCTCTCTGTACATATGACTTTCCAATAACAATAAATAAATATTAAAAAAAGAAAAAGACTAATTCAAAAACCATATAAAGTTTATCCCAAGAAGAAGGAAGCGTGACTGTAACAGAACCAGCTTAATTTTCAGGTAATTTTAAGAAATATTTCTTTGAGGCTTGTTATGTGAAAAATGTGCAATGGGAACTTGGCCAATTACTGTCAGGAATCTTTTTTGCTTGCAGAATAATGGGTGCAAGAGGAATGATTTCCTCCCTTCACTACCTCCTCGTAAGTATAGAGGATGCTGCTGGACTTGGGGGTTGCTTCATGTTCATTAAAGGTATCTGTATTGTTGTAAGACCATGCCTCATTGCACAGGGGCCATAATAATCTTCTACGTATTGCTCCATTTTTAGTATATGTGATTGTGAAATGAACAGAGGACCATGACTCAATGAATAATAGATGTGTATTTGATCTACTAGGGGGTATGGTGTGTTCTTTTACAGTAGCTAGAAGTTTTTTAATACACATGTGGATAATATTTTGAAATTCATGATATAGTTCAGCAGGGATGAGCTTACTAATAATGTTCAGGAGATTCCAAAACTTGGAAATTCAACGTTGATAGGAAAATAAAGCTACTCCAATTAAAAACCTCAGTACTATGAAGCTGGTTTAATGCAAATAGACCAAGTTCCTGTGCTAAGGTCTCTAATGTGAATTAGGCCTGGGAATCTGTTTTGTTTGTTTGTTTGTTTTGCAGATTTATTTATTTTTATTGATAAGGCAAATTTACAGAGAGGAGGAGAGACAGAGAGGAAGATCTTCCATCCACTGGTTCACTCCCCAAGAGGCTGCAACAGTCGAAGCAGAACCGATCCAAAGCCAGGAGCTAGCAGTTTCTTCCTGGTCTCCCACTTGGGTGCAAGGTCCCAAGCTTTGGACCATTTTCCACTGCTTTCCCAGACCATAATAGGGAATGGAAGATGAGCAGCCATTATATGGATCAGTGGCATTCATATGGGATCCTTGCGGTTGCAAGGTGAGGATTTAGCCACTGAGCCGTAGTACAGGGCCCAGGCCAGGATTTCTTAGTTTGGAGTCCACCAAAATACAGTTTAGTGTTAGGCAAAATTTATTTGTATTTGTAGGGAATTATTTTGCTGTTTTCACCAGATTGCAAAGATGAGTTTAACCAAACAAGCTATAAAACTACCACCACACTCCATCATCCTGATGCAAGTTTTGAAAAACTGTGCCTTTTAAAAAAGTCTAGATTTGCCCTTGAAGATTGCGAACAAATAATAACTAGCACCACCGCTTGTGTGATGGCAGCAATGTGCAGTCTTCTGGGCGTGGCATGGGTTGCAGTCTCAAAAACCGAAAATGAAACAAAACAAAACAAAACAAAACACCTGAAAGTGGTCTACTTTCTTTCAGGCTGGGGTTTCTTTGGAAAGTTTTCATGACTTTGATTTATGTTTGCTGAAATTAATAGGTCCAGGATGCAAACCTCAAACTTCTCCTAAGCCAGGATTACGAGGCCAGATTGGTTTCGAGAAGTTTATGCTGCCGGAATTACCTGGTGGGAAACCTCCAGCGAGCCTGTCCTTGGACCCCTGTGATACTGAAGAGGTTGACTTTGAAGATCTTCACCGAAGACTTGAAATGCTGAAGAGAACAGCTTAATTCCTTTGTCCTGCCCTGACAGCATTTGCCTGGGAATCAGGGCTCCTGGACATGAATTTTAGCATGAACCCCGTGTGTGGACCTGAAGGTTTCTCATTTACAGTTCCTCCCATTTCTTATATTGTATGGCTCTCTGGCTACCGTAATACAGTGTATGTATTTATGCAGACACATATAATTATCCTATCCCTAAATTTTCTTTAATTTTTAGATGATTCTTGACCTATAGAATTTTAATAATTATAGCTAGTAAAATTTCATTTTTGCCTGTATCCTTATTTCTCTTTTGATTGTCTCTTTTTCCAGGGAGGCAGAATGGTGTGAATTTAAGCCTTACCGCTCTTCTAATCAGCTGTAATTTTTGGCATATAATACCTCTTGTTAAATGTGTTTGAGGGAATCAAGGATTAAAAAGAATAACTGTGTTGCAAAAAAAAAAAAATAGTGCTGGGGAGAACATTACTGAGCAGTGGGTTAAGGGATCACTTGAAATATCCATCCCACATGCAAATACCTGGGATTTAATTCTTCGTCAACTGCCGCTCCAGCCCCCTGCACTGTGCTTAAAAAGTAGCAGATAATGGCCCAAGTACCTGGGTCCCTGACACCCATGTGGGAAATCTGAATGGAGTTGTGGCTCCTAAATTTGGCCTGGGCAAGCCCTGACTGTTAGAATCATTTGAAGAATGAACCAGCAGATGAAAGATCTCCCTCCAGTAAATGAGTTAATGTATCATATAAAAATGAGCACCTTGTGTATAATGGAAACGTAGCAGAAATAAGTGTGTTCATAGGTAGAAATAGAGAGAAGTATGTCCCCACATATGAATACAAGGATGGACTCACTGTGAAATGGCAGATAATCTCCTGCATTGCTGGGAGATACTTCAATGGCAGTAAAATGGACTTCTGAGGGTAAGACTGGAGGGGAGGACAGTGGGGAGGGGAGGGATCACAGGCAGTGGGAGGGAAGAATCCAGTGCCTGTTAAACTGTGTCATAAAAAAAACGAAAAAAAATGAGCATCTTGGACCTGGCACAATAACCAAGCGCTAAATTCTGCTTCTTGAAAGCGCCAGGATCCCGTATGGACTCCAGCTCTAATCCTGGCTGCTCCACTTCCCATCCAGATCCCTGCTTCTGACCTGGGAAAGCAGTTACCGTGGCCAAAGCCTTGGAACCCTGCACCCATGTGGGAGACCCGAAGAGGCTCCTGGCTCCTGGCTTCAGATAAGCTCAGCTCCTGCCATCATGGCCACTTGGCAGAGTGAATCAGCAGACAGAAGATCTTCCTCTCTATCTGTTCCCCTCTCTGTATAGCTTAGTTTCCAATAAAAAAAAAAATTTAAAATGTACATCTTAAGCCATGAATGCATACAGAATGAGCGAGAAGAGATTCCAGGAAAACAGTCAACTCCTGTGTGCCACTCCTTGGTTGTGATCTTCCTTTTCCCCAGTTGTAGCCTGGGCACAGAAGGAGCAGAAGGAATTATGTGCACCGTGCCTTTTGGCTCTCGATAGCTTCTGTTATTTGCTGTGTTAAATGAACTAAATAAAGATCCTTCACACTACAAAGGAAAGGCCAAGAAGACAAGGTGGCCAGGTAAATTCCTTTTTTGGTTTCTTCTTTTATTGGAAAGGTAGATCAGATTTACAGATAGAAGGAGAGACAGAGAGAAAGATCATCCATCCACTGGTTCACTCCCCAAGTGTCCACAACAGTTGGAGTTGAAATGATTCAAAGCTAGGAGCCAGGAGCTTCTTTTGGGTCTCCCACACAAGTGCAGGGTCCCACTAATTTGTGCAATCCCCTACTGCTTTCCCAAGCTATAAGGAGGGAACTGGATGGGAAGTAGAGCAGCTGGGACTCAAACCGGAGCCCCTATGGGATCCTGGTGCTTACAAGGGTACGATTTAGCCACTGTGCCATCATACTGGGCCCCTGGTATTTCTCTTTTTAACAGCTTTTTTCTTTGCAAGATATATTTATTTGAAAGGTGTGTGTGTGTGCGTGTGTGTGTGTGAGAGAGAGAGAGAGGGGAGAGACTATCTTCCATCAACTCAACCAAATAAATCATTTAAAAAATTAGTTTGGTCTTGAATGTTTCATTCTAGAATTGCTTCTTCCTCATGGAAAGAAAATCCATCCAAACAATTCAGGGTTATAGAGCAGGTCTTCATTTCCGAGACGAGGGGCCACATGCAAAGCAAGCTGGCTGCTTCTCCCAAGCACCTGCTGGACTCCTAGGTTGTCCTTCAGCGCCTGTGAAACATTCGGTGGAGAAGCCAATTGACACTCCCTGAGCTGGTCACTGGGGACCCACACGTCTTAGACTTGCTAGATTCATTACTCTTTTTAAAAGATTGGTTTATTTTTATTGGAAAGGCAGATTTACAGAGAGAGGAAGATACAGAGGGAAAGATCTGCTATCTGCTGGTTCACTCCCCCTGGTTCACTCCAGCCACAGTGGCTGAAGCTGAGCCAATCTGAAGCCAGGTGCCAGAAAACTTCTTCCTGGTCGGCCACACAGTTGCAGGGTCCCAAGGCCTTGGGCCATCCTCCACTGCTTTCCTAGGCCAAAAACAGGGAACTGGAAGTGATGTGGAGCAGCCGTGTGGGATCCTGGCATGTGCAAAGCAAGGATTTAGCCATTGGGCCATAGCACCGGGCCTGTCAGATTCATTTTAAAGCAACTTGTAGAGCTGAGTTGAAAGAAACTGACCATGGAATCTTCTGGGCAAATGATGGCACCCATATGAAGGAACTAAAAGTACTTGTGTAGAAAACAGTGCAAAGCATTGCATCTTTTTCTGTTTCTCTCCATTTTGTCTTTTCTCATGGGACAGTGTCACCGTATCCTCAGCTTAGGGCTTGAGCTGAGTCTCACACCTGCCGAAGATGCTCCTCACATCTGAAAGTTTTTACATAACCCACAATCATTTACAACCCAAGAATACTGTAGAAAAAAGAAAGTACTGTGGTGTAAACTGTGTCAGCTGGCTCTTTGGATTTCTGTTCAGAAAATTTCTAGGGGGTAGGTACTGGGGGAAGTGTTTTGGTTTATTTCATTTTAAATATTTTTATTTTTAAAGATTTATTTATCTTTACTTGTGAGACAGATCACAGGGAGAAGGAAAGACAGAGTGAGAAAAGATCTTCCGTCTGCTGTTTACTCCCTAAACGGCTACAGATGCTGGGCCTGAGCCGATCTGAAGCCAACAGCTAGGAGATAGAGTTTATTCCTGGATACAGAGTCCCAAACAATTGGGCCACGCTCTGCTCTTTTCCCAGGGAGCTAGATCAGAAATGCGGTAGCCGGGATATTAATCCATGTCCATCTGGGATGCTAGTACTGTAGGTAGAAGATTGGCCTGATGTGCCACTGCACTGGCCCCTGTTTTATTTTAACGATGTATGTATTTGTGCAAAGTCAGGGTTACAAACAGGATGAGACAAAGTAAGATCTTCCATCTGAGGCTTTTCACCCCAAATAGCCTCAATAACCAGAGCAGGGACAGACCAAAGCTAAGAGCTGGGTCTCCCACGTGGGTGACAGGGGCCCAAGCATTTGAGCCATCTGCTGTTGCATTCCCGGGCACATTAGCAGGAAGTTGGATTGCAAACAGAGCAGAACGCAAACTGGTGCCCACATGGGATGCCGGTATCTCTGGCAACGGCTTTGTTCACTCCTGCACTCTAGTCAGAGGCTTGAAACCCACTGTGTCATAGCACAGGCCTCAGAACAGTGTGTAAGTTGCTGCTTGGGATGCCTGCAGCTCGCATCAGAATGCCTGGCTCCAGTCCCAGCTCTATCACTGTCTCTTGGTGCATGCCCTGGGAGGCAGCAGGTGGTGGCTCAAGTTTCTTGGTCCCTGCCCCAGATGTGGGAAACCTGGAGTACATTGTAGGCCTCTGTTCTCGCCTGGCCCTGGCTGTTGCAGGCCTGTGGGGAATGAGCCAGCCGGTGGAACATTTCCCTCTCTTTGTCATTTCTAGTTCTTTGCCTTTCAAATGAAAATTTAAAAGAATTAAAAAATTCTAAAAGAGGGAGCTAGGTCTCTCTGGATCTGATCTTCCCTTCAAGGGAACAGATTTCCTGGTGCTCTCAGTAGGAGGTCAAAGAGTATATGAAGTTGACTGCTGAAATTCTCATTTTCGCCTCATTTCTGGCTTTTGGCGTAACTGAAGAGTTTATTCCACAATGGTCTTCTCAGGCTAAGATGATTGTGAACGTGCTTGTGGTGAAAACATTACATAAACACCAGTGGAGAGACTAATTTCTCTTTGACTTTGAGGCTTATTTATAGATCCCTGTGACTCAAGCGATACCCAGACAGGCCAGTGCAGCCCGACTCACGTCACCAGGTTTCCTCCCAGCCTGGGCCCCCCTCACTTTTCCTGGCAGAGCGCCCCAGCAACGTGAGAGGCAGCAAGAGTTCTAGTGAAAACTGCAGACCACAACGCAGCTGAGAGAACTGCCCTCTCGCCCTGACGGGTGTGTGGGCTTCTGCTGCTGAAGTTTCCAAAGGAAATCACGAGGTCTCTCAACCCACCGTATTCCTCTTTTTAACATCTATTTTAGATATTCATCGAATGATCTGGGCTTGAGTTGGAGGGAGTAGCTTTGAGTCTGGCCTCTGCTGGATGGAAGTGTGACAAATCATTGTTTGCTTAGCTCTAAAGTGGGGGGTGATAATGCTTATTCTAAAGAGAGCTACTGTGTATAGAGCCATTAGTGTGGGCCTGCCTCTGCTCATTGTCACCCCAGGTACTAACGTTCATGTTAGCGCCCATTTTACGGATGGAGACTCTGAAGTCCAGATGTGCTCGCCAATGTTTTGTATCTTCCTGCAGCTCACATAACAGAGAAAGAAAGAGCAAGGTTTTAAAACCCAGACAAGCTAGCACAAGAAACACACTCTTTACCGCTATGCTATCAGCCCTGTACAAGCTCACGTTGCTTCAGGAGCAAATGAATCCATGTGAAAGTACTTTTGCAGACTGCAAGACACAATGCACCACTGTTTTGTTTGCTGCTGAATTTTGAGTTGTTATACAGAGTTTTGGTGCTTACATTCTTACGGTAACTTACAGTTTTCAAAGGGCTTCCATGTGGATGATCCTTTCTGGATAACAAGGCACTTTAAGACCATTTTGGACTAAGGCAACCCCTAAGTAAATATTGGAAAGCTGAGCAAACAGGCCGAGAGATGTTCAAGACCTTGCTCAGGGCATGAAGGGAGTTACCCTCAGCCAAAACTGGAATTCAAGTGGTCAGGTAGCTGCCTAGGACCTCTTCAGCTCTGGCTTCTTGTTATTTTGTGTTAAATGGAAACATGCAACTTATCAAGGAATTCAAAAACTCACACAAATGTTTCCTGCCAGCCATGATCTCTTCCTAGGAGTTTGTTTAATACTTCTGGGCTGCTGCTCTGTTAAAAACGAAAATCGTAGGTGCCGACATCCAGCACGGAGGTTAACGTGCCTGTGTCCCACGTTGGAATACCGGGTAGGGTTTCTTGGTTCTGGCTCCTGACTGCTTCCTGGGAGGCAGTGCTGATGGTCACTGGTTTCCTGTTCCCCTGGGGGAAAACTAGGTCAAACTCATGGCTCCCAATTTCAGCCCAGTCTAGTTCTGGGTGTTGTGAGAAGTGAACCAATTGGTGGGAGCTTTCTCTCTGCCTCTTAAATAAATAGATACCATTAAAAGAATGCCTTTAGGGCCCGGCGCCATGGCCTAGCGGCTAAAGTCCTCTCCTTAACCCAGGGATCCCACATGGGCGTCAGTTCTAATCCTGGAAGATCCACTTCCCATCCAGCTCCCTACTTGTGGCCTGGGAAAGCAGTCGAGGACGGCCCAAAACCTAGGTACCCTGCACCAGCGTGGGAGACCTGGAGGAGGCTCCTGGTTCCTGGCTCTGGATCGGCACAGCACCAGCTGTTGTGCCCACTTGGGGAGTGAATCATTGAACGGAAGATCTTCCTCTCTGTCTCTCCTCCTCTCTGTATGTCTGACTTTGTAATAAAAATAAATAATTTTTTTTTTTAAAAAAGAATGCCTTTAACACTTGGGTTATAAAAACGCATTATCGGGCTTGGCAGCATGGCCTAGTGGCTAAGGTCCTCGCCTTGATCCCATATGGCAGCTGGTTCTAATCCCGGCAGCTCCACTTCCTCTCTATCTCTCCTCCTCTCAGTATATCTGACTTTGTAATAAAAATAAAATAAATCTTTAAAAAAAAAAATCAATTAAAAAAAAAAAACGCATTATCTTGTAAGGATTTTATTACAAAATGTAAGTTTTTTTTTTTTAAATGAGGAGTAAAGTGAGTTTATTATGAAGATAAAATGTAATAAAGAAAATATAAATCCTCTATAACCCTTCTATCCAAAAAGAGCCATTGTTTAGGTTTAGCTTTGTTTTTCAACTTCTCTGTGTGAGTATACAATGTTTAAGTAGATTCATTTATTACATTGAAAGGCAGAGTTATAGATAAAGAAGGAGAGACAAGGATGAGAGAGAGGGAGGGAGAGAGAATCTTCCGTCTGTTGGCTTATCAGCTGGCAACAATGGCCAGTGGGAAGCAGGGAATTTGGAACTCCATTTGGATCTCCCACATGAGTGGCAGGGGTTTGAGTGCCTGGCCTGTCTTCCGCTGCCTTTCTAGGCACATTAACAAGGGGCTGGATTGGAAGCAGAACAACTGGGACTGAAACTGCCACTGGGATACGGGGTGTCGGTGATGCAAGTGAGGTTTGATAGACTGCATCACAGCACCAGCCCTACATCAACTTCTATAAACTCATTTTCTAATACAATTTGCTTTAAGATTTATCATTTTTTGTGTGCTTTCCAAGTAATTGATTTTATTAGGTTTTCAGAGGGCTCTACACATCTGCATGTTTCACAAGGACCCCAGATGGTTCTAGGTCGTGATTGTAAGCAGAGTGTAAGAAAGTAATTTTAACATTCATCACGGGCCCAGCGGCGTGGCCTAGCGGCTAAAGTCCTCGCCTTGAATGCCCCGGGATCCCATATGGGCGCCGGTTCTAATCCCGGCAGCTCCACTTCCCATCCAGCTCCCTGCTTGTGGCCTGGGAAAGCAGGAGAGGACGGCCCAAAGCTTTGGGACCCTGCACCTGTATGGGACACCCGTAAGAGTTTCCTGGTTCCCAGCTTCGGATCAGCGTAGCACCGGCCGTTGCGGCTCACTTGGGGAGTGAATCGTCGGACGAAAGATTTTCCTCTCTGTCTCTCCTTCTCTCTGTGTATCTGACTTTGTAATAAAAATACATAAATCTTTAAAAAAATACATCACAAAAAATTAAATTGTAAGTCATGTATTTGAACAATTTCCTTGTATTAAAAGATGCCTAAATGTATTTTTTCCTATTTATTTTTTTTTTAATTTTTGACAATCTTTACATAGTTAATTAGGGCACAAGGTTCGAGGGCTACAGGAAAGTGGGTAAGACCACCATTTCCACATTTTTTTCCTGTATCTGGGGTAGAGGGGGAGGTAAAATAGAATATGGTTTTTAAAGGGAAATCATATGTAAGTCAAATAAAATCATATGCATTTCAAAAAGTTAAGTATGCTACATCAAAAGCTATACAATAAGGAGAAACATTTACAGCAATTCCAAGCACAAATGAGGACATTCCTTTCAACTGTCACGTTTTATTGAGCATCAAAAACCACCAGTTGTTTTGTCCTCTTCTTCTGCATGATTTTATATCCACATTCCCTGCATCTGATTAGATCCCTGGATTTTATCTCATTTTCCGTGTGACATTCTCCACAAATATAAATCATCGGCTGCTGCTTGGGGGGTTGAATGTCCTTCTGGGTGCCCATTGTCCCTGTGGGGCAAGAATTAACCCAGCATCTCACACAAGACTCACTGCGTCGTGAGGTCACGCTCCAAGATTTAGCATTTATTTTTTATTGGAAAGGCACACCAGATTTAAGGAGCAAAGGAGAAATAGAAAGATCTTCCATCTGCTGGTTCACATCCCAAATGGCTGCAACAGCTGGAGCTGAGCCGATCCCAAAGCCAGGAACCAGGAGCTTCCTTTGAGTCTACCACGAGGGTACAGGGTCCCAAGGCTTTGGGCCATCTTCTACTGCTTTCCCAGGCAACGGGCAGGGAGCTGGATGGGAAGTGGAGCAACCAGGACACAAACTGGCACCCAAATGGGATCCCAGAACTTGCAAGGTGTGGATTTAGCCATTGACCCATTACACTGAGCCCTCTAATATTGTTTTTAAAACTTGCCTTGGTGGTATACTACAAAGTTTCATTTTAATTGGCAGCATATTATTCCCTTTTATGGATGCATTATACCTTATTTATCTGGAATTAGGGATTAATTACTACCCATAGACACCAAAGATCCCAGGATAATGATGACTGTGTTATATATGGGGGCAATTGTCTTTCATTTTCAATTGCATAGTGTTTGGTAATTATATAGAAAAGAAGTAGAAATAAAAAAAGAGAGGGGTTTATGTTTGATGATTTTCTTTTCCTTTTCTGCCAATTGGATTGATATAAAAAAAGTCTCTTTTCTCCTCTTTAAGGAGACAACTTACCTTTATTTTGTAACTTGCATTTGTAAACAGTCAGATTTGGCTTCTGAACAATTTTGTGACATTCCGAATGGAGTACTTGTGCTAACTCAGCTTTACAACCTGCAAACCTCCTACTCCTTTGGAAATCTCTGATGAATGCGGCACGTACCGCAGACACAGCCACATGTAGGGGGACTCTGTATCCTTGCCTTATTATGATGTTCTAACTTCATATGTTTGTTTCATAACGTTTATTTGTAATATTTATTTTTTTGAAAGGCAGAGTGGCACACAAAGAGGAGGATATCTTCCTTCCTTTGGTTTGGTCCAAAGGAGTTCTAGATGTCCAAAGGAACCAGGAGCTCCATCCAGATGTCCCATGGGATTCAAAGTACATGAAGCATCATTTGTGGATCCTCATATTGTGTCTCGGCAGGAAGCTGGGTCAGAAGAGGAGTGGAAATTATATCTAAGGCACTCCACTATGGGGTGGGCAAATCCCAAGGGTGGCTTAAACCACTGTGCCCCAATGCCCACTACTATTTAGTAGCCTTTTTTTTTTTTTTTTTTTTACAGGATGGCACTGCACAGGAGTACAGAGGTGAGAAGGGTCTGGATTCTGTATGCCTTCTGTTCTTCAAATCATTTTCTCTGGATTGGTTTCTCCTTGAGTATGTTTGGGATGATAGGGTAGTAGTAGCTGCCATTTTTTATAAAGGAGTTGTTTCTTTTTTTTCTTTCTTTCTTTTTTTTTTTTAAGGCATAAAGGTGGTTTATTCAGGTTAGCCTAGGTCTCCCATCCACGTGGGGCTGGGCGGGGGAGGGGCAGCCACAGCCGAAAAGAGTTGTTTCTTTGAAAGGCAGAGCAAGAGAGAGAGAGAGACAGACAGACAGAGACAGAGAGACAGAGAGGAAGGCGAGAAGAGAAGAGAGAAAAGAGAGGGTAGGTGGGCAGAGGAGGAAGAGAAGGGAGAGGAGAGGAGAGGAAGAAAGGGGAAAGTGGGGGAGAGGAAAGGATATTTCATCCTTTACTCCTCAAACGGTCACAACAGCTAAGTTGAAGCCAGGAACTCCTTCCTGTTCTCCCACACGGGTGTCATGGTTCAAGCACTTGAGCCATTTTCTTCCACTGCCTTCCCACAAGCATTAGAAGAGGTTGGATGGGAGGCAGAGCAGCTAGACCTGGAGCTGACATTTCTACATGGGACGCCAGTACCACAAGCAGTGGCTTAGCATGCTGTAATGCAGCCTTGGGTACTGATTTCTGATTTTTAAGATGGTGTCCTATGGCAGACACTAGTGTAGGAGATGTGCCGACGGGTCTTTGGGTTTCACACAGTTTCTCAGCCTCAGTCTCTTTATTTGTAAAACTGAATCACGTACACTTGCCTAGTGTGACTCAGGAGGTTATCCAGAGGTCAAATTAGATAATGCACATGAAGGTGCTTTATGATATCAATACTTAACAGTAAAGGAGTAGTGATCATTATCACACCCTCAGCTTCCTTTCCTTTTGGTCACTTGGCATCCTCTAGAAGTTCAAGGACAATATTGTACATGTTAGCCTACCTACTTTGGTTTTTATAAAGTGTTTTGACATCCATGCATTAAAGTGACAGATTATTACTTTTTTGAAGATATGCATTAAAGTGACAGATTATTACTTTTTTGAAGAATCCCTGGCTCTTAATTACCAAAGTAAAAGTTTGCGGTTAGTTCCTTTTTTTCTCTTCTTTTTTTGGCATCTTGCTTGGTGAAGTGATTAGTGTTTTATTCACTTTTGGGAGTTCTTTGAAGAGTGAACCAACAGATGAAAGATTTATCTTATTCCAATAACTCTTTCAAATGAATATGTTGTTGTTTTTTTTTTTTTTAAGTCCTCTGAATAGATCGGTGACCAGGCTGGGCCAGGCTGAGACCAGGAGCCAAGAGTTTCATTCAAATCTCCCATGTGGGTAGAGGGGCCCAAGCACTTTGGGCCATCTTCTGCTGCTTTCCCAGGTGTATTAACAGGGAGCTGGATTGGAAGCTGGGCAACCAGCACTCTAACCAGCTCAAGCAACAGCTTAGCCACAATGCTGACTTCTATCCAGAGGATTTTAAAAACCGTATTTTATTTTTATCTACTTGACAGGTAATGGCAGGTAGGGAGGGAGGAAGAGAGGTGGAGAGAGCAAGAGCGAGAGCGACCTCCTGTTTGCTGATTTACTCTTCAAATACCAGCAACAGCCAGGGCTGTGGAAAGCCAAAGTCAGGGGATGGGGTAAGTAACAGCCTGGAGCCAGGAATGCACCTGAGTCTTTCAAGCAGGTGTCAGGAGCCCCAAACTCCAGAACCACCATCTCTATGCGGCCTCCCAAGATATGTTAGCAGGACGGTTGGATGGAAGGTGCTGGCACACGACAGGGATGTCCCAAGGCAGGATTTAGCTTGCTGAACCATAATGCCTGGCTCTGTCCAAAGGATTTGGTCAAGGTAGGTCACCTGTCCCTTAAAATGGGCCAATATATCAGGGAACTGTGTCCATGCATATGGAAAAGATTGGTTTCCAATGTTAATAATTATTTCTCAGAGCACTACTCGTGCAGGATTTTCTTTGGCTCAGGAAAGATCGTTCTGGAATGACTTTTAGCGACCATTAGTCCAAATATTTCCCCTTACCCCCCCCCCCCCCCACTTTTTTTTAACATATGAGCAAACACGTCCTGGAGACTGCACAAGCGACTTATGCAACGCACAAGCCAAGGGCAATACTGTGGAATCCTTCCTGTGTCAACCTCGAACTCGTTTCACAACATTTTGTTGCACAGTTACTATAAAACTATAGCTCCCAAGACCACTTGACGCATGTTTCTAAAGGCTAGGCAAAGTGTCAAGGGTGACAGGGAAGAAACTGGGCTCCACCTGCTTCGGCTGCTTTCCCTAGACCCACCCTCTTCAGGTGGCCCCATGCTTCCTGGTAGCCTAACCCCCGCCCCTCCCCAACGAAGCGGAACCAATGTCCGCCAGGAGCGGGGTCGGCCGGCTCTTTCTCGCTCACACCCTTCGTAGCGGTGACTCGGCAGCAACGTCTCGCGTCATCAGTGACAGCCCCGACTCCTGCTACGCTCTGCGTCGCTCTGCCCGGCGCAGTCGCCTCCTCCTTGGCAAATAGTCCTCGGCGGGGTCCGAGTTCTTGGGTCATCCGAATAGGGAAGCCCCAAGAAGTTGCCGTCAGGGGACGCGGGATCGGCCGGGAAAGGGGGCGAGGGACCTAAGTTTTGTGCGAGAGCGTGGGAAGTTAGTTAAAAAAACTCCCTTCCTCCTGAGGATCCCTCCGCCTGCGGGAGCGGTGGTGAGGCCGAGGGAGCCGCCATTTTGGATGTTCGGTTCCTGCTGCCACTGCCGCCGCCGCCCCCGAAGCTGCTGCTTTCCTTCGAGGTTTCGGGCCGGTGAGTGTCACTCGCGGCGCTGGGAGCGTCTCGCTGCTCGGGCCCTGGCGCTGCCGCGAGCGCACGGCCGGGAGCTTGCTGTCAGTCCCAGGGGTCCGGTGTCGGGCTGTGGGGTGTGTGTGTGTTGGGGGGTGAGCAGAGAGGACCGAGGCTGGGGCCCCGAGCCCCCCGAGGTCTCTCCTCCGACTTGCTGGGGGCTTGACCCCCCGAGGCCGCAGCCCAGGAGCAGCGGCGCGCAGCTCCGGCGGCCTTCCGTGAGGTGGCCTTGCTGCCCGGCGGGTGCGGGCCTCCTCCTGGAACCCATTGACTTTTTTTTTTTTCCCCTTCTGGCTGCGATCTGGCTTGGAGAGCGCATTCCGGACGCCCAGGCATTTAGCGATGCGGGCCCCACCCCCGCGTGTCTTCTCCCCGAGCCACGTTATCGGGAGATCTGGTGTGTGTGGGGACCCGGGGTCAGGTCGTGGAAGAACTCTGAGCATGCTCCCCCGCACCCCCCAGGCTCCGTTTAAATGCTTGCCTGCCGCTGCAGTGCCGTCCTCCAAGTGCCGGACATTGGCCTCGCCTGCCTCTCAATCTTGCAACCAACTTCCTCCCCTCCCAATCTCCCCTTCCCCCCCGAAATGTATTAGGATTATTGTTTGATGTTTAAGAAGTCACTCTGCTGAAACCCTGGTCTGACAACTCCCGATGCTGCGGGCGTCAGTCTGTAGCCGTCCTGGTCTGTGGATTGGGTCGGGACTGTGTTAGCGGAGATCCCCCGGTGGCTCCAGCAGACTTTTGGGGGACCAGGGCTGTCACGGGCTTTCTTCTTTGTGCACACTTACTTTTTTTTTCTTCTTTTCTTGGCACTTGGCGACTCTGGCATGTCTGTCTTGATAGTGCCCTATCGCGGAGCAGGGAATCTGTGCAAAGTATTAATCTGACGGAGGCAGGGAGTAGAGTAACTTCTCTGAGCGCGTGCAGGGATTAATGAGAGACATGAAGGGTTTCTAAAGGTGTGTGTAGGGCGGTGGTCTTTGCTGACTGGTTCTAAAAGTATTTCATGTGTTGGATTTGTTTTTCTTCCTTTTCTCCCCTGGGGATAGGTGATTTTTTTTTTTTTTGGTATCGGTCTTTGTAATGGCTTCAGACTATATACAACTTTTTGGTTTGAAAAAATAAGGGCATGCCAGGTGTCTGCAAATCTGAACTACTGTTGTTGTACTCTGAACGTGTGTTTGCTTACGTAAACAGAGAGCAGTTCACACGAATTCACTGATTATTTCCTACATTTAAAATTGGGTGAGTGAATCACCCCATTTTATCTCAGCCTGGGTTTTTACATCTGCAAAAGAGGAATCAGATATTTGAGGGAGGTCACAGTCTAGTGACTGCTGAAATTTGAATTTGTGACTTGAACTGAATCGCATCTTTTAATACTTCTGAACCACAGAGAGAGGCGTTATTCTCACTGGGTTATTGAGATGAGGCTAGATAAATGCTTGCACAAGTCGCGTGACAACTCAGTGTTTTCAGTATACACTTCGTGTTCTTGTTATTTAAGGAGATTTTTAAAACTACATGAACTAGTGGTTCTGTGCATGTGTGTTCATCGGAATCTGTGGGATTTCCTCTTGGTTTAAGGGAACTGTCAGCCACTGAGCACCAATGTGGGTTCAGTCATTTGCCGAGTAGCCCCTTGTCGTTCCTGCTGTAGTGCGTTTCTGGTTTAACTTTTCCAACTGTAAGATTGGGAGAGCCTGGAGTGCTGTTAAACTCAGTTCCTTTCATATTGTATGAATTTGCATTTAAACTGCTCATTCTTTTTTTTTGTTGTTTGTTTTTTATTTTAGATGATGTTAACATAGTCAGAGTAGGATGCATCAGGGGTAGGGAAAAGTGGGTGTGATCATTGTTTCTAAATTTTCTATTTCTCTTGCTTGCTCCTTCCCAAGTGGTTTGTATTTACAGGGCAAAAGTGTTTCTTTTGCATTAACACTTTGTTGGCAGAGTATTGTTCAGTTCAGCGTTGGTTGATCAGCACCTGCACGAATGTCAGCTTTGTTTAGGATTATTGGGAACTGTGCTTGAAATGAGCAGTGTTGAAAAGTTGCTTTCAGTTTTCTTGTGGTAACAGCTGTTTGCTCTTTGGTCTGTTTGACTGACAGCAGTTCTGATTTGGCATATTTTAAGAATGAAATTGACAAGTACGGAAATTATTAGTAGTGCCCTGGTGATATTTTGCCCCCCCCCCCCAATATTTACTTTAAAAGTGAATTTAAAAATTTGTTGGCATGCAAACCCACTTATTTTGGTATTTATGAAAACTGTGCAAGTATAATAAGTTGAGTATTTTACAAAATATTATTTTTAATTAAAACATTGATTTGGGTATCTACATAGCAAAACACATTTTTGTAGTGCCTAATCCTCTTACCTGCATGTGATGAGGATTTTTGAATTTTGTGTGTATTGCAGGACTTAACTGATCTCAGAGCCTTAAAACTCTTACTTAGATTAAGCCTCAAGAAAAATATAAAAATACTGCTTTTCTTCAAGTAGCAACTTGTTTAGCAGTTTTAAGTGCTTGTGTGTATATGTCTATATATATATATATTTTTTAAAAATTGGTTTTTATTTGAAAGGCAGATTTTACAGAGAGGAGCCTTCCATCCATGGGTTCACCTCCCAAATGGCTGCAATAGCCAGAGCTAAGCCAGTCGGAAGCCAGGGGCTTCTTCCTAGTCTTCCGTGTGGGTGGTGGGTCGCAAGGACATAAGCCATCCTCTGCCTCTTTCCCAGGCCACAAGCAGGTAACTGGATTGAAGGTAGAGCAGCTGGGACATGAACTGGCGCCCATAGGCCAGTGACACAGATGGAGGGTTATGCTGGTATGGCACTGCACTGACACCCTTGTACTTAATTTAAAAAAAAAAAAAAAATATTTGTTTTCTTTCTTTTGAAGAGTTAGAGAGAGATCTTCATTTGTTGGTTTGCTCCCCAAATGGCCACAGTGACTTAGGGCTAGGCCAGGTCCAGCCAGGAGGTAAGAACTCCATAAAACAGGTTAAAACATGGGTGGCAGGGATTCAGGTGTTTGGGCCATACACCTCTGCCTTCCCAGTAATGTTAGCAGTGACCTGGGTTGGAAGTGGAGCAGCTAGGACTTGAACCTGTGTTCTTATGGGTTGCAGGCATTGTAGGTGTTGATTGAACCCACTGTGCCACAGTGGCTGCCCGTTTAATCGAATATTCATTGGCTTGTGAGTTGTTTTCAGTGCTTATTTGGCTTTCATCTCTTAATTTTATTCAGTTTCTTTTAGAGGATAAAGATTTATTTATTTTTATCGGAAAATCAGATATACAGAGAGAAGGAGAAAAAGAGAGAAATATCTCTGTCCGCTGATTCACTCCCCAATTGGCTGCAGCGGCCGGAGCTTCGCCTATATGAAGCCAGGAATCTGGAGCTTCTTCCGGGTTTCCTGTGCAGGTGCAGGGTCCCAAGGCTTTGGGCCGTCCTCGACTGCTTTCCCAGGCCACAAGCAGGGAGCTGGATGGGAAGTGGAGCCGCCAGAATTGGACCTGGCACGTTCAAGGTGAAGACTTTAGCCCCTAGGCCACTACACCAGGCCCGCTTTTTTATTTTTAAAACCTAGTCAAACAATTTGGTAGAAAAATAAGCAGGTTATTAATATTGTCAATGAAGAATTAATAGATTCGTAAGAAAAAAAAAGATGAGAAAAATACAGGAGACTTTTGCACTTGATGTATAAAGCCTTGTAAAGGTCAGGTGTTTACTGCCACCACCCCTTCCAGGTCCTTCAGCAGGAGTCTCCGGGGAAGCCATGGGCAGTGGCTTTGCAGACTCCAGTGTGCTGCTTGTATCGCTGTGGTCTGGTGCATTGGGCGGCCCAGGATTTTTCAACCTGTCTGGTCATAAGGTTAATGGTATGGAGTCCTTTAGGCAGGAAATAGGAGAAAAATGTGCACCTAAATGTTTGAGATGTGAAACAACTAAATACTTTTAGAATCTTACTTTTTTATGATTTATTTATTTTTATTGGAAGGTAAATATACGGAGAGGAGAGACAGAAAGATCTTATGTCCACTGGCTCCCTGGCCAAGTGAATGCAATGGCTAGAGCTGAGCTGATTCAAAGCTAGGAGCCAGTAGCTTCTTCCTGGTCTCCCACGTGGGTGCAAGGTCCCAAGGCTTTGAGCCATCCTCCACTGCTTTCCCAGGCCACAAGCAGGGAACTGGAAGGGAAGTAGAGCAGCCGGGACTCGATTAGATGCCCATATGGGATGCTGGTGCATGCAAAACAGGGATCCAGCCACTAGGCTATTGTGCTGGGCCTAGAATTTTGCTTTTAATTTAAATTAATATTTTTAGGGCCTGTCATCGTAGTGTAGTGGCTAAAGTCCTCACCTTGAATGCACCGGGATCTCATGTGGGTGCTGATTCTAATCCTGGCAGCTCTGCTTCCCGTCCAGCTCTGCTTGTGGTCTGGGAAAGCAGTCGAGGACGTCCCAAAGCTTTGGGACCTTGCATCTGTGTGGGTGACCCGGAAGAAGCTCCTGGCTCCCTTCTTCGGATTGGCTCAGCTCTAGCCATTACGACCACTTGGGGAGTGAATCATTGGATGGAAGATCTTCCTCTCTATTTCTCCTCCTCTCTGTATATCTGCCTTTCCAATAAAAATAAAAATAAATCCTTTTAAAAAAATTAATTTTTTTTTAGAATTGTTGGTTTGGGCCTGTTTTCCCTGACATTGGCAGAGAGCTGAATCAGAAGTAAAGCAGTCAGGATATGAATTCGTGCTTGTACGGGAAGCTAGGAGCTGCAGTCGGAGGCTTAACCCACATAGCAGCTCCATATCAGCTCTGTTAAGCTGTTAAGCGAATTTTTGTACTCCTCTGTTTATAAGCTTTAGGGTTAAAACTAAGACTTACAGAGTGGCTGATGTATACTGTTTCATTATCAGAGCTTATTCTTGTAAATGATTATACAAATCCAAAGTAGTTGTTCCATTACTGTTTTTACAGCTCAAGTTAGTGAAACTCTTTTCTAAGCTTCCCTATGGCGAAACTGTGTAGTTTCAAGTTGAAGAAAAGAAGTTGGTTTTAGTTTCCTTTTAAAAAGGTCTGTATAGGGGCTGGCATTGTGGTACAGTATATTAAACTGCCAATAGCAGAGGCAGGAATCCATATGGGCACTGGTTCAAGTCTCAGCTGCTCCACTTCTCTGCTAATGGTCTAGGAAAACAGCAGAGGATGGCCCAAGTCCTTGGGCTCCTCACCCATGTGGGATACCAGGAAGAAACTCCTGGCAATCCTGGCTTTGTCTGGGTACAGCCCCCTGCCTTGGCAGCCATTTATGGAGTGAACCAGTGAATGGAAGATGGATTGTTGTAGCACTGACTTTAAAATAATTAATCTAATTTTTAAAAGTTTCATAAGGCTTGATTTCCCCTTTTTTAAAAGACTGTTTTATTTATTTGAAAGGCAGAGTTACACAGAGAAGGACAGACAGACACACACACACACACACAGAGAAAGAGAGAGAGAGAGAGAGAGAGAGAGAGAGAGAGAGAGAGAGAGAGAGAGAGAATATCTTCCCTTAACTGATTCACTCATTAGACTGAGTGCACTGGCCAGCTCAGCTCCGGCCATTGCGTTCACTTGGTGAGGGAGCCAGTGGACATAAGATCTTTCTGTCTTTCCTTCTCTCTAAGGGATCCAAGGACTTCGGCATTCCTCTGCTGCTTTCCCAGGTACATTAGCCTGGAGCTGGTTTGGAGTAGGACAGCCAAACTTGAACTGGCAGTTGTAAGGGATGCTGGTGCTGCAGACTGAGGTCTAGCCTACTGTCCTGCAGCACCTGTCCCCCTGATCATATGTATTGTGTTGAATGGTGTTTTTTTCTACTAGTGAGAAGATGGGCTGTGTAGATACTTTATTTTGTTTTTCAATAATGAAATCTTAGTAAGTGATATTAATTAAAGTAGAATGAGGATGCCCCAGCACAATGACACTCAGTAGCTAAAGCCTCTGTTAGTGAACCATGGGATCCGATATTGGTGCTGGTTCATGTCCTGGCTGCTTCACTTCCCATCCAGCTGCCTGCTTGTGGCCTGGGAAAGTAGTGGGGGAAGCCCCAAAGCCTTGGGACCCTGCACCTACTTGGGAGACTGGGAAGAACACCTGGCTCCTGGCCTCAGATTGGCTCAGCTCCGGCCATAGCTGCTATTTAGGGAATGAAGCAGCGGATGGAAGATCTTTGTGTTTCTCCTGTCTGTAGTTCTGATCTGCCCTTCCAGTTAAAAAAGAAAGTAGAATGAGGAAATACTTTTATATTACTAGCGTTTATGAATTTTGTTAAACACTGACCCTTTTGCTGTTGCGCTAATGTTGTATATTTTTTATTCTCCTTGTTCTGCCTATTCCGGGAATGTGTTTCTTTCTTTTTTTTTTTTTTTTTTAAAGATTTATTCATTTTATTACAGCCGGATATACACAGAGGAGGAGAGACAGAGAGGAAGATCTTCCATCCGATGTTTCACTCCCCAAGTGAGCCGCAGCGGGCCGATGCGCGCCGACCCGAAGCTGGGAACCTGGAACCTCTTCCGGGTCTCCCATACGGGTGCAGTGTCCCAATGCATTGGGCCGTCTTTAACGGCTTTCCCAGGCCACAAGCAGGGAGCTGGATGGGCAGTGGAGCTGCTGGGATTAGAACCAGCGCCCATATGGGATCCTGGTGCTTTCAAGGCAAGGACTTTAACCGCTAGGCCATGCCACCGGGAATGTGTTTCTTGCTTCCACCTAGTGAACCTGTTCTTTGCCCCCAGGCTGACGAGTGTGATGTGTTTTCTCTCAGGCAAAGGAGCATAGCAGTTTTGTAGTACCAGTTGAATTGTCTATTTTTCCCTAAGCTGCTGGAAGATAAGAACTATCACATGTGTGATATGCCCTAGGCATTGACAGGGCTTGATGTTTGGTGATCACTGTGCAAAATCACAGTGAAAATACTTTGGAAAAAGCGTTCATGCACATCACTGTGATAGCTGGTCAGTGTCAGAGCCGAGCGCGGTGAGGACCCTGAGTTACAGGGTGAGGACCCTGAATTATGGGATGTTCTGCAGGGTATTCACATGCGGCTCCTAGAGTTGATGTTCGTGAGGTTTATTTTCAAGTTCAGAAAAGATATAAGGACTGGCACAATGGCTTGTCTGGTTAATTCCACCTTCAAGCATGGCATATATGGGTGCCAGTTCATGTCCCAGCTGTTCTACTTTCCATCCAGCTCCCTGCTTGTGGAGATGGTCCATGGAATGGAGGATGGCCCAAGTTCTCGACCTTGCACCTATGTGGGATACTCGGAAAATACCCCAGGCTCCTGGCTTCTGACTTTGGATCAGATCAGATCAGATTAGCTCTAGCCATTGCAGCCACTTGCAGAGTGAACCAGCGGATGGAAAATCTTCCTCTCTGTCTCTCCTTCTCTCTGTAAATCTGCATTTCCAATATAAATACATATTTTATTTTTTATTTATTTATTTATTTTTTTTTAAAGATTTATTCATTTTATTACAGCCAGATATACAGAGAGGAGGAGAGACAGAGAGGAAGATCTTCCGTCTGATGATCCACTCCCCAAGTGAGCCGCAACGGGCCGGTGCGCGCCGATCCGATGCCGGGAACCTGGAACCTCTTCCGGGTCTCCCACGCGGGTGCAGTGTCCCAAGGCATTGGGCCGTCCTCAACTGCTTTCCCAGGCCACAAGCAGGGAGCTGGATGGGCAGTGGAGCTGCCGGGATTAGAACCGGCGCCCATATGGGATCCCGGGGCTTTCAAGGCGAGGACTTTAGCCGCTAGACCACGCTGCCGGGCCCTAAATACATATTTTAAAAAAGACAAAGTATATAGAATGGTTTTTTTTCATGTCTTTGAGAATACTATTTAGATGTTTAATCCTGAAATCAGTGTAACTTTTTGTCCCTTGTTTCATTCAGCGGAAGCTTCAGGCAGTGTCAAAGACATATGTTTCACCACTGCCATGTTTCTTTCTTTGGAATATTATGTAATTCGTTATGCAGGGGAACTGACAGAAGAGACTGATGGCACGGCGCAGTTGTCCAGTGATTGAAGTCTTCGCCTTGGCATGCACCAGGATCCCATATGGACACCAGTTCATATCCTGCCTGCTCCCTTCCCTTCCAGCTCCCTGTTTATGGCCTGGGAAAGTGGAGGAAGATGGTCCAAAGCCCTGGGTTCTTGCACCCATGTGGGAGACCCAGATTGGGCTCCTGGACTCAGATCAGCTGAGCTCCGCTCATTGTGGCCACATGGGGAGTGAACCAGCAGGCAGAAGTGCTTTCTCTCAGTCTCTCCTCCTATAAATCTGACTTTCCAATAAAAATAAATAAGTCTTAAAAAAAAAAAAAAAAACTGAGCTTCCCAACTTAGTACCAGTGGAAATAGACTGACCTCTGAAACATGTACCAGTTTTTTATCACTGTCATGAAATACCTAAGCCAACTAACTGTATGTGGTTTGGGCTGAAGGAACAAAGAGAACAGTCAGTTCAGTTTTCCAAGATGGATAGTTTAGACGTGTTTGGGAGAAGGATCATGGTGGAGCAGAGAGCAGCGGGAGGGCGGGGCCAGGCCGGTCACCAGAGTGCGTGACATGGATCTCACACGGCCGCCCTCACTTACAGGTTCCACCTGTGTTTGAAGAATGTGCTTGTATATTGTTTCTATTGTATGAAATAATCTAATGATTAAATACATGATAAAAATACAATTATTCTCTTTATTATTAAGAAGTTATTAATTTACTGGTAGGTGTTGGCATGGCAGCGTGCTGTTTGGGATGTTTGTGTCCTGTATTGGAGTGTTGAAGTTCGAGTCCTGGCGACATTCCCAACTCCAGCTTCGTGCCGATGAGGGCCGAAGAAGCTGTGTCTGTGCCTCAGTCTGGGAGAACCGGCCTGAGTTCTGGGCACAGCTCTGACTCTGTAGGCAGATGGGAGATGTCTGCTTGTTTCTCTGCTTTCCAAATAAATGAATAAAAAATTGAAGTTACTGATTTCCCTAAACCTCTCCCATTATTTAGAGCCATATTACCCCAGTTATATTTTTTCTTCAGTGTTTGTCTTTTTTTTAAAGATTTATTTATTTTTATTACAAAGTCAGATATACAGAGAGAAGCAGAGATAGAGGATCTTCCATCCGATGATTCACTCTCCAAGTGAGCGCAACAGCCGGTGCTGCGCCAATCCGAAGCCAGGAACCAGGAACTTCTTCTGGGTCTCCCACACGGGTTCAGGATCCCTGAGCTTTGGGCCGTCCTTGACTGCTTTCCCAGGCCACAAGCAGGGAGCTGGATGGGAAGTGGAGCTGCCGGGATTAGAACCAACACCCATATGGGATCCTGGTGCATTCAAGGCGAGGACTTTAGCCGCCAGGCCACGGTGCCGGACCCCAGTGTTTGTCTGGATGTATACTTTATCTACTGTACTAACATGTAGAACTCTTTGTTTTTACAAAAGACATCATTCCATTTATTGCAAGTCTGCTTAAAAATTTGCTTATGGATTTTTGAAAGTGGATTACAAAGACCAAAAGGAGAGACAGAGAGTGAGATCCAAATGGACATGACGGCCGGGACTGTGTCAGGCTGAAGCCAGGAGTCAGAGGAGATTCATCGTGGTCTTCCATAGGGACAACAGGGCCTTAAACACTTAGGCTGACTTCCATTGCTTTTCCAGGCTTATTGGCAAGGAGCTGGATTGGAAGTAGAGCTTCCAGAACATGTGCCACAGTATCTGCCCCTCTGTAACAAGTCTTAGCACATTGTGCTCGGTAAATATAGTTTCATCTTGATCTATTTTTAAATTATTTTATTTTATTTTTTATTGGAAAGTCGGATATACATGTACCAAATACACACTGAATCACTCCCTAAGCAGCTGCAATGGCTGGAGCTGACCCAATCTGAAGCCAGGAGCCTCTTGCGGGTCTCTCACAGGGGTGCAGGGTCCCAAGGCTTTGGACTGTCCTTGACTGCTTTCCCAGGCCACAAATAGGGAGCTGGATGGGAAGCAGGGCTGCCAGGATTAGAACCGCTGCCCATATGTTATTCCAGCACGTGCAAATCGAGGACTTTAGCTGCTAGGCTACTGTGCCGGGCTCTCATCTTGATCTTTGAAACAGATCTTTTAAGGTACTAGTGTTGGTGCAGTGGTTCAGCCAACACTTGGGAAGTCTGTCTGTCTTATGAGAATGTCTTATTTGAATCCCGGATGCTCTGTGCTTCCTGCCCAGATTCCTGCTAATGTTTCCTGGAGTTTTATAGTTGTGTTTTTTTTTCCTTCTTTTCTCACCTTTCCCTTTATTTATTGGAAAGGCATGTTGACAGGAGAGATATAGAATAAAGATTTTCTATCTGCTAGATCATTCCCCAAGTGGTTGCAGTGAGTGGAGCTGAGCTGAGCAAAAGCAATAGAGAACGGCCCAAAGGCTTGGGATCCTACACCTGCCTGGGAGACCTGAAAGAAGCTTGTGGCTCCTGGCTTCAGACTGTCTTTGCTCTGCTTCAGCCAATGAGGCCACTTGGGGGTGAACCAGCAGACAGAATATCTTTCTGTATCTCCTCTTTATATCCGCTTTTCCAATAATAAAATAAAATGTTAAGTTTTTTTTTTTAAGTGAAGTATTTGTGTAGCTCTAGTTTTCAAGTTGATGAAAATAAACTTAAAAAATATATTTTTTGTGGGCCTGGCACCGTGGCCTAGCAGCTAAAGTCCTTGCCTTGAAAGCGCCTGGATCCTGTATGGGCGTCATTTCTAATAAAATAATTCTTTATTTTTTATTTTTTAATTTTTTTTTTAAAGATTTATTTATTTTTATTACAAAGTCAGATAGACAGAGAGGAGAGACAGAGAGGAAGATCTTCCGTCTGATGATTCACTTCCCAAGTGAGCTGCAACGGGCCAGTGCGTGCCGATCTGAAGCCAGGAACCCGGAACCTCTTCCAGGTCTCCCACGCGGGTGCAGTGTCCCAAAGCATTGGGCCGTCCTCAACTGCTTTCCCAGGCCACAAGCAGGGAGCTGGATGGGAAGTGGAGCTGCCGGGATTAGAACCGGCACCCATATGGGATCCCAGGGCGTTCAAGGCAAGGACTTTAGCCGCTAGGCCACGCCGCCAGGCCCTATTTTTTAATTTTTTAAAATGGTGCTCGTACTGATAGTCCTTGGTGAGGTCTTCAGGGTTGGGATACAAGCCTCCCCCTGTCCCCCTGCTCCACTCTGGGGCCCCTCCTGCTCTGTGCATATGAGCTCCTGTTAAGAGGTTGTCAGGATCGCTCTTGATTCCCCCTATATGTCTTTGTAGTTTAACTATTGTCTAATGCTGATTCGAGTCTGTTGTCTTTGAGTTACCAATTATGATCCTGGTAGGTTGTATTTCACATCTTCCTCACACATTTTAGAGAGATGGAAGATTTCTCTGCTCTCCCGCCCCATTATGGGATAACATAGGGTATTAAAAGTGTATTAGGTTTTACAATTCTTTGATGTAGATCATAAGCAGTCTGACTCACATTGATTGTTGGTTCATTGGTTACTTCACAATATGTTATTGCATGTGAGATAGGCTGTTTGAGGTTGAGATAATATTACATTTTACAGGTACTATTTTCCATATTGACATCATTTCATCTTAAATTAAGGCAAACATGTGGTACCTAACCTTTTGGGATTGGCTCATTTCCCTTAGCATTATGGTTTCCAGTTGGGCCCATTTGGCCACAAAGAACTGCATTTTTTTAAAAAAGATTTATTTATTTTTTTTATTGAAAGGCGGATATACAGAGAGGAGGAGAGACAGAGAGGAAGATCTTCCGTCCGACGGTTCACTCCCCAAGTGACCACAACGGCTGGTGCAGAGCCAATCCAAAGCCAGGAGCCAGGATCTCTTCCGGGTCTCCCACGTAGGTGTAGGGTCCCAAGGTTTTGGGCCGTCCTCAACTGCCTTCCCAGGCCACAAGCAGGGAGTTGGATGGGAAACAGTTTAACCACTACGCTATCACGCTGGGCCCTTGTTTTTTTTTTTTTTTAATAGCTGAGTAGTATTCCATGGAGTAGATGAACCATAGCTTTCATAAAATAAAATAAAATAAAATACTAAAATTCTTTAGAAAAATATATACATGTATTTTTTTTTCTTCTGGAGTAATACTTACATAGTGTTGGGAGGATGTCTTACATAATTTTCTTCTGTATAGACAATCAGTTGTACAAATTTCATGAAATTTTTGAGGCACCCTTGTATATATGCATATACTGATTTTGGAGGCGCGAATTTGTTAATAATTTCATATTCATATGGTATGTTTGCATTTGTGTAGCTTTTATTTTAGGCCTTTTGATGAATGTATCCTAGATTTCATGTTTTCTTCATACAGTGCTTAGGACAAATTTATTTCTAGATATTTTATTTAAACGTTAATGTCAGTGGTACTTTACCCCCTGCGTATCAGAAATATGAGTTTAAAATCGGACAACTACCCCAGCAAATGATGACAGCAAAAATCTAGGAGAATGGAGGTTTGAGGTTGAATGTGTCAGCCAGTGGCCATCAGCAGGGCTGATTCATCTTTGGATCGGCGAAACTGACAATGTTTCATAACTATCTAAACCACTGGTCCAAACGCTTAGAACAGGCACTGTAGTGGGACCCTGGGTTGGTGTTTGGTGGTGATCCCTCTCCCTGGGTACTGGAACATTTGGGAAGCTGGGTGGGGCTTTCCCCTTTATCTCTCCCTTTCCCCCCAGAGACAAGAAGCAATAGAGAATTTGGAAACAATGATTTTACCCATTTTTCCCTAACCCTCAATTCTTCCCACCCTGGTCAACCATGTGATCATCATCAAAAAGTTTAAAAAATATATATATCTAAATAAATGAATATTGTGGGGCTGGTGCCTTGGCTTAGCAGGTTAAGCCTCTGCCTGAAGCACTGCCGTTCCCCGTGGAGTCACAGCTGCTCCACTTCTGATCGGCTCATTGCCAATGGCCTGGGAGGGCAGTGGAGTGTGACCCAAATCCTTGGGCTCCTGCACCTGCGTGGGAGACCCAGAAGAAGCTCCTGGTCACTGGATTCAGACTGGCCCAGCTCTGGCCATTGTGGCCATTTGAGTGAGCCAGTGGGTGGAAGATCTCTCCCTTTGTCTCTAAGTCTGCCTTACCCCTCCTCTCCCCAGCAAAATAATATTATACTGTTTTCTTTCACCTGCCTCTTTGGACCACACTCCCACGTGTATATCCAAAATCAGCAGAATTTAGATACATAAAGAATATGCTAGGGAAAATTTGTTATTGTAGTATAAAATTACCTTCTAATGTTTCTGCTTGTCATCCTGTGGAAAAATGTCGTTGGACAAGAAGTTTGGTGGTTTATGATTTTGCTCTCTGTATTCCTTGTGGGTTTTTTTTTCTTAAGATTTATTTTATTTTCATTACAAGGTCAGATATAGAGAGAGGAGGAGAGACCCTCATTGTGGTTTTTGTTAATTTGAATTATCGAAGTAGACTTTGCTCCTCAAGTTGTGTGTGTTGATTACTTGAAAGGTGGCATCTAGTGGCCTTCGTGTTGCCCATTCGCCTTGGAAAGTGGCGAGTGTGGTGTCAAGGAAGGCGTACATTGACTGCTCGGCAGCCTTTTCCAGCCCTGAGATTCGGTGTCTCCGGTGCAGGATCTGCACAAGTGACAGTTGAAGCACATGCCTGCCTCACTGGGTGCAGCTGTAGACGGTGGGGCTGCACCGTCACCTGTGTCCCAGGGTCTGTCCAGGTGGGAGCTGGGGCCGGGAGTGCGGCAGTTGCTGGCTGAGCATCCAAACACCTAGGGCCATTTTATGGAGGGCATTTTAGTAGTTTTTGCTGACAATAGTAAGTATGGAAAAGTAGAACACTGTCTTTCATGTAAATTTTTTTTTAAATTTAATTAAATTTTTTGAAGATTTATTTATTTTTATTGCAAAGTCAGATATACAGAGAGGAGGAGAGACAGAGAGGAAGATCTTCCGTCCGCTGATTCAATCCCCAAGTGACCGCAACAGCTGGTGCTGTGCTGATCCGAAGCCAGGAGCCAGGAGCGTCTTCCAGGTCTCCCACACAGGTGCAGGGTCTCAAGGCTTTGGGCTGTCCTTGACTGCTTTCCCAGGCCACAAGCAGGGAGCTGGATGGGAAGCAGGGCTTCCGGGATTAGAACCAGCGGCCATATGGGATCCCAACAGCATGTTCAAGGGAGGACTTTAGCCATAGGCTATTGTGCTGGGCCCTGAGCATAGGCTTTTAATGTCCCTTTCAGTAAACAGACTACTGATGTGGTAGAGGGGACAGATTCCATTTTGTACTGCACAGACTCCGTTCAAGTATGGATTCTAAGACCTGTCATTGTCCATGATTTCCTAAGACAGTGTCTACAGGTTAATGTACTTGCTGTACACATTGGCATGAAGGAATAATTTTTTTTTTAAGATTTATTTTTATTGGAAAGGCAGATCAGATTTGTGGAGAGGAGAGACAAAGAGAAAGATCTTTCATCCTTTGATTCACTCCCATAATGGTTGCAACGGCCAGAGTTGAGCTGATCTGAAGCCAGGATCCAGGAGCTTCTTTCTCCAGGTCTCCCATGCAGGTGCAGGGTCCCAAGGCTTTGGGCCATCCTTAACTGCTTTCTCAGGCCACAAGCAGGGAGCTGGAAGGGAAGGAGAGTGCTGGGACCCAAACCAGAGCTCATATGGTGTTTGCAGAATGAGGATTTAGCCAATGAGCCATTTAAGGCAGAGTTACAGAGAAAGAGATCTTTCACACATTGGCTCACTCCCCAAATGGCCTCCCCATCTTGGTTTGGTCCAGGCTGAAACCAAGAGCTTGTAACTCCATCTAGGTCTGCAAAGGTTCAGAAACTCAGTTATTTATACCATCTTGTGCTGTTGTCCCAGGTACTTTAGCAGGAAGCTGTTTTGGAAAAGCTGAGACATGAAGTGGCTCCCGTGTGAAATGAGGGCACATTGCAGTTGTGAGTTTGATTTACTTTACAGTGCTGTCCCGCAAGACTTTTTTCTTTCTGGTGTTTTTTCAGAAATAATTATTTATTAATTAATAGATTAATTGATGTAAAGATTTATTTATTTGAAAAGAAATTCGGAGAGAGGAAGAGACAGAGGTATCTTCCATCCTCTGGTTCACTCCCCAAAAGGTTACAGTGACAGGGATGGGCCAGAGCAAAGCAGGAGTCGAATCTCCTCTGAGTCTCCCTCATGGCTGCAGGGGCCCAAGCTCTTGGACCATCTTCCACTGCTATTCCAAGCACACTTAGCGGGGACCTGGATTGAAAGTGGAGAAGCGGGATCTTCATTTGGTGCCTATGTGGGATACTGGCATTGCAGGCATTGACTGCATATCATGTCACTCTGCCAGTCCTTATTAATATAAAAGGCAGAATTACAGAGAAAGAGGTAGAATCGGTGGTGGGGAGAGAGAGAGAGAGAGAGAGAGAGAGAGAGAGAGAGAGAGAAGAATATGAGAATGAGAATCTGTTATTTCGTTCTCTAGCTGCCCAAGGTGAAGCCCGCACGTTCATGTGGGTCTCCCATTGGGCTGTAGGAACCCAAATACTTGAGCGCTCTTTGACTTTCCTAGGTGCTTAAGCAAGGAACTGGACCAGAAGTGTAGCAGCTAGAATTTGAACCCCAGTACTCACACGGGATGAAGGTGCTGTAACCTGTGGCTTAACTCATTGTGTCACAGCTATTGGTCATATCTGGAATATTTTAAAATGAATCTAGCAATCATGTAATTTCACCTATAAATGTAATTGATTTTTAAAGTATAGAGACAAGTGTAGGTCTAGGTGTTCTTTTTTTTTTTTTTTAATTTTATTTTTGTTGGAATGACAGATTTACAGAGCAAAGGAGATAATGGAAATGAAGATCTTCCATCTGCTCCTTCACTCCCCAACTGGCCTCAATGGCCAGAACTGAGCCTATTCAAAGCCAGGAGCCTGGAGTTTCCTCTTGGTCTCCCACATGGGTGCAGGGTCCCTAACCTTTGGGCCAACCTCTGCAGCTTTTTCAGGCCACAAGCAGGGAGCTGGATGGGAAGTGAGACCGCTGGGATTAGATCTAGTGCCCATATGGGATGCTGGTGCATGCAAGGCGAGAACTTCAGACACTAGGCCACTGCGCTGGGCCCCAGAAGGTTTTTTTTTTTTGTTTTTAAAGTTTTCTGTATTGCAAATTGATTCATTTTAATATGAGAAATATTTCATTATGGATACACCTAATCATTTACCTGCTATGGACCTTTGGGGTGTTTCTGGTTTTAACAGTTGTGAATGAAGTCTCTGTCAGTATCAGACAAGTCTTGGTGAAGACATGTTTCTGTTCTTAATAGTTTGGTACTTGCATAAAAACTTCTGTTTATTTCTGGATGACATATGTTTAAATTTATACAAACTGCAAGCTCTTTTCCAAGGTACTGGCATAATTTTTATTTCTGTTAATAGTTTTTGGAAATTCAGTTCTGTATCGTTGTCAATACTTGGTATGGCTGTTCTCCCTGCTGGTTCAGCCTGCAGATACCTACAACAGCTGGGGTTGAACCAGCCTAGACTGGGAGCTGGGAATTCAGTTCAGTTCTCTCCCATGTGAGTGGCAGGATCCCAGTTACCTTGAGCCGTGCAGTGTCCACATTAGTGGGAAACTGGAGTCAAGAAGTAGTGCCACGTGCTGACGTGGAGTGCGACGTGCTGACACATAGTGCCAGATGCTGACGCGGAGTCTCCTGAGGGACAGTAGTGTCTTTGCTGCTGGGTCACTGTTCGGTTGTAGCCCTCCTGATGACATCAGGCGGTTTCTACTCTCATTTGTGGTCTTTGTATTTTTCTGATAATTAAAGATGCTATGCAGTGTTTTGTGTGCTTGTGATTATTAGTGTGTCTTTTTCTGAATTTGTATCTTTTATTCACTTTAAAATTTTGACTTAATTTAAAAGAGAAAGTGATCTTGCTAGTTCATTCTTCAAATTGCAACATCTGGGACTGAGCCAGACTGAAGCCAGGTATCAGAAATTCAATCTGGGTTCCCTGTATAGGGGGCAGGGACCAATTCCTAGCCATCACCTGCCTTCTCCAGGGTACACATTAGCAACAAGCTGGAGTTAGAAGCCAACTCAAACCCAGGTACTCAGGAGTGGGATGTGGGTATCTAAACAGTGTTTAAACAGCTGTGCTCAGCATCTGATGATTGTCTTATAACTGAATTGTAAAATGTATTTATTTCAAATATTTTATTTGTTTTTGTTGAAAAGTCAGATTTATAGAGAGGAGACAGAAATATATATCTTCCATCCGATGATTCACTGCCTAAGTGGTCACAATGGCTGGAGCAGGGCCAATTCTAAGCCAGGAGACGTGGGTGCAGGGGCCCATGGCTCTGGGCCATGCTCTACTGCTTTCCCAGGGCATAGGCAGGGAGCTGGATGGGAAGCGGTGCTGCCAGGACATGAACTGGCACCCATATGGAATGCTGGTGCTTGCAAGGATTTAGCCAGGCTCTGAATTGTAAAATTTATATATTCTGCATAGAAATCCTTTGTAATTTTTCTTATTTTGAAAGCTTTCCTTCTGTGGCTTTTCTCATTTTTACAGATGTGTCTTCTGAGGCACAAAAGCTTTCAATTTTTATAAAATCTATTAGGGTTTCCTTTGTACTTTGTGCTTATATAAGAAGTCTATTTAATCTGAATTCAGAAAGATTTTTTTCTGTGTTTCCTACTGTAAGATTTTTGCTTTAGTTTTGGTGTTTGGTTCCATCACCCCCTTTTCTTTTTGTATCATGTGAGCTTAGGGTTAGTGGAAACACTTCCCTCTCCCCCACCTGCAAATCGTTGTAGTTCTAGTGCAAGCACTATTTTTTTAAAGTTTTATTTATTTTTATTGGAAAAGCAGATTTACAGAAAGAAGGAGAGACAGAGACAATGATATTTCATCTGCTGATTCACTCCCCACGTGGCCGCAAAGGCTGGAATTGAGCCAATCCAAAACCAGGAGTCAGGAGCTTCTGGGTCTCCCACTGGAGAGGGAGTGTTCAGGGTCCGAAGGCTTTGGGCTGTTCTTGACTGCTTTTGTAATCCACAAGCAAGGAGCTGGAAGGGAAGTGGAACAGCCAGGACAGGACCTGGCACCCATATCGGATCCTGGCAGGATTTAGCCACTAGGTAACCACACTGTGCCATTTACATTTTTAAAAACCTTCATGACATTGACAATCTTATTCCCCGAGGTTGGCTTTTTGCATTTTCAGAGTATGTTCACGCTATATAGACTGAGATAGCGTCCTTGTTAGATATTTTAAAATTTGATAATTAGTCTTCCCTCCTCATCTGCTGTTTTGTTGAACTAAGCTGTGGGTGTGATGGTGTCCATCTGTAGTTTGTAGTTTGATAGAAGTTGAGCAGAAATACCTTTGACGTAGGGTCATATATGGTTTTTCTTTATTACATGAAGGATTGAAAACCAATTGTGTTGACTTAGTTCTTATTTTGATATTAGTGGTAGACTTTGCGCATTGGTGAATCCTTTGTCTTACTTTGCTGAATTTACTACTCAACATTTTTGTTTATACCATTCCCAGGAACTTATTGAGTTGAGAATTTTGTGTATGATGGCATGTTTAGCAAGTTTGTTTAGCTTAGTCAAGCTGGACCTGGAAATTCTTGTATTTTTATAAATCAGACGAAAGTTTATTTGGGAAGTTGTGTGGACACTTCTGATAGTATAATCATGTGACTCTCTCTGTTTACTGTCTTTCCACGTGCAGAGGATGCCAGCCCCCATCAGATTGCGGGAGCTGATCCGGACCATCCGGACAGCCCGAACCCAAGCTGAGGAGCGAGAGATGATCCAGAAGGAGTGTGCTGCCATCCGCTCGTCCTTTAGGGAAGAAGACAATACATACCGATGTCGGAATGTGGCAAAATTGCTCTACATGCACATGCTGGGCTACCCTGCTCACTTTGGCCAGGTAGGCTGGACTGAGATGACTGCTAGCAAATGCAGTCCTGAATGGCGCTGTTGCTCAGGGGTTGTTAGTTCCTTGAAGAGAGGTGGTTTGATAGTCCTGCAGTTGGATCACAGAGGAACTGGAGGCAAGAGTGAGGGAAAGCAGCAGATCTGAAAGGTTGGGATATTACCTTCTGTTTCCTGTCCATTGAGACTCATGTGGAGCAGAGGCTGCTTTGGTGGTGGCCTCCAGCGTGATGAGGACTAACCAGTAGGTTACGATTATTCCGCCAAAGGGCTTGCTTGGACTATAATCATTAGTCGAGAAAGGTGTGCTAAATGTTTTCTTAATTTTCTTCTCTATATGCTGTATTATATGAAAAAACTCATATGTTTTCAAGTTGAAGAAGTTAGTTAGGTGACTGCCTTTTCAGGTGCATTAATAGAGAATTGGATTGAAAGTGGTGTAGCCAGGATTTAACAGGTACCCGTGTTGGAATGCCAGCATTGAAGCAGTGTTGACTCCCATGAATTTTTAAAAAGTGTAATACATTCATTGAAATGCATCTCATTCATATACAAGATAATAGTGGATTTAAGTCTGAAACTCTGGAGTTTTAAATGATAAGTTTTTAAGATTGGTTCAAGGGGGTTTGGCATTGCATTTTTGCAGCGGGTTAAATCATCCCGTATTGGAGTGCTGACTGAGTCCTGGCTGCTCTGCTTCAGATCCAGTTTCTTGCTATTGTACCTGCGAAGGCAGTGGATGATGGCCCAAATGCTTGGGACCTTGCCACACATATGGAAAACCCAGGATAGGATTCCTGGCTCTTGGTTTTGTCTTAGAAAAATCCTGACTGTTGTGGCCATTTGGGTTGTAAACCAGTTATCTGTCCTCAAAAAAAGCAGGCAAGCTGATACTTATTTATTTATTTAAGATTTATTTTTATTAGAAAGGCAAACATACAGAGAGGAGATACAGAGAAAGATCTCCATCCGTTTACTGATTCACTCCCCAAGTGGCCGCAGTGGTCGGAACTGAACTGATTCGAAGCCCGGAGCCAGGAGCTGCTTTTGGGTCTCCCAAGCAGGTGCAGAGTCCTATGGCTTTGGGCTGTCCTCTACCACTTTCCCAGGTCACAAGCAGGGAGCTGGAAGGGAAGTGGAGCAGCGAGCAGGGCCACGAACTGGCACTCATATGGGTTCCTGGCACATGCAAGGCAAGAATTTAGCCATTAACTATTGTACTGGGTCCAGGCAAGCTGATATAAGTGGGTTAGTATATGACATGAATATGAATTAGTGCATCTTTTAAAAATAAATTCATTCATTTTTATTTGAAAGCCATTTTTTCTTTGTTCCCTCCTTTTTTTAAAAAAAAAGATTTATTTATTTTTATTGCTAAGTCAGATATACAGAGAGGAAGAGAGATAGAGAGGAAGATCTTCCTTCCAATGAATCACTCCCCAAGTGAGCGCAATGGTAGGTGCTGTGCCGATCTGAAGCCAGGAACCAGGAACTTCCTCCAGGTCTCCCACACGGGTGCAGGATCCCAAAGCATTGGGCTGTCCTTGACTGCTTTCTCAGGCCACAAGCAGGGAGCTGGATGGGAAGTGGAGCTGCCAGGATTAGAACCAGTGCCCCTACAGGGTCCTGGTGCTTTCAAGGCGAGGACTTTAGCCGCTAGGCCACGGTGCCGGGCCTTTTTTTTTTTTTTACAAAGAGAAGAGAGAAAAATCTTCCATTCATTGGTTCTCTCCCTAAGTGGTTGTAACAGCGAGCTGATCTAAAGCTGGGAGCCAGGTGCTTCCTCCCTGTTTTCCCACGTGGGTGCATGAGGACAAGGATTGAGCCATGCTGTGCTGCTTTCCCAGGCCACAAGCAGGGAACTGGATAGAAGTAGAGCAGCCTGGAAATGACCCAGGGTGCTGGCACTAGCAGGTGGAGCGTTATTAGCCTGTGACATCATGCACCAGTCCCATATTAGTGCTTCTTGTTGTGAATAAAACTGAAAGGTATTTGGATTTGTATATGGTTTTACGAATTTTGAAACTGCTAAAACTTCTTTTGGTAGTGGGTATTTGTTTTATTGGCTGAGTGTTGATGTGGCTAGACAGACCTCCCAGCTATGGTTTCTGGTTCCAGCTTCTTTCTTGTGTGCATATTGGGGGGTGATGAGGATCACTCAGGCAGTTGGATTCCCACCACCCAGGTGAGAGACCTGGTTTGAATTCCTGGCTTCAGCCTCTGTCCCCTGCAGGCACTGGGGAGTGATAGAGCAGATTAAATTTTGTTTCTCAAATAAAACTTGAAAAAAACTTAAGCCCACTTAACTTCACATGTATATTAAGGGTCCTAAGGCATAGTTGAGATTAACAGCTGTTTTGGAGTTTGATTACTTCTAGGAGAAAAGGGAAGTGGAATTGAGACTTGATATACAGAGGTCTTGTTTAAGTTGTAATATTAAAATAAACAAGATGAAGTGTTAAAATTTGATAAAGCTGGTTAAGCTGGTTTAGTAGGTTAGTGACTGATTTCTTTTGTATATAGGCATCTTTTTTTTTTTTTTAAAGATTATTTTATTATTGAAAAGTCAGATTTACAGAGAGGAGAGACAGAGAGAACGATATTCCATCTGCTGGTTCACTCCCCAAGTGGCTGTAATGGCTGGAGCTCAGGCATCCGAAACCCGGAGCCAGGAGCTTTTTCTTGGTCTCCCACAGAGGTACAGGGTTCCAAGGCTTTGGGTCATCCTTTGCTGCTTTCCCAGGCACAATAGCAATGAACTGGATCAGAAGCAGAGCAGCTCGATTTGAACCAGTGTCCATATGAAATGCTGGTGTCACAGGTGGAGGCCTAACCTACTATACCATAGTTTCAGCCCTGACTTTTCCTTTTTGATCCAGGTTGTTCTCTGTTTGAAACATGTGCTCTGTAGTCGTATAGGCATTGGTGAACTATAGTTTGACTTTTTAAACCTAATAGATAAATTTATATTGGAAAACATTTTTGTATGGTCTTCTTGTCAATTGTTGCTGCTTCCTTTCTGATTCATGTTTCTAAAGGAGAATTTAATTTTTAAAACATTTTGATGTATTTTTAAAGATTCATTTATCTGCTTGAAAGAGGTTGGAAGAGAGAAAGAGAAAGAATGAGATCTTTATCTGCTGGTTCATTCCTCAGATGGCCACAGTGATCAGGGCTGGGTCAAGCCAAAGCCAACAGCTAGGGAACTTCTTCCAGGTTCCCACAAGGCTATCAGGGCTCCAAGCACTTGACTCAGCCTCCACTTCTTTTCCCAAACCTTTAGCAGGGAGCTGGATCAGAAGCGGAATAGCCAAGGCAGCAACCTGGACCATATGGGATACCGAAGTTGTAGGTGGTAGCTCACTGTACCACAAACCTGACCTCCTATCATTTATTTTTATTTGAAAGGCAGATTTATGGAAAGAAGGAGAGATAGAAAAATCTTCCATCCACTGGTTCACTTTCCAGGCAGCAGCAAAAACCATAGCTGAACCAGTCTGAAAGCAGGTGCTTCTTTTCTCGATCTCCCATGTGGATACAGGGGCTCAAGGACCTTAGCTATCCTCCAATGCTTTCCCAGGCCGTAGGCAGGGAGCTGGATTGGGAATGGAGCAGCTGGGACATGAACCGGTGCTCATATGTGATGCCGGCGCTGCAGGCGGAGGATTATCCTGATAAACCCCCTTGCTGGCCACCTGGAACTTGGTTTTGAAAGCTGTTCTTGGAGAGTCAGACTTGTGGATGCCCTTGGAAAACTGCTGTTCCACATGGAATGTTTGACCTTTTCCTTATTTGTCGTGTTGGAGTGATAAAAATATATCAAAGTGTTGGTAACTTTCTAGAAAGGAGATACTCTTTAACTGTGAGGAGTTTTAAGTCTGTACAGATATATAAATAAATCATAAAATACTTCAACTCCACTACTAAGTTTTTTTCTTCCTCTATATTTGTTTTTATTTTGAGATTTATTTATTTTTATTGCAAAGTCAGATATATAGAGAGGAGAAGAGATGGAGTGAAAGATCTTCCATCCGATGATTCATTCCCCAGGTGACCGCAACGGCCGGTACTGTGCTGGTTGCTATCTAGGAGCCAGGAACTTCCTCCAGGTCTCCCACGCTAGTGGCTTTGGACCATCCTCGACTGCTTTCCCAGGCCACAAGCAGGGAGCTGGATGGGAAGTGGAGCTGTCAGGCTTAGAACCAGCGCCCGTATGGGATGCCGGCGCATTCAAGGCCAGTACGTTAGCCGCTAGACCACGGCACTGCCAGGCCCTTCCTTTATATTTTATTCTAATCTCTCACCATTGGGCCAGCACAGTTGTATAGCAGGCTAATCTCCCTCTGCCTGCAGTAGCTGCATGCACTATAGCGCCCAGTCTAGTCCCACCTGTTCATTTCTGATCCTAGTTTCCTGCTAATGAATGGCCTTGGGAATCAACAGGGATGGCACACTGCATGCATGTGGGAGATCTGGAGGACGCTCTTGGCTTCCAGCTTCGGATCAGCTTTCGTCTGGCCTTATAGCCATTTTGGGAGTGAGTTGGCGGATGGAAGATCGCTCTCCATCTCTCTCTGTAACCGTGACTGTCAAATGAAAATGAGTAAAATAATAAAAGTGAATGAAAATATAGGAAAAAAAGATAGTTACCTCATAGTACTTAAAAGCCCCAAGTGTATTAAGTTAGTTATTGTCTGTCTGTTTTTAAATAAATTACATGTTCTTGATATTTAGGACCGTGTTTGACACTGATGTGTTTCCAGCTACTGAACTTTTTGATTCTCAATATGTGAACCACACTTTAATGCATATGTGTGTTAGGTGCTCATTCAGTGTAATGGAGGGATAGTATTTGGAATTTTGGGTTTCTTTGGGTCTATCACAGTGGTTAATAAGTTTGTGCTTTTAGAAATGTAGAGCTAAAATGAAACTTTTGGATTCTTAAAATGGCATGTGTCATGGGACCTTGTTATTCTAGAATTTGAGTACTATTATCAGGATCCCCCAAGATCTTGAATATTTGCCTTTTCTTTAGGTAATTTGATGACAGTTTATACTTCAGTCATCTGGGAATTTGGATGAAAATATTGCTTTGTTAATGATGGAAATAACTTCTTAATTTCTTCCCCACCCCCTTTCCCTTCCCTTTTTCTTTCTTGGTAGTTGGAGTGCCTCAAGCTTATTGCATCTCAGAAATTTACAGACAAACGCATTGGCTATTTAGGGGCAATGCTGCTTTTAGATGAAAGACAAGATGTCCACCTTCTCATGACAAACTGTATTAAGAAGTAAGTTTTACCTTTCCTTTTAAGAATTGTTTTTAGGTGTTACACCAGTATATCAGGAGCTCCTACTTATTGATTTTCTCTTTAGTGATAGTATATTTGAAATACAATAGATTGGAAGCTTTGTAGAGGATACATTTAATTAAAGGTAGGTATTGTGTATCTTCAGGCATAAGAACTTAAGTTTAATGATGAAATAAACACTTGGGCTGTCATAAAAAAGGGTTTGTAAACTTTCAAATTTCTTTTCTTGTTTTTCCAGGCTATTGAATGTTATAAATAATGAAGCTTCTCATTTCTCAAAAAATTACTGCTTTATATTACATGTATTGAGGTAAAAAGAGTAGTCTTGCTTGTCAGCAGTTTAATCCACCTGAGATTTTACTTGCATGAATTTTACTTAGCCCTGTGGATTATTGTATATAGTCCTTCTCTTTAATACCTCCTTTACTGATGCACTAGTTAGGCTTGTTTAACTTGCTTACAAATGGAAGAATATTTGCAGTATGGAGTAATTGACAGACATGAAATTAAGTTCTTTCCATCCTCTCTGTTACAAACAGTTTCCTATTGAAAAGCCATGGATATTCTGATGGACTTAAGTGTTTGAAAATACTGTCTGGTTTTGGTTTTACTTTATGAGCTGTTAACTGCCTTTTGGACTTCTTTTTTACTTACAGTATTTCTGTTTTTGATAGTAGAATCGGGATATTGGTGATCAAATGTGGACTTTGAAAACTTGTACTTTTCTGTGGTAATTAATGTTCTACCTTAAATTTTCCAGTGAATAATGGAAAACTCCAAAATAATTATTATAATTTTGTTGTAATGAGAAAGTGTAGCATTTAAAAAAATGTTTGTTTATTTACTGGAAAGGGTTATAGAGAGACAAAGAGAAACAGAGCGGGTTCACCCACCCCCAGATGGCTACAATGGCCAGGGCTGAGCCAGTCTGAATCTAGCAGCCAGGAGCTTCTTCCAGGTCTCCTATGTGGTGCAGGGGCCCACGGACTTGGGCCATCCTCTGCTGCTTTCCCAGACTCGTTAGCAGGGAGTTGAATCACAAAGTATAGCAACCAGGAAACAAACTGGTCCCCAGATAGGATGTTGGCGCTACAGACCATAGCTTTGCATACTCTACCCCAGGTGCTAGTCCCAAAGTGAAGTGTTTAAATACAGGCCATCTTTGGATTCATTTTAGGAGAATTTTATTTTCTTGGCTGTGAAGTAAATGTTAATAATGAAAATAGTATCTTAATTCTTTTTAGAATAAATATTTATTGCACATGTGCTAAGTACCAGGAACTATTGCAAACACTAGGACAGAAAGGGAAACAAAAGGAGAGAAATCCTTGATGTCATGAAGGGTATGTTCTAGATGTTCGGCATGATTCTTCTGTGCTCTTTCTCTGGCCAGGTCTTCCAAGCGTTTCTTTAACTTTTGTTCTTGCACGCTCTATTGCCCTTACTCAGGCTTTCAGTCACATGCTGATAATTTGGCAGTTCTACCTGGCAGTGAGTTTGTGTTGGAGTTAATAGCAAACTTAAGTACAGGTTTGTAGCATGATAAAGATGGAAAAATGAGGCATGTACATAAAGAAGAAATCCTTGGGTTTAGTTTTTATGATCCTAGCGAAATACAAAGTAAATTTAAGAAAAAACAGGAGCAGATCTCAAACAGGAGTAGATCCAACTTTGGGCTTGTTGTTTTTTCATCTGTTAATGAACATATATGGGATCTTTTTAGTTTCCTGGGGTTTTTAGTTTTGTTGTTGGGTTTTGTTTGTTTGTTTGTATTAGAGCATAATGAAATCTTAGTGCTTGCCTCATTGCTCATTGGCTTAGAAAAATATTATCACAGACCTTTGAATCAAATCTTAACTTGGGTCTGATATTTAAGAACTTAGATTTTGAAAATCTCCATTATCATTGAAAAATTATAAGTCCACTAAATGCATTTGGGAACTGGAATCCTAAATGATGAAGTCATAATTGATATACTTAATTTTGTGAGAAATTTTATCTCATAAAATAGTTTTAATTTAATGTTATTAATTGACATTTTGCTGCTTTCTTTAAAAATGTTATTTATTTGTGGGAAAGGAAGAGTGACGTCCATCTACTGGCTCAATTCCTTGGACCCCTGCCATGCTGTGGGAGACCTGCATGGAGGGCCAGACTCCTGGCTCTGCCTTTCCTGGGTGCCTGGCCTTGTGACTGGTTAAGGAATGAACCAGCAGCTGGAGTATCTCTTTGTCTATCTCTTTCAAATACATAAATTAATTTTTGAAGCAATAGAGGTGAGGGGTAATAAAATGATTTTATGGTGCTGTGTGGTTGGCACTCTTAAATGAAGCTGTGAGTATATAGCAGTGACTTCATTATGGTGCTCCTGGCTTCAGTTGTGCTCTGTTTAGCTCTAATGTACCACTGCTACAACTGTTGACTTAGTTGACAAATAATGTATTAAGATTGTGAAAACAGTACACATCAGATGGACTCTGAAATAATCTGCTGTGTCTTCTTGAGACTGGTGAACCGAGAATAAATGTTGCAGGGGAGGGAAGCTCAGCGGGCTTCTGGGACCCCCTCATCCTGGAAGTTACTTTGTTTTTTGACCCTCACGGGTCATGTAGCCAGGCCACATGACTTCAGTTCCTTTCCCCGTCCCCACCCCCCTGTGCCAAAGTGTCCAGGCGGGACCCAGCCAAAGGCGCTGGGCAAATGGCACACTCTGATAGAGGAGTCTTGATTTGCAGGGAAATGATGGGATCACACAGGTGGCAGTGAGAGATGACCTGTGGTTTTTATGCCCAGGTCAGGAATTACAGCTGAGGGACTTCCATAGACAAGTCTGTGACATGTGTATTTAAGTAGAGGACTGACAGCAAATTGCTTTGAAGGGGAGAATAAGAGTGAGAGAAGTGGGTCTGATAGCAGAATCTGTGGAGGAAATGTGGGCCCACTCCTGTGAGACTGCAATCTGCTGGCTCGTCTAAGAACTGCGGATAGGGTCAGGCCTTGCTGGGGAGGTAAGGGGGGCCCTAGCTGGGTTGGGGTTCCCACTGGTGAGGGCAAGAGTAGGATTGGGGGCAGCAGGCTTGGCTGGACATGGCTACAGACTGCACTGGTGCGGGTGTGCACTGGGATTGTGGAGCGTTAGATTGGGTTGGACTTCAACCCCCCACTGGTACTCATGAACACCAGGTTGGGTGTAGAACAGGCCAGACTAGGTCTTGACTTCCCCGAACTATGTGAAATCTGTGTCTGGTTGTGGACCAGGTATTGCTGGGCTGTAACACCCAATAACAAGAACCAGAATGGGTGTGGCTGGTTGAGCAAGGTTACTGTTCTTGCCAGGGCAGAAGGTGGACAAAGTCAACCTGGGTCAGCGATCCACTGGTGTGCACGAGAACTGCCACTGAGAGGAGACTAGATGGAGGAGCTTAGGGAAACTCCTTCATTGGGGTGCAGTCCCTTCAGGTGAGCACAAAAAGCAAGGCACTCTGGTGCCTGGCTGCCCGGTGCTGCCCGCTGCCCGTTGCCCGTCGCCATGCCTCGCAAAATCGAAGAGATCAAGGACTTCCTGCTGACAGCGTGGCGCAAGGATGCCAAGTATGTCAAGATCAAGAAAAACAAGGACAGCGTGAAGTTCAGAGTGCGCTGCAGCAGGTACCCGTACACGCTGGTCATCACGGACAAGGAGAAGGCGGAGAAGCTCAAGCAGTCGCTTTCCCTAGGCCTGGCGGTGAAGGAGCTGAAGTGAAGAGAATGCTGGAACTGCATTAAAGTTTTTAAATGACCAAAAAAAACAAACAAACAAACAAAAAAAACAAGGCAAGCAGCAGCCCAGACAGTGCCATCGTACACTACCTGCCGGCATACATGTGGGTCAGGTCTGGAGCCAGACCAGTGTGGGCCAGCACATAATACCCGCTGGCAGATGTGAAAACCAGGGCGAGGGCAGGAGGAGCCAGATCAGGCTGCACACCAGCCAGTTCACGTTAGGGTCGGGACAGCAATCAGACTGGGGTGGGTTAGGCTGCAGCACCCACCAGTAGGAGCTGGAACGGGGCAGACTAGACTAGGCCAGGTTGAGCAATAAGATTGTGGACGCTGAGGTGGGACGAGTCATGCCAGCCTGGGCCCAGTTGGGGATGGATTCATGAGTCCCAGGGACGGAGGATCTGACAGGGCTTGGTTAGCTTGGCTCAGGTCCTGGGGTCTGCCTAAGGGTGGGGGCCAGGTTCCTGAGCCCTGGGAACCGGTGGAGTTTGGGTCCCTTGACCCAGATCCTGGGGCCTGCCTTTTAGGTGGGTGTGTTGGGTTCGTGATCCCCGGGGGGGGGGTGTGAGGAATCTGGCAGGCCTTGGGTCTCCTGGCCCGGTTCCTGAGGCCCCCTTGCTAGGTAGGTGTCAGGTTCATGAGCCCTAGGGGTTGTGGGGGAGAATCCTGCGATGCTTGGGTTGCCTGGTCTGGGTCCTGGGAACTGGGTTCCAGGTTTGTGAGCCCTAGGGGTGGGGAATCCGGCGATGCTTGGGATGCCTGGCCTGGGTCCTTGGACTTGCCTGCAAGAACATGTCCTACTTATTGAAAAAGGTGAAATAGTAGACATAGGTGCTGTGGTAAAAGGAGAATATGGCAGCTCATTTGATGCTGTAACCGAAGCACATAACTAACTGGACAACCACGCCAAAGAAACGGTAACAGCAGAAAATCTTGGTGAGTGGAGCCAATGGACACTGGGAGGGTGACATCATCCTCGGATCAGTGACATTGGCAGCATTTCAGAATTATCCAGACCACTTGGACAGAACTCTCGGAATGTGTACACATTGAGACCCTGGGTTGATATGAGGTGGCGGTTCCTCATCCCTGGGGACTGGGACATGTGGAAAGTCAAGAGTGGTTTCTTTCTTTGTCTCTTCCCTTCCCCCGGGAACAAGAAGAAATAGCAAATTTGGAAACATTGAGTACACCCAATTTTTCCTAAACCTTGATCCTTTCCACACTGATCCACATGCAATCATTATAAAAAGTAAAATTTGAAAAAAAATTTTAAATATATTACTAAAATGATTAAAAAGCTGCTAAAGTCAGCTTTTGAATAGTGCGAACTGATTATAGTACATAGATGAATTTACTGGTTCAAACTTTAAAACTAGCATTTTTTGAAGTATACTTCCCAGCTGGTTTAGAATTAACTTTCTGTGGTAATCAGTGCCTGTTGAAGATATAGTGTATATGTGCCAGCAGTCACTGTAGTTGTCTGCCAAAGCCTGCCACAGTTTGTTAAAGCTGGCCTTGGGCCAGCATCATGGCACAGAGGGCTCAGCTTTGCTTATGACATCAGCATTTAGTACTGGGGTGCTGGTTTGAGTCCCAGCAGGTTAGCTGCTGTGCTTGCATCCTTGCCACCCCAGATGATGACCCTGCCATCCACATGAGAAATCGGGATGGATGTCCTGGCTCCTGGAGTATAAAATTATTTAATTTAATATTAAATAATTCAAGCATAAGACTGACGGTGTCAAAGGGTAACTAAATTTCCAGTGTGGTGTGTTTATTATCTGATGTGCGCTAACAGTACAGATGGTGTTTTCTAATTTCTAAAAAAGGATTTTGGTTCATGTCTCATTTTACTTTTAGTTGTAATAGTGGAACATATTAAGACTTTTAAAGATAGTTTTGCTTTGTGTTTTAATCATGGCCATTTTTTACTTTTTAAAGTGGATGCCTTTAGTGTCCAACAGATAATATATTGTCCCATTTCTACTGCTTTGGTGTTTGGAAACATTTGTAAGAATTTTAAGGCAGAAGTGTCCTAACTGTATTGATAATTTCTGATAAAATTGAGTCAGCATTTTCTGTAACAAATTAACCTTTTGATTCTTTGGATTGTTTTAGAGAAATTCTTAGCCATTTTCAGCTGGTTTGTCAAATCGTGAAGTTTCTTCACAGTGAGCACCTGCAGGATATATTAGTTTCCACCCTCTTTTTTTCTCTTGCAGTGACCTTAATCACAGCACGCAGTTTGTGCAGGGGCTAGCACTCTGTACCCTCGGCTGCATGGGCTCCTCAGAGATGTGCAGAGATCTTGCAGGAGAGGTGGAGAAACTTCTGAAAACCTCCAACTCTTATTTAAGAAAAAAGGTAATTTGAAAGTGATTTGTTTTTCTAAGAGGCAGATAAAGAAAGGGAGAGGTCTTATCCACTGGTGTAGTTCTTAAATGCCATGGGCTGGACCAAGGTGAAGTTAGGAGCTAAGTGTTCATGTCATCTCTGTGAGGGGGCAGGGACCTAGCTATTTGATACATCACTGTTCCCTGATCTGGTGCACATTAGTGGGAAGCTATCATTGGGATCAGATGAAAACAGTGTGGTTGTAGTTGGAACTCCCGAATTCCAGCTTAGTATGCAGGTGTCCTAACTGGCATCTTTATGCCAATCCAAATGCCTGTGATGCTTTTCTCTGTGACGTCTATTTCAAATTGGGTGTATTTTAAAGGAACTGTATTTCTTCCTTTTTTCAAGGAAGTAACTGTGCAAGGTGGCATAACTAATCCCTAACTGCAGATTTAAAACAGTATTAAACAAAGCTGATTCTTTATGAAGGCACTTTTATTCTTAGTGTTTCTTTTTCAGTATCTGTGTGTATCTGGAAGAGTGGTTCCACTGATACGTAAATTACTGTTAGGAAGTTATGTTGAACCCACTTTACTAACTTGATACATTAAAGTGCAATTGCAATGAGAAAAAGTTATCTTATTATTTTACCTGCTTTTAGTTGTCTACACAATGATTTTATTGGGTTTCTTAAAATTGTAATTGAACTCTAAAACCTGCACAAGTATTTGGAAGTCTAAGAAGGGAAAACATTATCATCTGTCTCACGTTTCCTGTATGTTTTTATTAATAGTGCGAGAAAGAGGTGATACCCTGTTAATAATGGCTGCAAACAAATTAAATTTTTATTTGTAAGTCAGTCCTTTTCTTTAAAGAATATATGAGTTTCTGTTGTTTAGAAAGGATAGGATAACATTAAATCAGGTATTCCAGTAGATTAGGAAAACAACTTTGACTTCCAAAAACAATTTAAGGGGAATTAACAGAAATCTTGTTAATCTGTCTAAACCTTTATGATAGTTAATTCAAGCAACTGTTGGGGTATGTTGATGGGAATAATTAGTCTTTAGCTGTTTGTTTCCCATGAACAAGCTAATAATTCATACCATGGGTCCCCCCCCCCAGTGACTGGTTAAGTATATTTCAATTTTTTTTTGGTATCAGCAGAATGTCAAATGAAGCATTGTTAAGCATAGCAGTGGATCTGTGGTATCTGCAATATACATGCTTAAGGTTTATGTTTTTGTACCTGTTCACCATTTTACTCAAGAATGATGATCGCAGATGGAGATTCTTATTTTTTATTTTCCACAAACTATATTTAACTTGTTAACAAATCATATTAGCTATGATTAGTCTGGAAAGATTTTTTTCCAGTTGTCTGGCAGTGTGTCATCAAAGGGACAGGTGCATTTGAAGTTTTCCCTAATACAGTAGTTCAAAGTGGAAAGCCCCAACCAGTTAATAAGTAGTAAAGCTCATATCTAACATCTTTGTTCATTTTTCGAGTAGATGGAACTAGTATGTTTTTTGGTTGTTGTTGTTTTAAAGATTTGTTGCCTTGATTTAAATGAAATAAATCTCTTGTCTCTTATTTATTTATTTTTTTATAGGCAGCATTATGTGCTGTTCATGTCATCAGGAAGGTTCCTGAGCTTATGGAGATGTTTTTACCAGCAACAAAAAATTTATTGAATGAGAAGAACCATGGTAATGTGATTTGGATGCACTTAAAGTGCTAAGGGAGAAAGGGAGAGGGAAAAGGCTTAAGACCAAGTAGCCCTGTGTCTCAGTACAGTGGATTTTTCTATTGTGTTTGTTCATTTTTAAAGAAAGATCTGATCTGCTATATCTCTTTTCTACTCAGATATTCTAGTTTTGTATTTAGGGATTGATTCCTTCTTAGTTAGGTTGTCTTTCACTGATAGTCCTCTCTCACCATACTAAAAGTACTAGATTTAGTTCCTAATGGTCCGTGTAACGTGTGGATGATCCTGCCCCTGATTTTTATGTGTAGAACTCTTTGATTTCTTGCCTTTTTTTTTTTTTTTACAATAAAACTTTTTTTTTTTTCATTATGTAATAGGAGTATAAGACCCATGAAAATTCTTTTGGGTTACTTCCTAATGGGAGTTTGAAATGAGTGTTCAACTATCTTTGTATAAAACTCAAGAGGATTTAAAAATGGGATGTGGCTATTTTCCCAGACATTTTATTCTTTCTTTGAAGTCAGTGAAACAAGTTCTGAGAAAATTATGTTCCTTAAAAACTGGTATGATATATTTTATTGTTTAGTTAATTCAGTGCTGTGCCCAGAATGCTCAAAATACATTGTTTGAACAGATAAGTGTTCATGGAACTTATTTATTTCTTATTATAAAGTAATAAGAAAGATTCTTTTTAACTGACTGTGGAACGAGTAGATTCAGTTTTATTCACAGTTGTCTTGGAGTTTTGTGTATTTTATCTGGAAATAAAAATTTTTTGCTTCTTGAATTATCTATCAGAACTTAGCTAACAGATTACTAATATGGAATAGATAATACCTGGTATTATGTAGGAGCATGTCATTATGCATATTGTCAAATGGAGAGACCCACGTGTTGGTTGTCATCTGAACAATTATTTTTATTTTATTTTAAATTGATGCATAAAATTGTACATATTATGGGGTACCATGTTACTTTTTTATACATGAATACTTTGTGTGATGTTCTAATCAAGGGTCAACATTCTTTGTCCTCAGATATGTCATTCCTTTATGATGAAAATGTTTAAAATATTTTCTTGTAGTTTTTTTTTTTTTTTTTAATTGGAAAGGCAGATACACAGAGAGAAGGAAAAAGATCTTCCGTTCGCTGGTTCACTCTCCAAGTGGCCATAATGGCCAGAGTTGAGCAGTTCCAAAGCCAGGAGCCTCTAGCTATTTTGTATTAAAAGAAAAATACACACTACATTAGGTTGTCAGTCGTTTTAATGTATAGATTTATTTATTTTGTGTGAAAGGCAGAGTTACAGAGAGAGAAGAGAGGCAGAGATCTTCCATCTACTGTTCACTCCCCAGAGGCCACAATGGCCAGAGCTCGGTCCCACCAAAACCAGAAGCTTCTCTCCAATGTGTGTGGAGGAGCCAAACACTGGAGCTGCCTTTGTGGCTTTCCCAGGCCATTAGCAAGGAACTGAGCACAGGTGGAGTGGCTGGGACTGCCAGTATGTGCCTGCATGGCATCCCTGCACTTCAGGTGGAGGCTTAACTGCTATTTCACAGTGCCAGTCCTAGATTTTCCGTTTGTAAGTCATGAATTTGGTCATTTAATTGTTAAAAATATCTGATTTGACTGAGTTGACAGGCATGAAGTGATTAAGTACGTCTTTGTTATTTACTTCAGTGCTTAAGTGCTTTGGGGAATTCAGAAGTAGCAACTTTGCTTTCTGAATGGACCCTCAGCAACTCAGATCCCTGTCCTAGTAATGTGAGTGACATAGCTTCATTCTCAGTTTTTCTTTTATCTTCTCTCTCAGGTGTCCTTCACACATCTGTAGTTCTTCTTACAGAAATGTGTGAGCGCAGCCCCGACATGCTTGCTCATTTCAGAAAGGTAGGTCCCTTTCAGTTTGCCTAAACCTTTCTTGATTCAAAGATGATTTTACTGAAAAGGATATGATATTTCTCACGATTTTCTTTTGAAAGCAAGCAGTAGAGTTGAGTGAAGAATTTAAGCAACCCTGCTTTGTGGTAGGGCTGGAAAGCAGTTTAGGGAAATAAGAGCTGGCACTAGGATAGTGTTCTTCCCTTCCGTAATAAATGTCTTCTCATTGTTGGCAGACACATCAATCTTTCTCATGTTTTTCTGCTGTTTTCACATTTGAGTCAAGAAATGTGGCCTGAGGTCAAATTACAAATAGGAATGGTGTGTGTGAACGCATGCACACCTTTTTTCCTTTTTAAAATTTGTGATGAATGTTTTTTTTGAAGATGAAAATTACGAACTGAAGTGTTATTTTTTTTATTCCACTATTCACTTTAGGCCATTGACTTGTATGATGGAAGTTATTACTTTCTTAAAGTTTTCCTGTCTCTCGTTGATTTAACTTATCATTTTTTTTCAATCTGCCTTTTATTGGAAAGGCAGGTTGGTTTCCAGAGAGAAGGAGGGACAGAGAAAGATCTTCTATCCTCTGGTTCACTCCCGAATGGCTGCAATGGCTACAATGGCTGGAGCTGAGCCGATCTGGAGCCAGGAGTTTCTTTGGGTCTCCCACCTGGGTACGGGTTGTAAGACTTTAGGCCATCCTCCACTGCTTTCCTAGTCCTCCAACAGGGAGCTGGATGGGAAGTGGAGCAGCAGGGACACAAACCAGCACCGCTGTGGGCTGCTATCACTTGCAAGGTGAAGATTCGGCCATTGAACCATTGTGCTGGGCCCAGCTTTTTAAAACTTTGAAAATCATAATGAGAGGGAGAGACAGAGGTCTTCCATTAGCTTAGTCACTCCCCTCGTGATTGTATATGTTGATTATGGTTGAGCTGTTTTGGCCTGGAGTCTGAAACTCCACCTGGGTCACCTGTGTTCGTGGTAGAGGCCCAAATACTTAAGCATTCTTCTACTGCCTTCCCAGGCACAGGAGTAAGGAGCTGGATCAGGCGTGGAACCGTCTGGGCTCAGATATGGACTGCCAACTTCTGGTTCAACCACTTTGCTGCAACTCTGACCTTTCCCCTCTTTTTTCACTGTTTTTTTTTTTAAGATTTATTTCTGTTTATTGGAAAGGCAGATACACAGAGAGAACGGAGAGACAGAGAGAAACATCTTCCATTTTCGTTGATTCACTCCCCACATGGCCACAGTGGCTGGAACTGAGCTGATCTGGAGCCAACAGCCAGGTGCTTCTGACTCTCCCACACGGGTGCAGGGTCCCAAGGCTTTGGGCCATCTTCCACTGTTTTCCCAGGCCACAAGCAGGGGACTGGATGGAAAGTGGAGCAGCTAGGACACAGATCAGCATCCACAAGGGATCCCAGCACTTCCAAAGGGAGGATGAACTAATTTGAGCCAATGCACTGGGGTGTTACTAGTGTTTTAAAGTGGATATTCTATTTTTCTTTCTTTCTTTTTTTAAGATTTTTTTTTTTTTTAGTTGGAAAATCAGTTTTACAGAATGAAGGAGAGTAGAGAGACTGATCTTCCATGTGCTGGTTCATTCTCCAAGTGGCTGCAATGGATGGAGCTGAGCCAATCCTGAGCCAGGGGCCACCTCCGGGTCTCCCATATGGGTGTAGTTTCCCAAGGCTGTGGGCCGTCTTCAACTGCTTTCCCAGGCCACAAACGGAGCTGGATGGGAAACAGACACAAAGCGCACCCATACAGGATCCTCATGTGTGCAAGGCGAGGACATTAGCCACTGTGCTACCACACCGGGCCCTATTTCTATTACTTCTAGAAGATAATCGTAAGAAGAACTTGATGAAAGATTTCGAGTAGTTCTAGGCATTTAATTTTATGTATCAACTTTTGAAAATTTATTTTACTTACAAGTTTGAGTTAGAGAAAGGGATAGACAGACATATCTTCCATTCACTCACTGGTTTACTCCCCAAATGTCCACAGTGGCTGGAACTGAGCTGGTCTGGAGCCAGGAGCCAGGTGCTTCTTCCAAGTCTCTCATGTGGGTGAAGGGCCTCATGTGGGCTGTCCTTTGCTGCTTTTCCAGGCCATTAGCAGGGAGCTGGATCAGGAGAGGAAGAGACGGGACTCAGACCAATGTCTGTATGGGATGCCCAGTACCACAGGTGCAGGATTAGCTTGCTGATCCACCGCACTGGCACATTTATTTTTGTATTAGTCACTACACAAATAAGATTCACTTTGTATTTTAGATGAAATAAGACTTTTAATAGTAATTTTTTTTTTTGCCTTTCCCAAGCTAGAAGTTTATGTTGTGATTAAATTACTGTAAAATAGTATGAGACCCGTATCTGTCCCTAATGCTTGCTTTGTATGTTTTGTTCCTGTTATCTGTTTGGAATCCTGCTGTATGTTAGAATGAAAAGGTAAGAATTAACCCTCTTTTAGATGGTGCATGCTGGCCTTAGGTCCTTTAGTAGCTTTTTTGTACCCATCCACCAATGTGGCTTTTAACAATGTACTGATGCTGAAGCTGTGCTTAATCCCGTGAGTTATTTGTCCTAGCATTTTTTGGCTAACTTCTTAGTCCATTTGTTGTCTTGTCATTTAAAACTCCTGACTCTAGATTCAGCCTTGGATCTCAGTTGCAGCCTGAGTTGTGAACCTCCTTTTCTGCTTTTTCTGAGAAACTTGGAGAAGTTTCCCCTTATCTTTGATGGCCATTCCTGATCTGTTTGGAACCCTGACAGAAAGCACTCCTTTTGGGTTGATGTTTTAGAGCCCTGTGTGGGCAAGCTCATCCTCCCAAAGGCTCTGCATGAACTTCTGTGCTCCAGGTTACACTTGGAACTTTTATTTCTTCCTTCCTTGGACCTAATCTTGCTTGGAAGTTCTATAATATTAAAAGGATTTTGAAGTAGGGTAGGTGGGCACCAACTGATTTTCATGGCTGCAGCCTTTCCCTTTGCCATCTTACTTTGTTTGTCTTGTCATGTGTTTTAATAGCTTGCATTTCTGTCTGAAAAAAATTAAGCTGAGACCAAGAATTTTTATGATAAACACTTAGACGTTTATGCTTTCTGTCCACGGATAATTTTATGTAATGGGCTGGCCTTTGGACAGTGAATAAAAGAATTTCTGAATTTAGTGCCCCAAGGAATACATGACTTCTCCAAGAAGTAAAGCAGATTTGCCACAATAATTTGGGTTATTTGTAGGACCAAAAAGCAGACCATTGGCAAGTGTGTGCGGTGAGGATTCTAGTTTGTTTGGTTTGTGAAGAACTTTGGCAGTAGATTTTCTAGATTTTATCACTTCATTTAAGGCAGTTTTAACAGTGATATATTTCCTATATTGTAAGTTGCCCACAACTGACAGATTTAATGAGGATTTTGTTCAGAATATACAGATCTCTGTGCCTCAAATTTGTCTTGTACGTGGAGTTAGCCAAATTGGATTTTTGTTTGTGTGACTAATGAGTCACTTAATTCTGAGGAATTATGACCAAAGTTAGTTGAATTCATAGAGTGCCCTCAACTCTTTGGAAGAGACCTTGATGTTATAAATGTATGCCTCAGGCTTTTCAGTTTATTCTTGATCCCTTTGTGGACTTGGGAGCTGGGAATGAGAAAGCATAGTTGAATGACACTTCAGGTTGTCACATGAGGCAGCACAGTGCATTGTGAACATTGATTTCCTGGTTTTGGGTCATCACAGTTTTTGTGTTTGTTTAGCTTAATTGAGTTTTTAATTGATAACTTGAAAATTTCTATTGTGGCTAACGTTTTTGAGTAGGGTTTTAGCATCAAGAAATTGAATGAAAGAAGAGAGTACTGATACCTAAGGAGTCTGTGTACCTGGGCAGCAGTATTGGCTCCACTAGGTTTTAGGACTCTAATGGAGAAAGTAAAGGAAGGATAAGAAAGGAATTTCTGACTGTAAGGAATGTAAAATTTCCTTGGCAAACTCAAACAAAAGAGAAAACAGTCCACAAAGCAGTACATACAAATAAGTGCTAAAATTAAACTTCACCAAAAATTGTTTCACATGATTGAAGACTAGGATGAAGAAATTATTCATGACTTTGTGTCCTTTTAAAATGAAAGCTAACTCTTTTGTGTGTGTGTGTCTTTTCCACTTGGTTAGTATTACTGTTCTTCTGTTGAAGAACATAGCTTTTCTTCAGAGAAAAGCAATTTTTCTCTATTTGAGTATGCCTGATAGTTATATATATATTTATATATATATATTGTATATTTGACTGTCAGAGTTACAGAGAACAAAAGAGACAGAACTGTTTCGTTACCCAAATAGCCACATTGGCTGGGGTGAGGCCAGACAGAAGCCAGGGCCAGGAGCTTCTTCCCAGTCTCCCACCTCTGTAGGAAGGGCCCAGGCATTTCTGCCATCCTTCACTGCTTTCCCAGGCCATTAGCAGAGAGCTGGATTGGAAGTGGAGCACCCAGACTTGAGCTGGCATTCATGCGGAATGCCGGTGTCACAGGTGATGGCCTAACCTACCGCACATGCTGACCACATAAGGCTATCCTTTTAATATGATTGTCAGGTACACTTTGGTGTGATAACATTTTACATTCAAGTGTTTCTGTTGCCTAGGTATGTTAAGTTCTGCAGTAGTGCAAATGCAGTAATTTCAGTAGGTGTCTGCTTTACACAGTTCCTGTAGGCTTTCTGGTTCATTACTGTTTAGAATATCTTGGTGTATATAATTCTGAAGAAATCTGGTTTGTTTATATTCAAATAAAATGCTTACTTCTTGTGTTTTTGGTCTAAATACTTCCAGTTATATATATATCAAACATCATTTACAATTTGCTGATATATTTATATCAGACAATTTGCTTGGGCTCAGATCCTTATACCCTTCTTCTAAACCAAAAGGCTTGCCTAGTCATGAGATATTCTGTGATGTTCACTGATTTTTCTTTTGGTGCGTCTTTTTTTTTTTTTTTCTGCAGCTTGTGCCCCAGTTAGTTCGTATTCTCAAGAATCTCATTATGTCTGGATATTCACCAGAACATGATGTTTCTGGTATCAGTGACCCCTTTTTGCAGGTGAGGTTGAAAAAACGTTCTGAATAAATACAATGTGAAGTTAATGCAAAAAGAATAAACTCTTTCCTGTGTGTTAGGTCTGTTTTGGGTAGAAATGTGGCAGACAGTTGCTTAAAATAGTTAAATTAATAAATGAGTAGAGACACAGTTCTGTATTAAGAGTGAAGTTACAAGGTTTGTTTTTGAAGGTTTATTTATTTGAAAGGCCAAGTTACAGAGAGAGGGAGAGAGAATCTTTCAAATGGTGAGTTGGGCTGTTCCAAAGCTAGGAACCAGGAGTTTCTTCAGGGTCTCCTATGTAGATGCAAGGGACTGAGGACCTGGGCTGACTTCTGCTGTTTTCCCAAACATACTAACAGGTGGCTGGATTGGAAGTGAAGCAGCCAGAACTCCATATGGGATGCAAGGACTGCAGGCAGCAACTTTATATGCTGTGTTACAGTGCAGTGTGTGGTTTTCCTACTTGGGAAGCATTTACTACTTCTATATTTGAATTAACAAAGTATTGTGGCTTTCCAGGTGATATTCTTTAGCTGCAGCATGGTGAGGAGTGGGTTGCTTAATGACTTTATCAGATGTAGAAGTATGTAGATTTCTCTAGAGGTCATGTTGCAAATCCTTTGGATTTAATGTTGCCCTTTTCTGATGGAATGTAAGATTTGAGTTTTATACCAAATGGGGTTTCTTTGTGTAAGACATAATTGGTTAATATCTCTCATTTGCTCATTAGGTACGAATTTTGCGGTTATTAAGAATTTTAGGACGAAATGATGATGACTCAAGTGAAGCTATGAATGACATCTTAGCACAGGTGAGTAGATCCAGCTTGTGTTACATTAAATTGTAGTTTCACGTGGAGTAGTTTGATGATTGCTGTATGTTGCAGAAGGTTTTGTGTTTCCCTGTTAGTGGCCGTGATCGCGAACACGTCTCACTCTGGCTATTTTTGAAAGCAGTGTTTTATTATCACTTATTTACTGCTCTCTGTGTGTCTTCAGGTTGCCACCAATACAGAGACGAGTAAGAATGTAGGAAATGCCATTCTTTATGAAACCGTTTTGACCATCATGGATATCAAGTCAGAGAGTGGACTACGAGTAAGTCTTTTTGAAATCTAAGCATTCCCCCAAACATTTTATTTACCATGTTGGACTCAGTTTGTAGTAGTTTGAAACAGTATGTCATTTGGGACCTGACTTAAAGAATAATGGAAAATGTATAATGCTGAATGTTTTATATTTGAAGTATTAATTGTCTTTTGTTGAAAGATTAACGTTAATAAAGTTCAAAAAGCTTAGATATAGTTAATTATATAGATGTTGTCTAATCAAGAAAACATTTCAGAGTAAGTTTTTACCAAAACCACAATTGGAAATTTGCTCATCATTTTAAAGTGGATAGAATGTTCTGCTTTTCAAATGAAAAATCTTAAATTAAAAAAATTTATTTATTTGTAAGGTGGAATGGCAGAGACACACATAAACTTCTGTTCACTAGTTTACTCCTCAGGTCACTGCAACATACGGGGCTTGTCTAGGCTGAAGCCAGGAGCCAAGAATTCTGTTTGGGTCTCCCATGTGGGTGGAAGGGACCCAAGGAGCCGTCTCCGCTGCCTTCCTGGGGTCAGTAGCAGGAAGCTGGATTGGAAGCCTGGCAACCACCGCTTGAACTGTTGCTCCCATATGGGATGCTGGCTTTGTGTCTGCTTAACTTGTGTTATGACACAAGATGTTTGGGATAATTAATCAAATACAGGTAGTCCCAGGGTGCTTTCCTGCAACTTTTGTCTGTTGGTTTTAGTGTCCACCAGAGAGCGCTCGTCTGCAGTCACTATTAGGATGATGTGCTAGTGATAGTCTTTCCCCCTTATTTTTCTCATGCTAAAAATAATTGCAATTCTGTAAAGAAGAGTTGCCCTTCATTTTCCCCTATTCATTCATTCATTCATTCATTCATTCGTTTATATTAAAGTTGCTAGTCCATTATTGTGTAAGAAAAAATTTGCCAATTAGAGTTAGCAATATTTGTGTTTGCTTTCTTAATGTCTTTTTGTTTTGTTTTTTGTTTTGTCTTTTAGTTTTATAGTATCTAAATAACTGAGTTAACTTAAGGATTTCCCCTTCTCTACTTTTTGTGAAAAGCACTTTAGTTGGTTCACCTGAAATTATTGTGGTGCTGGTTTCATATTCATGTGGGGATACCAGTCTTTTTTTTTTTTTGTCTTTATAAACTTGGTATCCATTAAACAATGATTCCCCACTCCCCACACTTCTAGTTCCTAGCAACAGCCATTCTGAATTTGATGCCTCTTAAATATCTCTGAAATAGAACGGGGGTAGCCCTTAAAACCAAAATGTTTTTTTTTTTTTTTCTCTCTCAATATACTCAGTACCTACTTCTGACATGAGACATCTAGGGGTATTTCTGTGCACACCTAGCAATTTTCCAGAGCTCAGTCCCACAAGACTGCCCAAACTTCACATGTCAGTCCCAAGGGTAGATCTGATTGCCTTGCTTGTAAATCTAGAGTCACTGACTCTCACCTTGAATTTGATTAATTTGTTGAAGTAAATTCTTCACTTACGTTTGCTGGTTCACTGTGAAGACTGTTAAAGAGGGTACACATGAGCAGCCAAGTTGGGAGAGACACCCAGGGCAAGCACAGTGCGGAAAAAGGAGCAATTACTGTGTGCTCCTCTGGTGTGCCACATTTAGGAATCTGCATCTATCCAGAACCTTCTCTGAACCCTGTCCTTGTAGAGGCTGCGTTATCTAGGCATGATTGTTTCACGCTCGATATTAGCCAAAAGGCCGGGAAGCAGTAGGCATGATTGTTTTAAAAACATTGGTCATTGGTAATCAATGTAAGCTTCAGCATCTCTCATCCCCTAAGGGGTGGAGGCAGCTGAAAGTTCCAGCCCACTAATCATATGATTGGTTGCCTAACTACCAGTTCCCATCTTAGCGCTATCCAAGAACTCATCAAGAGTTGGCTCATTGAAACTAAAGATGTTGCTATTACGAAGAAAATATCAAAGGGTTTAAGAATATGTACAGGAGTGAGGGCCGAGTATGAAGTGGACAGGATCGGGCTGGATTGCAGCACCCATCAGTTTGCGTGGAAGACAGGGCTGGAAACAGAACTGACCCAGCAGTTGCAACGACCAGCATGTGCATAAGCTGATTGGGGCAACAGACTGTGCCAGACCCTATGCTGCAAAGCACACACAAGAATCAGGTCTGGGATCACCTCAGACAAAGTTTCTTTTGTGATCCCTCCAACTGAACTGCTCAGAACCCAACCATGAAGAGACTGTGTCAGCCAGTGGATTCTGAATAGGTTTCATCACGATTGGAATGGCGAGTTTGGCAGCAATTTCAGAACTGAACTGTCAAAACTGCTTGAGCAGGATCCTTGGAGCATGCCTCACATCGGGGACCTGGGATGGGTGGGAGGCTGGGTGGGGCTTTTCCTTTTATTTCTCCCCTGACCACAGATATAGGGGGAAAATGATGATATTAGTGTGGATACAATGGTTTTACCCACTTTCCTGTAGCCCTTGACACTTTGTACCCTAAGTAACTAAGATTATAAAAAAAATAAATAAAGTAAAAAAAAAAAAGAGAATATGTACAGGAAATAGGAGTGAAGACCAAATATGTATTTTACAGGTCCCAGTACCTCCTCCTACATTTATCATTTTGTGTCTTTCGTCTTTGTTTAGCCTAATGTATATTTGGCAGGTGAATTCAGCAAAGTGGAATCATTGAAGCACAATGCTTTTTATTTATAGGCCATATTTTCTTCCTAAGAAACTTATTAATTTTCTTTTTCTACTACATTGAAACATTAAGCAGTGGTTTTCCAGTCATTTTTGTTGATGTAGAATATGATTTTAAGAGTTTGCATATAGATATTTTATAACTTATTTTTCCTTTTGGCTTGTTATCTGTAATTATCAGAAGGTGGGAAATGATTATTTAATATCAAGAAGTGATAGAAATATTTAATTTTTCTAAATTTGCAACATACGCTATTTCTCTTTAGGTTCTAGCCATAAATATCCTGGGTCGTTTCTTACTGAACAATGACAAGAATATTAGGTATGTTGACTGAAAAATCACTGATATCTTACGTGTTAAAACTTAATATTTTCTTTTTTTTAAAAGATTTATTTATTTTTATTGAAGAGCAAACTTATAGAGCAGAGAGACAGAGAGATACATCTTACATCCACTGGTTCACTCCCCACATGTCTGCAGTGGCTGGAGTTGAGTTAATCCAAAGCCAGGAGCTCCAGGTCTCCCATGGGTGCAGGATCCCAAGGCTTTGGGCCCTCTTCCACTGCTTTCGCAGGGAGCAAGCGGGGAGCTGAATGGGAAGTGGAACAGCCGGAATATGAATTGGTGTCCATGTGGGATTCTAGTGCATGTAAAATGAGGTCTTTAACAAGGTTATTGAGCTGGGCCCTCTAAGTGAAGTTTTTATGGAGGTAATTTTGGTGCCACTATCAAAGTAGGAATATAATAGTAAAATAGTAAAATAATTGCATTTTGGGACTAATGCAGCCTTTTTTCTTTTTTTTCTCTTGTAATGGAAGATTTTGAAAGAATGGATCCATTTCTTTTAGAGATTTGAATGAGCCGGACTTTGCTAATTTTCCATACTTTAGATGATGGTATTTTTTATGCCTTAAAATATTACCTTATAAATACTGTATCTTTGAAATGTTTAAAGCTGTATGCTTTCCCTTGGTCATTAGGCAACTGTCTTTTTAAATGTTTGTAAAAAGGAAATCTAACCTAACCTAAACTTAAATTTTAACTGTTACTGTGTAACTTTGTCTCATCCAGATATGTAGCTCTGACGTCCTTGTTGAAGACTGTGCAGACAGATCACAATGCAGTCCAGAGGCACAGGAGTACAATTGTGGACTGTCTGAAGGATCTGGATGTCTCAATAAAACGGTAACAGACTTTCTCAAAGTAGCTTTTTTATTTTTACTTGAAATGTTTCTTTAAAGTTCAGTGTTCTCCTACTTGGTACTTTGTAGCAATTTTGAGAGTGAGAGTGTTGACATTTATGTATTTTAGTGAATGTGTTTACTTTTATGGTTTTAGTTATTGTATTCATAAATGAACTCTGTGTGGAGTACTTCCATTTTTAGAAGGGATTAATCAGGAGAGGTTTAGGTCAGTAAATGAGGCCCAGGAGAATAAAGTACACATTGAGGTTGTTCTTGGTCCGTTTCTTGTCACTTTTTAAAAAATGTATTTGTTTGAAAGAGAGTGAGTAAGAAAGAGGGACATCTGTCTGCTGATTCTCTCCCTGATGGCCACAGTGGCTGGACCTGGCCAGGCAGAAACTCATAGCCTGGATCTTTATTCGTATTGTCCATTTGGATGTTGGGATCCCAAATCCTTGGGCCTTCTTCAGCTACTTTCCCAGGTGCATTGCCAGGGAGCTGGATCAAAAATAAAGTAAGTGGAACTTGAACCTGTGCTCATGGGATGCCTGCGTCATAGATGCCTGCGCTGTAGTGCTGCCCCATTAGTTCTTTGAATAATGTAACAGGTGCAGATAAGGGGGCACTGTGCTTTGTGTGCTGGAGGATGAAAGTAAGGAGTGATCCATCGGCTGAGTGTCTTACCACAATGCTGAAGCTCACACTGCTGACAGCACACAGTGTTCACAGTACTCATGCCCCAGGATACTGGAGTAACCAAGTCTCTTAGAGCACTGCAGCTCAGGCTGACTGCTTAGGCAGCAAATAGCACTTTCAAAATGGTTGTTTGTCTTGCTTGGATGGAATTCCCTCCAAAAACTAAAGATCTTTATAAAACCTAGCTATAATTTGGTCTCAGTAAACTTTAGGTTGTTTATACTGAAGCAAAGAAAATTTAAAATCATTTCTTTGTATATATTCAATTAACATGTATTTGTTGAGTCTTCCCCACCTCCTACTTTTGTCCTTTTTTTTTTCTTCTTTAATGCAAACAGGCACTAGACATGAGGGCAACTTAAAGCTAGAACCTAAACTCAGTTACGCTTTTTTTTTTTTTTTAATTGAGAGAGAGAGAATGAGCAGAATGAGAAAGATAGATATCTCTTCTTCCATCTGCTGGTTCACTTTCCAAGTGGCCGCACCAATCACTGTTGCTTCAGCCTAAAGATAAGAGCCTGGTGCTCTAACTGGTCCACATTTATGCTGCTTTCCTAGATGCATTGACAGGGAGTTGGAAAGGAAACTGCAGCCCAGCAATTTAACAACTCATACCAGAGCCTTGATAATAGAATGTGAGTGTCCCAGGTAGCAGCTTAAACCGTTTTACCACGTCACAGTCATGTAACACCAACCTTTTTTTTCCCCTTTAATTAATCAGTTAATTTGAAAGGCAGGATTAGATTGAGAGAAGGAGGGAGTGAGGGAAAGAGAGAGATCTTCCATCCACTGGTTAATTCCCAGAATGACTCCAACAATCAGAGATGGGCTGGTCTGAAGCCAGGAGCCAGGAGCTTTATCAGAGTCTTCAGTGTGGCTGCAAGGGCCATCTAGGGCTGCTTTCACAGATGTATTACCAGGGAGGTAAATTGCAAGTATAGCAGCCAGGGCAACTAGCACCCGTATGGGATGCTGGTACCACAGATGGCAGCTTTACCTGCAGCACTGGTTCCAACATCAGTATTTATTCCTTTTGAGAGGTGTGTGGCTCTCAGAGCAAGCCAGTGAGAGAAATTAAGCTATACATTAGCTAATGTATTCTCTTGAAGGGATCAAATGCCTTATTCTAAATTTTGACCCATGTATGGAAAAGTCCTAGGTATAGAAATTGTTTCTGTGTAGTTTATTACTATCATTGAATTTATTTCAAAAGTATAATTGTGGCTCCTTGATAGGATATATAATAGTAAGAACCCAGATATTGAAGCCCAGCTCCCTCATTTCAACTCCTGGCCCTACCTTTAATGCACTGCACAAGTTGTCTAACCTTTCTTGTAGAATGTAGATGGAAGCGTGTCTACTTTGAATGTTGTGCAGTATTTAGTGAACTAATACGTTTGTATATATGTCAAATGCCAAAGCACTGTGTTTTTTTTTTTTTTGAAGATTTATTTATTGTTTATTGGAAAGGCAGATATACAGAGAGGAGGGAATCAGAGAGGAAGATCTTCCATCCGATGGCTCACTCCTCAAGCAGCCGCAATGGCTGGAGCTGAGCCAATCCAAAGCCAGGAGCCAGGAGCTCTTCCAGGTCTCCCACGCAGGTGCAGGGTCCCAAGGTTTTGGGCTGTCTTCGACTGCTTTCCCAGGCCACAGGCAGGGAGCTGGATGGGAAGTAGAGCTGCCGGGATCAGAACCAATGCCCATTTGTGATCCTGGTGCGTTCAAGGCAAGGACTTTAACCGCTAGGCCAACACACTGGGCCCCTGAAGCACTTTTTTTTTTTTTTAAGATTTATTTATTTTATTACAAAGTCAGATATACAGAGAGGAGGAGAGACAGAGAGGAAGATCTTCCGTCCGATAATTCACTCCCCAAGTGAACCGCAACGGGCCGGTGCGCACCGACCCGATGCTGGGAACCAGGAACCTCTTCCGGGTCTCCCACACGGGTGCAGGTTCCCAAAGCTTTGGGCCGTCCTTGACTGCTTTCCCAGGCCACAAGCAGGGAGCTGGATGGGAAGTGGAGCTGCCGGGATTAGAACCGGCGCCCATATGGGATCCCGGGGCATTCAAAGCAAGGACTTAAGCCGCTAGGCCATGCCGCCGGGCCCCCCTAAAGCACTTTTTAAAGAGTAGTAAATTATTACATCTTAGAATTGAATTTGTGATTATTGATTTCAATGTTTTTAAAACTTTTTAGAAGATTTATTTGTTTTTTGGGAAAGAGAGAGAGATTAAGATTGAGATAGAACAAAAGCTGTTGCTTTTCTTTCTAAGTGGGCTCAGTGGCTGTGGCTGAGCCCTGTTGAACTCAGGAGCCCGCAACAACGTCTGGGTCTCTTAATGGCTAATGGACCTGGGTCATCTACTGCTCCTTTCCCAGGAGCATCAGCAGGGAGCTTGGTCAGCAGTAGAGCAGTGGGTACTTGGAGCAATGCTCACGTGGGATGCAGGTGTTGCAGGAGGTAGCCTAACCTGTATCTCCAAGCTAACCCCTGCTTTAATGTTTTTGTAAAACTGCCTCTGACCTTCCTTTCTGTCTCTCTCTCTTCTTCTTCTTCCTCTTCCTCCTCCACCCCCCATCTCTTTTTGAAATTTGTTGTATTTGAAAGGCAGAGTGATAGAGGGGGATAAGCCGAAGAGGAGATCTTCCATCTGCTGTTCACTCCCCTGAAGGCCATAGTGACTCGGCCTGGGCCGAGTCAAAGTCAGGAACCTGGAGCTCTGTCTATATCTGCTACATGGATGTTGGGGCCCAACAGTTTGACTGCCCGCTGCTGCTTTCCCACACATATCTGCTGCAATCCCAGAAGCAGAGCAGCTGGATTGGAACTGGCATGCCTATAGGGGATTCCAGTGTCCCAGGTGGCAGCTTAATATAGTATGCCCACAACATTGGTCTGGAATTCAATTTCTGTTATTTGGATGCCAGTTAGAATTTGTATTGTTGAATTGGTGTTTTTGAAAATCGGGTAATATACGGTGTATGGAATTATTCACCAAATATGAAGATATGTATCGTAACCTAATTTTTTTAATGTTAAGCACTTCCATTTTTACTTGCCTTGACACATTTGGCATAGTTGTAGAATTCTTTGCCCTCATCACACATGCTCCCCCTTTTTTTCTTTTCACAGATCTTGTTTTCCCTTTCCCTTTGTTATGCTAATTTTCTTCCTTCTATTTGATGTATGTGTGTTGCACAGAAGTGGGATGTAATGAGAGTATGGTGGCTTTAACACTTTTCATGAAATAATACAGAGAATATTATTGTTGAGTAACCATTTTTTTTTGCCTCTGTGACTCTCAGTGTACTGAATTTCAGCTTTCTAAAATGAACTGTTGAATCAGAACTACAGCTTTGATCCTTAGTAGTAGTTCCTTTAGAAAGTCTTGAAGAAAAGTGTTGAATGAAGATTAAGAATTCCAAAACTAATTTTGATTTTGTAGAAGTAAATCTGCTTGGTTATCTTGCCTGCATGGATTGAGATCATAAGATTGTATAAGGGTGCTAACACATCTGTCAGTGCTCGGTGTTGAGAGAGAGCACACTGAGATCTTGGTTTCATTCCCACTATTAATATCCTAACCTTTTTCTTCTCTCTGGAAGGCGTGCAATGGAATTGAGTTTTGCCCTCGTAAATGGGAATAATATCCGAGGCATGATGAAGGAATTACTTTATTTTCTGGATTCTTGTGAGCCAGAATTTAAAGCAGACTGTGCATCTGGGATCTTTCTTGCTGCAGAAAAGTAAGATTTAATTTTCACCTTTCTTGATAGGAAATGCTTAGGACTGCTTTGAAAGTGCCATTAAAACTTAGGGAAAATGATGCAAGTTACAGCTTGCAACATTTATTTCAAGTTATCCCATTTACCAGTCAGGTCTGAGAAAGACCATTGTAGTTAGTATTTAATATATATTTTTCCCTTGTATCTATTTTGACCTCTCACTGTGATGCTGTTTATTTTTGAAGGGAGTAGAAGGATGACATCATTTCAATTGTAGTTCTGTGCAAAATGCTTGGAGAAAGCCCCTCAGGACTTTATTGGAGAAAGTCCACTTAATTGAATAAAGTCCTAATCCTAGTGTTGTCTAGTTATGTTCATTTTCTCTTGCTTCTTTTCCCTAACTATATGATTTGTATGCTGAGCTCAGCAGCTACTGTTACAGTATATAGGAAAACACTGTGATTTAACTAGGTATCATTTCATCACCCTTGAAATGCCATTGGCTGCTAAGTTTAAAGGTGAAATGTGTCCAGTACAAGGTCTAGAAAAGGCAAAGGGTATGATTTTTGAAAGTCACTGAATAAAGGAGTTGACAGGTGTCAGGTTTTCACCCTGTATCATTGTTTTCTCAGGTATGCACCTTCCAAACGGTGGCATATAGACACTATTATGCGTGTGTTGACAACCGTAAGTAGAATGTTCGGTTAGTATATCCTAGATGTTTTGATGCTGAGATGTACTGATAAATGAGGCAGACAGAAATTTTTTGTTTTCATAAAGATTTCATTCCAGGATAGAAAATACATGGGAAATATATGAGGTACTTCAGAGAGTTTAGAGATCACTGGATTTAAAAGTAATTTTATGGTCCCAATGAGTTAGCTCGGTGAGTAAATCTTTGCCTTGCATGTGCCCAGATCCCATATGAGTGCCAGTTCGTATCCTAGATCCTCCACTTCTCATTCAGCTCTCTGCTTTTGTGGCCTGGGAAAGCAGCAGAGGATGGCCCAAAGCCTTGGGACCCTGTATCCATGTGGGAGACCTGGAAGAAGCTCCTGGCTCCTACCTTTGGATCAGCTCAACTTTGGCCATTGCGGCCACTTGGGATGGAAGATCTTTATCTTCTCTGTAAATCTGCCTTTGCAATAAAAATAAAATCTGTTTTAAAAGTTAATTTTATTTGTGTGCAGAAAATGCTGAAATCCATGCGTAATTTTTTTTTTTTTTAAATAATACTCATTTCCCTCCAAAATGGACCTACTTTCCTGGGGGTGTGTGGTGCCGGGAGGTGAGCAGGAGGAGAGAGTATGTCAAGAAGGTGGCTTCTTGGGGGCAAGAACGATATCTTGATCCAAAATGTGTGGTTTTGTTTTTGTTTTTGTTTTCCTGATACATTTTGGTAGTGTAGGGATTCCCTCCTTTCCTTCCCCTACCTACCTTCCCATGTTCCCCTCTCTCCGTATTCCCCTGTATTATTGCATTTATTTAGTCCTTTAGTAATAATTATAAGATTAGCATTATTCCATATAATTTCATCATGACATCGTAGATATAAACAAAGATGATTTAGTCATATTGATAAGATGTATTTAGCTGTTTCCCCATATGGGATCCCGGTGCATTCAAGTCGAGGACTTTAGCCACTAGGCCATGCCGTCGGGCCCAAAAATAAATAAATCTTTAAAAAAAAACAAAGAACAAATGTATTTTTAGTCTACATGTATTTACAATTTCCAGTTGTCTTTGCATTACTGATTTCTAATTTAATTCCATTTGTTCTAGTATTTTTCATGGCCTACAGTATGGTCTTTGGTAGCTCAGTGTGAGTTTAAGAATATGTCATCTGCTTTGTTGGATGCGTAGTCTGTAAGTGTCAGTTAGATTCTTGTATTGCTTTTTCTTATATGAAGCATTCTGCTTTCTTTGGTCAGGAAAGAATGTATCCGTTATAATTGCTGTTTTTAGCTTCTTGCTTTTCCTTTTGCCACTTTTTCCAGATTTTATTTCTTAACAGGTATGAATTTTCCAACCACTTTTGTTTAAGATTTACTTATTTTTATTGGAAAGGCCGATTAACACAGGGAAGGAGAGGAAGATCTTCTACCCACTGGTTCACTCCCCAAGTGGCCACAATGTGTGGAGCTGAGCCAATTTGAAGTCAGGGACCAGGAGCTTCTTCTGGGTCTCCCACATAGGTTCTGGGTCCCTAGGCATTGTGTTATCTTCTGCTGCTTTCCCAGGCCACAGGCAGGGAGCCTGGATGGAAGTAGAGCAGCTGGGAAATGGACCAGTATCCATGTGTGATACCAATGCGTTGAGATGGATTAGCCAGTTGAGTCAATGCTCCTGCCCTGATTTGTTGTCAGTTCTGTGTGTCTTGGTGATAACTGCATATGTTTCCTTTTATTTTAGGCAGGAAGTTATGTTCGAGATGATGCAGTCCCCAATTTGATCCAGTTAATAACCAATAGTGTAGAGATGCATGCCTATACTGTCCAGCGCTTATATAAAGCGATTCTTGGTGATTACTCTCAAGTAAGTGTTTTGATTGCATTTTGTTTTTTTCTGCTTTATTGTCCTGGAAAGTTTCTTATTATTAAGACTGTGAATTTGCTGTTTTGATCTTTTTGATTAGACAACCAATTATTTACATAAAGATTGAAGTCTGACAAATGCTGACTTGTTTTAACAGCAACCTTTAGTACAAGTGGCTGCGTGGTGTATAGGTGAATATGGGGATCTTCTTGTGTCTGGCCAGTGTGAAGAGGAGGAACCCATTCAGGTACTGCTTTGTTAACTCTTTGTTAAGTAGAGGGAAAGAGTGTTTTTGGTTACAGGATGTTAATGTGTAACAAGAAGTTGAAGTTGATTCCTTGAAAACTATTAAAATAAATAATAATAGAATTATGTTGGAAACACTGCCCTCTTTTGGGGGAACATCCTGAGTTTTTTTAAAAACTACTCAGGTCCCTCTTTCTATTCTAGTAGATTGGGTTATTATTATTAATTTTTTTACCTTTTAGCTGATGAGCAAGAAGAAATGAGATGTGCGTGTATTTTTTTTAAGATTTATTTATTTTTATTACAAAGTCAGATATCCAGAGAGGAGGAGAGATAGAAAGAAAGATCTTCTATGTGATGATTCACTCCCCAAGTGACCGCAACGGCCGGTGCTGTGCTGATCCGGAGCCAGTAGCCAGGAACCTCTTTCTGGGTCTCCCACACGGGTGCAGGATCCGAACGCATTGGGCCGTCCTTGACTGCTTTCCCACGCCACAAGCAGGGAGCTGGATGGGAAGTGGAGCTACTGGGATTAGAACCGGTGCTCATATGGGATCCCGGTGCGTTCAAGGATTTTAGCCACTAGGCCACGCCGTTGGGCCCAGGATGTTCATGTATTTATAGTTGCTCATTAAAGGACTGACTTTAGGGAAAGCAGCAGTGCTGAAAGTCTGTTTCTTATACATCCTGTCCTCCTTGACTTGAAGCTGTAGTATGTCCCTCAGATCCCAGGGGTAATTTTCTACCCTTTTGCTCCCTGCCTGTGGTTGATACAGTGTCTTAGTTAGTCTGGCAAAGGTAATGCTAGGTTATGCTAGACAATTTTGTAAAGGTGGGATAATCTTTTTGGCAGCATCTCTGACTTGATGCCAGATTTAGTTGTTCATTATTGCCATTTGTTCTCCATTCTTATTTTTTTCTCCCTAGGTAACAGAGGATGAAGTGTTGGATATTCTAGAAAGTGTCCTAATTTCTAACATGTCCACCTCAGTGACACGCGGTTATGCCCTCACTGCCATTATGAAGCTTTCTACTCGATTCACCTGTACTGTAAAGTGAGTGTTCAGAAATAGGGTGAATAGTCTGTTTTGTAGTGTTAAAAATATTAATTTTCTTTATTTGCAAGGCAGTATTAATTTTCTTTTTTACACAGAAAAAGAGAAAGATATATAAATGCTTGTTTACTGCAAATGGCTGTAACAGCTGGAGATGGTCTAGGCCAAAGCCAGGAACTATCCACAAGGGTGGGAGAGCCCAGTACTTGAACAGTGTCTCCACTGATGACCCATGCATATTAGCAAAGTAGAGTAGCTGGGATTTGACGTGACCCTCATATGGGATACCAGTATTGCAGGTCGTGCTTTAACACACTGGCCATTACACTGGTCCCAAATTTTCTAATTAAAAAATTTTAACATGGCAAATTTCTGGAATAGGCTAAATTTCTGGCATAGAGTCTCTGGGGTTTTCTGACTAGCATGCTCCTGCCACCACCAAAGGGAAGAGGCAATGGCAGTGTTACTGAGCATGAACCATCGGAGACAGTCTAATTGAGTATATCTGTTTATTGTTATGCAAGCACGAACTTATGTAGACTAAGAAAGGGAAAGGCAAGTGCTCGCTTCTGCAGCGCATATATTAAAATTGGAACAATATGGAGAAAGGGGAAGGCAGAAGGGTGTCTCCTGACAGCCCTCCCATCCAACTGTGACACTCTAATTAGCTGGAAGGCATGTCTGTCTATCTAGACCCTCCATCAGGTAGGCAGTCACATACAACACAACATGGCTGGCAGGTATGGTTCAGATCAAGTTCAGCTGTGGTTCGCTGAAGGTCACGCACATGAAGTCTGGCTGGCAGGCAAGTAGGACTACACCGACTTCTCAGAGTTGCTTATCAAGGAAGTCCCGGCACAGCTCATCCAAGGACAGAGAACAGAGACTGCTCTCGCCTATATGACCAGTGATCAGGCCAGATAGAGGTCTTGGTGAGCCAAGACCTTTGTTAGGGCGTTCCTCTGGGGACACAATGTGCTATGAGCCTATGACCTCCCACGTAGGCCAAGCAAACAGAGATCCATGGGTCAGCTCCCAGAGAGAGTGAATCATAAAATGAATTAGCATTTATTTTTACTCCGCAGTCATCAATTCATGATTAATCCTTATTTCATCTGTGCTTTGCTCATTCTCCCAGTCTTTTATGGACTTTTTTACAACTAAAATGATTTCTAGTGTGTTTTTACTTTAAGTAGAGAAGTTAAGAGTTTTAGTTTTCACAGTAATTTGGAATGTCGGAATAGGGATAGAACCTCATGTTTTGGTGACTGCATTGTGTAGATTTTGAGTGGCTGTCACCTCTTGTGGCAGTGTTTCACTCAGTCCTGTGAAGGAGAGAGTATTAAGAGTTCCTACTTCATTTTTTTAATGTGACATCTAGTAAGAGATGGTTTTTTTACTTCAAATCTGATAAAATGATTTCAGGTCTGCATTCTGATATTGAGACCTTTTATTGACAAAAGCTTACTTTAATTAGCCAAGAAAATGAATGGCACAAATTTCCTCTTTGGCAGACTAGCATTTGTTACCTTTGTCCAGCCAACTTTAGGATATGCAGTATTTAATAGAAGTTATGTGTTAAAGTTCGTAGAAAGATGTACATTGGCTGAGTGAACAAGATTTGTTTTTGAAAAATCATGTACTAAGAAAAGAGTATTTTAAGATATTAGCTAGAAAACTATGCTTAGATATTGTCTCTGCTTGCTTATGAATTTTCTTTCTGTTCTTTTTGTTACCATTTTGTCCTGTAGCCGAATTAAGAAAGTTGTTTCTATCTATGGAAGCAGCATTGATGTGGAGCTCCAGCAGAGGGCAGTAGAATATAATGCACTTTTTAAGAAATACGACCACATGAGGTGAGCAAAAGATGCTAGTTTGTGCATACTGACTGAATTGTGGTGATAAGCTGTCGAGGAAGTTCTTTCTGATTAACTGAACCTCATCGCCCCCATCCAGTTCTGGTTGCTTGGCTGCTTCCTTTTTGTCCATGTTCAATTCTACCTAGCCTCTACAGAAATAAATTAATGGTATTTGATTCCACATCTCCCAGTTTTTCCTTTGTGGGCATGGAAAACTTGCTTCATTTCCTATTTTATTTGGTTAAGAAGTGGGAGTTACAGGTTTTCTTTTAGGAGAAACCTCATTCAAATCCTATTGCAATTCGTGTTTTGGTGTGTTTTTCTTTTGTTATGCAATGTTTTTTTTTTAATATTTATTTCATGTATTTGAAAGGCAGAGATACAGAGTGAGAAAGAAGAGACAAAGAGAGATTTGCCATTTGCTGGTTCATTCCCCAGGTGACTGCAATGGCTAGAGCCGGGCCAGGTCTAAGCTTCCTGGTCTCGCATGTGGATTCAGGGGTCAAAGCACTTGGACCATCTTTTGCTGCTGTTATGAGCCTTAGCAACTGGATGAGAAGTGGAGCAGCTGAGACTCGAACCGGTGCCCATATGGGATGCCAGCATCTCAGGCAGCGACTTTATTTTCTGTGCCGCAGTGGCCAGCCTCACTATTTTTTTTTAAACAAAGATTTATTACAATACAATACATATTAAAAGGCATTGTGGCAGAGACAGAGTGAGAAACAGAGATAAGGAGATGGATAGTATCTGAGAGATTTTCCGTTCTCCAAATGCCCATAATAATCAGAGCTGAGACAGGCTGAAGTCAGGGACCAAGAACTCTATTGGGATCTCCCCCTATGGAGACAGGGATCCAAGCAGTTAGGCAGCTGGATCAGAAGCACTGCCACCAGGACTGGAACCAGCACTCGGATTGGATTCTGGTGCTGCAAGCTGCAGATTAACATGCTGTGTCACAGTCCTGGCCCCCATGCAACATCTTCCTTGTTTGGAAACTTGAGAACTACTGACTCACCTTGCTTTTTTGCTGGCGTCTCTCCCACTGAAATACATGTTTGGCATTTAAGTGAATGGTTTGTTTATTCAAAATTTCTTGCCTATTCTTAATCTAGATAGGAATTCAGATTATGTGTGTGGGTTTTTTTTTTTTTTTTTTTTATCTTTAGTGTATATGTTGGGTGAAGAGGGGCATTGTTGAGTGTCAATATAGTTAATACTGATTTTTTTAGGGTAGGGAATCTAGGTTAAATGCCTAGAATTTGACCACTTCAGATTCTTCTAGGTCTGCCCTACTTGAAAGAATGCCTGTCATGGAAAAGGTGACCACAAATGGCCCTACTGAAATTGTGCAGACAAATGGAGAGACAGAACCTGCTCCGCTAGAGACCAAACCACCACCCTCTGGGCCTCAGCCCACCAGCCAGGTAGCCTTACACTTGCTAATTTTGGACTCTAGATCTCGTACAGATCCTTATAGCTTCTCTTTTATTTGTTTTCCTATAAAATTCTTCATGGTTGATGATTCCTTTCATTATCATTGGTATTGACAGAGCTTAGCCTCAGCTGTAGATTAGACAAATAACTCATGAGTTGAGGTGTTATTTTCTTGTTTAGGCTAATGATTTATTGGACTTACTGGGAGGAAATGACATAACACCTGTTATTCCAACTGCACCTACAAACAAACCTGCTTCTGCTGGTGGAGAACTTCTTGACCTGCTAGGAGACATCAATCTTACAGGTGAGACCAGGCTGGAGCTATTTAATGCGTGGATGGGGGAGAACTTGGGAGGGAGCCAGAGTAATAGACTTTCTAGTGCACAAATCACTTGAAGGGGAAAGAAGCTAAATGAAGAGCAAAAATAGACTGTCCATACATGGTCATTCTGATGAACTAAAGGTATGTAGAAATTCCTGAAAAAGTAATTTCAGGAGAATAAATTCATAACATTTTAAAATAAAGGACTTACTGTAAGCAGTCTCTGCTTTTAGTTAGTCTTAAAAATAAGACTTTCTCTAGGTATCTCTTCATTGTTAATTTTTTTTAAAGATTCTTTTTATTTCTTTTTCCTTTTTTGCTGGGAAGCAGATTTATGGAGAGTAAGATTTTCCATTACTGGTTCACTCTCCTGATGGCTGCAATGGCCAGAGCTGATCTGATCCAAAGCCGGGAGCCAGGAGTTTCTTTTGGGTCGCCCACATGGGTGCAGGGTCCCGAGGCTTTGGGCCATCTTCCACTGCTTTCCCAGACCACAAGGAGGGAGCTTTTTGCCCTTCCAATTTAAATAAAAGTTTTTTTTGTTTATTTGTTTATTTGTTTTTGAAAGTGAGATATACAGAGAGGAGGAGAGACCAGAGATCCATTGATTCACTGCCCAAGTGGCCACCATGACCAGAACTAAACTGATCCAAAGCCAGGAGCCAGGAGCTGCTTCTGGGTCTCCCACATGGGTACAGGGTCCTAAAGCTTTGGGCTGTCCTTGACTGCTTTCCTAGGCCACAATTAGGAAGCTGGATGGGAAGTGGGGCTGCCGGGTCCCAAACTGGTGCCCATATGGGATCCTGGGCATGCAAGGCTAGAACTTTAGCTACAGGCTACTGCATTGTGCCCAAAAATAAACAAATCTTTAAAAACAAAAGCAAAAACAGAAAAACACCACTGTGTTCTCAAAGCAGTAGAGGAATATTGATGTTGTCTCCCCCTACCCTGAAAGAAAAAGTAAAAACATTTTCTTCCTGTTGTGCGTTTTGCAAATATATGTGTGTGTGTGTGTGTGTGTGTGTGTGTGTGTTTGTAGTTATATATTTGCTTCAGCATTGATCACTGTATCAATTTGTCCTTACTTTGGATTACTTTGTTACACTGTTACTGTACACTCTACTGAATATGGCTTCAGTAAGGATTCTTAATTCACAAAATCTTTGTGAGGGCAGGGTATCCCATCAGTGGATGACACATTGAAGGTACTTCATAAATGTTACTTATCTTTTCCCCAATTCATGTGGCCACTATTTGGCTTACTGTGCAGTCATAATCATTGCATGCTATTGGCTTGTAGAGGTGCTGACCAAGATTTGGGCTTGGCATGCCTGTGATCTGTGTCAGAGTATCTGGGTCCCAGACCTGCATCAGCTTTGGATTCCCATTTCGTGCTTCATACGCATTCTTCGATTGGAATGCGGTAGTTCTTGTGATCGGGTCCCTGCTACCAACGGCAGACGTGGTTTGAGTTTTGAGCTCCTGGCTTTAGCCTGGCCCGGCTAAGCCTTTGGAGAGTGAGCCAGCAGGTGAAAGATGTCTGTCAGTTCCTCTGTCTTTTAGATACATACGTGCATATATATATATATATATACACACACACACACACATATATATATACTTACGCCTTTATACATACATAGCTTTATACATACATACATATGTATATTTAAAAAGAAAGCGCTAATGTGAACAGGTGGTCTGTTACTTTGTTGTTTTTAAAGATTTATTTATTTTTATTGGAAATACAGATTTCCGAAGAGAAAGTTAGAATGATCTTCCTTCCATCCACTGGTTCACTCCCCAAGTAGCCACAACAAGCCGGAGCTGAGCTGATCCAAAGCCAGGAGCCAGGAGCTTCCTTCAGCTTTTCCACATGGGTGCAGGGTCCCAAGGATTTGGGCCGTCTTCCACTGCTTTCCCAGGCCGCAAGCAGGGAGCTGGATGGAAGTGGAGCAGCTGGAACATGAACCATTGCTCACATAGGATCCTGGCAATTGCTTTGTCATTATGCTGGCCCCTGATTGTTTTTTTCTACATCTACATGCTCTGCTTGTTTTGTATTATAAATGAGCATTTTGAACACTTATTTATTTCCTTAACTTATTTTTATGAGTTTTTAAGAAAGCTCTATTTAGTTATTTGACCAACAGAGATACCTTTTTATCTGCTGATCTCTCCCTAACTGGATGCAGTACCCTGGCACTTCTGCTGCAAATGCTGTGTAAGTGGAAGGGACTCAACCACTCAGTCTGTTGCAGCTAACTGGATCCTCTACGTGTGTGCAGGGGTCCAAGATCTGAGCCATTTTCTGCTGCTTTCCCACCATTTAAGCAGGGAGCTGATTGGGAAGTGGAGCAGCTGAGACACAAACTGATGCCAGTTTGGGGTACTGATGCTTGCAGGTGGTAGATAAGCTGACTAAGCCATTGCCTTGGATGTGAGAACACATTTCTAAAATGCTTTTAAAGTAGAAGTTTGTGTGAAGACAACCAGATTAAATATTTACAAAAACTGTGAATGTTCTTTGTGTGCGTCGTTGGTAAGCTCTGTTCGTGCACGCACTATTGTGTTTGTGTTGGTTTTAGTTACCGTAGTGCTTTACCTTTCCATCTGTATTTCTACTTTCTTTGCTAGTGTTTAGTATATTGGGTTTTTCCTTATGTTTGTTTTGTTTGTGTTTATTTTAGTATTCCAGCCCATATTTCATTATGTTTTATTTTAAATGTCATCTTTTTATTTGATTTCATAAATAGTTTGAAATCTTGAGTGGGTGTTTGGCGTAGTGTTTAAAACTGCGTGGGGAAGTCTGGATTTGAGTTCTTGCTCCACTTCTGATTCCAGCCTCCTGCTAATATGTCCCATTGTAGGAAACAGGCAATGGACTGCAGTACTTGGGTCCCTGCCGCAGATGTGGGAGACCTAGTTAGGTCCCACCTCCTGGCTTTGGTCTGACGCGTCTTAGATGGTGTTACAGGCATTGGAGGAATGTCTCAGTAGTTGAAAAGTCTGTTTCTGTACTTTGAAAATAGCACGATTAAACATTCTCATTATTTTGCTGAATTTTCTTAAATTTTGTTTTAGAGTCTCGAATTCTCTTGGTTTAGAGGTTAATGCCTTTTTTTGGATGATGCTAAGTATGTTCTTATTTGGGAGGATCAGATAACAATGGGGATGAGGCTGACTGTCCCTATCCCTGCCGCTGACTGTCCTGCCCCTGGCATGGTGTTGGTGTCGGGGTGAGCATTGTAGTTGAACCTCTGACTGGGAAGTCTACACCCTGTGTGAGGAATGCCTGTGCTCGAGTCCCAGGTCCACTGCCGATAGCTGCTTCCTGCGGTTGCTCACCCTGGGAGGTAGCAATGACCCACGGTCTCGGGTATGACTTGAATTGAGTTTTGGCTTCTGACTGAAGCGTGGCCCAGCCTCAGACACTGGGCATTTGGAGTGGGCACTGCTGGATGGTCATTCTCCTGCGGGCTGTCTCAGGAATTATTTAGTTATTATATTAAAAAATTCATGGGCCTAGAATTAATATCTACAAAATTCTTAAAACGTCTTGATCTACTTAGCTTGTAAAACACAATACTGTTCCTTGAGTATTTCTTCCCTTTTGTTCCCTTTCCCTGTGATTCTGGAGGAAAGTGAGATCTGTCCCTAGGCAGTTGACGTAGGTGCTCGCTACTGTGCTTTTCTTATACAGTGGAGTGTTCTCTCACCATCAACAGTTTTCTTATGTATTTCCCAGCATACTTAAAGCAGAGTTGCTTCTAAATTGGGGGAAATTTTCCCTTCCAGGGATTGACAGTGTTTAAGTACGTGCTTGGTCGTCACAGCTGGAAGGATGCTGTTACCGGGTGATGTGTCCAAGCCAGGGTCTTTAGTGTGAAGGTTGAGGAATCTTAGGTTAAGGGTATGTTGACAAACGCTGCTGCTATTAAATTGACCTCTGATTTATGTTATTAGTTGCCTGTGCTATAGCAGATTGTATTAAACATTGAAATTTTCACCATTCTGATGAATGCACAATTTTTCTCTGTAATTTTGGATTCCATTTTAATCTTTATTGTTAAGGATAAACATTTTCATCAGATTTCCTTTTCCGTTTCTTTCTGTAAACCACTTGTTTATGTATTTTGACACTTATTACTGATTTTATTTGGAAGGTACAGTTACTAGGGAGATAAAGAGATCTCTTCCATCTGCTGGCTCACCCCCAAAGTGGCAGCAAAGCCTGGAGCCAGGAACTTTTTCCAGATCTTTCCCATAGGTGCAAGGACCCAAACACTGGAATCCTGTTGTGCTGCTTGCCCAGGTGCATTAGAAGGTGGCTGGATCAGAAGGAAGGAAGCCAGGACTCTAATTGACACCCATGTTAGGATGCTAGCATTTTAGGCAATGGTTTTACCCACTATGCTTTAGTGCCAACTCTACCACTTTTTTTTTTTTAAAAAAGATTTATTTATTATTATTGGAAAGCCTGATATACAGAGAGGAGGAGAATCAGAGAGGAAGATCTTCCATCCGATGATTCACTCCCCAAGTGAGCTGCAACAGGCCAGTGCGTGCTGATCCAAAGCCGGGAACCAGGAACCTCTTCCGGGTCTCCCACGCGGGTGCAGGGTCCCAAAGCTTTGGGCCGTCCTCGACTCCTTTCCCAGGGCACAAGCAGGGAGCTGGATGGGAAGTGGAGCTTCCGGGATTAGAACCGGTGCCCATATGGGATCCCGGGGCATTCAAGGCGAGGACTTTAGCTACTAGGCCATGCCGCCGGGCCTGTACCACTTTTTTAATGAAGAGAATTTATTGTTCATTCCCCTTTATGACCTGTGCCTTTTGTGTGCTCTCCACCTTTTTCTTCTGATGAAATTATGTAATTTTCTCTTGTTTCTTGGCGATCTTTGTCATAATGGCCTAAGGTTGACTTACCATGGGCATGTTTCCTTCAGGTGCTCCAGCTGCTGCTCCTGCCCCCGCCTCAGTCCCACAGATATCGCAGCCCCCCTTCTTGTTGGATGGGCTTTCATCACAGCCTCTCTTCAATGATATCGCTGCAGGTACAGTCACTGTTACTATCTGTGTGGAACACTGGACATTGAGAAGTAGCTATTGGGAAAAGAAAGTAATACTGCCGTTGAATTCAAGCTAAGTAAGGCTGATGTGTACTTTCCCAGGCATCCCGTCCATCACGGCATACAGTAAGAATGGCTTGAAGATAGAATTCACCTTTGAACGGTCAAACACCAACCCCAGTGTCACAGTGATAACGATACAGGCCTCCAACAGCACGGAACTGGACATGACAGACTTTGTTTTCCAGGCTGCAGTACCAAAGGTACTTCCTAATTATTCTTTGCCTTTTGTCTTTGATTAAAGATTAGCTGAGTTTTCCCCTTGAATATGGTAAAGGGTGTATTTTAATGTTTAGATGAAACTAAAATTGCAGGTTTTGCTTAAACCAATGTAAGTATCTTGGTCCTTTGACACCTGTCAGTTTTAGTGACTTTTACTTAGTTAAATACTTTTTTCTTTTAAAGGTTTATTTTTTATTGAAAGGTGGATTTACGGAGAGGAGTGACAGAAACGAAAATCTTCATTCTCTGATTTCACTCCCTAAGTGGCCACAATGGCTGGAGCTGAGCTGATTCAAAGCCAGGAGCCAGGAACTTCTTCCAGGTCTCCCACTTGGGTGCAAGGTCCAAAGGCTTTGGGCTGTACTCAATTGTTTTCCCAGACTACAAGTCAGATATTCAGAGAGGAGGAGAGACAGAGATGAATACCTTCTGTCCGATGATTCACTTTCCAAGCAGCCACAACGTCTGGAGCTCAGCAAATTGGAAGCCAGGAGCTTGGAACCTGTTCTGGGTCTCCCACACGGGCGCAAGGTCCAAGGCTTTGGGCCATCCTTTACTTCTTTAGCAGCTCCCAAGCAGGGAGCTAGATGGGAAGTCGGGCCTGCAGGATTAGAACTGGCACTCATATTGGATCCTGGTGTGTAAGACAAGGGCTTTAGCCACTAGGCTACACGCCAGGCCCTTCATCTTATTTGGAAGGCAGAGAGGAAGACAAAAAATGTTTTAAAGCACTGGTTCACTACATCCGATGCCCATAGCTGCCAGGGCGGGCCAGGCTGCATCCAGCAGTCCAGAATTCAGTCTGGGTGATAGAAACCCAACCACTGAACCAACGGCCAGAGCTGAGCTGGCCTGAAGCCAGTAGTTTGTTCCAGGTCTCCCACATGGGTGCAGGGTCCAGGCATTTGAGTTATTCTGTGTTGCTTTTCCAAGTCATCAGCTGAAAGCTGGATTGGAAGTGAAGTAGCCAGGACTTGAACTGGCACCTGTGTGGGATGCCAGCACTGCAAGGAGGAGATTAGTTTGTTAAGCTGTACTGCTGTGCCCAATTGAATTTCTTTGTGTGTGTATATGTGTGTGTGTGTGTGTGTGTGTGTATGTGTTTAAGGTTTATCTGTTTACTTGAAGGTGAAGTTAGAAGAGGAGACACAGAGATGGATACATCTTCCATCTGTTGGCCTGCCCCCCAAATAGCTGCAACGGTCAGAGTTATGCAGGTCCAAAACAAATAATGAGGAGCTTCTTCTGGGTCTCCCATCTGGCTGCTGCTGTTTTCCCAGGGCATTAGCAGGGAGTTTGACAGGAAGTGCACAGCCAGGATTTAAACTGGTGCTGTTATATGATGTGGGCTCAACAGGCAGAAACTTAATTTGCTACATCATAGTATTGGCCACAATTGAGAAGTGATTTTTAAAAAAAGACTTATTTGTTTTTATTGGAAAGGTAGGTCAGAGTTATGAACAAGACACAGAAATATCTCCCATCTGCCAGTTTACTCCCCAGTTGGCTTTATTGGACAGGGCTGAGCCAGTTCGAAGCCAGGAGCCAAGGAGCCTCTTCCAAGTCTTCCACATGGTTGGAGAATCCCAAGGCTTTGAGCCATCCTCTTCTGCTTTCCTAGGCCATAAACAGGGAGCTGGATGGGAAGTGGAGTAGTCTGGCCTTGAACTGGCGCCCATATGGATTCCCAGTGTTGGCAAGGTGAAGATTTAGGCATTGAGCCGTTGTGCCGGATCCTGAGTGAGAAGCCTTGAGTAAACTAGTTTTAAGTAGAGTCAATTTTTCTGTAACGGAGCAGGTAGTAATTTGGTTGTGTATATTTTTGTCACTCAGTTCTGTTGCAGAAACAGCCATGAATGGTATTTGAATAAATGAGCATGGGTTTGTTCCGGGATGACAGTTTTTATGAACACAGGTGTGGGGCCATACTTTGCCAACCTTTGGTTTTTACTAAGCTGACCCCTTTGTGAGTCCATGTGAAGTATCATATTCAGATATTTGGATAATACACATTCCGAAACTGAAAATTCAGATAACACTTTGAGAAAGTGAAAATCCTTGGCTACAGTTAACTTTCGTTGCGTGTGCATATATATTTAGGAGCTAGAAAAGATAATAATAGTCAAGAAATATTTTGGAAGCAAAAAATCTGAAGTGGTTAAAAATTGGTAATGAACGTTGGAGCTATTCAGCATCTGCATGGGAGGCCGGAAGAAGCTCCTGGCTTCGGATCAGCTTAGCTCTGGTCATCCCTGCCATTTGGAAAGTGAACCAGTGGATGGAAGATATTTTTAATCCAACTCTCCTTTCTGTAAATTTGACTTTCCAGTGAAAAATCAATTTTTTTTTTTTTTAAGATTTTATTATTATTGGAAAGCCTGATATACAGAGAGGAGGAGAGAAAGAGAGGAAGATCTTCCATCCGATGATTCACTCCCCACGTGAGCCGCAACAGGCCGGTGCGCGCCGATCCGAAGCCAGGAACCAGGAAACTTCCGGATCTCCCATACGGGTGCAGGGTCCCAAAGCCTTGGGCTGTCCTCGACTGCTTTTCCAGGCCACAAGCAGGGAGCTGGATGGGAAGTGGAGCTGCCGGGATTAGAACCGGCGCCCATATGGGCTCCTGGGGCGTTCAAGGCGAGGACTTTAGCCGCTAGGCCATGCCGCCGGGCCCGAAAAATCAATCTTAAAAGATTAATTTACATTTATTTGAGTGGTAGATTTACAGAGAGGGAGAGAGAGATATCTTTTATCCACTCTTCAGTTTCCAAATGGCTGCAGCAGCCAGGTTTGGACTGATCTGAAGCCAAAACCCTGGACTTACTTTCAGGTCACCTACGTGGGTGCAGGGTCCCAAGACTTGAGCTGGCTTCACAGCTTTCCCAGGCGCGTTGGTAGGGAGGTGGATTGCAGTGGTGCAGCAGGCACTCAATCCGATTTTGTAGATGCAGGCTCGGTCTGTTATGCCTTCATTCCAGCTCCAAGTTAGCTTCTTTGTATGTTTCAGTTTTTTAATTTGCAATGGAAATTGTGATAATTATAGCTACTCCATAGGGTTACTTTGAGGAGGTTTTTTTTTTTTTTTTTTTTTTGTGGTGATAAACAGTGACTTTTTATGTGTTCAATGCTCAGTAAATATTGGTCGCTGCCAGTTAGGCTTTTGTACTTCTTTATTTTAGCCTGCTGTTTCAGCAGTATCATCTCCTCTGCTATGAAACCATGGCCTGTGTTTGGCTCTGTGTTTGAGTGTCATGTTTCGTAGGTCTAATGTATTATTTTCATTTTTTAATATCTTTAAAGTGGATACATTGTCATTGTTTGTTGGACAGCCTGCTTTCTTGCTTAGTGGTGTGTAGAATAATGGTATGAATTACAATGGATAGTATCTTAAATTTAATGAAATAGCAATACTAATTATAATATTGGCTTATATAATTAGAATGTTGAGACGCTGCATAGAACCTGGTGACTTCCCAGCTTGCTCATAACATTTTTTACTCAGTCCTGTGAATTGTTAAACAACTGCACGAATTTCAGTTCTTTTGCACCAAAATAATAATCGTATCTTTCAATTCAGTTTTTTCCTGAAACCTTTGAAATGCTCCTTTAAATGAGACCTACCATCTCTCAGTCATGTAAGGCATTTGGCTTGTATACACCTTTGGCAGCACAGGCTTGTTTTGTGTGAATTTTTTCTTTTCGGTGAATGTTACCCTGACTGAGTCACCCTGATGTCGTCCGTGCACATGTTAATGAACTGGCTCTGTTAAGCTTTTCCTTCATCCTTGTCGTGTAGGAGGAGGCCGTAGCACATTCCAGATTGTGCAGGCTTCAGAAAACAGGCATTCAGACCTTTGTGTTCCAGCCATCCAATTACGACAAGCATGAAGGCCTATGGTTGGTGACTGGAATGTTGGTTTGCTGTTTCTGGAAAGCTTTTCTCTTGAGTTCTTTTGTTTTGCTTTTTTAAGCTGTTAGGCATCCTGGTTTCTGTTCTTCCTTCCCCCTCTCCTTCTGTTAAGAGAAGTGGCCAGAACAAGAGTTCATCACATTTTGGAAAGTAATAGAGGTTGCAGTTGTCTCTGCAAAATAGGGAATGACCCACTGTTAGTATTCATGAGCAAAGATCTAACAATGGAGTTTTACAAATATTAAGACAGCTTATGTACAATGAATGGCTGATAGCAGCAAGCAAAGTTTAGTGGTATATAAATCTGTTTTTTAATCACCAGCTGGAGCCCAGCTTTTTAATTGATTAATGTTTCTGACTGTGAAGTTGTTGTTTCTGAAGCATGTCCTCTGTCCTCCTATAGACATTCCAGCTGCAGCTTCTGTCTCCAAGTAGCAGCATTGTCCCAGCATTTAACACAGGGACCATCACACAAGTCATCAAAGTTCTGAACCCACAGAAGGTAAGTAACACATTGGAAACCTAAGCAAGATGTGTTGTTTCTTAGATTTCTGTTTTGGTTCTCTGGGGTTTTCTGACTCACACAAAAGAGATCTGTTAAATCTCCTATTCCAAATTCTAAATTGATTTTTTTTTTAAGATTTTTTTTTTCCTCAGAGGCAGATTTACAAAGAGAGTAGGAGAGACTGAAAAATCTTCCCTTTGCTGGTTCACTCCCAAAATGGCCACAATGGCCAGAGCTGAGCCTTTCTGAAGTCAGGACCCAAGAGCAGCTTCTGGGTCTCCCTTGTGGGTACAGGTGCCCAAAAACTTTGGCCATCTTTCACTGATTTTTTTAGGCTACAAACAGGAGCTGGATGGGAAGTGGAGTAGCCAGGACTTGAACCAGTGCCCATATGGAATACTACCCCTGGCAGGTGGAGGATTAGCCAATTGAACCATCATGCCCACTTTTGTCGTGTGTGTGTGGTTTTTTTTTTTTCCTTTGTATTTTTGTTTTTTTTCTAAAATTTCATTTATTTGTCTTGGAAAGGCATATTTACAGAGAGAATGAGAGACAGAAAGATCCTCTGTCCGGTGGTTCACTCCCCAAGTGGCTGCAGTGGCCAAAGGTGAGCCAATCTGTAGCCAGGAGCCAGGGACAACTTCTTGGTCTCCCATGGGGGTTCAAGGTACCAAGGCTTTGGGCCACCCTCTACTGATTTCCCGGGCCACAGGCAGGGAGCTGCATGGGAAGTGTAGATCTTGGATATGAACCGGCACCCATATGGGATTCCAGCAGATGCAAGGCAAGGATTTTGCCATTAGGCTACAACGCCACATCCTACCTATGTACTGTTCTTGAAAATGAAAGGACCCGAAGACATCAAATGGTCAAATGGCATGTTTCTAACATATAAATTTAAGAAGTATTTTCTGTGTGGGGGACTAATGGTCTAGTTTTGTGGGAGGAAATTGGAGACATTGTTTTGTCAAAGTTCAAATCTGAAGTGGTAGCATTTAGTAATATGGTGTGCATGTTTCTTGCAGTAATTATGAAGTTAGCAAATGTGGAGGCATTTTAAATAAAGCAGGGTGAAAAGTAGAGTTAGAAACAAATTAAATAATAGTTCATTATATCCACTCAAGAATTAAATTGACTATTAAATTGAGCTGAACGATTTTTTTTAAGATGGGTTCTGACAGTGGACCCAGAGTGTCTTCACCGTGAAGAAACACCGGTCATTCACACACAGCTGTGATTTTCTGCTTTTGGAATGCGCACTGTTGTTTCTGCTTGTGTTTGGAGCATCTGCCAATAGCTCAAGGACAAATTCTTTGGGCCATCTGATGCATAGAGTAAAAAATTCTCTTAAGTGCATTAATTAGTGGAATCTGCCATATCAGGTATCAAGTACCTGGCAGCTGACTTTTCTTAAAACTGCTGTTATTGTCTTTTGAGTTGATTGTTTCTTTTCTTTCATTCCTTGGAATCAAAAGAAGTTTCTGTTCACATATACTGTAGGTTTCTCTGACCAAGTAATAGTGTATCTGAATGTAGAGCATAGCTGAGCATATATTGACGTAATTTTTCTAGAAACTTGGGTACAACGGCTGCATCTTTTGCAAAAGCATTCTGCAGATATTCCTAGGTAAATGCTCTCAAGTGCTTCTGTGTGTCAGTGCTGATTTAGGCACCTTTGTGTTCATATTCCTCTACTTGACAGTGTGATATTAGTTCAGGTCTGGAATGCTAGGTAGTTTTTCTTGATATTGTTTGTTTATGTGTTACTTATTTAAAGTTTTTTTGTGTGTGAATGATTTTACGGAGAGGAGGAGGAGAGGGAAATCGTGCACCGCTTTTTGGTTCGCTCTCTAAGTGGCCATAGCAGCCAGAGCTGAGCTGACCTGATGCCAGGAGCTAGGAGCTTCTTTCAGGTCTACCACATGTTGCATGGGACAAAGGACTTGGTCCATCCTCTGCTGGCTTTCCAGGCTAATGAGTAGGGAGCTGAATGGGAAGTGGAGCAGCTGGGATATGAACTGTTATCCATATGTGTTGTTAGTGTTGCAGGTAGACGATTAGCCTGTTGAGTCGTTGTGCTTGCCGCATGTTTGTGTCATTTTTTTTTTTTAAGGTGTGGAGCATCTGGGACTCAAACTGGTGCCCATATGGAATTCCAGTGGCACAGTCAGAGGCTTAGCTTACTATGCCACAGTGGTGGCCCGTTTGTGTCATTTTTAACTTGTAAGAATTAAAGTTTATCTGTGGACTGAACATATTTTTGATATTTTACTTCTCTGTTTAATTTGAAATTCTCTTCCTCTTACAGCAACAGTTGAGAATGCGAATCAAGCTCACATATAATCACAAGGGCTCAGCAATGCAAGATCTAGCAGAAGTGAACAACTTTCCCCCTCAGTCCTGGCAATGAGGGTCTGACACCATTATTGTTCTTATCCTACTCAATCAATGGAACTCTGGGAAGGAGGTTGTGATTGCTGGCAAGTCCCCCCCAACTGTACCGTGGGCATGAGGAGCCGAAGAGAACTGTTGAGGAGGATTTTCTGAAGTTACTGCTGACGTTGAAGCATTGTTAAAGACTCATGTCCTCTCCTCCACTGTTGAAGCTGGCTGCTTCTGGAGGCTACTTTGCACTCTCCTCCTCTCTTCCCTTTCCACACTTCTCCACCCTCTCACATTTACAGCCAGAATCAACATTCCCTGGGCCCCTGAGGAAATAAGCAGCTGATCCGGAGGAGAGGACTGAAATTCATGGCGAGAAAACACTCACTCTGTCTCTGCAGCAAGAGTTGTCCCTTCTTTCTACTGTTGTTTTCCGGTGGACTGGGCAAGGTGGGGTACTGTTTCTGCTCTAGCTGGGTTCCCATCTTCAGGCGCTTTTTACATCTGGCATTCAGAATGGAAATGTAACAGTGGACATTAGGGAGCCCTGCCTTTTTCTACTGGTTCCCCCGACGTTTGAACTAGGCATTAGGCTCCTGGTGGCCTTCCTGTGCATTGCTGTATACACACAGACACACACACGTATGTACGTTTGTTATTGAGAACTGGTCAGACCTTGAGAAGTGATTTGTAAACACTGGACAGATGCAGTAAAAAGGACTTCTGTTGAGATTTGGCATGAAGGATCTGGTGCTCTATTTGTAATAGATACTTCCAAGGCTCTTCCATCTCCCCTTTCTGTCCATCCTTTTTAGCTATAGTCATGAATGCTCTCCGTGGTTTTCAAAATTGATTTCCCATAAAGTGCAAAGTGTGACTGAAAAGTCCTTTTAATTATTATCAGTGAACCTACTCCCTTTACAGATTTTCAAGTTTCTCCTAAGCCTATGACTTACTGTTTGAACTGTGGTAAAGGAGTGGAAGGAGGAGTTCCCCGGTTCTGAAGATGAGACTCCCTAACAAAAGCCCCTTTGCCCATAGGAAGAATGCGTATCAGACTTGGTCTGGAGCATATTGGAGTCAGCTTTTCCATTACTCCAAACCTCCCTTTTTTTTTTTTAAATTTCCTGAGCCTGGCTTGGACCTTGGCATTCCGTTTGAATTCCTTCTTCTAACTGGAACATTTGTGTTGTATCTGTAACACTGGCACTGAAATAAAGACCACGCAGTGAAAGAACTCTTTCCTAGATTGTACTTGATGGTGTTGGAACAAAGCCTTGCAGCTTCCTCGCCCCTGTGTTAGAGGAAGGCTGTGGAGGCCATAGGACAGGAATATCATTTTGTGATTTTGAGAAACCGGTCTCTTGAAAGAGATCAGCCTCGTGACTCTCTGCATTAAAGACTTGAGGTTTTTCAACTAGTCAGAGTGCCGAGTGCTTTTTAGGAAGGATCTTTGTGTTTTCAGAGCTTCAAGTTGAGTTGTGGTGCATGTTGAATATACTGTGTATGTTCAAGTATACAGGCATTTTGTCTTACTGAAAGAAAATGTGAGGCCCACCTTGCTCTTAAAATATTAGCTATCTTTACTGTACTGAGTACAGTATAGTGACTACTTTGGCTTCAGTCTTAAAACCTGAATACAAATATCCTTTTTTCCTCCCTCCATTTCACAAAGCCTTTACTAAAATCTTCAGTGTTTTGTCAAATCTAGCTCTGTATCAGATGCTAGCCTATTGCTAACATTTGACAAAACTGGAGTTGAACTAAAGGCTCCAAAGGAAAAACCTTCTGGTCTTATTAGTATGTAAGAGCAAGATCTGCTCAAACTCACTGTGCTGAGTCAATGATGGCTGAGTCCAAAGCAGAGCATTATCTCTCGCACAGTTCTCAGAAAATAAAGTGTGGACTAGTGCATATTTCAGACAGCTGTTCCGTCTGTGCAATGCAAAATAGCCTTTTTAAACCTTTCTTTGCCGACTGATTTCATTGGATGGATATTTAATGCTGTGAAATGTGATAGGATTAACATAATATTGGTGGATTTCTTGAATAGAATTTGTCTTAACATTCCTCTTTGTGTAGAGGCTTTATTTTCTCTCGTAACATTTGTAGCTAACCAGCTCAGGTTTTTTGTTTTTTTTTTTTTAGTTGAATCTCAGAAGAAATCTGCTCAACACCATGCTATCCCACCATGCTAGCTGATGGAGTGGAAGGGGCAAAGCTTCTCACTGGGTGATCATTGTCCTGAGGTAGAGTTTGTGGTCATCCATGACTTTGTCTAGAAGGAGCAAAATCCCTTGGCCTTAACACAAAGGGTGCTGTGTAGACTACGAGTTCATTTCAGAGCCTGAACCTAAGCACCGTACTGCAGCACTGGCAGCCGAACGACTGCCTAGGATACTGATGGTGGGGAAGACTGTTTCAAACGATCGGATCTTGGAAAGCTTCAGCGTGCCTTAGTTTCTAGGGTCAGAATTCGTTCTCCTCTCACTTGGCCTTGAGGCTGAAAGGGGACAATCTCATCATGTTTCTGTAAACACACGTTTCAGCAATTCCTTTCCCAAATACATTCAAGGGGAACATCCTTGGCCGAGTTTACAACTCAAGAGCCATTTCAAGAAAGGAGCGATTTCCATGGCCGTTTAATAAGCCCAGGGTGATAAGCAGTGAGTCCTCACATACTTCCTTCAAGAATTTCACCCACACTTGTACCTCATTATTTCCCCTCTTCCTGGATAGTCTGTATCCTAACCGCCCCACGTCCCTCTCCTCCAGTAATCCCAAGGGAGAATTCATCTAAGTAATCTCCAATTAACTGTAGGACGGGTGCTCTCCCCAAAAAGCTTCTCCCACAGTGTTTTGGTGCTGTTACCTTGAGGTGGTTTGGACAGTCATGGAAGATTCGCGCTGTGTAGAGTGGTCCTCTGTTCATGTCTTTCGCATTCAAAGAAACATTCCTCAGTGTAGTGTTGGGAGGAGATTCTTTCCCCTTACCAGGTTAAAGTGTGATTCATGCCCCCTTGTTTGTCCCATTCATACAGGAGAATAGATTTAAAACTGTTCAGAACTAATGGTCTGAATATTTTCATCTACCAGATAACATGCTTTCCATTTTTAATGTCCTTCTAGAACAGGTTGGAATGCTTTTGAGGTTCAACTTCATTTTCTTCTTCATTGGAAAATATTTGGGCCATGAGAACTAGGGGAAGGAATGAGTTTGAATGTTTCATTATTTTTTTTTCCCTAGTGAATGTATTATAACCATGGTGTCCTAAACAGAGAAAGAAGTTAGAGAGCATAAAGTAGATATTCATAAGCTTTGTTTTTGGGGCAGTGGTTATACATGTCTAGATTTTAATAAGTTTGGGAATGGGGAGGATCATCAAAGAGAAAATGAATTGCTCAAAGTCCTTGAGTTTGAAACACTCTTGACCAGCTTAGGCTCGGGATGGTGGGGCTGCTTTTAGAACTGGAAGTGAGTAACTTTTTCAAGCAATAGCAGTGAGTAGAGTCCCATCAGTAAGGTTCCAGATCCTGGGACACTAAGGCAGGAGAAACTTGTTGGAGAAGCAGCTTGCACAGTTGCTTCCTGAACATCCGTGAGACTGATTCTGGCTTCAAGATGGAGCATTGGCGTTCTTTGTTTGAACCTGCGTTTGCGCTTTGTGTGTTTTGTTTTTGTTTTCTCTCTGGGTGCCTCATGGGAAAGGGTTTCTGAACTCTTTCCTTTGGAAGCTCCTGATTTGTTCCTGTAAAGTCCCCTTTCTTTCATAATGTTGTAAGTTACATTTTCATTAAGCCCCATCACATCTTCTTTACTGTAAAAATATTAAAAGCTGTTTCCCAGTGGGACAGCTAATGAAGTTCTAATTATTGCAGACATATTTTTGAAATGTAAAAAAAAATTTAAAATTAAATGATAAGTCTTAGAGGTGAGTGAAGAATAAAATGGATGTAAACATTTACATGGGATGCATTAGAATTCTGTGTCTATTGTCTTTCGGTTGAAACAAATTATGAACAGTGACTAATAATAAAAAGTCAATACTCAATGATTTAAAATTTGTTTCCTTGCTTCTTACAAGTGAATTAGAAGCCTTGGATGAATTCTAGAGCTTTGAGCTCTCCTTACTGACCTGTTACTGTTCCTTTTATACAGAGGTATAACCAAGAGACGAATGTGAGCAATTAAAAATCTCCCAGGCCTTTTGTACAGTTGGATGGTGTACCTGTGAGTGCGAGGGGACAGAATGGACTCCAGTTTTGAGTTCTGTTTCATGCTCTGATTTCAGTGTTGTGTTAACTCTGGTGGTCCCTGACAGTCCCTCGGATGGGAGAGGACGGAGCGCTCCTCTTCCACCAGGGGCCAGTATCTCGTTGTGCACATGTGCCCTTTGGCACACTGATAAGCAGCATTTCTGTAATCCTCCCTGGCATGTGGCTTAGTAAAAGTTCATCTTGGTTTCTAAATTTAGTTTATAATGTGTAAATAGAAAATGTAAATGCTATAATAAAGTTTAGCCAATAATAGACATCACTTCACAAGGTAGTGATGAGTAGTACTCAGGTTGGAAATTCAGTTCACAAGGACTGAATTCATTTTGATGAGTCTCCTCCTCCTAGTTATTTTGTCTCCCTTGAAAAAATATGGACGTGTTCAAGGAAAAAAAAGTTCTTCAAACCTTGAACTCAGGTAATACTGCTTGCTTATTGGAAACCCAAAACAACAACTGCCTGGTTAGAGTATCAGAACTAGGCCTAAAGATAATGTCATTGAGGGAGTGGGAACTAGATACAAGTAGGTGGCCAGGAGACTCCTTGAGTTCAGTCTGATAGGCTTAGGCCTGCTTTCTCTACACTGTCTTCTCATTTTGCAGTGAAGATGGAGACAAGTTTATGGTATAAAGTGTGCACATGTGTGCGGTGCTGGAGTGCGGGGGAGTGGAGGGGTTATGCACAGCTGCTATGAGAAGGTGACAGGAAGAAGCATTCTAATGACTTCTCTGCTCTTGGCTGGATCCAAAAAGCAATTTGTGTAATGATGAACCTGCAGTGTGGGCAGATGGGTTTTTGCGCACACACAAAAATCCAAGAGGAATTTATTTTTAGGGTTAGCCTCAGCTATTTATCATTTCCAGAAATTACAGTTAAATAACCCGTGGCACATAAATTTACACACTGCCTTGAACAGGGGGAGAGCGTGAGTGTGTGACCTTTGAAACAAAGTATAAAATGTTAATGGCAGTAACATGATTGGAAAACATCCAACTGGTTGTTATTTTTGAACAACCAGTTGGATTGTTGTGTAGGAATACTTCCATTGTAAGTAATGAAAAAGTAGTAAATGCATATGCTTTAAGGAAAAAAACATTTATTTTTATTGGAAAGGTAGATAACAAGAATGGAATAGAGACAGAGAGGAAGATCTTCACTCCCCAAGCGGCCACAGTAGCTGCAGCTGAGCCAATCCAGAGTCAGGATTCTGGAGCCTCTTGTGGGTCTCCCACTTGGGTGCAAGGTCCCAAGGCTTTGTTTGAGCTGTCCTGCACTGCTTTCCCAGGCCATAAGCAGGGAGCTAGAAGGGAAGCAGGACCGCTGAGATCAGAACCAGTGCCCATAGGGGACCCCGGAGTGACCAAGGTGAGGGTTTTAGCCTCAAGGTTAATGTGCTGGGCCCTAGAGCATGTACTTTTTTCTAGATTGTCTCTAGTCCTGTTAATGAAGCCATCGACCACTTTATTTGTCAGCACAAATGGTCATCCTGGCTTAAGAGTTTTATTTTTTTGGCTAATGTGGAACACTTCACAAATTTGCGTGTTAGCTTTGTGCAGGCACCATGCTAATCTAATCTAATCTCTGTATCCTTCCAATTTTAGTATATGTGCTGCCAAAGCGAGATAACTTTTATATTAGTGAGTTGCTCATGGGATCTGTGAAGGCTACCACCATGAGGTATCTCAAGAAGAAACAAGTTTTTAGAAACATTCACAACCACTTTTTTTGTTTTTGTGGTTTTTTTTGGTGTGGTGGGGTCGTCAAAGCCTATTTCTGTCTCCATATTGGTTGCTATGTCTTGAATACCAGGGTTTTTACTACAAGAAATTGGTAAGCTCTAAAATGAAAATCCAGTAATCTTGTATGGCTTTCTTGAAAGTAACTTCAGGGTTGAAGGAAGAAAACCCAGGAGGCAGACATGCTAGGAGCACCTTACACCAGACTACTGAGGAGTCTTTTTTTTTTTTTTTTTTTTTTTTTTTTGAACTATTTGGAAGAGTAACTGAGGAAGAGGAAGAGGTCTTTTATGCATTGGTTCAATCCCTAAATAGTCACAGCAGCCTCATGTGGGTCAGGCACCTGGAATTCCACCCGGGCCACATACAAGGGTGGCAGGGGGCTCATCCATTGTATTCCAAGGTGCATTAACAGGAACTGTGTTCGAAGCAGAATAGTGCTATCCAGTATGCACGATGGGATGTGGGCATCTCAACAATAGCTTGACCCTTCGCACCCAAAGATCCTCCCCGGACTTTGGCTTCGGACTTTGGCTTCTGCCTTAGTCCCGCCCAGCTGTCCTGGACCTGTGAGATCTTCCTGCCTCTCCCATATCTACAGATGGATATGTATCTCAGAGACTACCTTATTAGGGTCCTAACTCCCTTGGATGCTAAGCCTGTAATCACAGTCTTTCATACACAGAGTTGGTCTGGTCAGAACTAAGGAAGCTGCAGCAGTGAATAATGGTGATACCATCTTCAACAATTACTCAAGTAATTGGCTGAATCCTTACAAGTTGCTTGAAAATTGAACACTTATTCCAAGAGCAGAAATTCAGAAGCCTTTTTAAGAATGTAGGAAGAATTAAGGAAGGTACTTTTTGAAAAATAGAGTGAATGTTAAATATGTAACGGAAGAATTTTAGTGGTCACTCTGGCTGCTGCTGTGTACTGAGCATCTTTTTAAAGATTTATTTTTATTGGAAAGTCAGGTATATAGAGAGGAGGAGAGACAGATGATCACTTCCGTCTGATGATTCACTCCCCCAAGTGGCCTGATCAGAAGCCAGGAGCTTGGATCCTCTTCCGGGTCTCCCAGGCAGGTGCAGGGTCCCAAGGCTTTGGGCCATCCTCAACTGCTTTCCCAGGCCACAAACAGGGAGCTGGATGGGAAGTGGAGTGGCCGGGATATGAACCTGTGCCCAGATCCATATGCATGAAAGGTGAGGACTTTAGCGTTTGGCTATTGTGCCAGGCGCAGTGCTGGGCATTTTGTATGTATTATTCACTCCCCCTTCCTAAGAGCTAGTAGGAAAAGTGATTGTGTCTACCTCCCAGCCGTGGAACCAGGGGATTCCATATAGTGACGTGCGCAACAGTATAGATCTAACAAGGATTGAGATTTGGACTCTAGTTGACCCCCAAGTTCAGCCTGAACTTAAGGAACCAAAGGACGTTTACTTTTAAAGGATTCCTGAATTAGCCTTGCAAATGACCAAAATAGCTTACAGAACCTGTAACTGCTTGAGGCCAGGAATAGAATTCTGACACTTTTACTCCTGGAGTAGAAGAGGGAGTTGAGATGTGGCTGAGTGGAGCTGGCTGAAGAACGCCTCATCAAAAGGAAGGGGCCTGGCTAACCTGAGAAGAGGGAGAGATCAGGTTTGACAGAGAAAAACGAGGGTATGTGCGGAAAGCAGCGGCCTGTGCAAGCTGCCATGTGCGGTCCATCAGACCCTTCTGCCGGCCACCAGGTCCATCCAGAGCCGGGAGAGCAGTCGCCCTGGGCCTCAGCCTTCCGAACAAGGGCTGCCCAGGCCCGGCCGTGCACCCGTGCCATGCTCCGCCGCCCTGGCCGGAGCCGTCGCGCCCGCCGCTGTGCAGGACCAGCCGGGCCGTTGGGGGCGGGGCCGTGCCGGCGAGGGCGGGGCTGGAGGCGGGGCCGCCGGCTGCTGGCTCGCGCGCGCCGCCGAGGCTCCGCGCGCCGCCCCGCCGGCCCGGCGTCCCTGGGAAGCCTCTCGGCCGCCGATGGGGGAGGTGGAGCCGGGGCCCGCGGGCCCGCTGGAGCCCCCGGAGCCGCCCGAGGCGCCCACGAGCCGCCAGCCAGGAGGGATCCGGGTCCTCAAGGTGAGGCGGACGGACGCACCGGCAGGCAGGCGGGCTGAGGAAGGGGAATCCGGGAGGGCAGAGGCCGCCCCCGCCGCGCGCGCTCGCGCGACCCCAGCCCCGCGTCAGTCAGTCGGTCGGTCGGTCGGTGGGTTGGCCGGCTGCGCCCGCGCCACAACCTGAAAAGCCGGGCCCGGAGCGCCGCGGCACCCCGCCGAGGCCTCCGCGTCGCGCCCCCGCCGAGGCCTCGGCCGCCTCCGTCCCTGCCGCTGCCCATCCCTGCTGGCCCCGAGCCACCCGCCCCGCAGGCCCACGCCTCCGTGCCGCGGGCTGCCGCCACCGCCGCCTCCGGGCCTGCCTCGGCTGCCCGCCGGGGCACCGGGGATGCGGGGCGGGGAGGGAGCAGGGCTGCAAGTACGCAGGGCTCGCTTTCCCCGGACACCTGAGGACATCACCCCAGCGGGAGGATGGCGCCGGTGATTGGCCGCGGCTGCGGGGTGCTCGGGGCTGCGCGGCCGCCGCGGGAACCGGCACTAAGTCTCTGTCCATCCTCGGGGTTTTGCTACCCAACTTAGGACCCGGCGCCGGCTGGCCGAGGCCCGTGGGGAGCGCGCCTCGCTCGGCTGGGAAGGAGAACCCCGACTCTCCCTCCCCCCAACTACCCTCCTGCCCAGGCCGAGCGGCTGCGCGGGGGACTCGCGGGGCGCGGCGGGCGCGGGAGGAGGGACTGGGCCGGAGGGGGGCATTCCTGCCTGCGGGAGCCCAGGAGAGAGGGTGTTTGGGGGTGGGGGTGTATGTGGGGGTTCCGTTATGCAACAGGCAGCTGGCTAGCGGGACTTTGGGGCAGGAATCGGGGTCGGGGGAGTGAGAGGCTGTGCAGATGTGTGCTGGCTAGCGGGCAGGTGACAAGTTTAAAGTACCGGGAATGCCCCAGGCTGTGGAGAGGACAGCGTAGATGGTTGTAAGGGAGTGGTTGTGGGAAGCCCGCTGGGTGGAGTTTTCTACCAGCCTTTGAGATAGTGGCTGAAACCTTTTTTTTTTTTTTTTTCTGTCCGTCAGCTGTGTAAGCTAGGTGTTGTTCCTGGAGGTGGAGTGGAATTCCTTCTAGAGTTACGGAAGGAGGGAGAGAGGGAATAGGACCGAATTTAAAAACTTATCACAGGAAAGGAAGACAGAAAATCTTAGGTGTTTCAGAAATCCTTTGCGAAACAGTGAGAACACATGACGTCCAAGCATGCTTTAATCCTGTTTAATTGGAATTGTGGTTGAGCAATATTTTGTTATTAGTGTTGTTATGATTATTAGGACATCTCCCCAGTGGGAACACACACACACACTCCACAGGTCTGTGAATGCAAAAACGGTTTTTCCTGCTGTCACCCTTTCCCTTTCCTGCAATCTCAATGCAATGACTTAGATTTAATTTTTCATAGTTTACCTCTGACTTCTCTGTGGACCCTCTACCTGTTTATTTGCTCTTTTTTAAAGTGATGGCATCGTAAAACTGTAAATTGCAAATGAGCTGAATAGAAACACACTTTTCTCAGGCCAGGCTTATCAGCAAATGGCAGGTCTACTTAAAACACGCCAACAACTTTTGGGTTTGGGGTAAGTGTTTCTCAGGATGTAATGAGTTCTGAAAGAGAGCTAAATTGAGGCATGAGGTCCTTTGGAGAAGACCGACTTGTCAGGTTCCCGAGTGCTGGGGTCTGGAACCAGTGGACCAGTGGACCAGTGGAGATGCCATGTGAGTGGTCTTGCTTACCAGGCTGAGCTGCAGTTGTGCGAGGCTGGGGTCTCCCAGGTCATGGCATCCCTTGTTTGATCACAGCTAGAGGAGAGCTTCATGGACAGGCTGTTGGAAGGGAGTCTGTATAACCTAGCTGGATCACATCAAGGTCCATCTGCATGGGAATTTAGAAAATTTTGTTAAAAATAGGTCTTCAGGGCCCGGCAGCGTGGCCTAGCGGCTAAAGTCCTCGCCTTGAAAGCCACGGGATCCCATATGGGCGCCGGTTCTATTCCCGGCAGCTCCACTTCCCATCCAGCTCCCTGCTTATGGCCTGGGAAAGCAGTTGAGGACGGCCCAAAGCATTGGGACCCTGCACCCGCGTGGGAGACCCGGAAGAGGTTCCAGGTTCCCGGCTTCGGATCAGCGCGCATTGGCCCGTTGCGGCTCACTTGGGGAGTAAATCATCAGACGGAAGATCTTCCTCTCTGTCTCTCCTCCTCTCCGTATATCTGGCTGTAATAAAATGAATAAATCTTTAAAAAAAAATAGGTCTTCAGATTTAGTTAACATTTTTTCAGATGTTGCCCACAGGTTCAAGCTATATGTTAATTTTTGGCTCAGTCTGTAGAAGATAGAAAGTTCTAGCTCATCTGGTTGGTGTTGTAAAGTTCATTTTGGAAGAATTTTTAAAGTTGTTTAAATCAAAATTGTGCATTATGAAAAAAATTGTAATGCACTGAAATTATGCATCCTCTATCTCACCCTACTGCCCCCACTCAGTTCCAAAATATTCTATAGCATGCATCTTTTCAGAGGTGAGCCTGTGTTCTTTTAAAGGTTTGAATATAGAAACATCTTCTAGAAACATTTTCTGTTATTTTCCCTACTAAGAAAACTCACTGAATATGGAGAGTCACTTTGCCAGAAAACCTCTTCCCCCCCCCCTTTTTTTTTTTACAATGGACATCTTACTTTTTCTTTTTTTTAAGATTTATAATTTCTTCTTATTGGAAAGTCAGATATGCAGTGAGAAGGGGAGAGAGGAAGATCTTCCATCCAATGATTCACTCCCTAGTGGCCACAATGGCCAGAGCTGAGCCATCAGAAGCCAGGAGCCTGGAGTCTCTTTCGGGTCTCCCACACAAGTGCAGGGTCCCAAGGCGTTGGGCCATCCTCAACTGCCCCCTCAGGCCACAAGCAGGGAGCTGGATGGGAAGCAGGGCCACAGGGACATGAATTGGTGCCCATATGGGATCCAATTGCGTGCAAAGCAAGGACTTTAGCTGTTAGGCTACTGCTTCAGGCCCTGGATATCTTAGTCTTAATTGTCTGTGTGTGAATGTTTCATAGTTTTATCACCTTTGAACTCATACAGTCCTCATTATTCAGGTTTAGAGGGTTAAAAGTTATGGAAGCAGTAGGTGTTTAAGTCATGGCTTACTCTAAAATGTTTTGCTTTCAAGAAAAGTTTAAATATTTAAATGTACTCTTTATGCACTCCGTTGATGTGAGAAATTTGAGAAATGGTTAGAGTTGTTAGGTGGGTTTGTGATAACAGTTTTCATGTAGATATAAGATGGGGAGAGAATCAGATATTTTCCACCTAGCAGGTGCAGTGGAGTGGTGATGCTCGCAGCTGGGAGCCTCAAAGGAACGTGTCCTCTGCAGGCTTCCTTGCACTTACCTGACGCTTAAGCAAGAAGGCAGCAACTCAGCTTTGACTAATCCTAGCAGAGCCGTCCATCTACACTGGTGCTGTGACACTGCTTTGCTACTCATCCAGGGCTTTGGATGAGGTTCATAACTGGTGAAGTTGTAGCACAAGCTATTGCTGAGGAGGGGATGGGATAGAGTCCATCATATAGCCTGGGAATCAGTCTCTTAAAGGTACATGTGTTTGAAAGAGCAACTGAGAGTAAGGGAGAGGACAGAGAGAGATCACTCAACTGCTGGCTCGTTCCCCAAACGGCAGGAGAGTGGTGCAGGCCAAAGCCAGCTCAGATACCTCCTTGGTTTCCCATATGTTTGACAGGGCTTAAACATTTCCCTGCTTTCTCAGGGAAGTTGAATTGGAAACGGAGGAATTGGGACTCAAACAGATGCTTCAGTGTGGAATGCTGGTGTCACATCTTTTTTTTTTGAAGATTTTATTTACTTATGTATTTGGAAGGCAGGATTACAGAAAGTGAAGGAGATAAGTCAGAGAGGTCCTTCATCTGCCAGTTCTGTCCTCAGTGGCCACAATGGCTGAAGCTGGTGCCTTGTGAAGCCAGGAGTTTCTTCTGGGTCTTCCATGTGGTGCTGGGACCCTCAGGCACTTCACCTGTCCTCCACTACTCTGGGTCTCAAACTGATGCCCAAATGGGATGCTGGCACTGCAAGCGGAGGCTGAGCTTGTCCCACAAAAAACAGCATCTTAACATGATGTACAACAGTGATGGTCTTAAGGAATTTAGTTTGTTTTTTTTTTTTTTTTAAAGATTTATCCATTCCATTACAGTCAGATATACAGAGAGGAGGAGAGACAGAGAGGAAGATCTTCCGTCTGATGATTCACTCCGCAAGTGAGCCGCAATGGGCGGTGCGTTCAAGGTGAGGACCCCACGCCGCCGGGGCCCCAAGGAATTTAGTTTTAAGGGAAGTAAATGCGTGTTAAAAAATAACTTGTTACAGAAAAAAATCCATGTACGTCCTATTGTATTACTTCCTAAGGACAAAATTTCTTGATTTGTTTAAGATTGAGGTTATCCCAGTTCCAACGAAACTGTATCACATAATACAATGTAATCAATGAATAAAAAAAAGTAAAATAAAGATTGAGGTTATCAAATGGGTCAATATTTGATCTTAGAAAATTTTTTTAAGTAAAGGTGGCTGTGTGTAATCGGGTGTACTTTTTTTTCCCTCTGTTGAATTTAGTTTAGTTTCTTTTTTTTTATAGTTATTTTGGTAAATGTTCTTTTTTTATTTATTGTAAAGACGGAGAGCAAAGGCGTGAGAGACACTGGGATATTGAGATTGAGATCTTGCAGCTGCTGGTTTTTTCCTCAGATACTCACAAGAGCCAGGAAATGCACCTGTGTCTGCCTGTGGGGGCAGGGCCTCAGGCCTTGGACCATTGTCTCTTGTTTACCAGGCATATTAGCAGGAAGCTGGATTACATGGGTGGACGTGAAACCTGATCCCAGTAATTCCCAAATGCTTGGCCAGTGTCCAGCAGTGACTTATCTTGCCATATCGCTAACCCCCATAGATTTTTTTGTGTATTATTGTACCATGCAGAAGTTTGTTTTCAGATGGACCAACCAGTTCATCTTTCCCAAAGATTTTAAGAAAGAAGTACTTGGAATTAACCTTGGAGTAGACATTGAGCCTCACAAAGATCCCAGGGAAGACTCCCACACTGGAACAGGTGTTGTGGTGTAGCAAGTTATGCTGCTGCTTGGGACGCCCAAATTCCTTCGTCGGAGTGCCAAACATCAAGACCTGCCTTCACTTGCAATCTGGTTTCCTTGTGACACACACCCTGGAAGGCAGCAGGTGATGGCTCCACTGCCACCTGTGTGGGAGACCCAGATGGATTTCCAGGTGCCTGACTTCATTGTGACCCTGCTTGGCTATTGCATACAGCTGGGGAATGAATTGGCAGAGGAAAGAGTCTCTCTCTCTGCCTATTAAGTAAATAAAAACAGTAACTCAGCATTAAAAGAAAAAAGACCCCTGCATTGCAGTGGTTGGAGTGCTTGGGTTTGATACTTGGCTCTTCCTCCCTGCTCTAGCCTGCTGCCAGTGTAGACCCTGTGAGACCGTGGGAATGGTTCAGATGACTGAGTGTCTGCCATCCACACGGGCCGGGCAGTGGGGACTAGAGTGAGCTTTGACCCTGGCCGTGGTAAGCAGGCATCTGGAGAGAGAACCAGTGGGTGCTAGCTCTGTCTCTCATAGTGAAACAAATGAGCTAGTAATTAGCTGTTGTTATTAAGTGGCACTAATGTGATGGCCCTTGTGTTTATGAAATACAAAACTTGGAAGCCCTGTGTTAATTCTGAAATGCTCAGCATTGAGGAAAAGCGCTCAGTTTGACGAGAGACCTAGTTTCTACTTGTAGCAGAGCTTTAATCTATGAAGTTAGAATGAAGAAGAACTCTCAGGATTTTGAGTAGCTATACTCAGATCTCCAAGATCCACAGAATGCTAAGTTTACCTGCATCATGCTAAGTTAAACTGTGAATCCATTTTCCTCTTGAAAATACCTGCTGACTTCTCTTTGTCCCCTTTTTTACAGTCTTTGGAAGTACAATTTTAAATACTACAATTACCATCAGCCATTTTATCTCAGTAATTATAATGAAATTTTATTTGGTACTGGCACCATCGCATAGTACCTTTCATCTCTTATTACAGTGCTAGCATCCCACGTGGCTGTTGATTTGAGTTCCAGAAACTCTTGGGTTCATGGCCCAGCTTTAGCCTTTGTGGCTGTTTGTGGAGTGAACTGGTGGATGGGAGATCTCTCTTTGACTTTCCTTTTTTCCCTATAAATCTGCCCTTCAAATAAAAATAAAATAAATCTTTAAAATATTTTATTTGTTATTTATTTGGAAGGGAAGGGTTAGGAAAGAGAGAGATCTTTTGTGCTATGGCCATTCCCCAAAGGACTGCAACCCCAGGCCAACCCCAGGAGCCTGGAACTCCTGGGTCTCACATGTGGGTGCAGGGGTCCAGGTAATTGGGCCGTCCTCTGCTGCTTTCTCAGCCAGTTTAGCAAGGAGCTGGGTCACCAGGGGAGCAAGCAGGAGTTGCTGTCAGTACTCACAAGGGAGGCCGGCATCTAATACTTATTTATTTAAAAGTATTTCTGTTTCCTAATGAGGAGTACTTGTGGAACTGTTTTTATTCCCTTTAAGTTTGCATCTGATACAAGAAGAAATCGTTGGGTTTGCTACTAAAACCAAACAAACAAAACCAACCAAACAAAAAAGATTTTGCCCGGTTCCCTTTCTTACAGGGATTGAGTTGAAGTACAGATTGCGAATATATTTCTGACTTACTGGCTGATTTGTGCTTGTGTTTGTATGCCACTTTGTGTTAAGATTTTGTAATAGACTGTCAGTGGAAGAGAGGAAGAAATGGAAATAACAAATTACGTATAAAAAGATTTATTTACTTTTACTGGCAAGGCAGATTTACAGAGAGAAGGAAAGACACAGAGAAAGATCTCCCATCTCTGTTCACCCCCAAAGTGTCTGCAGTGCCCAGCACTGAATGCGTCTGAAACCAGGAGCCTCCTAACGGGTCTCCCATGCAGGTGCAGGTGCCAGTGCCTAAAGCTTTGAGCCATCCTCTATTGCCTTTCCAGGTCATAAGCAGGAGTTCAATGGGAAGTGGAACAGCTGGAATACGAACTGGCACCCATGTGGGATCCTGGTGCTTGCAAGGGGAGGAGTAGCCAACTGAGCCATTGCTCTGGGCCCAATAAATAATTAAAACCCATTGTCAAATGCGCACTAAATATTTGTTGTATGTGAAGAAGTTTTGCTGAAGCGAAAATAGAATTATTCTTTCTAGACAGAAAGAGAGAATAGAGTGGGGGGGATACGTTTGAGTAGAGTTTTGAAGAATAATTATCCCGTAGACATTAGAGTGAAGGACATTCCAGATAAAGTCACAGAGATGTGTAAGCATTGGTGTATTTTGGTTAGTTGTTCAGTAGTTGGGTATACAGACTATATACAAAGCCCATTCATTTGAATAGTATCCATTTTATGAATACATTGTATCTTACTCCCTGCCCTGTTGATGGTATTTGGTTTCCAGTGTTTCATGCTGGAAATGGTTTTCATATGAACACAATGAAGGGCACAGGGAATGAAGCTGAAGTGGCTGGTTACTGTGGCTGTCAGTGGGACTTCCAGCAGAGATGGCCTGCCATTCAAATAGACCAGGGAAACATCCTGTTTTAGCAACTTGTTACACTGGCTGTAGCAGTTATTTTGCTTTGAGATAACTTAAGGTCACAAGGTATATATGAATTTTACATGCGTAAGTTACCATATGCCACAGTAACTTAAAAGAGATTTATTTAATTTTCACTTAAGGGCAGTTTTACCCAGAGACAGAGGGAGAGAACTACAATCCACTGGTTCACTTACCAAATAGCTGCAACAGTTGGAGTTCACCAGAGCTGAAGCCAGGAGCTTTCTCTGGGTCTCCTGTGTGGATATGGGGCCCCTAGGACACAAGCCACCCCCTGCTGCTTTCCTAGGCTGTGATCAGGGAGCTGCGTTGGAAGTGGAATTGGTGTCCCTTTGGGATGCCAGCACTGCAGGTGGAGACCTAGCTCACTAAGTTACAGTGCCAGCCCCCTACAGTAATTTTTTTTTGAAACATGAAAGGAGTAGGAAAAATGTTTTTGTGTTATTGGGTTGATATTATCCTTACTTATTTGGGATATGAGGAAGAGGGTTAGAACCCTTGAGAAACTTAAACGTCTGCTTAGAGATGCTCAGAAATTTTCATCAGTTGTGGCCTCATTTCCAGCATAAAAATTGGAAACTAAATACCATCGACAGGAGAGTGAATAAATTACAAAGAATTGATAAAATGGATATTATTCAAACGAATGAGGTTTTTGTATTAACATAGATACATTTTAAAATATGTAAAATTGCCAGGTGAAATATAAGTATGTTGAAGTTATACATCAGGTAAAATTAAAATATAAACTGTTTATAAACTAGTTTGTAGCATGCATATGTGCTAAACATACAAAATGCATGGTCTGTTAAGTACCAGTGGGATCCTGGTAGCCACAGCTGTATATCTTGGAATATTCTGTGTACATGTATGTTCCTTAGAATAACTAGCAAAATACTAAAATTTGTGCAAGTTGAATAGTAAGTACAAAGATGTTTTATTATTCTGGATGCTTTTCTGAAAACATAAGAAAAAGCGAGGTCAGAGCAGATGATGGCGTCAAGGCTGGGGAGCTAGCAGTGAGTTCCCTATGTTGGGAACGGGCAGGTGGGAGCTGGTGTGGTGCTGCAGTGGGTTTAGCTGCAGGCTGCATCACTGGCATCCCAGGTCTGAGCACCGATTCAAGTCCTAGCTGCTCTGCTTCAGGTCCAGTTATCTGTTAATGTGTCTGGAAAGGCAGGAGAAGATGGCCCAAGTATTTAGGCCTCTGCTACTTGGGGGGAGACCTGGATGGAGTTTTTGGTTTTATTTTTGGCCTGGCCCAGACAGACCTAGCTTTTGCAGCCATTTGGGAAGTGAACCAGCAGGTGGAAGAGCTCTTTCCCTATACCACTCCCTCTGTCTCCCTCCATCCCTTTCTCTTAAAACTTTTTTTAGTTTTTTTTTTTTAAGATTTATTTATTTTTATTAGGAAGTTAGGTTTGCAAAGAGAAGAAAAGACAGAGATCTTCATCCGCAGATTCACTCCCAAGTGGCCACAATGGCTGGAACTGAGCTGTTTTGAAGCCAGGAGTCAGAAGCTTCTTTTGGGTTGCCCACTTAGGTGCAGAGTCCCAAGGCTTTGGGCCAAGCTCTTCTGCTTTTGTAGGCCACAAGCAGGGAGCTGGGTGGGAAGTTGAGCAGCTGGGTCATGAACTGGCCCCCATATGGGACAAGAACCTGCATTTGAAGGGAGAGGATTAGCCAACTGATCTATTGGGCCAGTTCCTCTCTGACTTTCATATGAACGAATAGGTCAATAAATCTTTACTGGAAAAAGAAGAATGAGCAGATGCTGAGGAATTCACAGAGGAGGGGATAGTTGAGTGAAGTAGAGGTGAATATGGAATAGAGAGGTGGAGTGATGACAGAATTCAGTCAGACATGCTAGCTAATTTTTTTCCCTGATATTTTTTAGAGAAATATGAAACGTAATGGAAGCAGAAATTGCTTAACTAGGAGAAATAGGTTTGGTTCTCGAGAAAGAGACTGGCTGAGAGAAGATGTGAAGCGAGGCTGTGTTTACCTGTATGGCGCTGAGACCAGCACTGCCACCGCACCAACCACTTCCTCCGTCCCTTCCTCCTCCTGCGCTGACTACCATCTCGTCCTTTGCACAGTGGATACACCAGCATCAGAAATATGTGCTGGAGAAGGCAGAGAAAGTCTTTATGTACAACTTCATGGAGACTTGGTCAGGTGAGATCTGAGTTTTGACACTCTAATTCTGCTGCAGCATGAAGTAATATGCATTTTTCTTAGAAGTTGATGTTAGCATTATAATCCTGTTGGAACTGAGTCATGAGTCTTGAAAAAGAGTTTTGTCCTCTAAATGCTGAGTTTATGATTCTTGAATTTAAAAAATATCAATAAAGAAAAACTGGAGTTTAAAAAAATTTTTGGCATGTATCATAGGTATTTTTGAGAAGTGCACTGAGAGTTAAATTGAAATTTATGAAAGAGTAGATAGTGACAAGTTAGACCTCTGCTGTCTCCTGACTGTTCTGATATTCCTACAAAGAAGGTTGCGATGAGCAGTTTCTCAGCTTTTTAAGGACAGTTTATATAACTACAGGCATGTATATTTGCTGATGCACGGTATGCTCCTCCACTTCTGTATATAGATGAAAACTAATGGAGCTATATGCAACACATCGTTGATTTAATGTATTCCTTGGAGATTGTTATGTAGTAAGAAATGTGTAGCTATCATTTATTCAATGACTAATAGTATTTCATCTTATGAGTCAGTCATGAGTCTCCTGTCAATGGGCATTCAGGTTGTTACCAATTTTTTTTTTAAATTTTTTTTAGAGTTTCATTTTACTTTTATTACAAAGTCAGATATACAGAGAGGAGGAGAGACAGAGAGGAAGTGGAGCTGCCGGAATTAGAACCGGCGACCATATGGGATCCTGGCGAGGACCTTAGCCACTAGGCCACGCCGCCAGGCCCACCAATTTTTTTTAAATCACTAAAACAGTAATATAGTGAGTCCTCTGTATCTGTGATATTCTTAATACAGGGGAGACTGACATTTTGGGATAAATTCCCAGTAGTGGAGTTTGTGAGCATTTATAATTTTGATTGATATTGCCAAATTCCTTTTCATAGAGGTTACATTTCCATCAAAAACGTTGAAGGTGTATCTGTTCCCCTTTACTTTTTCCAAAGTCTGTTATTATATTTTTATAAAAGATTTATGAGAGAGATACATCTTCCATCTGCTGCTTCATTCCCCAGATGTCCATAATGGTGAGAGCTGAGCTGAGCTGAAGCCAGGAGTTTCTCCCAGGTCTCCCACATGGGTGCAGGGGCCCAAGGACTTGAGCCCATCCTCGGCTGCTTTCATAGGCAATAAGTAGAGAGCTAGATTGGAAGTGGAGCAGCTGGGACTCAAACCAGTGCCCGTATGGAATGCTGGCACAATAGGTGTAAGCTTAGCCTACTATGCCATGGCACTGGACCCAGTATTAACATTTCATATAGAAATATAGACACATGAACATATGCTTGCTTATAGAGATGATTGTTGACACTTTTAAAATAAGAGAACATATATTTTTCCAAGCCTGATGACTTTGATTTTTGCAGATCTGATAGGAATTTTGTTGTTTAAATTTTAATTTCTTTTGATGAATGAAGCGAATCATGTTTTCATTGGTTTAAAAGCTGTTAATGTGTTTTAATTTTTAATGGAGGCGTGAAGACTATTATCGTATTCTTATGTTGTGCATATGAACTCTGATTCAGTGTCTTTTTTTTGTAAGACAGATTACGGTTAGTTCTTTGAATTAGGCGTGATAATAACTCTTTAAATGCCTAGCCCTCTTCCTTCCCTTTCTCTTCTCTTCTTGATAATAAAGGAATAACTTGAAAGAGAATCCAAAGCTGTGACTTCAGTATGGTTTTATAGTGAGAAAGGAAGCTCCCAAGTTATACCTTGAAAGTGTGATAAGTATAGTAACACTTTCAGCTGTGTTAAAAAAAAGTTGATGTCCTTCTTTAAAAGTGTAAATTGAGGATTACTATGTATTCCTTTTGTAATTTGGACTAATTTCTGAAAAAGTAGATTAGTATTTGAATGTTTTCCTTGTTCATCAGTTAACTGCCGTTCCTAAATCCACTTGTAAAACAGAAGGATCGGGCCCGGCACCGTGGCCTAGCGGCTAAAGTCCTCGCCTTGAAAGCCCCGGGATCCCATATGGGTGCCGGTTCTAATCCTGGCAGCTCCACTTCCCATCCAGCTCCCTGCTTGTGGCCTGGGAAAGCAGTCGAAGATGGCCCAAAGCATTGGGACACTGCACCCGCGTGGGAGACCCGGAAGAGGTTCCAGGTTCCCGGCTTCGGATCAGCGCACAGTACCAGCTGTTGTGGCTCACTTGGGGAGTGAAACATCGGATGGAAGATCTTTCTCTCTGTCTCTCCTCCTCTGTGTATATCTGGCTGTAATAAACTGAATAAATCTTAAAAAAAAAAAAAACAGAAGGATCAGACTGGGTCTTCAGTAGGCTTTTCTAAGTCTGAGCAGGGATTCGGATCTACTTTCATTAGCTGGGAAGCTTTGACCTAGATTGTAGCTGGTGGTGATTGATTGAGTCCACTTATTTAAGCATGTCACTGATTCATCTGTGAACCAACGTTTCCAACGTTTCCATTTACACAGACATTATAAATATGGGGAAATCCCTGCTGGAATTAATTTGCTCCCACCAAAAATGCAAATGTGATACAGTTTATCTACTTACAGGAATCTAAACTGTACTTTAAGGTACAGTTTAATCCCATAACTTTGATAATTTATAATGAAATAGTTCTTTGACAGTATGGTGAAGACACTGTTGAACTTTGGGCTGGAGGCGCCTACCTTATCGCCAAGCGGAAGCTCAGGCACCCTGCGCAGCCGGGGCTTCTGCTGCAGGTGTGCCAGTGTGCTTTGGGCTTTGCGTATTTCCTTACAGTCCTCACCGTAGCTCCTGGGGAAGCAGTGTAATTCCTTTTCCTTTGCTGAAAACTGAGACTTCAGGAGAGCTCTCATAACCTGCTCAAGGTCAGGCAGGTGCTGGCAGCCGTTGGAATGCCTCCATCGCTCCAGATCCAGGTTAGACTGCCTTCTGAGCAGCAGCTCTGAAAGGGGAGCAGGCACAGCAGTAACCCTCACTCAGTTGCACAGTTTAATCTAGCTTATGTCCAGATCTTGTTTAGGTCTCTTTCTCAGCTGTAGATGCTTGAGTTTAGTCTGACATTATCTAATCGGGCGGAGGGTACTGTCTCTCCTAGCCCTTCACACGATGGCTGATAGACTGTGGACTGTGCCTTGTAGAACTTTGTTTGCCCATTAATGAACTGCACTATGTGTTCATTGAAGAAATTATGGGAAATAAAAAAGTATGAAGGAAAATAATAGTATTCAGCTACTTATGCTGTATGTAGGTTACTTCATTTGATCTTCACAGTTTTGTTAGTTGAATTTTATCCTCTTTCATAGCTGAAGAAAACAACATCAATCATCTCACCTAGGAGTAGTCTGCCAGTAAGTAGTGGAATGAAGTTTCAGTGTGGGCATTCTGACGCCAAATTCCACTCTCCTCACCTGTGCTGGTGCCGTTCCCTCCCCCGAGATCTTTCTTCAGACACACAGGCACACACTTCTTAATAATTGCATATTTGAGTTCATAATAATCATATTCAATTTTATATTCTGCCTACTTAGCATTATTTTCGGTGTTTCATTGATTAAAACTTTAGACTTGTTTTCATAGCTAAAGGATATTTTATGGGTATGTATACTATCTGTTGTTTAAAGATTGAGTAATAAAGGGCCAGTGCAGTGGCATTGTAGGCCAATCCTCAGCATGTGTCACTGACGCAGGTTTGAGTTCCAGTTGTTCCACTTCAAGACCTGAGACAATGTTTCTCTATTAAATTCTGAATTGATGTGCTGTGTCTTGAGTAGCCAGGAAGTAAAATATTTAGAATGATGCCTGACTCCTCGTAAGTGCTCAATAAATGTTGCCGTTGGGCTTTTTTCCCCAGTTGTTCAGCTTCCAGAAGTAGTGTTGACTCACCATTGCCATGAATCTTTACATTGCCAATTTCCTTAGGCTAGGTCCTGGAAATTGAATTATTAAGATTAGAATTAAACCCTGTTTTCTCTGAATCATACATTACTTTACTTTTGTCCAAGAATGGACTTGTCACTTGGGTATAATTCAAGGGTTACTAATATGTAGAAATTTAGCTTGTGGAGGAACTAATGAAACGGAGTCCACCCAACCCCACGTGCCCCACCCAACCACATGTGCCCCACCCAGCTCAGTGCTCTTGCCCCTCTCCACCTGGTCTGCCCATCCCACCCTCACCTTCCATCTGGAAGGAAGTGCAGAGGTTGGGACTTTGGTTGTCACACTCCTCGCAAGAGTTACCAGCAGTTATGGGGCAAAGGCCAAGAGAAGCTTAATATCTTCTGTGTGGAATCCAGTCCTGATCACAGGCCAAAGAGCTGTCCTCTGAAAACCAAGAAGGTCCCCACTGGGTCTCAGTGAAACTGTTTCCTTTTGTTTCATAGGTTTTCAGTTTGAAAGTGCATTGCTGAGGTTGACTGGTGGTGGTAGAGTTTCAACTGGTTCGCAAGTGTCTTGCCTCCCAGGCTACTATTTATAATATTTTCCATCTTTTTCTGTTGTGTAAGTAGTACCTCCCAAGATTGCCCTTCAGATGTTGGCTGTGCCTTGAGGGTCCTCAAGCCACCTGCACTTCTGTTAACTGGCTGCAAATCTGGGAGTTCCCATGACCCGCTGAGGTTCAGTAATCCACTAGAATGACTTACAGGAAAACTTTGTGCTTACAATTAAAGTTTAGTACGGAGGATACAAATCAACATCAGGCAACTGAAGAGATACACTGGGAAGAGGTTTAGAAGGGTCTCAGAACAGAACTTTGGTGCTCTTTGTGGAATCAGGAGCTGTCACCTGCCTGGCACACTGAAGTATTCGCCCACTGGGGAAGAACAGTGTTTCATTGGGTTTCATTGTGAAGACATGGTTGGTTGAATCTCTGCTGTGACTAAACTCAGCCTACAGCACTCCTTGTTCTCCCTCCAGGTCAGGCTGACTGAAAGCCCCCAACCCTCAAATTTTACATGGTTGATCTTTCTTGGTGACCAGCTCCTGTCTGAGCCATTTCATTTTGGCATAAATGCAGAGGTTATCCAGGGACCTCCTACATCATAAAGACTTCATTTCTCAAGAATCTGTAAAAATTTAGAATCTCCTTCCTGGGAAAAAGGCCGATCCTATGCTTTGTTGTACAGCAATTATGAATAAAAACTAGTGTATCTTTCAAATGATCTTTCAGAATGATGTTCAACAAAATATTGTAGTTTAAAAGCATGCATTCTTTTTTTTTAAGATTTATTTATTTTTATTACAAAGTCAGATATACAGAGAGGAGGAGAGATAGAGAGGAAGATCTTCCATCCGATGATTCACTCCCCAAGTGAGCACAATGGCTGCTGCTGAGCCAATCCGAAGCCCGGAGCCAGAAGCTCTTCCGGGTCTCCCACACGGGTACAGGGTCCCAAGTCTTTGGCCGTCCTCGACTGCTTTCCCAGGCCACAAGCAGAGAGCTGGATGGGAAGTGGAGCTGCCGGGATTAGAACCGGCGTCCATATGGGATCCTGGCGCGTTCAAGGCCAGGACTTTAGCTACTAGGCCATGCTGCCAGGCCCAAAAGCATGCATTCTTATGTTCCTTGGTGCAAGCTGTTTTTGAAGTGCTTTGAGTTCACAAATGGTTTATATAAAGTAATGTGGTTTACTGAAAAGAAACTAGGCTTTGTAATGAAGATATACAGCTTGAAATTCTGATGTCATACATTTAATGTGTAACTCTGAATCTTATTTATAAAAGTTACAGATTTGGGGTCTTATGCAGTAGCCTAGTGGCTGGGGTCCTCGCCTTGCGCATGACAGGGTCCCATATGGGTGCTGGTTTGTGTCCCAGTGGCCCTGCTTCCCATGCAGCTCGCTGCTTGTGGCCTGGGAAAGTAGTTGAGGATGGCCCAAAGCCTTGGGACCCTGAATCCTGGCTTCGGATCGGCTCAGTTCCGGCTGACGTGGTCACTTGTGGGGTAAATCATCAGACGGAGGATCTTCCTCTCTGTCTCTCCTCCTCTCTGTATATCTGACTGTCCAATAAAAATTAATAAATCTTTAAAAAAGGAAGTCATAGTTTTGTGGTTCCCTGAATACCTTCAGCAGAGTGTCAGGTATAAGGTAAACATCCAGGGAGGTCTCTTTACTGTTGCAGATTTGCACTGTTACCTGCATTGTTGATTCTAACATTGGAGACTTTATCACTTAAAATGCGGCGGGATTGAGTTTTAATTGAGTTTCTGTACTTTGTGTTTGTGATGCAGTGTATCCAGACATGTGCTTTTTTCCCTTTGCTGGTAGCCCTAATAGGGGTTAAGACATTGCAGTTCCGTTTTGGGGACCTGGGTTGCATTCCTGCTCTGGGTCCTGACTGGAGTGCTCTGTTAAATTTGAATCCTTGGGGGACAGTGGTGCCAGCTCAAGTATTTGGAGTCCTACCCCCACAGGGAGACCTGTACTGTGGCACCAGCTGGCCTCTGCTTGGCCATTATGGCATTTGTGTATTGAGCCAGCTGATGGTAGCTTTTTATCTCTCAAAAATCTGTTTTTAAAAGAAAATTTCTTGGAAAGAGCACTTTGTAGATCAAGAAATCTCTGTTTCCCCAGATATTGGTCTCTTGAAAAAATAAAAAAAAGAACTCATTCCTGCTACGTAAATAAATAGATGTATTCAGGTAAAACTGTACGTTCATGGAAACGTGTTTGATGGAAAAAAAGAAAAAAGAAGCATAACTATACCTGGAGTTCAAGTTCTCTGTACCAAAATAAATTTGTCTTCTAATTCATTTCTTTACTAATGTTTAAAGTACCCTATACTTGGAATGAAATTCATTCTTCTCTCTCATATATGTTAACAAAGGACAGTTGTGTCTGAGAGATGTGATGTATTGATAGTTTTGTTGCAGTGACTGGCTGATTTGGAGAGAAATTGCCCATAGGTGTATTTGAGTTTAGATTTGCATGAATTGTGGTAGCAATTGGAAACATAAGCAGCCAAACAGAGCTGCCATGTTATCTCCCTCATCTGCCTTAAGCAGCTGAAGTAATTCAGGTGCTGAACGGAGCTCCTTGTTGCCTGCCTTACTCGTTCTTATACCTGTTTTGCAGTACATAATTTGTTTGATTTGTGAGAGATTTAACAAATAACTAATTACGAGGCTGTTAACATTTTGGAGCTTTGAAACATAAAATTGAGCTGTAAGCATATTCCAGCATCTCCCTCCCCCATATTCTCTACTCTTAAGCAGATGAGTTTAATGAGAAAGTACAATTAGTCCCACATCTTACTTGTTTTTGTACTTGAAATATTACTTGTTTACTCATTTATGCTAAATTAATGAGAACAGATGTCAGGCTTCTCTTATTTTCTTTCTCTCCCACCATGGAAAATACTTTCTATAGGTGATGCTATATAAAGAGGATTTACAAAATCTACAGTCTTTTTTTTAAGATTGACTTATTTTTGTTGGAAAGACAGATTAGATTTATGGAGAGAAGGAGGGACAGTGAAAAATCTTCCATCTGCTGGTTTACTATTGACTTTTGAAAGGAAAATCATCTGGTGTAATTTTACAGCACTTTTTTTCTAAATTATCTATACTATAACAAGGATGGACATTTGACCTAGTGGTGAAGGTGTCCGTTAGCCCATGTGGGGTGCCTGGGTTATCTGTTTGTTTTGCTTTGTTTTTAAAGATTTATTTATTTTTATTGGAAATGTAGATTTGCAGAGAGAAGGAGAGACAGAAAAAGATCTTCTATCCGCTGGTTCACTCCCCAATAGCTGCAATGGCTGGAGCTGAGCCGATTTAAAGCCAGAAGCCAGAAGCTTCTTTTGGGTCTCCCAATTGGGTACAGGTCCCCAAGGCTTTGGGCCACCCTCCGTGGCTTTCTGGGACATCTTACTTTGCTTTCTGAGCAATATGCAGGGAGTTGAGTGGAAGTGGAGTAGCCGTGACATGAATCAGACAGAATCCTGTATGGGATTCTGGTATTTGGAAGTGGGGACTAACCAGTTGAATCAACACGCTGGCTCCAGGGGTGCCTGAGTTTGATACCTGATGCAGACACTGCCAACCAGCCAGGTATTGCCTTGTGTGTTTGGCTTCCAGCTATCTGTGTGGGTGAGCGGATTTAGGTTCCTAGCTCCTCGCTTTGGCCTGGACCCAGCCCCTAACCCTTATGAGTATTTGGGCAGTGAACCAGCAGATGGGAACTTGTTCTGGTCATCTGTCTTTGAAAAGAAAAACAATTACTTATGACAGATAGTTCTTATTCTCTGAAAAATTTATTTATGTATTTAATAGGCAGGGAGATAAAGAACTCGAATTTTCTGGTTTATTCCTCAATTGTCTATATTGGGCTCCAACTGCAGCCTGAGGGAGGAGCTGAGAACTCAGTCCATCTCTTCATGTGACTGACAGGGACCCAAGCAATTCATCCGTCATCAGTGAGCTCTGGGATGTTCAATTGCAAGAACTTGGAGTCAGAAACAGAGCCGGTGTCAATCCCAGGTATTGAACCTGGTTTCTCTGATATGGGATGAGGATGTCTGACCTGCAAGGCCAAATGCCCATCTCAAGAATCCTTCCCAAATTGTTGAGCACATGCACATAGGCTTTCAGTATTTGGTTATTAGTTGTTGTGTCAGGTGGGGAAAATACTCTGATTTTATTCAAATTAAAATATTCTAAAACTAATATTTTTGAATTGTTGAACCCTTAACGGTGAGATATTTTGCTAAACCCTTAACATACTATGTCATGTTTTGGTAAGTAAGTACAATCCTGTGAATTAGGTGCTATTGTTATTCCCATTGTACTAGTGAGAAATTTAAGATAAAGTTAACTAACTTATGCAGGGATTTGTTGGTAAGTGGCAGAACTGGTAACATTCAATCATTCTGACTTTACAGTCCATATTCTTACTATTTCATGATATTTATAGTTTTGCTTTTTTTTAAGGATTTATTTTTATTACAAAGTCAGATATACAGAGAGGAGAGACAGAGAGGAAGATCTTCCATCCGATGGTTCACTCCCCAAGTGAGCCGCAATGGCTGGTACTGCGCCGATCCGAAGCTGGGAACCAGGAACCTCTTCCGGGTCTCCCACGCGGTGCAGGGTCCCAAAGCTTTGGACCGTCCTCGACTACTTTCCCAGGCCACAAGCAGAGAGCTGGATGGGAAGTGGAGCTTCCGGGATTAGAACCGGCGCCCATATGGGATCCCAGGGTGTTCAAGGCGAGGACTTTAGCCGCTAGGCCACACCGCTGGGCCCAATTTTGTTTTTTATAGTGATAAAAACATTGTAAAAAATCTGCGTTTTCATTATGATGTATCCCACTCTATCAGAATACATGATGATCATTTTTGGTTTTTATTTATATTTAAAGTGTGTGTGATTCAGAGTGTATTGTCACCAGAGACCATGAATGCTTACTAAGCATTTGGTTTTTACTTTGGCTTTCAATCAAGATCATGTAATAGAATTGCTTTTTAGGGGAATGATTAAGCTATTCATTTCTAGTTATTACAGAAGAATCATCTATGAAACTTGTGGAAATACCTATTTTCTGGGCTGTAGTAGGCAATCCCAAAGCCTGTACTTACATTGTGTAACTAATATGAACTTATTTGTGGCCAATGTAGTGTTTTCTATCTCATTTTTGTTTTTTAAGTTTGGATGTTAGGTTCTCAAAAGACCTTGTAGGAGTACGAGATATATTTTTTATTTATTTATTTTTTTAAAGATTTATTATTATTGGAAAGCTGGATATACAGAGAGGAGGAGAGACAGAGAGGAATATCTTCCGTCCGATGATTCACTCCCCAAGTGACTGCAAAGGCTGGCACTGTGCCGATCCGAAGCTGGTAGCCAGGAACCTCTTCCAGGTCTCCCACACGGGTGCAGGGTCCCAAAGCTTTGGGCCATCCTTGACTGCTTTCCCAGGCCACAAGCAGAGAGCTGGATGGGAAGTGGAGCTGCCGGGATTAGAACCGGCGCCCATATGGGCTCTTGGGGTGTTCAAGGCGAGGACTTTAGCCGCTAGGCCACGCCGCCGGGCCCGAGATATATTTTTTAAAAGGTTTATTTATTTATTTGAAAGGCAGAAAGAGAGAGAGATAGAGCAACAGTGAGAGATTTCCATCCACTGGTTCACTGCCCAGATGGCTGCAAAAGTTGGACCTGAGTTGGTCCAAGGCCAAGAACCAGCAGTTTCTTCTGGGTCTCCCACGTGAGTGCAAGGGGCTCAAGAACTTGGGCAGTTCTCAGCTGCTTTCTCACGCTTATTAGCAGAAAATTGGGTTGGCAGTGGAGTAGCTGGGATTCAAATTGATGCCCATATGGGATGCGAGTGCTATAGGTGGTAGGTTTATCTGCTGGGCTACAGTGTCAGCTCTAGGAAGTTCTTAATTTGGTAAGTATCAATAGATGTAAAACCTGTGTAAGCACAAGCCATTTGGGGTTCTCAAAAAGATTTTTGGGTAACCAAAAACTTTGAAAATCCCTTGTTTAGACTAACTGTATTTTTTGATATTAAGGAAAATCTTGATGAAAAAATAAAAATCAGAATTATATTGAAAGGTTAAATAGTTGAATGAAGTATTTTTATTAGTTATCAAATATTTTTCTTCTGAATTGTGTAAACAGGAGACTGGAGCCTACTGAACGACCTCTTCAGATTGTTTATGATTACTTGTCCAGGCTGGGATTTGAGGATCCTGTGCGCATACAAGAAGAGGCCAGAAATCCTGACCTTGGCTGTATGATTCGATTCTATGGTGGTAAGAATTTATCAGTGGCTTTGTGGATATGTTAACTACTTTTAAGTGGGTCATTGGTGCCCTCTGTCTGTCTTTAGATTTTAAGGAATTTTTTTTTAAGATTTTTTTTAAAGATTTATTTTTTTTATTGGAAAGGCGGATATACAGAGAGGAGGAGAGACAGAGAGGAAAATTTTCTGTCCAATCGTTCACTCCCCAAGTGACTGCACCGCCTGGAGCTGAGCCAATCAGAAGCCAGGAGCCAGGAACCTCCTTCAGGTCTCCCACGCGGGTGCAGGGTTCCAAGGCTTTGGGCCGTCCTTGACTGCTTTCCCAGGCCACAAGCAGGGAGCTGGATGGGAAGTGGGGCTGCCGGGATTAGAACTGGTGCCCATATGGGATCCCTGGGTGTACAGGGCGAGGACTTTAGCTACTAGGCTACGCCGCCAGACCCCAGTGATCAGCTTTAATGCCACTGATTTTGCTACCATCATTTTATAAGATACACTATGAGCAGGATCTTAATATTGCCGTAAAAGGCAGAATACCCATTTGTAGTGTTTACATTTTGAGAAGTTTTAAGTAGCAAACCTGTGCAAGTATGAGCGCTGTTAGCTTAGAGAAGCTATATCATCTAAGTGAGAATATTATGTTCAAGAAAGGGGTTTGCCGTTACTATATTATTGTGCTGCACCACCCCTGAAAACCTAGTGATATGAAAGGATAGTAGGTATTTGTTACTCAGTTTCTGTGGGTGCGATAGCTGTATGGTTCCGGCCTGAGTCTCAGGAGATTGTAGTCATCCGAAGACTTGAGTGGGGCTGGAAGATTGACTGGCATGATTCATGCATGTGGCTGTTAGCACGGCATTTCAGTTCCTCTTCACAACATGGCATCTCACCTCCTCAGCGAGGAGAGGCACACGCTGGCACGTGCTTGCACACTTGCAGAGGCCTCAAAACAAAGAAGCAAGTCACTGACCTGCTCATATATACAAGGGGCATTAAGCTTAATTTTTTTTTTAAAAAGCATTTATTTGTTTAATTTAAAGAACAGAGAGAGATACACAGAGATCTTCTGTCCATTGGCTCACTCTCCAAAATACCATCAACAGTTGAGGTTGTGCCAGCCCAAAGCTGGAGGTGAGAACTCAGTCTGGGTTTCCCGCATATGTGACAGGGATACTACGTGCTTGAGCCATCATCTGCTGCCTATCAAAATGTGTTTTAACAGGAAGCTGGAAGTGAAAGTGGTGCCAATGGAATGTGGGCGTCCACGCAGCCCCCCTTTAAAGATATTTTTACATTTTTATTTGAAAGGCAAATTTATGCAGAGAGAAGGAGAGACAGAGAGAACAAGAGATGTTCCATTGGTTCGTTCAGTCCCTGAATGGCCACAATGGCTGGAGCTGGGTCCATCTGAAGCCAGGAGCCTGGACCTTCCTCTGGGTCTCCCATGTGGGTGCAGGGATATAAGAACTTGGGTCATCTTCCACTGCTTTTATAGTTGTGTTAGCAGGAAGCTGGATTGGAAGTGGAGTGGTAAGCACTTGAACCTACCCTGCAAGTAAGATACCCATCCTGCAGGTGGAGGCTTAACCCAACCAAGCAACTTTTTAACTGTTGAACCAAATGCCCACTCAAGGCACAAACTCTTTCAAAAAATTTTGTGTATATACCATGGAATCATCAGAAAAAAATATTCTTGCTTTTCACTTTTGTCAGATTCTGAATCCAAAGGCAACCAAAATGAACAGGAAGAAAGGTACTTTGGAGGTAGTTTCTTTAAAGCAAATCGCTTAGCAATCAGGCTTAACTAGATCATGTGCAGAATCTTCGGTGAGTGAGGAGTGAGCTTATTTAGCATATAGAATTAATGAGGCCACAGTGATGGGTTCCTATGTTCACTCCATGTATGATTGTGTTCTCTGGGTTGAAAAGGTATCTGCTCTCCCAGGCAGTCAGTGGGAAGTGCTGGGGTATCAGTTTTGATGGAGAGGGTGTGCAGGGCTGGGTGTCTGTGTGTGTTGGGGGGCAGGGTGTGTGTGTGGCAGTGGGAGAATGGAGTGAGAGGAACAGGGTCTCAGTGCAGATGAATGATATGAAAGCCATGGCTGAACCTGAGTGGGAAGCATGATTAACCATACATGGATGAGGGAGTATATTAGTCAACCGCTTCTTGTGTGTGATGAGATGATGTTATAGGAAAAAGGTGTGTGTGATTTGCTGGAGAAGTTGTAGTTCTGGGCCTGTGTCCAGCTCGGGTAGCACAGCTCCCCATCTGAACATTTCTTCCTGAACCACATTCTTTGCACACATTGCTTAAGACAGTTTGTCTGAGGAGCATAAACACATCAAAAGAAGCTAGACATGAAAGGTTCACCTAGTATGTTTCTATTCATTTAAAGTTCAACAACAGGTGACAGTCAGCCGTGTGACTTCGGGGAGCCTACCGATTCTTCCGTGCCTGTATCTGTCTCCTTCTCGACAGTGGAGTTGGGTGTGAGTGCCGAGGCACAGCGCGTTTCTCAGCCCTGGTCGCAGCGAGGTGTGCCCCTGTGCTGCGCTTAGATGGCGTGGCTGGAGCTGACACACGCCACTTTTCTTCCTGATTCCTAAAACCTCCCAAGTGTGCTTCTCAGTATATTTTCCTCTGTCCTGGATTGGGATGGCAACAAGTAACAGTATTTATAGTGAAGTGTTAAAAATGGCATCAAACCTGAGTTTCTGAATAACTCTGGACATCTGGAATGCCCCCTTAACAGAATTAAGTTTTTGCTGTCCTTGATTGCTTATCTTACATTTGTTTCAGTGGCTTAACCTACTGTAATTATTAATGCAGAATATATACATACGTGGCAGAAATATAAAGAGAAAATTATTTGTAAAATACTTATGTTTGGAAAGCAAAACGAGAGAGAGAATGGCAGATCTTTCATCTAGCAGTTCACTTCCCAAGTGACCCCCAACATCTGGGGCAGGGCTGGGCTGGGCTGAAGCCAGGAGTTTCTTCCGGATCTAAAGAACTCACTCCATGAGGAAGGTAGAATTTAGAATATGAAACTGGCTCACTCCCCTGATGGCTGCAGTGGCTAGAGTTAGGTTGGTCAAAAGTCAGGATCCAGGAACTTCTTCTGAGTATTCCATTTGGGTGCAGGGACGCAAGGACTTGGGCCATCTTCTGCTTTGGCAGGCACATTAGCAGAGAGAGCTAGATACAAAGTGAAGCAGCCCGGACTGGAACTAGTGCCCATATGGTACGCCAGCTCTGCAAGTGCAGGCTTAAGCTACCATGCCACAGCACCAGCTCCAGGAAAGAGAAACTCTGATATACATGTGTCACTTCTGCTGCCATGATTGAAACAGGTGACTGAGATGTCATCCGTCAGTCTCACCGCGTGAGTGGCAGAGGGATGGAGGATTGTGTGTGGCACTAGAGAATGCCTCTTGTCATTAGTTCTTCCCTCTGAAATGCATTAATAATAGTGGCTGTTATTTGCTCTATACTTCTTTTGTACCTAAAAGTATGCTTAGTATTTTATATTCATTATCTTAATTTTTATGAGAACCTCCTAAAAATACACAGTAATAAGATCCAGACTAAATGAGTGGAAAAGCTTAGTGGAAAAACTAAGTGAGGCTTAAGCCCAACGTGGTAGCCTAGCAGCTAAAGTCCTTGCCTTGCATGCTCTGGGATCCTACATGGGTGCCAGTTCTAATCCCAGCAGCCCCACTTCCCATCCAGCTCTCTGTTTGTGGCCTGGAAAGCAGTTGAGGACAGCCCAAAGCCTTGGGATCCTGCACCCGTGTGGGAGACCCAGAAGAGGCTCCTGACTCCAAGTTGGCTCAGCTCCAGCCATTGCAGCCACTTGGGGAGTGAATCATCAGACAAAATATCTTCCTCTTTCTCCTCCTCTCTGTATATCTGGCTTTCCAATAAAAAGAAATATTTAAAAGCAAACAAACAAAAATCTCAGTGAGGCTTAAAGTTCAAGGAAACAAAGTGGCAAGACAATTGTCAGAGTCAAGGTAGCTGGAGTCCCAAATCCGTGGTCTCAGCCACTAACGTACTCCCTTTCTCTGCTTACATGAGGCAAGGCTCTTGGAAGAAGGGTTAACAGTGGCATCCAAGGTGAGATATTGCTTTGTAGACCAAAATTTGTAGATACTTGCACTGTGTAAATGAAGTGAAGGATGCTCTAAGATCTCGTTTTGTAACACTTATATTGCTTGGTTACTTATAACTAAGGTTGGTGAATGTTGATCCTGCCTGCTTTCAGTGTTCTTTGGCTGCTTCGCTGATGGGTTCTGAGGCACTGTTTGCTTTTTCAGAGAAACCATGCCAGACGGATCATCTGGATCGTATCCTGCTGTCTGGTATCTATAACGTGCGCAAGGGAAAGACCCAGCTACATAAGTGGGCCGAGCGCCTCGTTGTCCTCTGTGGCACCTGCCTTATTGTTTCCTCAGTGAAGGACTGTCAGACTGGGAAGATGCACATTTTGCCTCTGGTTGGGGGAAAGGTAGGACTCACAAAACATAGATTATTATTTTTAATGCGATCCAAAGAAGAAACCGTTCTTGCTTATCGTAGCCTTTTTTCATCTTTTAAAAGAAGCCCCTTTGTACATCATTAAAGACCCTCTCATCTTTAACGGGATTGGGAAGTTGAAAGGCTGTCCTTGCTCTGTGTGCTGTGGCAGGGCCTCCACGACAGGCATGCGCTGCTGACGCTGAGAGCACGAGGGAATGTAGAGGCTGGTTCGCCCACCAGCTGCCCTGAGGAACAGGAAGCAGCTGCCAGTAACCACTGCCCAGACAGCTGCTTTCTGATGTCTCCTTGGTCCCCATTTGAGTAAAATTCAGAGTTTGGGATGATCACACTCCTGATCCAGCACCTGGGTGGCGTGATTCCTACGTCTTTCCTAGAGTATTCCCCATCCCAGGAAAGCAATTACTGTACTAGTCAAATGGGACAGATGACTGTAAAAGTGTTCATATTTACAGGGAGGGTGCATTAGCAGGGAGCTGGATTGGAAGTGGAACAGTCAGGGCTTGAATTTATATGTGATGGTGGCACTGCAGGCAAAGGCTTAAGCTACTATGCCAGGGCTCTGGTCCTGAGCATATTTTTTTTCTTTAAGTTTTATTGTTTTATTTTAAAGTTATACACACACTTCTTTTATCTACTGGTTCACTATGTCAGTGATTGAAGTGGTCTGAGAAGTTAAGAGCCTGGGATCCCACCTGGATTTTAATATGGGAGGTCGGGACCCAAAGCTGACTAGCAGGGAGCTGATTAGAAGTGGAACAGCTGGGACTCGAGCCAGTGCTTATATGAGATGCTGGCATTGTAGGTGGTGGGTTAGTCTACTGTACTACAATGCTGACCCTGAGCATTTTTTTTTTATGTGAATGTCCATAGCAGCTTGATTCAGAATAGCCCAAACCAGTCCTCCACCAATTCCTCAATTTTTCTCAAACAGCCTACAAGCTCAGTAATTGGTGAATGACTGGACAGATGTGGCATTTGGTGGAATCATGCCAAGCAATGACAAGGAATAATGTATCAGTACACAGAAGCTAAGGGTGAATCTCAGGAGCCTTTTTTCTTTCTTTTTCTTTTCTTTTCTTCTTTTTTCTTTTGTTTTATTTCCTTTCTTCCTTCCTTCCTTTCTTTCTTTCTGTCTCTCTCTCTCTCTCTTGTTCTTTCTCTCTTTATTTCTTTCTTTGAGTTCCACGAAGGTTGTGTAACTTCCATTGGTTAACTGCCTAGATTGGCCACAGTGGCCAGAGCTGGGCCGGACTGGAGCCAGGGGCCTGATGCAGATTTCCTGTGTGGGTGCAGGGGCCCAAGGACTTGGTCCATATTTTGCTGCTTTCCCAGGCTATTAGCAGATAGCTGGATTGGAAGTGGAGCAGCCGGGACTCATACTGCTGGCATTGCAGGCAGCAGCTTTTTACTCACTAGGTTATAACACTGCCTCTCAGAAGCATTATTCCAAGGGAAAGAAGCTGGGTACGAAAGTCAGTTTATTATTTTGACTTCATTTTTATGAAATTCTGAAAGAGCTAAAACTGTAGTACTTGAAAACAGATCAGTGGTGGCTGGAGTAGGAAGGGAAGAGATTGCAGAGGGCTATTCAGCAAATTTTGAGGTTCGTGGATTTACATATTCTACTTGATTACAAAAAAATCATCAAACTGTGATTTTAGAATCAGTAGTTTTAAATACGTGAATTTTATTTTATTTTTAAAAATTTACTTTTACTTATTTGAAAGGCAAAGTTACAAAGAAAAGGAGAGAGAGAAAGATTGAAATTGATTGATCTTCCATCTTTTGATTCACTCCCCAAATGGCCACAAAGGCTAGAACTGAGCCAATCTAAAACCAGGAACTTTTTCCAGGTGTCTTACAAGAGTTCAGGGGCCCGAGGCTTTGAACCATTCTCCTTCTGCTTCCTGGGCCACAAGCAGGGAGCTGGATGGGAAATGGAATATCCAGAGTTCTAACTAGAGCTCATATGGGATGCTGGCTCCATAGGTGGTAGCTTAGGCTACTGTGCCACTGCGCTGGCCCTAAAACCCATGAAATTTATTTTAGATAAATTATATCTCAAAAGAACTGATCCTCCTCAAAAGCTTAGCACAAAAATTATTGGTACAGGTAGAGTGGCTCACTGCAAAATTTTACTATGAATATTTACTAATTACATTGTTGTAGTTACCTAATGGTATGGTCCAAACATATATAATGCAAAATTAACTTTATTACTCCTAAAAATTTTCAGATTAACTTCTAGTGGAAGATTTATTAACCTTTTCTCTGTATTTAGCATTATATGCTATGCTTTACTGTGTCAAACATTTCATAATAAAACATTAAAGAACATCATTCTAAAACAATATCTATTTTTCATTTATGGAGCGAACCAGCAGATGGAACATCTTTGTCTTTCCTGCTGTCTGTAAATCTGCCTTTCCATTAAAGAAAGAGAGAAAGAAAGAGAGAAAAAAAGAAAAGAAAAGGTCCTTTATTTTGACACAAATTTAATCAATTGAAAAAATGGTTATGTTCTATGACAATCAAAGTTATGAAGTAATTTTAGTGGATCTTTTTAACATGATTCTTTTTTAGCTGGCACCAGAAACCTAAAGATTTACAAAGCATGACTTGTAAGTTTCCAGTTGAGTTGCCAAAATTCAGTGTATGTGATACAAAAGCGAGATGGCAAAGATGTAGCCCAGGGTTGAAGAAGCCTGTATTCTCACCAGCACTGTATGGATTGGTTGTTGGAATTCTAACAAGAGTTTCTTAAGATGGGTGTTTTTGTGCTGTAAGTTCCCATCACCATTCCAGAAAGGAACAGGAGAGGTTTTTGCCTCTTTTCATAGGCCTAGTGGGGGGAAAAAAGGTTTCAGTGGGATTTAAGAAAGCTTGGTAAAGGTGTACTCCTTGGGTGTGTTAGTGATTCTTTGGCAGGTGGAACTTGTCTTTTTCTTAGTTAGGTTTTTGCTTTTTGACGAGACCGGGTTCTGAGAGGTTCTGCTTTTCCCCTCTGCTTTGCTTCAGATAGAAGAAGTAAAGCGCCGGCAGCACTCCCTTGCCTTCAGCTCAGCCGGAGCCCAAGCCCAGACCTATCACGTCAGCTTCGAGACTCTGGCTGAGTACCAGAGGTGGCAGCGGCAAGCATCCAAGGTGAGAAGCGGCAAAATGTCCTGATGGGATAAGAATGCAGAAGCCAAATATTATGTATTTTGAAACTGAACCTACTGCTGAGAAAGTGAATCATACTTCATAATTCCTATCTAGGCCTTTTTGAATATATGATGAATAGAGTCGTGGAATTCCACCAGATCCTTAACTAATTATCAGTACTCATATTTGCATTACAAAATGCTGTTAAAAAGGTTTTTCGGGTGGATTTACCTCCACCTTCTCTGTGAGATAGGACTTTGGAAAGAATGTTAATGTAATAAGGGTTGACCCTTGAAGGAATTGAGACCCATGAGATTTATGGGACTTTCCTTTGACCACAGTGGTGAGTGGTGTTTGATGGATCGAGCTGTTCATTGCCTGGCATCCTAGTGTGTCTTGGTTTCTGCAGATGAGAACAGCTTTGAAGACTACTTCACATCTGAATTGATTGGTGGGGCAGTAACCTGTGATTTTGTCCTAACCCACTGTTCTTACATACTGGGAAAATTGTTTTTTCAGTGTAACTTATGCTTTTAAGCCTTTAACAGTGAACTATGGGAGCAGGTATTTGAGGCATCAGTCAGAATGGCATTTGGGATAGCCACTTCAATATGCCTAGTATTATGAGTAATGCCCCTCTGCTTCTGATCCAACTTCTGCTAATGTGTACCCTAAGAGACAACGGGTGATGGCCCAAGCACTTGGGTTCCTAAGTTACACTCTTCTGCCTTCAGCCTTCATCCTGGCAGTGTGGGGAGTGAGCCAAAGAAGGGTGATCTTTCCAAATAATTTTAAAAAACATACACTACTAGAAAGTTAGATTGTGATTTTCAGGTTTTTCTCTTCTCTTGACCAATTTCTTATTCTTTATCAATTTATTTTAAAATTTCCATCTACTGGTTCACTCTCCAAATAGCCATGGCAGCCTGAGCTGAGAGCTTATCTGAACTCAGGAGCCAGGAGTCTCTTCTGGTCTTCCACATAGGTGCAGGGGCTGAAGGACTTGAGCCATTTTTGCTGTTTTCCCAGAATATAAGCAAGGAGCTGGATAATAAGTGGAGAACCAGGACGAAAATCGGTACCCATCTGCTAATTCACTCTCCCAAATAGCACAGAGGTCAGGGATGGACCAGGCTGAAGACAAAAGCACAGAACTCCATCTGGGTCTCCCAAATGGTTGACCCAAGCACCATGGGCCATTTTTGCTGCTTTCCCAGGCTTGACAGCAGGTAGCTAGATCTTAAGTACAGTAGCCAGCCTATAACTGGTGCTTTAATATGAGGCATAAGCATATTAGAAATAGTGGCTTGGCCCCAGCATGGTAGACTAAGTGGCTGAAGTCCTCACCTTGAACATGCTGGGATCCCATATGGGCAATGGTTCTAATCCTGGCAGCTCCACTTCCCATCCAGCTCCCTGTTTGTGGCCTGGGAAAGCAGTTGAGTACAACCCAAAGCCTTGGGACTCTGCACCCGTGTGGGAGACCTGGGAAAAACTCCTGTGAATGCCCTTCCCTGTTGTGTGGGGTGCGGATGTTTGGCGCTAGGTTGAAGGTCCTTCTCGCTCGCCCTGTCCAGGTGGTGTCCCAGCGCATTAGCACTGTGGATCTTTCCTGCCACAGCCTAGAGGAAGTTCCAGAACATCTCTTCTACAGTCAAGACATCACCTACCTCAACTTGCGACACAATTTCATGCACTCTGAAAGGCCAGGGGGCCTCGACACACTCTACAGGTATGCGGAGAATAGCTTTCCAGGCTGACTTACTCAAGTGAGATTGTAATCGGTATCATAGGAGTGTCTAACTGTGAGTGAGCCTTTAGTTGTGAAGAGGAAGTAAAATGTTTTTGCTCACACAATTCTGTCAATCTCCTCTCCCCTTATGAAACAATAGATTTATGAAATGTTGTTACGGAAACCACAAGAACTACCCTGATCAGGTTAATTTCTTTAATGTCAATCATTGATGGTGTTGCAGAACCTGTCAGGGATTCAGTATGTAGAAAGTGCTTGAATTAGAAATACTACATTTAAATGACCTTAGTAAGCCTGATTTCAGGAATTTCATGCTTGCAGTCAGAGGTTTATCTTTCTTTTTTACCTGTTGCTGCCAACTCTTAAGCCTTTTTCAGTTATGAAACTTCTCTCTCTACTAATAAAGGAACCATTTCATTCCTACAGGTATGGCCTACATGTTTTTTATATCTCTTTTATTGGATTATATTCCCCATTCTTCCTCTTCCCTTCCACTTGTAAATGGATAAGAGTGAATAAATTATGTTGTATAATCAACTGTCTGGCCCCAGAAGGAAATTACACCATTCGTAGTAGTTTAGATTATGTGATAATTAAAAAGATAGTACCCATTAAGATGACATATTTTGCATACTTTCTTAATAGCTAATAATTCTAGAGTAGCTTCTGGAAACATTGTGATTTCTGGCTCATCTGATACTACATTTTTGAAAGTTTTCCAAGTATATGCAACCCTCCCTCTATTTAGATATTTTAATAGTATGGGTATGTAAAAATGAAAATGAGCTGTGATTTTGAAAGAATTTTATTTCTAGGGCTTTCTTTTCAGTTGCTTTGAAAATAGGATTATTCCATTTTGAGGGCTAAATTAAAAATTTTGAAGTCAGGACAGCAAGCCAAAAAAAAAAAATTAGTAAAAAGGTCAGGGGAATCTGGAAATCAAAAGTTGAAAATTAATTTGAAGGAAGAGCATTTGAATGAAATGGTGTGGACTCCCGTCTGGAAGGTGGTAGAGATCACCATCATGGAGGGCAACACTGCAGCCCAAGCCTCCTGTGTTGGCATAACTGTATCATACCCCAAAGCTGAGGTGGTTGGGGCGACTTCTCTCTCTGTCTCTCTCTCTCTCTGGAGTGGAGCTACTTCTTGTCTATCGACAAAGTGGAAGTACCAGAATGACTGTTCCTTAGTGTATCTCAGATCCCATTGCGCTATAACACCGTGGCACATGACATTATCCAGCTCCATCTGCTCTTCACTTCAAACGACGTTGGGGCCAGCATAATGTCAGTATGAAAAAGAAGTTACTAATAGACCAGGAATTGATACACATGCTTGCTGCCTATTGCTGAGTTAATTCTTGTAAGGTTTTGGGTATTATATATAGAAATTTAATAATAGGAAAGATTTCAAGCGTTTCAAGAGTAGCTTAATATAAAAGAATGGTTCCAGCCTGCTCTGGTCTTCAGGATTTTGTGCGTTTTGAAGAAGAGAGAACTTCCATCACGTTAAAACTGGTTTCCTTGGTTGTGTGGTTTGTGTGTTAGTCATCCTAGCACCCAATGTTCACACACTGTTGGCATGCACTGAGTGCCCAGTAAATATTTTGGGAAAATATTCTTTAATGGACTTTTAAAGCAGATCATCACAGGCCATTGATGTATCTTGTAAAGATATAGCAGATTTATTGAAATGCAATGTGAATTTCTAACTCTGCTCTTCAGATTCTCTCAACTGAAGGGCCTGAACTTGTCTCATAATAAACTTGGACTGTTTCCTGTATCGTTGTGTGAGATCTCTACTTTGACTGAGCTCAACCTTTCCTGTAATGGATTTTATGACCTGCCAAGTCAGATTGGTAATCTGCTAAAGTAAGTATCTGGCTTTTCCTAGATTTTTCTTTTCTTTTGTTGAGTAATGATGCATGAAGGGAGCAGCGTGAGCTCCTGCAGTGGTAGATCAGTTACTAGGATTCCAGGCAGGCGGGGTTTTTGGCGTCAGAGACCCACATGTCGGTAGCAATACCCAGTTCCTCTATTTCAACAACAGAGGTCTTGCTTCTGATTTTGGAGGAACCAGCCATGTAAGTCAGATACTAGGTTTTTCAGCCAAGAGTTAGGTGTTGTAACGTTTTGGATCGGTAATAAATTCATCACATAAGTTACAATCTGTTAACTGTCAGTTGCTGATGCCTGTGTGGTAGACAGCATGTCTAGATGCACACGGGGAACCTGATAGTTAGCTCTTCCAGAAGACCGGCAGAGGACATTGACTGTCTTGTCAGAGGATGGAAAGCAGAGCAGGTTGAACAATTCTCCTGGCCAAGCTTTACAGTGTGTTCCTGGGTTTGTGGATGCAATGAGGTGGACTTTATCAACAGTAGACCTTGGAAAGATTTTATCAACCCTTGAACAATGAAACCAACTTCTCTGAACTATCAAAACCACTCAAGTGACACCTTTGGAACAGTCTCTCCCGTGTTGGGATCTCTAAGGCATCATCGAAGGACTGTCCTCCATCCCAGGGTGCTGATGTAGTTTGACAGCAAGGCTTTCCCTCCCCACCCCCACCCTCCCTGGTGGACACAGGGGAAAAAAAAAACCTGAAACATACATCTGACCCACTTTCCTTCATCCCTGACCCTTCCCACCCTAATCAGAGCCCCACGTGGGTGTACATCCTTCTCAACTGTGTAACAATGTTAAATTTTTTTTTTTAATTAAAGAATCCATAACTGTATTCTGTCTATTCCAATGAAACTTTTCCTTGATATGACTAGCTTTGTTTTCTTCCTACAGCCTTCAAACCCTCAGTCTTGATGGTAACTTTCTGACAACTTTACCTGAAGAATTAGGAAATCTGCAGCAACTCTCCTCGCTGGGCCTCTCCTTCAACAACTTCAGTCAGATACCTGAGGTTTATGAGAAACTCACTATGGTAGATAAAGTTGTTATGGCAGGAAATCGCCTGCAAGTCCTAAGCCTAGGGGTGCTGAACAGGATGAGCCATGTCAAGCACGTGGATTTAAGGTGAGGTCATTCTTTACTGAGGCTTCCTGTGGATTGACTGTGTGGGCCTTTACATCTTTGCTTCATAAAGGTTTCTTTAAAATATTAGGATTTTGGGGCCAGCATTTTTATGCAATGAGTTAAGCCAATGCTTGTGATGCCAGCATCCCATGTGAGTATGGATTCTAGTCCCAGTTATAAACTTCCAATCTGGCTCCCTGCTAATGTGCCTGGAAAAGCAGTAGAACCTGGCCCAGGTAATTTACTCACCCACATGGGAAACACAGCTGAAGTTCCAGGCTCCTGATTTCAGAAAGAAATAATTTAAGAAAGTTTGGGATGTTGTATTTTCAGGGCTATGGTAAAAACTTTGTGTATTACTCAGAAGCAGAGAGATTATGTATACAACAAAGCAGACACTCTCCCATTGTCTTTGACAAAGGTTATTCTTCTTCCTTCATTCCTTTTTTTTTTTTTTTTTGAGATTTATTTGTTTGAAAGACAGTTACAAAGAAAGGGAAACACAGAGAAATATCTTCCATCTGTTGGTTGATTCCGCAAATGGCTGCAACAGCCGCAGCTGGGAGGGTTCAGAGCCAGGAGCTTCCTCCAGGTCTCTGACATGTGTACCTGGACCCGAGTGCTTGGCCATTTTCTGCTGCTTTCTCAGGGGCAGGGTGCTAGGTCAGAAGTGGAGCAGCCAGGACTTGGACCAGTGTCCATAACGGATGCTGGCAGGTGGTGGCTTTACACACTCACTACACCACAGTGCAGGCCTGACGAAGATTATTCTCTCATCTAACCAGCAATGCTTAATGAGAATTCCCATTTCCTCACATCCTTATCTGAGTTGTATTTTACTAGGCTCTTTCCTTATTGTCAGTCTAGTGGGTAGAAAATACTATTCCATTGTTTCAGGCAACATTTGTACTTAAGAATGAGATTAAGCATCTTTTGACATGTATATTAGCAGTTTATGGTTTTCCATAAACTGGATAGTTTCCCTTTTGAGTTACTTGGTTTTTTCATAATATGTGTTGTTATAATATTAAAGACTCCCTGCTAGGATTTTATATTTGTTAAGATTCACCAGTGTCACAGGTGTTGGCTTTACTTGCTATGCCATAATGCTGGCCTTAGAACTTGTTTTTTAAGATGTATTTATGTATTTAGAGAGAGGGAGGGAGCTGGAGAGGTCTTGCGTGTGCTGACATACTGCACAGATGGCTGTGATCATCAGCACTGGGTCAGTCCAGGCCAGCAGCTTCACTGTGTGACCGTGTGCTCCAAATACTTGGGCTATCCTCAGCTGCTTTCCCCAAATCATTATCAGGGAGCTGGATCAGAAGCCTTACTGCTGGGACGTGAACTGGCACCTGTGTCGGATGCCAACGCCGCAGGTGGAGACTTTACCTATCACATCCACAGCACTGACCCCTTAAGTAGGAGTTTTGCTTCTAATTATAATCTTTTACTAAAGAAAGTTGCTGGCTGTTCTATCACTTGCAATAACCTGATGATAGACCTTATAACACATCATGAGAGATACATTTTATTGAAATACAGGAAAATGAGAACAGACCTACATGTAATCAATCATAATTCATATAAAGAACCAAGGAATCATTTTTTGTCATTTTCCTCAGGACTGTTCCACATGCAAACAGATTATGTTTTTCTGTTGATTAGTGTTATATGGTCTTAGCGTGGCAACAGGAGGAATGTAGTTATCCCGCTTTAGAGAGGTTGCTCTCCTGACCCCTTGGCACGTACATGCCGGCCAAGGGCCGTGTGCACCTTCCTGACCTTTGTTCCCACCTGACTTCACTAGGTATTTGAATGTAAGCCTATAACTGTGGGTATGGACACGATTTTTCTTCTTGTTAGTTTATGTATTTGGCCAAACTGGAATGTCTTAAGTTAGCTGTACCTTGAGTATTTTGTTTATAAACTCTGTGATTATTAATATATTCTTGTCAAATACAACAAATGAATAAAATTCTTAAGTTGGTAATGAACAAGTAAAAAGGAACATACCTGTCCTGTTTATCTTTTGATAAGTGCATTTGATAGAATTTAATTCTGATTGTTTTCTTATTTTTGGATATTAAGGATGAATCATTTGAAAACGATGGTTGTTGAAAATCTGGAGGGAAATAAACACATCACTTCCATGGATTTGCGGGACAATCAGCTGACAGATTTGGATCTTAGCTCTTTGTGTAGCTTGGAGCAGCTGCATTGTGAGCGGAACCAGCTGAGGGAGCTGACACTGAGTGGATTCTCCCTTCGAACTCTCTATGCCAATTCCAACAGTGAGTTCTCTGTAATATCTCCTGCTTTTCTGTTTCTGCTGCAATGCAAGTTTTCTAAGAAAAGTACCTTCCATGGTACTTCTCAGCCACTCGCAAAATGGAGTCTGTAGTTTGTAGAGGCCTGTCTTTGTCCTTTAACTTTGCTGTCAACCATTATGTGTAGGAAGACATAACAAGATACTGTAAGGGTTGCCAAATATGTGTAGTGAGAGGCATTTTTTGCAAAATAATGGAGTAGTGGGTAAGCATCTTCACAATAAATCATCAGCAATAGTCTAAAATAAGGGTTGGCAACTGTACCACTAATCTTAAATCTGGAATCTGGCCTAATGCCTCATTTTGTGTGTGGCATCCAAGATTGTTTTTATTTTTAAAAGATTTATTTATTTGAAAGTCGGGGTTACAGAGAAGGAGGAACCAGGACAGAGAGAGAGAGGAGCTTCTCCATTGCTGGATCATTTCCCACATGTACACAGTGGCCAGGGCTGAGGCAAACCGTAGCCAGAAACTTCATCTTAAGTGGCAGGGGCCGGGCCCGGCGGCGTGGCCTAGCGGCTAAAGTCCTCGCCTTGAAAGCCCCGGGATCCCATATGGACGCCGGTTCTAATCCCGGCAGCTCCACTTCCCATCCAGCTCCCTGCTTGTGGCCTGGGAAAGCAGTTGAGGACGGCCCAAAGCTTTGGGACCCTGCACCCGCGTGGGAGACCCGGAAGAGATTCCTGGTCCCGGCATCGGATTGGCGCGTACCGGCCCGTTGTGGCTCACTTGGGGAGTGAAACATCGGATGGAAGATCTTCCTCTCTGTCTCTCCTCCTCTCTGTATATCCGGCTTTCCAATAATAATAATAAAATCTTTAAAAAAAAAAAAAGTGGCAGGGGCCAAAACACGCGGGCCATCCTCTTCTGCTTTACCTGGGTCCTTAACAGGGAACAGGGCAGAAAGTAGAGCCGCCAGGACAAGAACTGATGCCCATATGAGGTGCCAGTGTTGCAAGTGGTAGCTATATTGGCAGTGCAAGCCATAAGGTTAGTTTTTACGTGGTAGGGTTAAAAAAAGTTGAAGAATAATTTTTTTAAACATATGAAAACTATATAGAATTCTAGGTTCTGTATTCATAAACAGAGTGATCTGTTTACAGAGTGTTTACCAGTTATTGCTCTCATGGTAGTGTAATTGAGTGGTAATAAAGAAACAATGTGTTATGGCCCACAAAGCCTAAAATATTTACTATTTAAAACCTTTTACAGAAAAAGTATTTGAATACAGGTTCAAAACTGGTACTGCCTCAGTTTTAGAATGGCAGGCACCTCATTCTGATAATGATTTGCTCTAGAAATAATTTTCAATGTCAAGAGCATTATATTGGTATCATTCATCCTTTTTATGGAGAGATCTTCCTTAAAAAAAAAAAAAAAAAGCACACAGCAGCAGCTTTTGTCAGAGATTGGCAGAGAGATTTTTCATCCCAAAGCCTTGAGACCCTGTGAGATGGAGGGAAGCTCCTGTCTTGGGATTGGTTCAACTCCAGCTGTTGGGGCTGTCTGGGGAGTGAAGCCAGGGGATTGACGAGCTTTCTCTCTTTAAAAAAAAACAAAAAAAAACAAAAAAAAAAACAGGCCCGGCACCGTGGCCTAGCAGCTAAAGTCCTCGCCTTGAAAGCCCCGGGATCCCATATGGGTGCCGGTTCTGATCCCGGCAGCTCCACTTCCCATCCAGCTCCCTGCCTGTGGCCTGGGAAAGCAGTTGAGGACGGCCCAATGCACTGGGACCCTGCACCCGTGTGGGAGACCTGGAGGAGGTTCCAGGTTCCTGGCTTCGGATCGGCGCGCATCGGCCTGTTGCGGCTCACTTGGGGAGTGAATCATCGGATGGAAGATCTTCCTCTCTGTCTCTCCTCCTCTCTGTATATCTGGCTGTAATAAAATGAATAAATCTTAAAAAAAAAAACAAACAACAACAACTGCCTTTCCGATAAGAATAGATAAATCTTTAAAAAGAGAGAGATTTATTTATTTGAAAGGTAGGATTAGATGAGCTAGGCTGAAGCCAGGAGCCTGGACTCCATTCACAACTCCCACACAGATGGTTGGGGTCCAGGCACTGAGACCACCTTCCTCTGCTTTCCCAGGCATCTGAGCAGGGAGCTTGATCTGAAGTAGAGTAACCCAAAGTCAAGCCGGGGAGACCGGCTATGACTTAACTTGTGGCCCCTCAACACCAGCCCCTGAAACAATCTCCTTACCATAGAAATTATAGCTGATTTTTCTGAACATAAAGAAGAAAAGTGATGTTTAATTTCACCAAATGTCATATAAATCTGACATTAAGTAATTGTGTGCTCATTAAGTAAATAATTTTAAAAAGGCGATAGTGAGTATTGCCAGAGATGAATTTGATAATCATGTTCTGGAGTTCTTACATATTACCGTTCAGAGGATTGACTGGACAAAAACACTTGTGACAGTGTTAAAGAAATCAGAAATAGATGTAGAACATATTGTAACAGTACCTACTTGGAATATATCCTAAAGACATTCACGTGCACACAAGGCTGTGTGTACAATAATGTCTATCACATTGTTTTCATGAAAAAATAGGAAAAAATAAGACTAAAATGACTGAGATTGTGATGCAGTGAAGTAAACCATGGCCTATGGTGCCAGCGTCGTGTGTCTGAATGCTGACTTGACTTCCAGCTACTCTGCTTTTGTTCTGGTTTCTGACTAATATGCCTGGGAAGGCAGTGCATAAAGGTCCAATTGCTTGGACTTCGGCCACAGCTGCAGGAAATCCAGAAGACATTCTTGGCTCTCCTCTTGGGCCTGGCCCAACCCAGGTCATTGGGGTCACTTAGGGAGTGAACTACCAAATGGAAGGTATGTCTGTATGTGTCTAGCTCCCCTCTCCTCTGTCACTCTGCCTTTCAGATAAATAAATATCAGGAAAATTGAAAAATCGCTAATTACATACAATAGATTTATAGTTATGCAATAGATTTGCAAAGCAATGAAAATTAATATACTAACATTTTATATGTTAATATAAATTGATCTTAGAAATATTTTGGTGGAAGAAGAAAATGTGCAATGATGATAGTTACATATCTATAGTATGTGTACATATATACCCGATAAACATGTGAAATCATATATTAAAATAGCTATATCAAAATTTAAAACATGGAAATATTCTTAGCTACAAGTGTCGTATAACAACATGAAAGTATCCATAGAAATGATAAACCATATGCAGGAGGTCATATGTGTACTTTTAAAGTTTTATTTAAAATTTTGAAGCTTGTTATGGAGAATGTGTATTTTTTTTTTAAAGATTTATTTATTTTTATTGGAAAGGCAGATATACATAGAGGAGGAGAGACAGAGAGGAAGATCTTCCATCCGATGATTCACTCCCCAAGTGAGCCGCAACAGCCGGTGCTGCGCCAATCTGAAGCCAGGAACCTGGAACCTCCTCCAGGTCTCCCGCGCGGGTGCAGGGTCCCAGTGCATTGGGCCGTCCTCAACTGCTTTCCCAGGCCACAGGCAGGGAGCTGGATGGGCAGTGGAGCTGCCGGGATCAGAACCGGCACCCATATGGGATCCCGGGGCTTTCAAGGCGAGGACTTTAGCTGCTAGGCCACGGTGCCGGGCCCGAGAGAATGTGTATTTTTAAAAGCTAGATAAATGTGCAGGAATCTTCATGATTGTAGTCTCTTCTCTAAAATATATCATTGGGGAAAAGAAGATTAAGGACTCGTGTTTTCATTGCCTTCTCTCATATCTTCAAATTGTAACAGATTACTTGCTTGAGTTAGAAGAGACAAAACTGACGTATGTTGTCTTCCTGTATGGAGTCGCTGATAGTAGGCCTTTGCCACGGAGAGACTTAGCATTGAGCCTGTCTTATTCCCTAACGTGTTTATAGTTCCTGTGTCTTCCCTCTTGGGACAGTCTTCATTGACACATGTATAGTCTTTAATCAACACAGTGTCACAGCAGTGTGTTGCACAGGGCTTGATTGAGGTTAGCAGTTCTTTGCAGTCTGGAAAAATTCATGTAAATAGTTGAAATTTCAGTGTGTAAATGTAGAGAAGTGAGCTTCATAAAAGAAGTTATCCAGGTGACCAGTTAATACAGGAAGAGGTACTCTACTTCACTAGCCGTCAGGAATAAGAAAATTAAACCCCTGTGGGACCCAGCTACCGGAATGATTAGAATTCAAGTCCTGGTGGTAGCTGTTGAGAATGTAGCTTGGTGCTACATGGGAAAATTTGAGTAGTGTCTCCCCACTGTAAAGAACATGGCCATGCCTTGTACCCAGCAAGTCCACACCTGGGCCTGTGTGCACCGTAAGTGCTTGTGTTAGTCTCCGAAGATACTGCCAAGAGCGTTCACAGAGGCACTGTTTGAAGTAATCCCAAACTGAAAAAGACCTAAACGCGTAAGAGCCAGCTGCCGACCAGACACATTGTGGTTTATTCCCATAAAATAACTTCATATAAAAAAACATGAGAATGAATGAATTGTAACTGGATGCAACAATATGAACAAATCTCACAGGCATAAAGGTGGAGTGAATGAAGCCAGACAGGTTTTGGGTGAACTTCATGAGTCTGTGTCGTTAGAGAAACCTGTGGTGCTGGAGGCCAGCAGAGTGTTGCCACTGTGAGGCAGTGACGGAGTGCTGCTGCTTCTGCACCTGGGAGCTGGTGCCACTGCACATCCACTCTGTGAAATCCATTTATCCCTGCACTTAGCATTGTTGTATTTTTTTAATTTGTGTTAAAATTTAATTCAAAATTAAAACATTGCCAGTAAAAATCTACCTTTTTTATTTCAGGCTAAAAAGCTAAGTGGTTTCTATTAACATTTCACAACAGCCTGACAGTGTAAATCCAATACAGAACACAGGGTTTGTCATTTATTGTTGTGTTTGACTTTCAAGACAGATTGAGATCTGGCAGTTAGTCAAAGTTGAGTTTCCCGCTTACGTTGCTTAGCTTATCTTAGTAGAGGACATCCATTTCTCTCTGGTGTTTATCCTCTCAATTAAACCTCCTTCCTCTTCTCGTTTTTTTGTTTGTTTGTTTGTTTGTTTGTCCTAGAGCTGACAGCAGTGAGCGTCTATCCAGTTCCTAGCCTGCTCACTACCCTGGAGCTGTCCCGGTGAGTGTGTCTCCTGAGGGTGGTTCTTGTTTTATGCTTAATATTCAGAGAAATCCATGTATACATGGCAGTTGTAAAGTGGAAGGAACCTACTGAAGTGTTTGGGTAATCTGAAGACTGGGTGAAGGGTTGTTACAGTTTAATAGCTGTAATAGTTATAGAAAGGATGCTCTTGAAACAGAGAGAGGTGCATCTGGATTACTCAAAGACTAGATTTTTTTGAAAAGATTTATTTATTAATTGGAAGGCAGTTTCTTTTTTTGTCAGTTGAAATCAGTTAATTCTTGACTTTTAGATGCAGCTTTTAAGAAACCTTTAGTTCTTTGATACTGTCATGTGGTTTGAGTTTTGGAAATATATTAATTGCATTCAGGATTTTATTTATTCATTTTTAATACCGTGTTCAGCATTTGTGGTTCAGTAACTGAATCTTCTATTCTGACGAACTGATTGACAGACAAGCTTTGCAGGAGAGCGTTCTCGTCACTGTGAGTGTAAGGTGCACAGCGCAGCTCAGAGCAGTGACGGGCTCCAGCATGGTCATGATTAGGATGAAGACAGCAGAAGGCAAAATGTGTGCTGTAGTACCTGGCCTGTAATAGTCTCTGAAGAAAGAACAGCTATTCAAACTAGGGTTGTTGTTGTTGTTACTTTATTATTATAAGCTGTGTAGGTTCCTGTGCATTTTGCGGTGCATCTCCAGCATAGATCAATGCTAAGGCTTCACCTTTCCCACTAACCTTGGCCATTTCTTAACAGTTACATCCAGGTGGATACCACTACGAATTTGTGCTTTCCAACCCTATCTCAACCTGTTGGTCCTTCCTTTTACTGTCTCCTTTCCGTGTGCTTGGCATCTGTTCCATATCCCTCTACCCACCTCTCGTCCACATTCTGAAACATGAAGACTGGCTTCCTAGGGTCTAGAGGTCCGCGTGACCGACTTCCCCGCGCTTCCTGGCAGTTGGACTGGATTTGCGTAGACAGGACACTCACTCTTCCTCCGCCTCCTTCCTCTGTTCCACCAGTGCAGCTGTCTGCCTTTGACCTGAGTCAGGCCACGGCTCCCACCCTCTAGGCTGTGTGCTCGGCTTGTGTGTACACAGACAGAGAAGGTTACCTTTACCTCACAGCCCTCCAGCTACTTGTAATCCCACCCATCCTCTTTTGTCTTGGTTTCTCAAGAATTATTTACATTTGTTGAATCAGTTCCCATCTGCTTATTGCAGCAACAGTTCTGTGTAGGCCTTCTCTTTTGGAACTTTTCTTTGTTCAAGGTTAACTTCAGTTAACCTTAGCTGGCCTTTTTCTGACCCTTTCCATGCCCCTTTGGCCACTCTTCTGTGACTTTTGCATACTCGTTTTTCTTAGTTAGCCTTTTGGAGGTTGATTGTCCTCCAGTGCTCTGTCCTTGATCCACTATATCACACTGCATGTGATCTCACCTTCTCTAATGCTTTCAGCCGCACTGAAGTGTCAGTATCCCCCAGATAGCCAGTCCAGGCACTCTGTATCAGCCTCAGATCCAGTCCATTTCTGTACTGGACACGTAAACCTACGTATCGCTGAGTACTCACATACAAGCAAAAATTAAGCTCAGTATCCATCCCTGCATGCTTTGTACACTTGTGTCTTTTCCAGTCCTGGCATATCATCTCCCTGGTCAGCTAGGCTCAGCTCTTCCCTCTGAACCCCACATCCAAAGTATCTCCAAGTTATTACTGTTTTTGCTTCTAAATATTTCTGGATATTTCTGGACCATCTCTCCTCCAACCTATAAGTTTCTTTGTCATTTCTTGCCTGAAATTCTGTAACAGCTTCCTGATTGTTCTTCATTTTTAACGGTAGGATCAGGTTCTCATTGAGACCGTTACATGCAACCCTGGTATTTTCTCTTTACTGTGAACTTGGTGAAGATCAAGCCGTAGCCCTCTGTGTTTAGTCCTGGTCCCAGCCTGTTTTCCCTGTCACTGCTGTATCATCACCAAGCATTCCCCACATATGCCAGCCTCTCAGTTTTTTTCTCACTCCCTGCCTGGAAAGTCCTCCTGTAAGGTCAGGGTGCAGCATTCTTCACATTCTTTCCCGGATGCCGTTCTTCTCAAGGAGCTTGTCTTGATCCTTTTCAGGCTGTGGTCCCATCACTAAGCTGCTTTAGCAGGATCTGCATTTCCCAAATACAGTTAGCTTCCTGCCGTCCTTTGGACATTCCAGAGAAACTTGGACCTGGAGAGTCTGATCCTTCACGGTGTGTGCTTCTCCTCTCCCCAGCCTTTACCTGTGGCACTCTTACTCTTTTTCTCCTGCCCCCTTTTAAAAAAATTTGTGTATTTGAGGGGCTGGCATGATGGCTCAACTGCCTAATCCTCCACCTGCAAGCATTGGCATCACATATGGGTGCTGGTTTGTGTCCCAGCTGCTCCTCTTATCTTTCACTCCCTTCTGGTGGCCTGGGAAGGCAGTGGAGGATGGCCTAAAGCTTTCGGACCTTGCACCCACATGGGAAACCCGGAGGGGGCTCCTGACTTCGTATCAACTCAGCCCTGGGCATTGTGGCTACTTGGGGAGTGAACCAGTGGATGAAAGATCTTTCTCTCTGTCTCCTTTTTTCCATAAATCTCTCTAATAAAAATAAATCTTGGGAAAAAAAGGATTTATGTATTTGGAAGTCAAGATTGATAGAGATAGAGATGAAAGAAACTAAGGAGATCTTTCCTCTTCTGGTTCATTCCCCAAGTGGTCACAGTAGTTGTGGATGGGTCAGTCCAAATCCAGAAGTCATGAACTTCATCTGTGACTGTCACATGGGTTTCATCGCCGCTTTAAACAGATCATTCTGTGAACACATAATGGTCTCACTGAGGACCTGGTTTTGTTGTTAAAAGAACAACAATCAGGAAACTGTTACAGAATTTCAGACAAGAAATGATAAAGAAACGTTCAGGTTGGAAGGGGGGAGTAGACGGGGAGGCAATTCAGAAATATGCTGAAGCAAGGACATAGGCCTTCCTAGGCTACTTTCCCAGGAGCATTAGCAGAGAGCTCCATCAGAGGCAGAGCAGCCAGGACTTGAACCAGCACTCTGATATGGGGTCCCAATGTTGTGACTGTTGCATTCACTCGACCACTAAAACAGAATGTTACATTCACCAGTGACAGTCACAACAAAGTTTTATTATAAATGAGAGGCAAGGCAACCAAATGACCAACCCACTGGACAGGACCAACACCCCTTACCGTAGTGTGGTGCCAAACAGCACATTCACAAGATTTTTATAGGTGTAGTCTACGATAGCTTGAAAAGGAGCAATCCACAATAGCCTGCAAGGTGAGGGGGGATATACTACACATTCCCTACCTAGCTCAGCTGGACAACTCATGCCTGGCTCTTCTCTGGTCCAGCAATTAAGGTAACCACCCACTTAATTACTTGTAACCATCTGTGAGATAACTGGACTTGGGCCTTGATTCATGAGAGTTGGGGCCTATCGGTGCTAAAGGTCACATAGGCCCTTGGCCTGCAAACTCACACAGTGTCTTAGTAGCAATGAGCCATGTTTACTCCATTTTGTTTCAATTCTACATAAGCACTGGCTTAACCCACTGTATCGTATAACACTGGCCCCTCCTCATTTTCCAAAGTGATTTTAAAATTCCACTTCTATTCATTCTTTCCTCATCTCTCCTTCATTGGCACCCACCACATTGATACACATTAGTGCACTAGTATCTCCCACCCTTAGGATTCAACAGCCTTCACTCGGCACCTTCTGCGTGATCCAGGTAACAGATCACTGACTGTCCCTGCCCTCTGGGAGCTCCCAGACTAGTTAAGAGAGAACTTTCAGTCTAGTGAAGTGAGTTCCACATGTCATCTTAAATGATGCCTTTTAATTTTCTTTTACAGAAACTTGCTAGAGTGTGTCCCTGACTGGGCCTGCGATGCAAAGAAGATAGAAGTAATAGATGTGAGTTACAATCTTCTCACAGAGGTTCCTGTGAGGTATGTGGGTGTGAAAGCAAACATTACACGTGTGTTCATGTGTGTTTATGTCTGTGTTTCCTTGATTAGAGTTCTCTTTCATTTGTTTCATGAATATCGAGTACCTGTTGAGTGCAAGGCAGTGTGCTATGCCATAAGGAATGTAGTAACAGTTGATGCATGGTCTTGGCTGCAAGGGATTTAAGTAAGAGGATAGTATAATGTTAGAATAACTAACAAAATATAGCAGAGGTAGTTTTTTATGATCAGTTATGGCAGTGTCCTAAGAATGTCACTTTTATCATGTTGCCAAATCGTTAGAACTGTACTTGAGCAAAATACGGCTTAAAGCAACTAAAAAACCTCACTGAGGCCACACTTAACTGTGAAATGATAGGAGCTGCTATTCGAAAGTAGTCCCTTATTCCCAAGCCTTTACACCCAGTCACTATGTTGTGTAAGTAATTTTAGAAATGCACAAAAGTAGAGTGTCATGGAGAAGATGATGTTTGAGTTGACTTTCACCAGAAGGTGAGATTTCTCTAGGTGAGGAAGTTAGGAGAGTAGTAGCTAAAGCTGGGGAAGAGATGATGTATTCAAAGTACCTGAGTTGTAACATGTAGTTAATCTGCTGGAGTCTTTGCAACTAAACTAGAAGCTTTGTAGCCTAGGAAGTAGGAAGATAACCTTTGAAGTCAGACCTTTGCTCAAATCCAAACTGCTCCATTTACTTTTTTTTTTTTAAGATTTATTTTATTTTTTATTACAAAGTCAGATATACTGAGAGGAGGAGAGACAGAGAGGAAGTGGAGCTGCCGGGATTAGAACCAGCGGCCATATGGGATCAAGGCGAGGACCCCAGCCACTAGGCCATGCTGCCGAGCCCTCCATTTACTTTTAAGTGCAAGATCTTCAACAAATCAAACATCTTTCTGGACTTCATTATTAAATGGTTCAGCCCAATAAAAAGAAAAAGTTGAAAGGGTCAGTGACCAGAGAGTAAGAAAGATCTTTCATCTGGTTCCTTCCCCAAATGTCCACAATAGCTGGGACTGGGCCTGGCTGCAATCAGGGGCTCAGACCTCCACCTGAGTCCCCTGTGGGTGGTAGGAATCCAAGCACTCAGACTGTGGTCTTCCTTCCCCAGAGCATTAGCAGGAAGCCAGATTGGAAGCAGAGAAGCCAGGACCCATACAGGCACTCTCACGTGGGATGCACATGTCCCAACAGTGGATTACCTTGTTGCATTACAACGCCTGCAGCTGCCCACATTTTAAGCATTCATTAAGTAGTAGTTTTTCTTGCAATAAAATTTGTTATTATTAATATGTTTTTATTAATAATGCTAATATAATGAATTTTTGGTTCTCTATGGACTTAAAATCGAACTTGCTTTTTTAGTTTAGATCGCCTTTGTGCTATTCGCTCTTACTGATTGACCTTTCTCATGGTGACATTCATGACTTCTTGGTGGGTAGTTGATAACAGATGGTGTGATTGCCTTCTTGGCCCTGGCTCCTTTAGGTAGTTGTATAGTCTAGAAGAATATGTTTCTGTTAGTTTACTGATTTCAGTCAAATGCCCTAGGACAGAAGCAGAAATGTTTTATATTATCTTTAAATAGATATTTATTTGTATTTTCTCCCCGTAGAATTCTGAGTAGCTTGAGTCTGAGGAAGTTGATGATGGGACACAATCATGTGCAGACCCTTCCAGCACTGGTGGAGCACATCCCTCTTGAGGTACTGGATGTGCAGCATAATGGACTCAGCAGGCTGCCAGATACGCTCTTCTCCAGGGCTTTAAAGTAAGTGCTGCAGGACATTGTTTCTCAAGAGCAGAGTCACCTGCTAAGAAAATGGAGAAGACCAAGATGAGCAGCTGGCAGTGACTCTTGCTTAGCGTTGACGACTTTGGTGGCCGTACTTTCACTCCTTGAGCAGTGAAATGAGCACACAGATGGAATTGGAAGCAGTCTATCTGATCTTTATTGGGTGATTATCAGCTAAATACTATTAAGAAAAAGATGGAGAGTAAAAACATGTATTTTTTGCTGAGGTATTTTTCATAGTTCAAATACATGTCAACATGATTCCCACTTACATCCTTTCAGTAGGTGCATACACAGCAAAATATGAAGGTAGGTTTGAATCAGCCTGATAAAAGCCTGGGAATGTAACCAAGCCTGTATTCTTTCTACTTGGCTTGTGTGAGTTGTTGTTGTTTTTGAGATTGATTGATTATTTGAAATGCACAGTTAGAGAGGAAGATATAATGAGATCTTCCATCTGCTGGTTCATTCCCCAAGTGCCTGCAGCAACTGGGGCTGGGCCAGGCTGGAGCCAGGAGCCGGGAGCATCATCCAGGGACCCAAGGGCTTGAATTGTCTTCTGCTGCTTTCTTAGAGACGTTAGTAGGGAGCTGGATTGGAACTAGTGCAGCTGGACTCAAACTAGCACTCATGGGTTACTGGCAGTGCTGGTGACAGCTTGACCTGTTATGCTATACCGTCATCTCTGACTTGTGTGAGTTGAGTAAAATAAACTCTGAATGGAGTCAGTTAGGAAAAATTACCTGAAAGAAATTATCTTTTTTTTTTTTAAGTTTAGAGCTTAGAATGGCAGCATTTCATGCTGATATTTCTGCATAACAAAGAAACAAATGATTATAAATGAAGTGGCCTTTTGTGTGTGTTCTGTCAGCCTCAGATACTTGAATGGGTCCGCAAATAGTCTGGAGTGTTTGCCCTCTGCGTGTGCTGCTGGGGAGAGTTTGAGTGTGCTGCAGCTGCTTTACCTGACCAACAATCGCCTGACTGACCAGTGTATACCTGTGCTGGTGGGGTTCCCGCACCTGCGAGTCCTGCACCTGGCCAACAACCAGCTACAGACCTTTCCTGCAAGGTAGGTGAATGCGAACTTCCGTCACTTCAGATACAAAACATTTCACTTTTGTTAGACTGAGTTATAGCTGACGCTGACTCTTGCTGTATGTTGACTGATTTCCCTGATGGTTGTGATTTCACTCACTACATGATGGAAAAAAATTTCTTAATAGTTCATACCTAGTTGTTAAGCATCAGAAACCAGAGAAAGTATGGCTAAAAGGTGTTAAATTTTAGTCCTAATTACCTAATCATGGTGCAGTAATGCTTAACGTAGAAAACTTCAAACTTTTAAGTAAAGAAATTACGGTGATAACTTTCATGTACATTTATAGAAATACATTTATATAAGGTGAAAATAAAAGACTTATGATTTCCAAAGCTGTTGGGTAATTGATATGAGGTTTGAAATTAAGACAGGAATTAATAATATCACTCAGAACAGTCAAACTACAGACAAACTCAAATGGAAATTGCCACTAGAATGGTAAAATATTTGTTCCATATTGACTAATCTTATCAGTTCATTTCTTGAGCACCTATATTTATGCTTGAAAAATAATGAGAATACTGCATACCAAAATGTCATTCAGTTTTATCTCTGATATTGAGATTAAAGGGTTTTTTTAGTTGTTTATCTGTATTTTCAAATGAGCATGTGTTATTAAAATAAGGAAAATTAACTTAGTCTTCATTATTAGAATACGAATCTTCTAGTAGTAGAAATTATTTATGCCTAGTTATATGGAAAGACAGGATGTAAAACTGATTGGAAAAAATTTTCAGATGAAGAATTTGGGAGAAAATTTGGAATGCTGTCCGTTCTTTTACTGCTGGTGTTATGGGTGGTTATTCTCATTATTTTTTGAAGTTTTTATATTATAGCAGGTTGTGTTTTTTATGATTTTCAAATCAGGAGACCAAAGCAATTTGTAATAATCTCCATAAAGGTGTTAGAGCGATTGGAGATATTGGCAAGCTTTACTCAGCTGATAGAAGGGAGTCTTGTGAGTCAGTCACCTCAGAGTCTAGGCACAGTACTGTGTGCATAACAAGAACTTGATCAATTTTTACAGGGATGAATTAAGTTTAAACTGATTGATAGGAGTCTTAGTGGTGATTTAGTACAACTTGTGTATTTCACGACTGAGCCATTTTTGGTGCACTGATACCAAGTTATCTGAAGTTTGCTGCTACTTAGTGGTGAAGCAGGGACCAGCACTAGTCTTCCATGGTAGGCCAGTGCTTTTTCAGCCTGCTCTTCCACGTCTTGGCCACCAGACTGGGTAGCTGTGAGGCTCACGGAAGCTTTGTTCCCTGAAGCTGAGAGGCAGATCAGGCTGAGAGGTGCTTGCTACAAGGCTGGGCGTTGCCCATGTCTGCTTCACTTGGACAGGTCATCTGGCAGTGGATCAGGGCAGCCCTTTGAACTCTGGTTGCCGTGAAATAGCACTTGTTTGGCAGCTGCTCATTCTTGGTGCAGTATGGTATTTCGGTGTTTGTTTTTCAGCAAACTAAATAAATTGGAGCAGTTGGAGGAACTGAACCTGAGTGGCAACAAGCTTAAGACAATTCCCACAACTATAGCAAACTGCAAAAGGCTGCACACTCTGGTTGCACATTCCAACAACATCAGCATTTTCCCAGAGATTCTGCAGTTGCCTCAGATCCAGGTACTTTCACATGCTGGAGGTAATGGATCCCTGATGGGGGAAATGAGATTAGTATGAATGAGATTATTCTCTGCTCGTAAGGAAGAAATACTGTTTCATATACTCACTTTGGGATCAGAGTGTACATAACTGAGGGTGTAATAAGAGATGGAGCATTTGGGAGTAAAGAATTAGCTCTCTAATATGTGTTTGTCTCTGCATTTCTTTTCAGTTTGTAGATCTAAGTTGCAATGACTTGACGGAAATCCTGATTCCAGAGGCTCTGCCTGCTACGTTACAGGACCTTGACCTCACTGGTAACACAAATCTGGTTCTGGAACACAAGACACTAGACATATTTAGGTAGGAAAACATTGGAAGTTTCATCCATATCTGCCTGCTCTTCTTCAGGACTGTGGAGATCTTGATTAATTAAAAGAATAGAAAGAGCCCAGGAAGCCTTCAGATTCTCTGCCTTGATTTGTTTATGAGTGGTTGTCCTCTGCAGTAGTCTGTTTGTGTTAAGACTGCTCCTTGGCTACCACTCAGTGACATGCCTGGTATTTTTACGTGGCAGGCATAAATATTTTAGTTGGCACTAATCACAAGTGCTAATAGATCACACAGGTTTATTCTTTGAATCAAGACATCATTGTATCAAAATGTTTAAAACAAGGAGACATCTGGCTGCAACATAGAAATCTTTGTTTTGCTAAGTGCTTCACAAAAAGGAATGATATTCATTGTGACAATATTTGGGCCCTGTTTCCTCCTCCTACACTTTTCCCTGTATTCCTCTTCCTTTTCAGCATACTACTTGCATTCATTCCCTCAGCTTGAATTTTAATCTGTCATCAGCTTCTTTTATGGAACCATGTTATGGGGGGCCAGTGTTGTGACACAACAAGTAAAGCTTCTGCTTGCCAGGTCAACATGCCATAGCAGGCAGGGTGTGGGTGCACCAGCGAGAGGGACTCGGCTGCTCTGCTTCCAGTCCGGCTTCCTGATAATGCACCTGAGAAGGCAGCAGATGATTTTTTAAGAACTTGGACCTCTGTCACCCCTGTGGGAAACCAGTGGGAGTTCTGTGGCTGCCTACCTGGAACTTGCCCATACATGGCTGTTGTTTGGACATTTGGGGAGTGAATCAAGGGATGGAAGATTCTCTGTCTCCCTCTCTCTGTGTTAGGCTGCCTTTCAAATAAATGTGAGGTTGACATGGCGCCACAGGTTAAGCTGCTGTTGCTATGCTGACACCTCATATTGGTGTGCCAGTTTGTGTCCCAGCTGCAACGCTGTCTACGCACCTGGAAAGCAACAGAGAATGGCCCTAATACTTGGGTCCTGCCACTTATGTGGGAGATCTGAATGGAGTTCTGGGCTCCTGGCTTCAGGCAGGCCATTGTAGCCATTGTAGGAGTGAACCAGAAGATGAAAAATATCTCTGTCTCTTTCTCTCGCTGTCTGTGTTACTCTGCTTGTGAAATAAATACTTAAAATTAATTTTAAAAGCATCTTTGGGATAGTTTTCATCAAAGACAAAAGGATATATGGCTTAATATTTCTTTCCTTCACCTCCACAGCCATATCACAACACTGAAAATTGATCAGAAACCTTTACCAGCCACAGATTCTACAGTTACATCAACCTTCTGGAGCCATGGACTGGCTGAGATGGCAGGACAGAGAAATAAGTGAGTATGCTGACTGTGGAGGCAAAGAAGAAAGAAGGAAAGCAGCCCCTGGCATGTGAAATCTGTGCTGGTGTTCATAGTGAGGCCTTGTTATTCTGTTACACATAAACACATCCCAGCATGTCAGCTCACAGATGAGCCTTCTAAGAGGGGTGGGCACCATGGCATTGTGGGCTAAGCTCCTGCCTGTGGTGCCAGTATTCCATATGGGTGCCATTTCAAGTGTAGGTGGCTCCACTTCCAATCCAGCTCCCTGCTTATGTCCTGGGAAAGCACCAAAGAATGGTATACGTCCTTAGACCCCTCTACACATGTGGGAGACCTGGAGGAGGCTCCTGTCTCCTGCTTCAGATTGGCTCAGTTCCAGCATTGCCACCATTTGGGGAGTGCATCAGGAAGTGGAAGATCTTTGTCTCTCCTTCTTGCTTTCTGTAACTCTGCCCTTCAAATAAAAATATAGTACATCTTTGGGAGGAAAAAATAAAGATCCTTCTGAGTAGCGATAAAATGAGACAATACAAGATAAATGTGCAGTACATAGAACTAACACCCCCTCTCATGGTTTCACCAGTTAGAGCTTTATCTTTGCGCTAATTTTTCTTCCCTGTCAACAGGACTGAAATAGCCAACCAGGGAATGGCCCTGCCTTCTCTTAACAGCCAATCTAGTATGATCCTTTACTTCCTAGAGTGCTGTCCAGCGACCCAGCCAAAGCCCAAACCATACTAGGTTCTGTCCAACGTCCTCCTGCCAGCACACGGCAGAGTTCCATGGTGTAGCATTCTCTGTTGCCGCAAGGACTGCAGCTTGTCCGGTGACAGATGGGCTCTGATGTTCGTGCCTTGAGGGCTTTGACAAAATCTAGTCCTTAATAACTACCAAGAGAAAAGGCCTGCTCTTCCACCTTGTGGCCGCATCACACAGCTAACCTGCACTGCCCGTGCGTGTGGCAGGAGCCTTTCCTTTAGGGTTCTGCTGCATTTTCTTCACTAGGGAGTTTTTCACATGTGAATCAGGATGATCACTGTGCTGCTTCACCTTCAGTTAATACTTACAGTTTGAAAGAATGCACCCTGAAAAATGATATTTTGCCAACAGCTTTGTTTGGTGAATATCTTTCTTTCTGATGTTTCTGCTGTAGGCTGTGTGTATCTGCCCTGGCTGTGGATAACTTTGCAGAGGGCGTGGGAGCTGTGTATGGCATGTTTGACGGAGACAGGAATGAGGAGCTCCCTCGCCTACTACAGTGTACAATGGCAGATGTGCTTTTGGAGGAAGTACAGCAGTCAACCAACGACACAGTTTTCATGGTGAACACCTTCTTGGTATCTCACAGGTAAGCAGGTGGGTTCAATAATCCCAAACTCAGTTCTACTTTTGGAAAGTACATCTCTTTAAACTGAAGATCGTGACTGGGATCCAGGAGAGATCTCGCTCATTCTGTGATCCTTCTCTGTTCTCAGCATGGGAGAAGGAACTTGGGCTCTTGAAGGAGCCACAGAGTGGCCTGCATTGTTTATGTGTGGATGTGTTTATTTGGGAAGGACCGTGGTAGGCTTTTGTAAGAGTCTCTAGAGAGAGTTGGTGACTGAATAAGCTCTCATCAGAGCCACATTTTGAGTACTTGTATTGGAGAATATATACTAATCGCCTCAAAGTCCATCTGTTGATTGCGTAAACTTTAGATAACCAAACTGCGGAATAGCTCAGTCTAGTTATTGGAGGATTCTTGGTGCACCACCTAAGCGATATGAGCAACTGAGAAGTACGCTGTATAATCAGGGAGGAACAGCATGGAGTTCCAGCTGGATTTTATCAGTCAGTACAACACAAAGTAAGGTGTTGAAAGAGACTTTTTAAAGACAGATTTATTTATTTTTTACTTGAAAACATTACAGAGAGAGGGGGGAAAAACAGAGAGTCACTCTCTGTTGGTTAATTCCCCAGGCCCTGGTTCATTCCCCAAATGGCCATAATGGTCAGGCTGGGCTGGTATGAGGCCAAGAGCTTCCTGTGGGTTTGTCAAGTGGGTACAGGTACCCAAGGCTTTAAGCCATCCTTCCCTGCTATCCCAGGTTGCCAGCAGGAAGCTGGATCAGAAGTGGAGCATCGGGCCCGCGGCGTGGCCTAGCAGCTAAAGTCCTCGCCTTGAAAGCCCCAGGATCGGGCCCGGCAGCGTGGTCTGGCGGCGTGGTCTAGCGGCTAAAGTCCTCGCCTTGAAAGCCCCGGGATCCCATATGGGCGCCGGTTCTAATCCTGGCAGCTCCACTTCCCATCCAGCTCCCTGCTTGTGGCCTGGGAAAGCAGTTGAGGACAGCCCAATGCTTTGGGACACTGCACCCGCGTGGGAGACCCGGAAGAGGTTCCAGGTTCCCGGCATCGGATCGGCGCGCACCGGCCCGTTGCAGCTCACTTGGGGAGTGAATCATCGGACGGAAGATCTTCCTCTCTGTCTCTCCTCCTCTGTGTATATCTGGCTGTAATAAAATGAATAAATAATAAAAAAAAAAGAAGTGGAGCATCAGGGACTTGAAGTGGCATCCCCCACAGACTGCCAGCACTGCAGACAGAGGAGGAGCCTGCTTTTGCTAATGTGCTGACCCCAGGAGTCTGTGGGTTTTGGTTTTTTTTGGGGGGGGAAGATTTATTTATTTTTATTGGAAAGGCAGATATACAGAGAGGAATATCTTCCATCTGCTGATTCACTCCCCAAATGGCTGCAACAGCTGGAGCCAAGCTGATCTGCAGCCAGGAACGAGGAGCCTCTAACGGAATCTGTATTTTAATAATTGAGCTAAAGGCTTGGCACAGTAATGGGTTTGGAAAGTGAACAACGCATTATGAAGCTGCTTCTTAGAGCCAGACACTGTAGGGCCCAGCACGGTAGCCTGGTAGCTAAAGTCCTCACCTTACATGCAGTGAGATCACATATGGGCTCTAGTTTGTGTCTCAGCAGCCCTGCTTCCCATCCAGCTCCCAGCTTGTGGCCTGGGAAAGCAGTTGAGGACAGCCCAAGGCCTTGGGACCTTGTACCCATGTGGGAGACCTGGAAGAGGCTCCTGGCTTCTGGTTTCAGATTGGCTCAGCTCCAGCCATGGTGGCCATGTTAGATCTTTCTGTCTCTCCTCCTCTCTGTATATCCACCTTTCCAATAAAAATAAATAAATCTTAAGATAAAAAAGATCAAATAGGTAGATACTTGTTCAGAGAAGCTTTTTAGAGAAATAACTTGCTGAAGATCTACAGTTCGGAAGTGGCGGAGGTGGAATTTGAAACCAGATCTTTCTGATGGTATCTGCTCTCATTTCAGTATTGTGCAGTAAGTGTGAGTGGATGGATGGATGAGTGGATGGATGGATGGAGACTATGTTTTGGGGTGAGATACAGGGAAGATTGTGTTCCCTCTTTCAAAGAATTTACACCTTGAGTCCTTCATTCTAAAAGCATTGTCCTGAGCCCAACAGCCTCAGCGTCACCAGAGACTTAGCAGATGACATGGCGTCCTTACCACATCAAAAACTGAGGCAGTTCCTGTTTATCAGTCACCTTGCCCTCCACATGGTTCTGATATGATAAAGCCCCCTGAATTAGGAGGTCTTTGGTGAGACATGGAGGCAGTGGAGGAGGGCACACTTGCATTTCTCCCCACCTAGCTGCACTGCTGGGAAAGCTCCTCTCAGCTCGGAGGGGAAGGCCGAACTCTGTACCAATGTGACCCATGGCAAAAGTCTGCCTTCAGGTGGACCAGGGGAAGCTGGCTCGCAGACACATGGCAGAAGAATCAGGAGAAGAGCACATGAAAGACCACCACCTGCCAAAAGTAGCTCCTGTGTCTGCATTTTCTTTTGCTTGTGAACAGGAAACTAGGAATGGCTGGGCAGAAGCTGGGCTCCTCTGCGCTCCTGTGCTGCATCCGTCCTGGCACTGTCGAGCCCGCGAACAGCTTTAACTTGACTGTGGCCAACGTTGGCACCTGCCGAGCGGTCCTGTGTCGGGATGGGAGGCCAGTGCCCCTCTCCAAAGTCTTCAGCCTGGAACAGGATCCAGAGGAGGCACAAAGAGTGAAGGACCAAAAAGCCATCATAACAGAGGTGCGTCTTGCGCTCGCCAGTCATCCGCACCCCTTGGATCTTGTGAAGGTGTTTGTTACGGAGGTGATGAAGGTTCATTTCCTTCCTGCCATGCCCTGTAAATAACAACCAATCCAGATAAAGGTGCATTTCAGACGGCTTCAGTTAAGACTGTTTTACAGAATAGTTAGTGACTAGCAGAAAAAAAAAGCAAAATTAGTTAGAAATGAGAAATCCTAACTGGAGATTTTTTTAAATGAGTAGCTTTCATGTAAAATAAATAATGTGACCTCTCAGGTAGTTCCCAACTCCTCTAGTTTATTACTCCAAACAGGAGAAGAAATAGTTCTGTAGCTTGATAACCCTATACTGAAATGCAAAGTTTAAAACATTTTTCCTTTTTATTCTGTGTGTGGTTCCGTATGCACTGACAGCCTCCTTTATAAGGTGCTGGCAGATAACATCTTTGCTTTCAAAGAGACTTTGGCATTTTTTGCTGCAAACACTGCTTATTGTTTTCAAATCTCATACTATTTAAATGGAATTGTTTATTTTTGAGGCTTTAAGAATTCTATTATTTTGGAAACAAGTCCTTTATCAGACGTTCACTTGTCAAATATTTTCTCTCTGTTTGGGGTTTGTCTTTCCATTGTCTCAACAGTGTGTTTTGTAGACAGAAAGGTTTTAGTTTCAAGGAAATCCCACTCAAGAATTTTATGTCTAGAATTTTTGATGTTGTAGCTGGAACTTCCTGCCAAGCCTGAGATCACCTATGTTTTCTTCTGGATCTGACAGTGTGTGTTTCGCGTGCCTGTCTGTGATCCGTGTGGTGAAGCCTGTGGTGTCTCTGCAGTCACTTTTTGTGCTTATGGATGTGCAGTTGTAGCACTGTTTCATTTCCATTGTGTTGCCTTTGCTCCTTTGTTAATGGTCAGCTGACCATTAGGAGAGGACCTCAAAACACTAGTGTAGAAATGCATTTAAAGCTATTTTGGTACAATACAAGGGGTCTTCTGAAAGCTCATGAGAATTGTGAGAGCCTGTTTCTGCACTCTATTTTGTTGGTATTCTCTCAGATTCTCTCTGATTTCACCCAAGGAAGCACGAAAACCAACCAACCAAACAAAAAAAATCAAACACAGTTAACAGTGTGTTAATCTCCAGTAGGAGATTAGGCGATAGAGGTGTATGTCTTGTAAGAAAAGCGTGTCTTGTGAGACAGATCGGCAGTCAGCAAGCTCGCGGGTTAGTGAAGTGAATGCACCTGACAAGCCAGGCAGGCAACTCAGTGAAGAACTGAGTGCCTGGGCGGCATGCGTACTAGAGTTTAGACAGGCATGAGCACAGCTTCTCCTGTCGCTCCTGCTCTGCCCCTCCTGCTTCTGGGATACTGCTGGGAGCAGGCATAGAACTGGTGAAAGTTCTATAGGTGCTTTACCAGCCCAGCCATCTTGGGGCAGAAAATGGCCTGATGCCAAGCTAGAAGGGCTCCTGAGATTGGGGTGGGAGAAGAGGACGGGGACCCTACCTGCTACAGGTTATTGCGGGCAGGTGGGAGTTTTGTGTAAGGGAACTTCCTGTTGTCTCCTTCAGGCGCCTCACACAGGCTAACGTCGGTCTTGCCACCTAGCAGGAGTTTGGAATTGGACAACGTTGGTTCTTTCTCTTTTTATTACATTTTAAATTTGTTTGGTTTTAGTTTTAATACATTTTGACAGTTTGTCACATTCTCTGCAAGTGGAAACTACATACACATATACATACACAGACATATACACATACATAAGGTGTTACTTGGGAAGATCTTTCAGTCAAAGCAAATGAAAGATAAAAGCCTTCCATTTAACTGTCTTATAAAATTTATCTACTTTTTGGTTTTTTTATTCTTTTAAGATTGATTTAGTTATTTGAAAGAGAGTGAGAGAGAATCTTTTATCCATTTGTTCACTCCCCACATGGCTGCAGTGACTAGAGCTGGGTCAAACACAAGCCAGAAGCCAGGAACTCCTTCTGAGTTTCCCATGTGAGTGGTAGGGACCCAAGTACTTGGGTCATCTGCCACTGCTTTTTCTAGGCTGTTAGCAGGGAGTTGGATCAGAAGTGGAGTGCCTGGGATGCCAGTACTGCAGATGGCAACTCAACCTGCTGTGCCAAAATTCTGGTGCCAGGAATTCTTTTTTGTTTGATTTTAAGATTTATTTATTTCTGTTTTAAACACAGAGTTACAGAGAGGCAGGGAGAGATGGACAGAGACAGAGTTCTGCCATCCACTGGTTTACTCCCTAAATGGTTGCAACGACTAGAGCTAGGCCAGTCCAAAAACAGAAGCCTCTAGCTTCTTCCAGATCTCCATGTGAGTGCAGGGACCCAAACACTTGGCTTTCCTCCACTTCTTTCCTAGGCACATCAGTAGGGAACTGGATTAGAAGTGGAGCAACTGGAACTTGAACCAGAGCCTGTATAGGATACCTTCAGATTTCTCCTTATCTCTCTTTCTTGCTCCCTCCCTCCTTCTCGTTTTCTTTCTCTCTCCCTCCCTCCCTCCCTCCCTCCCTCCACGTATAACTCTTAACTTGCAAATACACAAATAGGGGCCCACTGTGGTGGCCTAGTGGCTAAGGGTTCTCGCCTTGAATGCACCGGGATCCCATATGGGTGCTGGTTCTAATCCCAGCAGCCCCGCTTCCCATCCAGCTCCCTGCTTGTGACTGGGAAAGCAGTCGAGGATGGCCCAAGGCCTTGGCACCCTGCACCTGCGTGGGAGACCTGGAGGAAGTTCCTGGCTCTCGGCTTCGGATCGGAGCAGCACCGGCCATTGCGATCACTTGGGGAGTGAATCATCGGATGGAAGATCTTTCTCTCTGTCTCTTCTCCTCTCTGTGTATCTGACTTTCCAATAAAAAATAAATCTTTTTAAAAAACCCTTTAACAAATACACAAATAGACCTTAAAAAAAAAAAATCCCAACCTGCAACCCAAGATTATAATATCCCCCTACAGTATAATACCCAGAATTCCATGGGTTCTGATGTGATCTATTCATTATTACCATGGTCTTTACAGAGTAGGTTAAATACACTACAGATTTCTTTCTTCTTCTTTTTAAAAAAAGATTATTTATTTGTGTGACAGAGATCTTTCAGTTCATTTCCCAAATAGACTGATCTGAGCCAGGCCCAAACCAGGAGCCCAGAACTCTCTCTGAGGCTGGAATTCAGCCTGAGTCTGCTGTGTGAATGGCTGGGACCCAGGGAGTTGGGCTGTCACCTGTTGCCTGCCCAGATGTGCCAACAGGAGGCTGGATGCGAAGTGGAGTAACTGACTTGAAGCAGCAACACTCTGTGAGCGGACGTGGACGTCCCAGCTGTGCCTCAACCTGCCGCCCTACATGCCTGCCCTGCCACAGATTTCAGACTCTCCTTTACTAGGCGAAATAACCTTAGAAGTCTTGGCCTTTCTGGGAGTACTTTTGCTGGAAAACCAATGACGGTTTCGCTTACTGCTTTTCTGTATTCGAGACCATGCTGAAGTCTGTCCTTCACATTAGAACAAGAATATTTTGAGATAGTGATGCTGTTTAGTCACCAGATCTCTGTACTGTAACCATATGGTATTTTGTGTTTTTAGAATTCTTTCATTTTTTTGAAGTCCAGTTAAGGAATTGGTGTTATGTCACTGCATGTTAAGCCTCCATATGGAAAACCCAGTCCGGTATCCAGGTTGTCAGTTCAAGTCCCCGCTCCCCCAATATTACTGTAGCCTCCTGCTGATGCATCCTGGCCAGGGTGGAGGTCGACTCGAGTGTTTAGGCCTCAGTCGCTCACTTGGGACACCTGGATGGAGTTCCGGGTGCCTTGCTTTGGCCTGGACCAGCCCTCGCTATTGTAGGCTTTGGGGAGTAAACCAGTGGGTAGAAGATCTGTCTCTTACCCTGGCTCCCATCTCTGTCCCCATCTCTCCCTCACAAATGAAACTATACTATGTAAGTAATGAATAAAAAAAAAATGAAACTATACTGATTCTAGCAAAACTCAGGTAATGTGTGAACTCTATTTTACATCGTATCCCTAAGCATTGTGTTTTAGAAAGACACAAAATTGCATGTCATTGTTGCTTGTTTCTCAGAACTTGTGTTCTTTCTCCAGGACAACAAAGTGAATGGGGTAACTTGCTGTACCCGGATGCTGGGCTGCACATACCTCTACCCTTGGATCCTCCCCAAGCCCCACGTTTCTTCTACTCCTCTCACCATTCAAGATGAGTTGCTGATTCTGGGAAACAAAGCCTTGTGGGAACACCTGTCATACACAGAAGCTGTCAACGCGGTGCGTCATGTGCAAGACCCACTAGCAGCGGCCAAGAAGCTGTGCACGTTAGCACAGAGCTATGGGTGCCAGGACAATGTGGGGGCAATGGTGGTTTATCTGAACATTGGTGAGGAAGGCTGCACTTGCGAGATGAATGGACTCACGCTCCCAGGTCCTGCGGGATTTGCTTCCAGCAGCACCGTTAAGGACGGCCCCAAGCCAACCACCCCTTCGTCCAGTAGTGGCATCGCCTCAGAGTTCAGCAGTGAGACGTCCACCTCAGAGGTGAGCAGTGAGGTAGGCTCCACTGCTTCTGATGAGCATAACACTGTGGGCCTGGACGCTGGCTTGCTTCCCAGGCCAGAGAGGCGCTGCAGCCTCCATCCGGCAGCCCCCTCTGGCGTGTTCCAGCGGCAGCCTTCCTGTGCCACTTTCTCCAGTAATCATTCTGACAACGGCCTAGACAGTGATGATGACCAGCCCGTCGAAGGGGTCATAACAAATGGCAGCAAGCTGGAAGTGGAAGTGGATATTCACTGCTGCAGAGGGAGAGACCTTGAGAACGCCCCTACTCTCCGAGACAACTCTCCCACTCCCTGTCCCGAGGAACCTGCTAGAAGCTTGTGTTTTGGAATCCGCAGACAGAACAGTGTGAACAGTGGAATCCTCCTCCCAATGAGCAAGGACAAGATGGAGTTACAAAAGTCCCCCTCCACTTCCTGTCTCTATGGAAAGAAACTCTCCAATGGTTCCATTGTGCCCCTAGAAGACAGCCTGAACCTCATTGAGGTTGCCACAGAAGTACCCAAGAGGAAAACTGGCTATTTTGCTGCTCCGACTCAGCTGGAGCCAGAAGATCAACTTGTTGTACCTCGTGACCTGGAGGAAGAAGTGAAGGAGCAGATGAAACAACATCAGGAGGGCAGACCCGAGCCCGAGCCCAGCGAGGAGGATCGGACTGAGCCCCCAGAGGAGTTTGACACTGCGCTGTGATGCGATGCTGCCCCTGGAGTGGGCAGGTGTGGGAGGAGGCTTGCGGGGTTGGGGTAGGGACCCTGCCAGAGGCATTTGGCCTCTGTGTTGCTAAACCATAGACATGTGAGGTAGAACTCAGAGCCAAAGGTGAGTACTGTCAGGGTCTGGCCCCAGACAAGCCAGTTGTCGCCTTCAGTGTTGAGTTTCTGTTTCTGCCTGTGATGGAATTCCCAGGGTTGCCAGGCAGAGGGTGATGTTGCCCTGTGTCAGTCCTGCCACCTGCCATTAACCCTTTCTCGCCTAAGAAGGATTTTTGAGGACTCGCCTGTCTGGGCAGGGAAGGGGTATTTCTGTGGAGGAAGTAACTGAAGATTGATTCCCTTTACTGATTGCTGCTGATGGATCTCTGCCCAGAGAAAATCACCTCATCTCACAGACTAGCAGGGGTGTGATGTGACTCGTCACATGGCTTTTCATTCTTCTCTACGAGAATACAGCCTATCAAAATGATGTTTATTGGAAATGTAGAACCAATCAAACAGATAATTTATGTATGTAGTGTAATGAGAGCACTTTTCATTGTGAACTTTTATTTTTGAATCTGCATTCGAGCCAATCTTTGAGGCAGCCCGGCGCCTCTGTCCAAAGGCAGAGAGATCCCGGGTGTTAGAGCCTTCTTTGAGGGTACTAGGAAGGGGCTTAGGGAATTGACTTAACTCTTGGATGTTAGACTGTGTGTTCACACGTGAGGAACTTGAGGTCGTAGCAACTTTGGGGGATAAAGATAGGGAAGGAGTGAGCACAAAGAATGCTTTCCCCCCAATCAGGAAAAGACAAATGTGACACCTGCCAGGAGTCTCCCAGATCACAGGGAGGCACTTGGGGGTTGACTTCCTCCCCTGACACGCGCAAGAGTTGGCAGAAGGCCCCCTTGCGGACAGGGTGGAGGCTGACACTGCTGACGTCAAGGTCACCTTGAATTACAGCAAATTGACTGATGCAGACGGAGGCCAGATGAGCACAGACCAGTGGATGCATCAAGTTAGACTTGTTCCCAATGTCACTGTAAAGCAGATGGGGGGCGGTTTCCGGAATGTTGGAAATGAACCAAGAGCTTACGTGTAATGTTATACAGCGCACTCTCCCAACAACTGCTTATTCACCTTATGTGGTTCCAGGGTACCAGGCTCAATGCCAGGATATTGCACATTCCATGTAACCCTAGCAAAGCCTAGTTCCTTCTCTATTTTTGCCACTTTTTCCCTTAGAAGATTTGCTTAAGAAAATTAATTAGTATTTATTTGCATTGCTTGATCTTACCCATTGGGAAATGTGCTTTGAATTTTTAAATATTCACAATTAAGAAAATAGAGTGGAACCCTTTTTGTATCTGTTTCATCAGAAACAAAATGTTAAAGATAGAGCTGAATTATATTCATTTTGTTTGGGGGAAGTGTCTGTCAAGGGCAGTGGTCAAGAAACCAAGTGACCCATCCACAAACATCATGCGTCTTCTCGTGCCGAAGCTCTGCGCCTCTCAGCGTGCGGCAGTGGGATGCTCCGGGGGTGCTGCCCCGCCGCCGCAGACTAACATTAGACCTCGCGAGACTCCGATCTGGAGTTCCCAAACTGTCAGGCACACTTGACTAGCCTGTGTCAAAACTACTGGTCAGCTACTGAAAATATTTAGAACTCAGGTCTTTGCTTTGAAATACGGAACAGAGTGGCTCATACAAAGATTAGGTGCTGTTAGAAATGGGAATAGTAGTGTGTTGCCACCTTATTTTTATATGGGAGAATGGGGGGAAAATGGGGGAAAATGAAAAAAAAATTTAAAAAAGAAAGAAAATGAAGGAAAAACCCTGATGGTGATGGGTGAGACATCTTCCTCCACAGATAGCACAACCTGTGGATTGTAGAATAGTGAGATTGTCTAAAAGTGGAAATTATTTTGGGAACATACCACATTAATAATATAGTCTTATAAAAAAATTTATCCATTACCTGTGAATCCTTTTGTTGTCTTCTGTTTTCCACCCTACTCATTGGCACCACTTCAAAAGCCAGGCCCCAAATCACCTTGACAAAAGGAAATTCATTAACTTTTTAGATAGCAGAATTCTAACATTCCCGGTGTTTTTGGTGTGGTAGAGTGATTTTTAGGAATCAGTAGGTTGTGCTAAAATCCTTTAAGATAGGCCATACCAAATTGGTTATGTTTTGCAATCTCCTTTAATTCATAACTTTCTACAGTTGCTCTGTATTAAAAGGTTAAAAAGGCCGTAGTCCATTACCAAAATCTCTGATTTAAAACACGCTTGTGACCTAGGACCGAGGGGGTGCTCTCCGAGTAGGCTGCGTTGGTGAGAGGCAGTCATCCGTCCCAGGTGAATGGAACCACTTCTTAGGACTCCATCCCAGGGGCTGGGTCCCCCATGTGGGCCACGGAGGGCCTCTGCGGGATACTCAGGGTTCTGTGTGTACCTCCCATTTCACAGGGGAGTTTTAGCAAATGCCTGAAAGAACAGTCCTGATCATGGGAGCAGTGAGCAGTACCGTGGAAGAAAGAAAACTGCTCGTCTTGGCAGCCTTGAGATTTATTTTGGATTGGGAATCTATTTGGAAATGTGAATGTGGGTATGGCAGAACTACAGTGTTACTACAAAGTCAAGGCATTGAATTCCACTGCTGATACAAGGGAGGGTTTTAATACACCGCTGCCAAGAGTGTGCGTGTGTGCAATAAGTTGGTAGACTCATGTTCTTAATGTATGTAAGAGCCAACGCGAGCAGCTGGTAACACTGGGTGCTATTACAACTGCCTGCACTGCGTGCTGTTTTCCAGGAGATGGAGCCAGTTAGGTTTGGCCGATTCACCGAATATCAAACACTGTTCTTCTTCCCACCTCGACCTTCCGTGCGAGCAGGTACTGGGAAGCCACAGGCTTCCCTTTCTCTCTTCAGTAATTATCAATGAAGAGATCTCCTTAAGGGAGCATTTGGCTGTTATCGAGAAAAGAATTAGTCTCCAAGCCATTTGGTGATGCCTGGCAGCATCACTGTAGAACTATCTTGTGTCACTTTTTACTTCCCTCTGGGTGGAGCCTTCTGGACTCCCCAGTCATGGCAACAAGTTAATCTTTTCTCTGCAGTCGGTGACTTTGCCCCCTTACTCGGGTAAGTACTTCCTTGGTGGAGAAAAGCAGCTACGGTGAACCCTGCGCCATTTCCCTCGTTTGGTGATCGACCACACACGAGCTCCTCGCCGTCTTAATCCCACTCACTCCTCCCGACGCTGTAGGGTTTTCTGTCACTGTTGCCAATGGATGTCATCTGGACAGTGCGCTCATATCCTATGGTTTTGTGCAATCATTGTTGTATTGTAGTCCTAAGACTCATTATTATAGTGTATTTTTGATATTTTTGAAATGTGTTAAATTTTTTAATTCAATAATACGAGCCAGAGCATGTTGCAGCAAATCTATTGTTTGTAAAAAATAACAATAACAATAATAAATAAAATAAAATGGAGTATCTTTTCATGGCTTTGTTTTAAAATGAAATGCCTGTTATTTAATAAATCTTCCTAACTCAGGTGAAATTAAGTCCTTAATGCAAAGCACCTTTAGGACTTTTCTGGTTTTCTTTACATCAGGGGAAGGTAATCATGAACAAACACACGAAGTTGTACCCATGATGCTGTTCAGAGCTGTAAGCCAATAAGTGGGGGTGGGGAACAACTGGGTTAACCCCACAGTCATTTAGCTGGTCCCCGCCAAGGCCACTGCAGGCAGGTCTCAAAATTCAGTACTTTAGAGCAGGCTCATTTTTTTCAGTTGATTACCATGGCTTGGTTTGTCAGTGAAGTCGTGAATATCCAAATAGCCCTTGTCATACAGATGTTTCTCCACCTCTGCAGGCATCGGTGTCCCTGACCAGGCGGCAGGAATGGAACTCTAAGCATGTTTTCTGCTTCTTGCGATATTCCAAGGTGCCTCAGGGCCCCAGTGTGCAGGGATCACCCGGAAGACATTCCAGTGCGTCAGTCAGCGGGCCTGAGTCCTGCCTGTGCTGCTCAGAAGTGTTGGGAGCTCAGGCAAGTTCCTTGGTCTCCGGCTGCTCTTCTCATTACGTAGACACAGCAGTGTCTGTCATCAGTTGTGTTTGCCATGGTGCCAAGTGCTGTTGCAGCTCAGTACTGGACTTGGCACACAGTACTCGATGAGATGTACACTGTCAGGCAGAAGCTCACCTCTTCATCTGTAAAAGGAGAGTGATGAATCAGCCCGCCTGCACCAGGGCTGAGTGGGGTAGGCTTACTGCAGCGTGCCGTGGGAGCGAGCTGTGCGCAGGGCCGTGAGTGGGGTAGGCTTACTGCAGCATGCTGTGGGCCCGCCTGTGCCAGAGCTGTGAGTGGGGTAGGCTTACTGCAGCGTGCCGTGGGAGCGAGCTGTGCAGCCAGCGGGGGAGTCGGTCCCAATGCCAAGGACTCCAGCTGCTGCACAGGAACACGACAGGGCAGTCGGTCAGAGGCCGAATTCCCTGTTTGTCAGGTTCCCCAACCCACTGTGGGAAAAGCTCAAGTGAGGGACATGTGTTTTTCTTTTTGTTTTGTTCTGTTTTTCATTTTAGGGACATGTCTCAAGGGATAAAGGCCAGGTGAGAACAGTGTGTGCATGGAAGTGTAACGTCACTTGGCGAGGGGCTGGAAAGCGGTTTGATTTTTGCTCTTCAACTCCAGAGGTGAGAATGGCAGGGAAGCACCCTTTAACAGACTTATTTTAACCTAGCATGTTAATGTCCAGTTGAGTCTTTTTCCTCTAACTTTTGCTTTTTAATAAAAGTATAATTTAGATCTTTCCCATTTTTAAAAAAATATTTATTTTTTAAAATTTTTATTGGAAAGTCAGATATACAGAGAGGAAGATCTTCTGTCCACTGATTCACTCCCCAAGTGGCCACAATGGCTAGAGCTGCACTGACCCGAAGCCGGGAACCAGGAGCCTCTTCCAGGTCTCCCCACGCTGGTGCAGGGTCCCAGGGCTTTGGGCCGTCCTCGACTGCTTTCCCAGGCCACAAGCAGGGAGCTGGATGGGAAGTAGGGCGCAGGGATTAGAACCGGTGCCCACATGGGATCCTGGAGGTGCAAGGCGAGGACTTTAACCACTAGGCTACTGCACTGGGCCCTGATCTTTCCCATTTCTATATGAGATTTGGTTTTGGTCCTTAATTGGATGGATTCCATTCGAAACTAACTATTGGACAGCTTGGAGGAAGAGTAGTCCATCCCAGTTGGTATTTCTGGTTTCTGTGGCATAGAGTAATAATCATTTGAGACTAGTAGTATAAAGACAGGACTAGAACACTTGAGGTTAAAATTCCTAAAAACTCAATGCAAGGGATTGGTTCTGTTCCAAATTCAGTGGAGGGAATGAGAGAGTCCCAGATCTGTGAAGAAGGCCTGCTTAACGGGGCCCCTTCAGGCAGCACAGAAATGAGGCAGCCTCCTGTAACCCTTCCAGAGCCAAGCGGCTGATTTAACTATCTTAATCAGTTGAACAAGGCATCTAAGAAGTTCACAAATTTCCTCAAGACTTGCAAGGCTCCTGTTTAAAAAAAAAAAAAACTTAGAAATTACTTTAAAACATTTCCTCCGGCCCGAGGCTGGCACGCGAGGCCATCTTCAGGTAGCAGGAATCTTGGTGGAAGGCAGGCAGGCTGCTGACGGCCCGAGGGTGATGGCACAACACAATGGCACCTCCTCCCTCCGCAGGTACTCGGCTAGGCTTCCGCAGCCTTAAAACCATTGCCAGGGGATTAAAGGCTGGCATTTTTAAAGGCTGGCAAGTTGATAAACGGAATTATTGTTTGGTTTGGGTGCACAAAATTTTGTAAACGTGTGTACAAAACATGCCTTAACACGCCCTTTCTATTGATTTCTTGAAGACCCTTTGCATGCATGGGGTTAAAACTTTTTGGCACTAAGGCAAACTCACCCTCTTCCACGAGCTTTCTTTGAAGGCCTTGGCGCCAGGATTCGGAGGATAGTTCTACAGTTAACACTGGGCCCGCCAGGCCCTGCAGTGCTGTTTGCATCTTTTAGAATTTTTAGAACTTCCAGGCCAGAGGGAGCTGTTGCCCTGCTTGCCTTCTCCTGCACTCAGTGAGCCCTCCCTAGGGCACTCCCCAGACTCATGACCTTGGTCTTGGCAGTAAATGGACACGGCATGTTCAAGCTCTAGCCCAGTCCGCCAACCAGGACCTTGTTATCTCCTTGGACAAGAGAAGGATGAGACGTTGAACTTTGCACTATGTACCAACAGCAGCAATCCTAGAATCAAACCTGTGAAAACCCACAGGCTTAACAGGACCTGTCTATGGCAGAGAAACAAGGGTAGTGAGGTTGACATTTCGGTTCCAGAGGAGTCCTCAGAGAGTCCCGGACCACAGGTACTCCGGGGCATCGGCGTGGCACCTCTGCTGTCCTTGCCTGTCCCGGTAACGCCTCTGCTCGCGGTAGCTCCGCAGGGCCAGCACCACGCTGACGCCGTACATGATGACCAGAAGACAGGCAAAGGTGGCTGCTGCTCCATCAGTGCCTGCTAGCTGGCAGTTCATCCAGGTGAGACCCTTACGGGCATACAGCCTCTCTCTTTGCTTGCAAGTGTCCGTGGAGTTGATCTGCAAGGCAGCGTGCAGGTAAATGCCGATGCCCACGCAGTAGCCCACGGCTGCGAGGACGCAGAATGCGGCCTCCAGAAGCAGCCACCTCCTAGGCAGTTTCATGAGGCTCTTGGCTCCTCGGAGCAAAACGCCCATGGTGAGGACACCCAGCCCCAGAGAGACAGCCACGCCGCCGTAGATCAGGGGTGCCCGGAGGACCGTGTACTGCTGGTCCAGCTGCCGCACCTGCTCCAGCTCTGTGCCCTCAAATGGTGAGTAATAGTTGCTCCCGAAGCCGCCTCCTGTGGTGAAGCTGGCACTGAATCCGGCCAGGACGAAGTAGGAGGCCACGATGCACATGAGGACCATTGCGTTCAGTATCACCTCCACTATGTGCACCACACCTACAGGGGAGAGACAGGCGGGGCGGTTAGCATCCGCATGATGCGTTTGGGCTTTCTGACTAGTGTTTTGATTCTAATAGACAAGTAGATCTGGAAAATCAAAATGCTTCTTAGAAAAAAAATTTTTTTTTTGGCACTTTCTCAGGAACATTCAATGCACATGTGATCCTGCAGTGGTACTCTCGGGCACTGGCTCTGAACAAACTTCTGTCCACACAAAAAACGTGTGCTGGACTGCTCATGGGAGGCTCATTTCAAAGAGCCCTGAGTTAGATGCCCTGCACTGGGTGAAGGCTGCCCACTGGCACCCACACTGCAGAGCCCTCCACTCAGCAACAGGAAGGAATGAGCTCTGGCACAGTCAATGACTGCAGGGGTCCCTGGGGAACTGTGAGGAGTGCAGCAAGCCCAGGACCGGAGGGGACAATGATTCTGTAGTCTCAGAAGGACAGAATTACAGAGCACCCCTAGCTGACCTGGGGAAGGGCACGGGTGTGATTTGAGAGGGGGTGGCGCCTGGCTCTGATGGTGCTGTTGGAAGTGACCCGGCTCCATGCTTGCAACAGTCACACAGGACTGCACACGAGTGCACATGGAGCTGGCGAGCCCTACACCGGCTCTGGGGGCGTTCACTCCCCGACCTGCAGTGTGCCGCTGTGGTGGGAGACAGCGGGTGAAGGGCGGGTGGGATCTCTCTGCTGTTTCTATGACTTCTTGTGAATCTGTCAAAAATCAAGGTTTTAAAAACCACAATGATGTAAAGGATCAGCTGGGAAATCTCACGTACCTAAATACTTACATTAGTTTCTCATAAAACTTTCTAGTGTTCCTTGGTTGCAAATTAAAGCACACTCAAATGTGTAATTTATCCCCCTGCCTCTGCTTGTTCACAAATGTAAGCACTTCACTGCTTACTATGTGTTTATTTGCTTCTTATTTGAAAGGCAGAGAGAATTTTCCATCTGCTGATTCCCTCCTTCAGTGCTTGCAACAACAGAGCAGGGCCATGTCAGAGGCCGGAGGCAGGTGAGTACAGGTGTCAAAGCACCTGACCATCACCTGTTGCCTCCTAAGGTGTGCGTCCGCGGGAAGCAGGATCGGAACTGGAGATGCTGGGGCTTGGACTAGGTACTGAAATATGAGGTGCCACTGTTCCAGGCAGTGATTTACCAGCTGTGCCAAACTGTGCACCCTGACCGCCTTTTAAATCTTATTCCCATGTTACCTAGGAGGCAGAAAAACAGAGACGTTTTCTGAGTGCTCCCTATAGAACGAGCACATTGGTGACATGGCCTGCAGCACCAGTATGGGGATTCAATGGTGTGTCCAAGCAGGATTCTGCCATGGATGCCTGGCTTGTCCACTGGGGAGGCAGGGGGAGCCAGGCTGGTCCCCTGTTACTGTGAGGGGTTTGGAGATGGGAGCCCAGAAAAAAGCAAAGGAACCCACGCTGGGGAACACCAGGTTGCGGTCACTGCCTGGTCATCTTACCCATGTCCTTGCTTCTCTGCATCTTGGGGCTTGATCTGATGCCTGAAGGAGATGCCTGCCAGGTTATGGTGAGGCTCTCTGGTGGTGGGTGCCACAGACACTGCTGTCGCCCAGAGGGCACTCAGATGGGCAGCTGCCAGGTTTGCTGATCCCAACTCCATGGTACCCATGCAAATTCCTGCAGGCCCCAAGATGTCCACGAAACCCTGCCGTCAAGGGCTCAGCATGGACAGCCCACACTGCCCACTCTTCCCCTGGGCACCATGAGCTCCAGGCCACCCCTTCCTACAGCAGGGCAAGAGCATTGACCCAGATGCCATGCTGCTGCTAGCCGCAGCCCTGGCACCTCTGCAGGCTGTCACTGTCCCATCTTCTGAGGGAAGACAGTAACATGGTTATTGTAGGACATAGGACACCCAACCACCTTCCTTCTGGGTCAGATTCAGCAAAACAGCCACATCACAACCCATGCAGCACGTGTCTGCTGAGTGAAAACCAACAGACCCAGGCCATAGCAATCAACCACCCACCCACTAATTGCAGCCATTGGGAGGAGTGACCCTCATCTGCCAGGTCTATTGGCACTGGGACAGTGGTCCTGGTTCAGCAGAATACCAAACAGGTCAGTGCTGAAACACACACACACATTAGGGTCAGAAAAGACTTGCTGTGGCCTGTCTCAGGTGGGGCAGGGCACAGTCTCTGGAAAGACAGTAGAGGCCCAGGAGAGGGACCCGGACCCTGAAACAGACCGGGAGCTTTACTCCACGCAGCCTCCTTCTGGGCCAGGTGGTCTCGGCGCTTTCTCATCTAATGCTCGAGACACCTGCCTCTACACTGGCTCTACACAAGCGGAGTCGACCAAGCAGATTTCGTTTTTTTTTTATTTTTTAATTTTTTAAAAATAAATACATGTGTAATCAAGATACACAGAAGGTAAAAAAAATTCTAAAAAATCCCTTTCTCCCAGAAACAACAGTGTTACACTCTTAATACTTTCCTTTGTGTTCTTCAAGAAATTTTGTATCTACTTCAAGAAATACATATGTCCTGAATGTCCCTAAGATCCAAATGGCACTCATGTCTTTTTTTTAAGAATTATTTTTATTGGAAAGGCAGATTTATAGAGAGAAGAAGAGACAGATAGATCTTCCATCCACTGGTTCACTTCCCATGTAGCCACAATGGCTGGAGCTGAGCGGATAAGAAGCCAGGAGTTTCTTCTGGGTCTCCCATATGAGTACAGGGTGCCAAGGTTTTGAGCCATCCTCAACTGCTTTCCCAGGCCACAAGCAGGGAGCTGGACGGCAAGTGGAGCAGATGGTACATGATCTGGTGCCAATATGGTATCCTTGTGCATGCCAAAGTGAGGATTTAACCACTGAGCCATTGCGCTGGGTCCACCACTTGCGTGTTTAAAGCAATCAGCTGTCTGTACCACAGAGCGTAACAAGAACTTACAGTCAAGAGAATCATCATCACACGAGTCTTTCTCTGGGTGTTTCTCTTGGATTCCTATAAATCAAAGAAGGTATTCACCCGCACCAGGCACACATGACAAGGTTCTGTGCTCGTGACATATCGTGCAGTCAGAACCCAGGAAGCCTCTGACCAAGAGTAAGTTCTGGAAACGAGGACACGTGCTGGGTCCCAGATGTCGGCTTCCAGGCTTGGTGCAGCGGCACATTGATGAGGTACAAAATGCTCCTGGCAGGGTGAGGGGCTTCGGCTGGATTGCCTCTTCGCAACGCCCTCAGCCCGTGCCTGTCTCCAACTTAAACAGGACAGAAGTGGCCTCCAGGAGCGCCCGTGGGAGACCCAGAGAGCTGGCTGGGGAACGTTCTGGACTTTTCAGCTGGATGCAAACAGGCTAGGGTTGGATGCAACCTCATGTGTCTGTGGCTTGTCCAGAGCTTTGAAGAGAAGGTTCTTGAGATCCACTGGGTTACTGCGTTTACCTAACCTGGGATCACACCCGGCGGCAGCAGGAGCCTTTCCCCCGTGGGTCCCGGGCTCTATCTGTTCACAATATCAATCATGCTTCACTAATGGAAGATTCCAAAAACCAGGGTTGGTTCAGAGAATGCCCCTCCTTGCAACTAGGAGCTTCACGGCTGGTGTTCAAGTTAGCCTTTGGCTTTGCAAGCACCGGCAAGCGCCCCAGCTAAGTGTTCTTGCCAAGGACTTGAGTTTGGGGTCACTTCGATCACTTCATGTTTGGCAGAATGCTGGGAAAACCCTAAAGGTCAAGCATTTCCGTCGGCTTCTCCTTCAGTCTCCTGACTTTCTGGAATCCTCTAATGGCCAGGACAGCCCCCAGGGCAAAGACAGGGATGCCCAGGGCTGCAAAGACCCCGGCCCCTATGTCACCTCCATGGAAGGCACAGCCGAAGCCGCTGTACCCTTTGCTTTGGTACAGCGCTTCCCTCTCTCGACACACGGCAGAGCCATAGGCGGCCGAGAGGTGCTGGAAGTAGAAGTACAAGGCTGGGATGTAGGCCCCAGCGATGAGCGCGTCCAGCAAGCCTTCCACCAGCAGCCACGGTGGGCAGTGCCACGGCACCCGCAACACGCCCGCAACGAGCAGGAGGCAGGAGAAGCCCAGGAGGGCTCCACCATAGGCCATGGCTGTGGTGGCTGTGGGCAGCTTGAGCTGGTAGAACTGGATGTCCAGTTGCTGGGCTTTCTCGCCGTCTGCGCCGCTGAAACCACTGTAAGCCCCTCCATACTGGTAGTAGTAAATGCCCCCCAGGCTGGTGATGCCCGTGTAGCCCCCAGTGGACGTGTAAGACACAGAGCTGCAGGCCAGGATCAGCAAGTTCAGCAGAGCTTCCAGCATCTGGCAGCAGGCTGCAAAGACAGGGTGGGGGACCACGCTGAGAGTCGCTCCACGGCACACGCACACGCGGGCGCTTCCACGGCGAGGCCCACCTTCCCTGCGCCAGCAGCACCCAGTGCCGGCCCTCTATCCCAGGGTCCTCAGCCAAAGCCACACCCACAGAGGCAGGTGGCAGCAGGGCACCACACGTGACCAGCATGCTCTGGGCGGCAAAGCAGGACTCACTCAAGAGCAAGGCAGCCCGCCCCGGGCCGTGGACATGACGCTGATGGGAGGAAGGAGGCGAGTTCGCAGCCGGAAAGGCAGCCTTCACTGCAGGGCAAGAACATGCCACACACCCCCACCCTCCCCCAAAGCACTAAGAAAGCCATCTCCTCTTACTGGTGCTAACAGGAGAGTTCTCACAAGAGACTGCAAAGCTCCGGGGCCAGCACACTGTGATACAGCCAGTAAAGCCACCGCCTGAGGTGCCCAGGGAGTCCCAGCTGCTCCACTTCCTGTCCACCTCCCACTAAAGCACCTGAGAAGGCTGGCCAAGTCCTCGGGTTCCTGCGTCCTCGTGGGAGACCAGAAAGACGCTCCTGGCTCCTAGCTTTGGACTAGTCCAGCTGCATCCCTACATCTCACTTCCTTTCTCATTCAGCCTCTCAAACAATGTTACTAAGCTGAAGTGGAATCTGTCAGGTCCCTTAAAGACTGTTGTCTGGGCAGCAGTATTTTCCCGGGGCTAGTCTGTTTCAGGAGCCTGGGCTTCTCTATCTTGGGCAGTGGAAGCTGACTTCTCTTTAAAATTCACTTCACTGAGCCAGAACTTACAGAATGACTTCCAGTGAGCATACAGCTGGCTGAATTCTGACACACACGTCTGCCACGGCAACACCGTCCAGACACGGAGTACTTGAATTTCCCTACTAATGCTTCAGGTCAGTGGTTCACCTTCCTCCCGAGGAAACCAATGGTCTGCCACCTCTCATTAGAAACCAGTATTGTCCTTCCCGGAGTACCACAGAGGCAGGTGTGTGGCATAGCAGCTGAACTGCCACTTTAGAGGGCCACACTCTTTCTGGTAGCACCTGATTCAAGTCCTGGTTCCAACGCTTCCGGTCCCATCTTCCTGCTGAAATGTTCCCTGAGAGGCAGCGTGTGACAGCTCGAATGCTTAGGTCTTACCACCCACGTGGGAAACCTGGGTGGAGTTCCCAGCTCCTGGCTTAGCCTGACTCAGCCCAGGCTGTTGCCACCCTTTGGGGAGTAAACGAATCCATGGGAACTCTCTCTGAAACAGGAACTCAAGGGCCCGGTGGCGTGGCCTAGCGGCTAAAGTCCTCGCCTTGAACGCCCTGGGATCCCATGTGGGCGCTGGTTCTAATCCCGGCAGCTCCACTTCCCATCCAGCTCCCTGCTTGTAGACTGGGAAAGCAGTCGAGGATGGCCCAATGCATTGGGACCCTGCACCCGTGTGGGAGACCCGGAGGAGGTTCCTGGTTCCCGGCTTCGGATCGGCATGCACCGGCCGTTGCGGCTCACTTGGGGAGTGAATCATCGGACAGAAGATCTTCCTCTCTGTCTCTCCTCCTCTCTGTATATCTGACTTTGTAATAAACTGAATAAATCTTAAAAAAAAAAAAAGAAACAGGAACTCGGAAGCTACATCTCAAGGCTCTGCGTGAGCAACAGAAACTTCTGATTATAGAAATGACAACTGTCTTGAGAGAAAATTGTTTTTTTTTTTTTTTTAAGATTTACTTATTTTCATTGGAAAGTCAGATATACAGAGAGGAGAGACAGAAAGAAAGAGCTTCCATCCGCTGATTCATTCCCCAAGTGGCTGCAACAGCCGGAGCTGAGCTGATCCAAAGCCAGGAGCCAGGAGGTTCTTCTGGGTCTCCCATGTGGGTGCAGAGCCCCAAGGCTTTGAGCAACCCTCGACTGCTTTCCCAGGACACAAGTAGGGAGCTGGATGGGAAGCAGGGGTGCTGGGATATGACCTATTGCTCATATGGGATCCTGGAGTGTGCAAGGCAAGGACTTAAGGCACTAGGCTACTATGCTGGCCCCAACAAAATTAAGTTTTTAAAGCTGCTCTGCAGGTAAGCCTGGAGCTAGATGCCCTGCCTCTGATCTGAGTACTAAGGGTCTAAGGCAAGAGAGAAAGAACAAAAGGTGAGGAGAAGGTGCTCTGTGGGCTAATGGGAATGTTCCTTCCCACTGGGAACCAGTGACTCGCCACCTGTCTCTCAAAAAGGCACAACCTACAGGTGCCCAGGCTCCTGTGGCCTGACGTGTGCCTCAAACATCTGGGCTTGCTTTCCGTCTGCCCTCTCTCCTACCCTCCCTCCTTATCCCCTAAAGTTCTTAGCTCCTGGGAATTCTTGCTCATTCAAGAGAATTCAGGGTATATTTCTTTCCGTTGGTCTCCCACTATGTTCCACTGAACCTTCTGGAAGCAAAGCACAGCCACGCTTTGGGGGTTTCCCTAGGAAACCAGGGAAGGCTGCACCTGCCTCTCACTTCTGCAGGTGAGCTGTAGGGGACTGTGTCTCATCAATCAGGAAAGGCAGTCACACAGGGTGCACTCTGGCACAGCTCCAGGGGCCTGGGTGTGACCTCTGTGCAGGCACACTTTTCCCTGGGTCTGACAGCTGCTTCTCTGGGCCTCTGCATATCCAGGGTTATTACTTCCTGACCTCCAGGCTTGAGGCCACGTAGCTGGAAGTTATCAAAGCTAAATCAAGGCATACTTTGGTCAGAAGCTCCAAGCCCTGCCCTCCCATCTTGGTCAATCAATCACAGAAAGAAAAAAAAAAGTCTGTACACAGGAACCTGTTAGCCAACTTCTGGCTCATTCCTGTTATTGGTATCCTCAAGGAAAGCAAGGTTAAGCAAGTAAACCATGTGAGGACAGTGTCGATGTGATGAGTTTCCCTCTTTGAGCCTCAGGAGTTGCTAGGGGAACAACAGCCAGCCAGTACTCACTGCACTGCCCGGAAGGCCGACAGCCTTGGCAGCAAAAGTCCTCCTAATCCCACAATCATCTTGGCAATTACCATGCCAAGCTACACCTTTAGGGAGGAGTCACTTCTCTCCTTGTGATTTTTCTTCCTGAGGCTGGCACCTTTACTCTTCTCGCTCTTGTCCATCATCGACAGACAGCCCAGCCAGGGACACCTCTCTGCACCCCTGCCCCCCAGCCGGTCGCCTGAGTCACACAAGGACTTGCTCTGAACTAACCGGATCTTCCTCATTGCTGCCAGGCACCAGTGCCCAGACGACAGCCCTGGGAACCATGCTTGGGGTTCACATCTGCTCTTATTTCAGTGTCTTTCAGGCTGCAGCTGGGCTCCTTGGGTGTGAGTTTTAAGGTTCTGTTTTGAATGCCAACAGCACAGAGCATGTCAAGCACTTGGTGTGTCACAGGGTAGGTCTACCTTCTGGACAAATTGGCTTCCTCGTCTGTGGGAGCTGGTTCTTAATGCAGCCAGGATTTCTCAAGGAGCATCAGGGGCCCCAGGGTCTCTGGGGAGAATGCCAGGGTCCCCGCGGTGTGAGCAGCAACTTGGCTGCAGGAGACTCCCCCACCCCATTTGGCCCACCTTCCCCGAGCAGCCACCCTGGACAGCTGACAGCTCACAGGCAGGCAGCCCTCCCCCTAGCCGCTGCCCCCTCCCCACCCCCAACCCCTCTGTCTCTTCAGGCCCAGGGCTCCAAATTAGAAGCCCGTGAGCCAGCAGCATTTGTCCCTTTCTCATGAGGCTCTCACACTGGGCTAAAGATGGAAATTCCAGGGACTCCAAAGGGATGTGTGCGTGGTCCATAGCTCAACCCCACCCTGAGTGACAGTGACGGCTGCCAACTCTCTCCCAGCAGCTCACCTCTGCCCGTGCACAGGTATCTGCATTTGTGGCAGTCCAGGAGTCCTTCGGCCTCTGACTGGGCAAATTCCACCTCCTCCAGCCCAGGCCTGGGGTTCGAGGGCACATATCTCCCAGACGTGAATTCACTAGAAGCAAAAAACACACATGCCCATTATGATGTATGTCTGAGCCCCCAGTGTTAAACCGTGGGGGTTTAACAGGTGTGGGTCCCAGGAGTTGCCGCCCGAAAGCACCCAATAACCAGGTCAGAGGCTGCAATAGCAAGAGGAATTTTATTGACGTTCGCGGACGGGCCCCACTCCTATGACAGAGTGAGAGCCCCTATGTCCAGGGGTACAGACATTTTATACTGCGAGCTCAGCACAGCTGCTGGGTTTGGTACAAATTTTATGACCTTATTCTGGCGCCAGCTCAGGGCCCTCCAGCCTCATTTCCTCGGACTAAGGAATTTACTTATCAGGAGACAGAAACTTAGGCCTTCTTCCCATTGTCAGGCCCAGCATGGCCATTCCCCTACCTTTTATCTGATCTCGCCAAGCAGGATACAGAAGCAGAAAAAGCATTAACCCTTACTTTTCTCTTTCACCAGCGTGCTGTGGTATGAGGACATGGGGCTCCTTGCACAGGGCCCATGTGTCAGGCAATGTGCAGAACACAAGTACAGTTTGTTATATTATGGCAGACCCCATAGAAGCCTTCCAGAACATTCACACACTTGCTCCCCTGACAAGCCAGAACACCTGAACACAGCCTTGGAACCATTTTAATTATTTTTAAATTATTTTTCTAAATGTGTATATATATGTTTTTAATTTTTGAAAGCAGTGAGACTGAGCAGAGAGAGACTGAAACAGAAAGATAGGGACAGAGATCTTCTAGCCGCTGCTCACTCCCCGTAGGGTGGCCCCAGAGAAGGGCTGGGCCAGCCCAAGACCAGGAAGCAGCTGGGTCTCCTCCATGGATGGCTGGGACCCCAGACCCCGTGCAAGCACTCACTGCCCGAGAGCAAGCTGGGATGTGACGTGGAGCCAGGACTGGCCTTTCTGCCCCGGGGAGTTCGTCCAACTAGGCAGCTGTGAGCCGCTGCCTGCAGGAACCAAAGCTCTCAGCTCGGCACAGACCCAACCTCCGTGAAGTCACTTGCGAGGCTGGCCAGCCCAGGGCGTCACAGCCTGGTCAACTCTGCGAGGTCCACTACCCTCTGCAGAAGCTACTCCTCTGCCCGGAAGGCCTTCTGTGCCCTGTGCTCCTCGTCTGTCCCTTCCTGCACCTTTTCTCTAGTGGTTAGTTCCTCCAGGAAGTTCGCCTGATCCTCACCAGCTGTTCCATGGAAAAAGGAACGTACAGTACTGGGCTGCAGTGGGCCCAGTAGCCACGGCAGGGAGGCAGGGGAGAGGTCCTGTATCCCACGCCTCAAATAAATGCTAAGTGGAGGACAATACACAAATCACTCTTGGGTTCCCATCCACATCCCAGCTGTGGGTGGGTGGCTGCTGGTCCTTAAACCAACCCAGACCTAACCGCTCCCACTGGATGCCGCTAGCCAAACAGCAACCACAGTGCACCGTGGCTGCCGCCAGGGAGCCCTCAGCGGCCAGCTGCCCTGTGACCTGCTGCGGGCGCACCTTTTGTTCTGCCAGTTGGTTTTAGATAACGACCAGTAAACTCCAGAGACTAGCCTTCCAGCTGTGTTGACATACAACAGACAGGCTGGGCTCAGCCTCCCGATGCCCCAAGTCAGGAGCCAGGGGTATCAAAAGGCGTAAAGTGGCCATCACCCCAGGTCCTGTGTGTGTGTGTGTGTGTGTCAGTGTCTTCGTGGGAGGGGGCAGGGACAGGCCACAGTGCTAGGCACAGAATCTGCACATTCATTAGCGTCTGTGCAAGGTGAATGAATGTGAGATGGGGACTGGGTGGTGGGGGAAGGGCCCTGGAAGTAAATGATGTGGAGACCAGATGGCCTGCTGCCCAGGGTGCCCAGCTCACAAAATCCCAAGGACCACAGAGGTTCTCTGTGTTCTCCAAGGCCCGGAAGGCCCGGGTTTGTTCAGCCGGGAGGGTGCACACCTCCCTGCGGACATCGGAACAGGTGTGAGCCCTAAGGCACACTCAGCTTCTGGGAGGAGCGTGGGGGTCCGGCGCGGAGCGGTGGCTCAGGGCATGCGCAGTCACCCCGCGGGCCCGCCGTCCGCTCCCGGCTGACTCAGGGAACCCTCCACGGCCCCCAGGACGCGAGGAACTGCCGCTGTGAGCAGCGCCTCAGGTTCGCCTCGCCCCCTTTCTCCGCCTCCTCCCTCGTTCCCGGGACCCCCACAGCAGGCTGGCTAGTTTTTTGTGACCCTGGGGTCCCTCCTCGAGGTGAGGGGCTCCGCGCGGCCCTCCTCGCCCTCTGAGAGCGCACGGTGAGGCCGGGAGGTGGAGCTCACCTTTCCGGGGCGCGGCGCCCCAAGCCCTCCTTCCTGTGGGGAGGCGGCTCCGGGGTTTCCCAGGGCGCGGGCCAGGGGGGCGGGGCTGCGTCCCAGGATGGGCCCCGGGTTCCGTCGCGCTCCCGGCTCTGGCGAGGCTTGTCCCACTCCCTGTGTCCTCCAGCGCGATGGCCCGCGTCCCTGTGTCTGTCCGGACGGGACTCTCGGCCCCCTCGCCGGTCCCCGTCCCTCCGCACTTCCCCGTTTCGCTCGCGGCGCCGGTCCTCGGGTCTGTCCCGCGGTCGCTCGTGTGGCCGGTCTCGGTCCGAGCGGGGGCGCCGGTCCGGGTCCCGCTCTCGCGGTAGGGCCCGGGACACGCGAGTCCCCGACCTGCTTTCCATGGCCCGGTTCCGTGTCCAGACGCGGGAGCGACCCGAGGGCGACAGCCAAACCCAAGTTTCCCCGGCAGGTGGCCAAGCCCGGGAGGCGGGGCGGCGGGCAGCGCACCTGGGCGCACGCGCGCTGGGCCCTCGCAGCTCGCCCTAGGGCGCTCACCTGGGCGCGCGTGCCGCCAGGGGATACCCTGAGCGCGGCTTGGAGTCAGGTCCCCGAGTCTGTGCGCTGGCCGGACGGAAGGGGTGGTCGTGCTGGAAGCAGTTGCTCTCCCCCTGACCCGGCTGGTGACCCTGCCAGCTCCTAAAGTTCAAGGTACACGGCACTTTGGGTTTCCTTTGCTACCCACTCACAAGCTCGCGTGCACCTGTCCCCCACGCTCTCCTCCATCCACCCATCCTGCACCTCATCCCTACTCCTGACTTCTGCTGTCTGCTGCAGCTTAGTTGTACTTCGTGCGTTAGGAGATTCCTGGATTTGAAAAGCGTTTATTTTTAAATGGGGAAAATCACACAGAACATACTTTTTCGACGTCACCAAGGCAACGATATACATATATTTTAAAGATTTATTTATTTTTGTTTTATGCAAAGGCAGATATGCAGAGAGAAGGAGAGACAGAGAAAGAGCTTCCATCTGTGGTTCACTTCCCAAGTGGCTGCAACTGCTGGAGCTGAGCTGATCCGAAGCCAGGATCCAGGAGCTTCTAGGTCTCCCATGTGGGTGCAGGGTCCCAAAGCTTTGGGCCGTGGTCGACTGCTTTCCCAGGCCACAGCAGGGAGCTAGTTGAGAAGTGGAGCAGCTGGAATATGAACCAATGCCCATATGAGAGCCTGGGACATGCAAGCTGAGGATTTAGCTACTAGGCTACTGCACTGGGCTCATTACATATATATTATTATGTAATATTACAACACATTATGTAATATACGTTATATATGGCCGTACATTATATTATATGTAATTATATAATCTATATTAATATTGATATATGTTAATATATAACATTGCATTTATGATATATAGCATATATAACATTACATTTATTATATAACATACGGTATATAATATTACATTTATATTACATTTATATTACATTATATCACATATAATATATCATTAATGTTAATATGTAATATTAAATTATATATTCTATATAAAAGATTTATTTATTTTTATTGGAAAGACAGATGTGCAGAGAAGAGGAGAGACACACAGAGGATCTTGCATCCTCTGCAATGGCTAAGCTGATCTGAAGCTGGGACCTTCTTCTGGGTCTCCCATGAGTACAGAGTCCCAAGGCTTTGGGCCATGCTTTGCTGCTGTCCCAGGCCATAAGCAGGGAGCTGGATGGGAAGTGGAGCAGCCGGGACATGAACTGGCGCCCACAGGGGAAGTCAGCATTTACAGGCAGAGGATTAGCCAATTGAACCATTACCCCAGCTCCCCAAATAGTGATATTTAAAAATATGTACGCTTGCCATCTTTGGTTCTTTCCACAAATGTAGGAAGACCTACTCTAGCAGGTACAGGTGGTGCTTGGTGAACTCTCCCTGGGCGGTGCTGGAAAGAGGGAGGACGAGCCAGGACAGTGACTCTGGGTGAGGTTCAGGGGAGAACAGGTTTCTTTATATAGTTCTAGCAAGGTGACCTTCGAGCCTAGTTCTGAGTGATAAGAAGGATGGCTGGGAGAACGTTGGAGCAAGGCAGGCTCTGGGCAAGGCGGCCCGGAGGACAGTCTGGGCGCAGGACGAGCTAGGGCGGTGGAACAGGCAGTTGGGACCGGGTCTCCCCGCTGGGGACAGTACGTTGTACTTCTTGATCACTGGCAGAATATTGGAAGGTTCTGGGTCAGTTGAGGGAGTCGCTCTGATCTGCTTTTTTTTTTTTAAAAAAAATGATTTATTTTTATTAGAAAGGCAGATTTACAGAGGGAAGGAGAGACAGAGAGGAAAATCCTCCATCTGCTCATTCACTCCCCAAGTGGCCACAATGGCCAGAGCTGAGCCAGTCCGAAGCCAGGAGCTTCTTCAGATCTCCCACGCGGGTGCAGGATCCCAAGGCTTATGGCCGTCCTCGACTGCTTTCCCAGGCCACAGGCAGAGAGATGGATGGGAAGTGGAGCTGCCAGGATTAGAACCAGTGCCCATGTTGGATCCTGGTGCATGCAAGGTGAGGGCTATCGTGCCGAGCCCTAAATGTCTGCTTTTTAATATTTTGATTTACACAAGGGATATAGATCTCTCATCTGCTGGTTCACTCTCCAGTCTGTGTGTCTCCCCTGGGCCCAACTTGGGCCATTACTGTCACCTCTCCCAGAGTCTGTGTCACTGGAAACTGGGGTCAGGTACAGAACTCGAGTATCCTGATGTGGGGCACAGGTGTGTTAACTGTGAGGTCCAACAAGCGCTCCCCAAGCGTAGCATCCTTTGTCAGCTCCGCTCTTCTTCCAGGCACCTGCAGAGGGAGGGAGGTTTGCTTCTGAAAGTGACTTGTGTGAGCCTCAACCAAAGTCAAGAGCGTAAGCGACAGTGACCCAAGAGTAAGGACAGGAGCGTGCAGGGGAATGGCGTCAGAGCTTCTGGCCCCGCGAAGTGGCTTCTAGGATGCTTCGGCTGGAGCCTGTCTGCCAACCAAGGAGCCTGGAGTTTGGAATTCTTGAAAAGTTCCCAAGGCACCTTCTCTGAGAACCAGTGAGCTCCATGCTAAAGTAGACACTGGATTCTTTGATCCTACATTGAGGTACATGGGCTCCGTCCCTGGCTTCCTTCTGTTGGGCACACTGGGAAGTAATGCTCAGGACATTGGGTCCCTGCCAGCCCTTGGGGTAGGACTGAGTTCTCAGGCTCCAGCCTTGGCTTGGTGCAGTCCCAGAGGAGCAAACCAATGGATAGTGCGTCTGTCTCAGAAAAAGTACATTTTTAAAACTTAATTATTATTATTGGAAAGGCAGATCAGATTAATGGAGAGAAGGAAATACAGAGAGAAAGATCTTGTATCTGCTGGTTCACTCCCCAAATGGGCACAACAACCCAGGTTGAGTTGATCTGAAGCTAGGAGCCAGGAGCCTCTTCCAGGTTTCTAACATGGCTGCAGGGTCGTAAGGCTTTGAGCCACCTTCTACTGCTTTCCAAGGGCACAAGCAGGAGCTGGAGGAGAAGTGGAGCAGTTGGGACTCAAACTGGCACCCATGTGTGATGCTGATGTGTCAGGCAAAGGCATAATGTGCTATGGTATGGTTTGTTTATTTTATTTTTTTAATTAGAAAGTCAGATATGCAGAGAGGAGGAGAGACAGAAAGATCTTGTGTCCGCTTGGTTCACTTCTCAATTGGGCCCAACGGTCGGTGCTGAGCCAATCTGTAGCCAGGAGCTTCTTTCAGGTCTCCCACATGGGTGCAGGGTTTCCAGGCTTTGGGCTGTCCTTGAGTGCCTTCCCAGACCACAGGCAGGGAGCTAGATGGGATGCAGGGATGCTGGGATGTAAACCAGAACCCATATGGGATCCAGGCATGGTCAAGGTGAGGACTTTAACCACTAGACCACTAAACCATGCCTCAGAGTTTTCCTTTTATAAAACAATATTCTACTGGTTTGTGACCCATTCAGCATCTGGGACAGAGTTCACTTTCCCCATTTGTTTCTTTGGTTTCCTCTTGCAGCTCCCGGACAGGAGCCCTGCTTCAGACACATGGACCAAGCAGATGCCCTCACATGCTTCTTGTGTGGTCTTCTGTCCCAGAGCACTGTTGTGGGTTGTCAGATTCCAGCCCCAACTGTGATACTAGACTGACTGTGGACACATTATTTCACACTCAGGAGCTCGGGGAGGACAGAGCTGGCCAGCAGGGGGCAGCACAGGCTCAGTCATGCCAACTCCTGGCAGCAGGGCCACAGACCACCCCTTTGCCTAGTCAGCATCTCCTCACCCAGTGCCACCTCACATCATAGGGGTTGGGGACCACCCGGAGCTCCTGAACGTCACATCCTACATAAGCTGAACTTGGAAAGTTACCCAACCTCTCTGGGCCCAAGTGTTCTTGTTTGCAAAACAGGGATAAGCGTGCCCACCTGCAGATGGGCTGTGAGGAGGCCTGAGGGGCTGCTCCGAGGGTGGCTCCCTGTCCTGTGGGGCAGGTGGGTGCTGCCAGTGGGTAGGAGGCTGGCCGTTCAGGCTCTGCACAGGGCTGCCCATGTGGCTGCTCCTTCTGCCAGAGCTGGGGCGGGAGCTGCGATGCCTTGATTCATCTTAACTTTATTCACCCTGTTGACCTTCATTTTATCTGAAAGGCAGAGAGAAAGAGACAGGTCTTTTGTGATCTGCTTTTCTCCCCAAATACCCACAACAACCAGGGCCCTGGAACTGAATCCAGGGCTCCTCTGTGAGCGACCGGGACCCAGCACTTGAGTGTGCCTTCCTGCTTCCCAAGGTGTGCATCAGTGGAGCTGGGACTTGAACTCTGTCCTAGACACTCTGATACGGGATGCCATTACCTAAAGTGGCACCTGGACTGCTATGCCAAGTGGCCACCCTCATAGACGTGTTTCCCTCTCACTAAGCTATGTCTTTGGGGTAAATTCCCAGGATTCCTAGATCTGAGATGATAGATCTTCTGTGAGTCCACACGTGTCTCGGCACGTGGTTTTCCCAGGCAGACTGTGTTTGGGAGACTGTGACGAGCCCCAGTCCTGTGTAATATTTGTCCCTCGCAGTGAGCACCACGACACTTCCCATCATCACACCCAGAGACAAAGTCCAGGAGGCACTGGAGGAAACTGGCTGTTCAGTGAGCTCAGGCATGAGCAGCAAAACCAGCATCACAGAACAGGCCCCTCCTGCCCCTTGGCCACTCCATCCACAAACATCTCGCTCTGCACCTGGAACAGTGCCTCAGGGCGAGCTCACCGCCCTGCCGGAGAGTGAGAGCAGCTATGTCAGCCAGCTACCCCGTCCCATTGTCCCATCGTCCCATCGCAGACCCCACCTTGCTGAGAAGCTCCTGCGGGCTGGGGGGTGATTCCCTGCTTGGATTTCACAATGAGTCGGCAGGTGCAGGAGGCAGGCTTGGACTCACAAGGGTACCAGCTATGACCTGGAGACCCAGCTTGCGTAAAGCGGGGACACAAGATGGCCCGCCTTGCCCCCACCTTTCAGCTTTTCCACCAGACAGGGTTTCCTTGTCTGGAGTCACACCGTACATCAGCAGGCTTCTCCCTCTGCATCCCACAACCCCCAAATTTTCTCAAAGTGTACTTGCACACAGGGAGAGTGAGAACATCCCCCCACCCAGCCACCCATCGCAGCAGAAGCACCAAAGGGGAGGGGGTCTGTGTATTTCCGATGCCATGTCAGTGTCTGGCATGCTGTACGTGCTCAACACGCATGCGTGGAATGGAAGAGCAAACATGTTCCTCTTTTAAAATCAATTAAACTGTTCTGTATTGATGGCAGTATTACTTAGAAGTGGGGTTTTTTTGACAGTGGAACAATAAAGAAAAGAAATGAAAATCACCTACCAAAAAATTAGCCCATAGAGATGAGTGTTTGGTGCACAGATCCAGGTGCCTCTTGGGACACCCACCTCTGGTTCATGTCCTAGCTTGGCTCCCATTTCAGCTTCTCCCTGATGCCCAGCCCGGGAGGCAGCAGGTGATGGTTCAGGTACTTGGGTTCCTGCCACCCACGTGGGAGACCTGAATTGACGTTTGGGTTCCTGGCTTCAGCTTGGCATAGCTCTGGTTGCTGACGGATCTGGGGGAGTGAACTGGGAGATGAGCACTCTCTATCTTTCAAATAAAAAAAAAAAAAAAAAAAAAAAAAAAAAGCTTTGCCCATATATCAATCACCCGTTATTCCAAACAGCATGGATATTTTACTGTTTTTCCCAATGCCTTTGACCATCCAGTTCTGCAGGCTTACTGTTGTGAAAGTGCTTTGTAACCGGGACTGATATGATGGCTTAACTGGCTAATCCCTATGGACGCCAGTTCATGTCCCGGCTGCTCCACTTCCCATCCAGCTCCCTGCTTATGGCCTGGGAAAGCAGCAGAGGATGGCCCAAAGCCTTGGGACCCTGCACCCATGTGGGAGATCTGGAAGAAGTTCCTGACTCCTGGCTTCGGATCAGCTCAGCTCCAGCCATTGCGCAGCGACTTGGGCAGTGAACCAGCGGATGGAAGATCTTTCTGTCTCTCCTTTCATCTGTAAATCTTCCCAATCAAAAAATAAAATCTTTAAAAATGTAAGTGCTTTAAAACTCTGTAAAGGTAGTAATAAAAGCAATAGTTCATATTCTCCGAGACCATGTTTTGGGTGGGCTTGTATCTTCTCTCCTCCAGCCCTTCCGGTGCCCAGTGGCCATCTTCTCTTGTTTACATCGGGTCAGAGTGCATGGCATTACCTTCAGTCACAGTGAATTTTGCAAAGCTGAATTAATTTTTAAAAGTGACCCATGTTTGGCAGGTTTATGTGGGTTGAGATGTGACAAGAGGGAAGCAGTAGGAGGAGGCAATAACAGTGTCACAACCGAAAACAAACATGCGCCATGCGTCGAGTGTTGCAACTGCAGAAAGCCCAGGCCCGCGAGTGTGCCAGGGTGCTCGTCCCAGTCTAGGGGGCCTGAGCACACTGCTCCTCCAACTGAGGCCTCTTTGTCCACTGTCCTCAGGCCTGCTTGGACCTGCTCAGGGTGGTTCTGATAGAACAGCCAATGTGGGGTAAGGGGTGAAGACGTTGGTTTGATTCCCAGTTCTGGTAGCTGGAAAGGACCAGCACCATGGTAGCAGCTGCCGGGAGCCTCCCGAGTTGCATCACAGTCTAGTGTAGAAGAGGAGGGAGGCCACCTGGTACACAGCGGGCTGAGCAGGGCAATGGCTCACTCTGGCGAGAATCAACCCAGTCTTGTGAGAACCACAGTCATTTTGTATTGAAAACTCTTTTTTTTTTTTAAAGTTTATTTATTTGAAAGAGTTGCAGACAGAGATCTTCCATTTGCTGGTTTACTTCCCAGATAGCTGTGCCAGGGTTGGATGAGGTTGAAGTGGGAGCCAAGAGCTTCTTCCAGATCTCCCACATGACATGTGGGGCCCAAGGCTTGGTCCATCTGCTGCTGGGTCCCTGGATGGGAAACAGAGCAGCCAGGACTCAGGTGAATGCCCATGTGGAATGCCAATACTGCAGATAGTGGTTGAACCCACTGTGCCACAGCACTGGCCCCAATCTCTTCTGGTGATGATGTTCCCTTGACCTAGTTTCCTCCCACCAGGATACACCTCATGAAGATTTCACCACCTCAACAGCACTACACAATGGGCCATGATTCCAGGATATAAATTTTGGGACACACTCAAACCATACACAAACTATGGTAAATTATTAGCGTTGATATCTTAAAGTCAAGAATGTAAGTTAAAATTGTGTATATTTTCACAGAAGTGCTACTTTAAAAATATTTTATCTATGTCAATATTGGGGAGAGAGAGAGGTCTCCCACCTGATAGCTTACTCCCCAAATGCCTGCAGTAGCCAGGCTGTGCCAGGATGAAGTCATGAGCTGGGAACTCAGTCATGGGTGGCACAGATCCAAGAACTTGAGCTGTCACCAGTTGCCTGCTGCTGTGAACCAGAGGCAGACCAGGATTGGGACCCTGCACCCTCATGGGAGACACAGAAGAGCTCCTGGCTCCTGGCTTCAGATTGGCTTAGCTCCGGCCATTGCAGTCACTTGGGGAATAAATCATCGGTCAGAAGATCTTCCTCTGTCTCTCCTCCTCTCTGTATATATCTGACTTTCCAATAAAAATGAATAAATCTTTAAAAAAAAGAAAATAGCTAGTACAAAAGAAGACAAACATAACAAAAGCAAAATATGTAAGACATAGAAAACAAGTAGTAAAATGGCAAACACAAACAACACTCATAATTGCATTAAATATAAACGGATTAAAAGACTAGCAGAAGACATCCAGATCAGAATAAATAAAAAACAAAATCCAATATCCTGCTGTATTCCAGACACACTTGAGACTTAAAGATACCAATGGAAAAATGGAAAAAGAATATCTGTCTATATTCTCCATCTATGTACCTTTCTAGATCTTTCTGTACATTGGCAGGATATCAACAACAGCTATAAGATGATGGAGGTGGAACGCTCACGTGTGACCTTAGGCATCTGGTTTTCACAACCTGAGGCATTCTGGTAGTAAACAGAACCAAAGACGACTCATGATGACCTTTGCCTTTTGCATTGAATAGGGTTGGGCTTCATAGCCGATAGAGTATAATGGAAATGACTTCTAACAATACAGCAGAAAAATCATTAACCTCCCCTTGAATTTCTTGTTCCTGGGAAACCCAGCTGCCGTGTTGGAAGGACAAGAAGTGCAATTCTGGAGAGGTTTGGATGGCCATGCACTGGATCTTCTGCCAATAGCAGAATTGACACTTCCTGCTAATGTTCATGTGATTAATCTATGTTGTTTTTTTCTTGTTGGCGATTAAACTGTGTGATGACAGTTGAATAAACAAGTGGGTCCCCCAGCTGCAGCCAAGCATTAGGCAACTATAGTCCCAGAGGAAATCTTAGTTGCAACCTATGAGAGATCCTGCCATAAGAGAATCCTGGGGAATAACTAGGTATCAAGGAAGAATAAAATGAACATGGTTGTGGACATTATAGCACACGACTCATAGGATGCTCTCCTTGTGTCCTTAGCAAACTGCTTTGATCAGCCCCTCAATACCGAGGTAGGGATGTTGAACTAGTTCTTGCTGATGAAACGTTAGAGGAAAGGATGTGCAGCAATTCCAGCTTGAGATGATCAAGAATCTACCTTCTCTATATTCATTCTTGCTTCTCTGTCTCCATTTCCACAATCCAGGGCATCGTTGAGACTGTAAGCTGAAAATAGAAGAAGCACCATGTGAAAGGAGCCTGGATTCTGGAATCACTGTGAGAAAGCCATGGATGTCTGCTTTTGACTTTCATTGATTGAGCAATAAAGATTAAGGGCATTCAGCCACTGAGACGGGATATGGATACAGCAGCTGGTGCTAATTAACTTCACGCATAGTGACCTGCTAAGTCAAAGTTTTCTTTGAGAATTCAGAGGGAGTGTAAGTACACGATGCTTGGAGGAAGCTGCTGAAAGGTTGGAATAGCACCAGAGGTCCCTATGCTTTGGGAAGTTCCTTAGCTATCAAGTTACCAAAATGATCCTGCATGTGTGCACCAACACATCCTATAACTTGAAGTAAGTGTTATATACTTTGGAATTTTTGTTGCTGTTTCCCTTTCAAATCTGTGGTTTTACTATAGCTTTAAAGAGTTGGAAAAGTCAGTACCACTTACTAAACTCCAAGGTCAAAGCCACTCAGGATGAAGTCCTTAAAGAGTTTCTTGTCATGTATTGGTGGTTGAAATATATGTGGATTTGCACTGCCTGGGTTTGAGTACCACACCTCCCATTTGGTAGATTTGCGAACTTGGGCAACATATATGTTTTAAAGATTTATTTTATTTTCATTACAAAGTCAAATATACAGAGAGGAGGAGAGACAGAGAGGAAGATCTTCCGTCCGATGATTCACTCCCCAAGTGAGCCGCAACGGGCTGATGTGCGCCGATTCGAAGCCGGGAACCAGGAACCTCTTCCGGGTCTCCCACGCGGGTGCAGTGTCCCAATGCATTGGGCTGTCCTCAACTGCTTTCCCAGGCCACAAGCAGGGAGCTGGATGGGAAGTGGAGCTGCCGGGATTAGAACCGGCGCCCATATGGGATCCTGGCGCTTTCAGGACGAGGACTTTAGCCACTAGGCCACGGCGCCGGGCCCATTGGGCAACATATTTAATATTAAATTTTTTCTGATTAAATGAAAATTTTTCCTCCACTGAAAATTAACATAAAAATAGAAATAATCTCATACGATACTTAATTCATGTGAAAACACTTGGCATTGAGTCTGGCTTTTAAGTTGGATGTAGGCATTAGTTTCATTTTTATTTTTTCTTAAATCTCTTTACATCTTAACTCTCCCATGTTTTGCGCAGGAGGGAAAAGCATAACCATTGAAAGCATCTATTTATTTTAGGGAAAAATCATGGTAGACGTGATGAAGGACAGCTGGATGTTGGTACTCACTGCTGTGCTAGAATTTTCTTCTTTTCTACCTACATCTGGTTTAAGTTATTGTCTTCCATTGAGATTTGTCATCCAGTAGTAAGAAGCCATAGTATGCAGGCTTGCCCAACTTGTCATTTTTTTTTTTTTATCAGTGAGGATGTAAATTTTAGTTTGATTATTTGGCACTTGTAAATCAATATTTCACCATTGCTATATATTTGTTTTTTGATTTTAAAATGTCTTGATGTATGAATGTGTCTGTATTTTAACCCCCTCTCAAAAATATGTATCTGCCTAATTAGATTGAAAGTAAGTATTCTCCTGTATGTGGGATTGCTTTGCACTGTATGGAACAAGCCAGACAAAAAGGGCCCTGCCTTCAGAGATGCACAAATATGAAAAGAAACAGATTTTTCTCTTTCTCAGAGTCCACACAAGCCAAAAACATGTTGATCAAATATCTACAAGGTGCCGTAAGTGTTGTACTTCATAATTTTCATGTTAATGCTCACGGCCATGTAAGTGAGAACTCAGTGGTAGTTAAGAAATCAATTGAACAATAAAAATCAGTGTCTTTTCTGAGCAGATGTTGATTGCTTTGGTAAATTGATCACAATAAGCTCTAAGAAAACAAATGATATGTGTGTGTTGTAACTATTATTTGTATTTTTCTTGAAGAGAGGGCACAGTGGGTTTTGGAACACACCAGAACAGCTGGCATCCTCATCCCTTATGATTACTGGTTCTGGCACTGACACCAGGCAGCTTTCTCTGCTATCTCTGCACACCAGGCCCTGTGTTCGGGGGCTTGGCAGGTTTAATTTCCCACTTTTCTTCTGATGTTCTTTCCTCTCTGCATCTCTGGGCAGCCTGCCCCAGGGTCTTGCCCATCTATCGACCAGAATTTAGCCTTGTCTCAAGCACCTGATTCTCACTTGGACAGGGGCAGCTTGTGGGGAGAAGGAGCCTGGGAGGCCCAGAAGAGGTGGAGGGTGAATAGATTCATCCCAGTGTCACATGCAATAAAGTCGCCACATGGGGCATTTCTCAATATTTGCTCTGGCAAATGTAGGGAGCTAGGTCTGATGTCTTGACCCAGGGAACTGAAAACATCTTGTGAAGAGAAGGGAACCAATGCACCCAGCTCAAGGTTTAGAGGACAGCAGGCTTGCAGGATAGAACATCCAAGTGACCTTTGCTGTGCACCTGGCATATTATGTCTCAAGCAACTTTCAACTCAAGGACGGGCAATGTCCCTGTCTTCCTTTGGGGTCATCCTGAACTCCAACCTCCAGAGACCGCTACGATGACACTCTTTATACTGCCAGCTTCTTTATTCTGTGTCAGGAGCACCTGTTGTCTTATCTCTTTATCGCCAGCATCTCGGGCAGTGATTGTCACATCCAGAGCATCTGATCAATGCCAGGAAAACCCAGGTTAACCAGAGAAGGTGTTCTCTGCCTTCCTTTTGATCATTGACACTCATCAGACAGTGAATGGAGGAGCCTAACTCACTGGGGGAGAAAAGGGTATTCCTTTGGTTACATAAGTAAATGATTCTTGTTGCCTTATTGGTTTATTGAGTACCATGTGGGTTCCAGTGAAACAAGACAGAGGACTTCATCGGCTGTGGGGCAGAGTAGCCAGTGGATTGAGAATACAGATACTGGAGTGGCCTGTGTGGCCTTGGTTGTAGAATCTTGGGCAACTTCCTTAAACTTTCTCTGCATGGGTTTTCTCAGGTGCTGAATACTTTGTGAATAAGATTACTATTTAAAAATTCTCATTTTGGAGCCTGGTGCAGTAGCCTAGTGGCTTAAAGTCCTCGCCTTGTACACGCTGTGATCCCGTATGGGTGCCAATTCTAATCCTAGCAACCCAACTTCCCATCCAGCTCCCTGCTTATGGCCAGGGAAAACAGTTGAGGACAGCCCCATAGCCTGGGACTCTGCACCATGTGGGAGAGCCGGAAGAGGTTCCTGGCTCCTGGCTTTGGATCGGTCCAGCTTCAGCCATTATGGTCACTTGGGGAGTGAATCAACATATGGAAGATCTTTCTCTCTAGAGGTCTCTCCTCCTCTCTATGTATCTGACTTTCCAATAAAAATAAATAAATATTTTAAAAATCCTCATTTCATTGTAAAAGGTAACACTTGAATGCTGTTTCTTCTTTCAGTTGCTTAATTTTATGTTCAAGTAAGGTTATTGAGAAGTATTCCTTTCTGGGGTATTGCTAATGAGAATACATTTCCTATTTTGATAAAAAAAAATCCATCACAATTTGAAGACTTAATTCAAGTAGAGAGCATTGGCCTGGGTCAGAGTAGCAGCCGGCAGTGTGTGATTTTTTTCTCCAGCAAGTGTGCTTGGCTGTGTGCTAGGCGCTAGGCACCAAGCGTGCATCGTGGAATTGGCACTGTCAAGGAGAAGATAAAATTTTTAGTTTGTTACTGATTTTAAGACACTTTTTCATGTTAATATCTTAGAAATTGGGATTTTATCTTACACTGGGGTAGTTCCATGATCATTTCCAGCATATTTTGTCCTTTTGTATGGAAAATACTGGCATGTGTGAATCAGTGACATCTTAGGTTTGAGGTGACATGATAATGTCAAGTACAGTCGGTGATGTGGGCCAACTAAGGCAGAGAAGGAACTTGGAACATTTCGCACCTTAGCTGTGGCACACTCATGTGTCTATATTTGCATACTCTGGAAAGCAATGGCCACAGCTATCAAACAGATATTATAATTGAAAACTGATATTGTGGATAGGATCCAGATGTTCTATTTCGGTTTGATTGTTTTGGAGGTGACTTTATTCTTTTCAAGATTAAGGTATGGGGGCCCGGTGCGGTGGCCTAGAGGGTTAAGTCCTCACCTTGCACATGCTGGGATCCCATATAGGCACTGGTTCTGGTCCTGGCGGCTCCCAGGATGCAGAAGGTGGGCCTGGCCACGGGGACGAGAGCTGGGAGGAGAAAGGCAGGAGGTTAGCTTGGCCTGGAGGAGAGAGGCCCAGCCCCAACTCTTGGGTGGGATGGAATCCGATTGGCCTACGGCGATCTCTTGCAAGCCGTCATTATCTATGGCTGATTCATCCTTGTAACACTTGGGGAAGAGGGAAGGCACGTGTCCTAGAAAGGACTTGTAGAACAGGAGCGCAGCATCACGAAGTCAGTGAGTTAATAAATTTGTAGCTTTCAGTTTCTCTTAATAGAACTCATCTGTGTGTTTTGCAACCTTTGCACAGTCATTGCTGATCCCTGAAACCATCTCTCTGTAGGATTTCCAGAAAGAGGCTAAGGGAATGGTTGGATTTGGAAGCTGTCTGATGAAATGGCGCAGGATATGTGGGAGATCCCTGTGGTACAGAGCCCCTGTTCTGCATGGAGTCTACCAGAACAGCCTCAGAGTGCCTATGTGCACCTGTGCTGGATCCTGTCAGTGTGAACCGCACGTGGTAGGATAGCCTTGTTTCTGTGCCAGCAGCCTTTCGTGGGTTTCCTTTTAGTTTCTGAATCAGGTCAGTAGTAAGTCAGACCTGCTTTCTGTCCCCTCTTGTTCAGTGGCATTTGGAGGTGACACGTTGGCACCTCCGTGACGCAGTTTCCTGTGTTAAGCAAACAGCCCTTGCTCTTCCTCTTGGTCAAAAGACTGGTGTGCTTTCTCTCTGACTTCATTGCCTGCCACACTCGCCACGTGGCTCTCTAGCCCACTGCCCTGGCAGTGCTCCACACATGCCATCTCAGCGCGGGTACTGGCCCTTCCTGTTCCCTCTGCCTAGAGAGCTGTTCTGCTTACCCACTGCACTCATTTTCCGCTTTTGTTCCCATGTCCCATGAAAGACCACTGCCCCACTGTTGGGATGAGGGGTGAAGCTATTCTAACTGAGCATTCAGAAGTCACTACCTCTTGCAATCTCACACCTTGCTTTAATGTTTTACGTGGTGTTGACATCTCTTGCCCTGTGTGTTGTCCATTCATTGCGTCTCTTGTCAGATCCCAAGATCAGGGTCTTGGTTGGCTTCCTTCAGTGTTTAGAGCCTGGATTATCACACACCAAGAATGAGCTGAGTGATGGCACTTGGTCTTGTAGGAGCTTGAAGTGAGGGGTAGGCTTTGATTTGGTCCAGATACCTGAATCCTCCTGTTCTACCATGTTCTTCTCATTTCCTGTCTCAGTTCTCCATCTGAAAAAGATAGGTGCATCTGCCCTGGGTCTCTTCTCAAATCCTAGATGGCCCATTGCATTTCATTTTGCTTTGCCTGTGGTCCACCTGGAACTTGATGTTCCAGGACTTGGGTAATTCCCTTTGGTTTGAACCCCATCCATGATCTTCACCCCACTGTGGGCCACAGCAGTGCATCTGGATAAAGTTTGCGGAGTTGCATCACCTCTGGCACTTGTTTCCAGGCAGACTAGGGAAGGAGCGTCCTTGAGATCTCCATGGGGGGTGGTAGTGGCAAAGCCTTTAACCTTTGGAACAGTGTATGCTTCTTGGCTGAGAAAATTCTTCACAACAGCAACTCTCAGAGGTCTGCTCAGGACTCCCTGCAGGCACAGAAACTAGGCTCAGCCCTTGCCTTGCCTTGTCTGGAAGGCAGGTCCTGTGTCACCTGCTAAGGCAGGGCATGGGATGTCCAGGCTTGTTTTCTGCTTGTGGAAAGTCCTGCCTTGAAGCCTGGAATGCTTATTGCAGGAGGAAATGCAGGCTCCAGCCAATGGGGAAAAGGATGGAACTCATGTGGCCAGAGACAAAGATTTTATATTTCATCCTGTTATTTTAGTAATTACCCTTTTGTTGACTGAGATTTTTAATTTCTGTATTTCTCTCCTGCCTCACTTGTTCTCTCCTTCCTTTGGTTTTTCTCTCTGCAGATATATAAATATCTGTGTTCTTTAGTTACACCTCTAGCAGAGGAACTGGGCTCAATGCTGGGTGGCATTGTTTATTAGATCATTCCAGGAATGACAAGGAATAAAAATACAACTGTTATCCAATCATAGTGCCTTCAAGAAAGCTACAAAAAACTGACTTGCTAAGCTTAGAAAATAAAAAGTATGGATGCTTTCTTACGCAAATTAATAGCTCAGTGTGCAGGTGAATAGCCTATTCCATCACTCCCATTCTGAAAAGTGACATGTGCAAAGTCTTGAGGGCGGCTGAGGCCCTGTGTTTCAAATAAGGAGTAGAGAGATGCATGTGTGCAGGATGACTTCAAGCTAATGGCTTTCCAGATTGTTCCCATTCTGTTTCCTCCTAAGGTTCTGTGTTCCAGGTTGGAAGTTAGAGGTGGGATGGATTGCGGTTACTAAATACTTTTGGTTGTGGTCTGTGGGGTCCCAGGAGGAAACAGGTGATACATGAAAATTCTGCAGGTTGGCAAGTATATAATAAAAGGGGTAATAGCGCAAATAATTGATTTTTGGTCTCCTGTGGTTCTGAATGTTGAATCATAATGGCTGGGTGGACCTTGTGTGTTACTTCTTATATGGTCATCTTGAGGTCATATCACCTGGTAGCTCAGATGGGGACGTGCAAGTTGGCACCACAGTGCTTCCCTCTGTGTTGACTCTCCAGCAACATAAACCAGGTTTCTTCCATGAAAACTCAAAGTCCTAAGACCAAGAAGCAGAAGTTGTTGGGCCACTGGGTGTCACAGCCTCCACTTCCACAACTGCCATCAGTCGAGAAGAGGGCAGAGAGATGTTCTCCCTCTCTGCATGGGTAGATCCCATTACTGAAGAGCAAGTCAGGTGGGTGGCTTGGTGCAGCTGTTCTTTTAAGTCTATAAAATATGTGAGCCAGTGTGAGAGAACCAGCACGGTTCATCCCACAGAGGCTTCAAGGGACATGTATGGAGGTGACCCAGAGCAGGTGACCATATGGAACGATCAGCTGAGAGCAGCTCCAAACTGTCACAAGATGCAACCCAGCAAAAGGAAGTTGGAGGATTAATTCCTCAACATTTTGAATCCCCCTACTCGAATCCCCTGCCAGAGACCTATAGCAGCCTGTGGAAGATGGGGAAGGGGAAGGAGTGGCTCTAAAGAGGTGAACTGAAGACCTCTAGCACACCAGAGTGGTAGCAAAATGTTGGGGATGCTGTTTGTGAACAAAGTTCAGGACCAAAATTGCAGTTTTTAGGGCTAGAAGAAAAAGCGCCTAATTTTGAGGCAGTTTGAGTGACCCATAAATGCCCAGGTGTGTTGAAAGACAGCTCAGGCTTCATTGCTTGAGAAGACACTGGCGCAGCCCTGATCACCATCTCTGGGAGTGTGCTCCAGCCAGATCCCTCCTGGCTGCTGCCCACCTTGTCCTCTGCTGCTTTGCTCTGACCTTTCAGGGTCTCTGCTTTTTCTCAAGCCTCAAGCACACTTTCCTCTCTCCTCTCCTCTCCTCTCCTCTCCTCTCCTCTCCTCTCCTCTCCTCTCCCCTCCCGCTCTCCTCTCCCCTCCCTTCCACTCCCCTTCCTTTCTTCTCCTCTCCCCTTCCCTCCCCTCTCCGCTCCTCTGCTCTGCTCTCCTCTCCTCTCCTCCGCTTCCCTCCGCTTCCCTCCCCTCTTCTCCTCTCCTCTGCTTTCTTCTCTCCTATATTTTTTCAGTCCCCTCTCCTCCTCTTTTGGCTAAATCTGCATCTTCCACCTCAGCCCGGTCCTTGGATCTCTGTCTTCACCCCCAGGCTATTCTACTTGTGCTTCTCTTCCATGGCACTTATTTAAACAGCAAAAGTATCTGTGTAATGATCTGCTTGCTGTCTATCTCTGTCAATAGATGCTAAGTTCCAGGAGAGCAGAATCTAGATCTACTTACTTTTTGAAGTTTTATTTATTTTTTCATTGTGTGAAAGAAAGAGATCTCTTTTATCTGCTTGTTTGCAATTTCCAGGTCTGGGCAGGCTGAAGCCAGAAGCCAAGAGCATGCTAAAAACCACCGATTGTGCACTTGAAAAGGTGAACTTTATGTAGATGAATCATACCCTGATTTTAACAAATAATTATTACTGTAAAAATAAATGGGATCTTGTGGCCCACTGGCAGGCTGGTGCATTGGGGCATAGTTTGGATTCCAGATTATTCCCAAGGTCAGAATGGCAAGGATGTGGAATTATTTTCTGAGAACCTTGTATTTGCTTGATGGTTTCCTCTGTAACCACAAATGACACTCCTTCTTGAAGAACATCAAGAACCAGAGCAGGTGAAATTGAGGTTCCAGCCACCCACAAGCAAAGGAACACCAAGTTCCGTCTAAAGAAAAATGGCTGAACGAATGGGCCTGGTTTACATGGTTGTGCAAAGCACAAAAACAAACAGGATGGTGCTATTTGCTAAGCTCCTGCAGCCACCTATCAGCAAACAGGCAGATTCTGTTTCCTCTTTAACCTTTGGAATTCTGTTGTTGAGCGAATGGCTGTGCCTTTTGAAGCTCAGCGGGTCTTTCCACCCATCTTTTCTCACCAGAGGAAAACACCTGACGTGTCCAAACTAAGGGACATTCTAGGCTGAAACTGCCAAAGTTGTGGAAAACAAAGTGAAGTCCGAGAAACTGACCCAGGTCAGGAGAGATGAAGGAGACACGGCCAGTGGATGTAGTGTAGGCCCCTGGAACTGAAGAGGCCATTAGTGGGAAAACCAGCGAAATGTAAATGAAGTTTAGTTAACATTACTGGGCCAATATTTGTTTCTGAGACCAAGACCGTATCATGTAAGACGTTCAGAGCAGGAATCCTTTGGTTGAAGACTTAGCCAGAATCTCTGCAACCCCTCTGTAAATTTAAAAAATGTTGTAAAACCAAAAGCCTAATTCCCAAAGAAAGCTTGCCACCAGTGTTCTGGCCCAGCAGTTTAAACCACCACCTGACACGCTCACATCCCATGCTGAAGGATTGGTTTCAGTCCTGCTACTTTGCTTCTGATACAACTCCTGTACCTGGGAAGCAGGGGAGGTTGAGTTTAGGATTTGGGTTCCTGCCAGACACATGGCTCCTGGCTTCAGCCTGGCCCAGTCCCCGCTGCTGCCCCCCACCTAGAGAGTGAACCAGAGGATGCGCCAGCTCAGTCTCTGTCACTCTTTCAAATAAGTGGGTGAATGAGTGGTATCTTAGTATTAGAAAGCTCAACCAGACTGACCTCTCTGTTCTTAAAATCTTCTCTCTGTCTAGCTCATAGGGGGGTGTGTGTGTGTAAGAGAGAAAGAGCTTATCACCTGAAATATTTTAGATAAGGAATGTGAACTCAAATTACAGAGCTCTCTGTAAATGCAAGGTATTATAAATGGTCAAAATGCAAGGTGCTTCCTAACTCCTTCTAAATTTCTCATCCTGCCTTCTATGACTATGCAGTCACCTTGATTTCCCTTCCATGACTTTGGCTGTTCTATTCTCTGCAGTTCATAGTCTGTTTGTCATCAAGTGGTGAGTAATGAATGTGGCTCCTATAAAGTGCCATGCCTGAAACAGAGGAGGACGTTCCCACAGTCGTAGTTGACTAGGGAAGTTAAAACATAGCTGTCTTCATGCCCAGTTGATGAGTGAGAGTTGGTGGTTATTCAGGATGGAAAGACACAAGTTGACTACTGAGGGCATGAACAGTAAGAGGCAGGTTAGTGTGAGTCACATAGTTACGTGAGGATTTTCTTAAGGCTCTTCCCAATGGACTGTGTCCTTATATTTTCTCTTTGTAGTCCTCAGGGGAGGACCGACTGTGCTTCTCAATTCACTTTGCCCTCTAAGAAGAAGCAGGTTGGGTGTGTCAGGGGAGATCTGGTGTCAGATTTCAAAGGTTAAGCTCCCACTCAGCACTGATTTCCACGGACACTAAGATCTCATCTCTCAGTTCAAGTGGGGGCAAAGCAGGCTCCCCTTCTAGGGCTGCAGTGGGAATTGGTTGAGCTGATTCAGCTGCCATGAGTCAGAGCTAGGTAGGGGATGGCAGTCCTGTCAGTGTGGGTGGAGGAAGGAAAGATGGTGGACACAGGTTCACACAAATGAAGTTTTAACTTTTTAATTGATTTTATTTTTATTTGAAAGACATAATTACAGAGATCAGGGGAGACAGATCTTCCATTCACTGGTTCACTGACCAAATTTCCATTATGGCCGGAGCCAACCAGATCCAAAGCCAGAATTTTCTCCCGGGTTTCTCACATGGGTGCAGTGTCCCAAGGTATTGAGCCACCCTCCACTGCTTTCCCAAGCCACAAGCAGGAAGCTGGATGAGAAGTGGAGCAGCCGGGATTCAAACCAGGACCCATATGGGATGTCAGCAGCACAGGTGCAAGCTTAACGTGGTATGCCACAGTATGGAATGTCACCAGTGCTGGTAGAAGCTTAACCTACAATGCCATGGTCCTGGCCCCCAGGATTTTTATTAATAAGAAAATTTATGAACAATTTTACAGTCTTAGGAAAATGTTCACAGTGTATTATAAAATGAGGTCCACGGAATAGAAAATATTTATATATAAGGCATGTGGATAAACAGCTAGAAATTTTAAATTTCAAAATGTTCATTGTAAGCAGAATGGTTAACAGTAGTCGTTTCTGAGTGGTGGAATTATTTCAAAAGCATTTCTCTTATCAAAATGGAAAGGTGTGGAGTGTGAGTTTAATCTAGTGGTTCCACCTGGGCCTGCCTGGATTCACACTCCTGTCTGCAGCCTCCTGCTCATGTGCAGCCTGGAAGGCAGTGGTTCTGGCTCTAGTGGAAGGGGTCTGCTTCCTGTGTGGGAGACCTGGCCTGAGCTCCCAGCTCTTGGACCTGGCTGGACCCAGCCTGGTGACAGGAGGCATTTGGAGACTGAACCAGTGGACAAGGGGATCTCTCTCCATCCTTTTTTTTGTTTCTCTGTATCTCAACCAAATAAAAGCAACATAAAGAGGTGCCTGCCAACATTCAGGGGAAAGAGGATGGAGGGATTACTGTCTCATGGGAGTAGAATTTCAACTTTGCAAGATGAAGAAATTGGGGAGAGCTATTGTACAACACAACTGAACTTAAAAATTGTGAAGATGGTAAACTTGATGTCTAATGTTTTTATTTTAAAAATGCCTTCTAAAAATGGCAAATACGATACCCAATTAAGGAAATAAATAAAACAAAAGCATTATTTTTGGGTGCCGCATCTGAGTGGTGGCTGGTTGGTGCGGAGTTTTGAGCATTTCCGCAGTTCACTGAGTGTGTCCCGCACTGTAATGTTTACATGGGGTCAGCTGGGACACAGCTCTCCCTCTGCATTCTGTCGAGGGAAAGTATTCACTCCAGAAGATGGGAGGGGTGTCACCCAGATGTGTTTGCTCTGCCTGTTGTCCCTTCTGACCAGGTGCAGTGGCTGGCTACCCCAGCAGGGAGGAGGGCATGTCCATGGTGATGACCTGGCACAGCAGCCCTTGCCCTCTGCTCAGCTCCCTCACTCCGCAGAGCCTGCGTCAGCTGAACTATTTGCAGGGTTGCCCGCCACAACCCCACACTGCTTGCTGTTCTTTGATCTGTAAACCCCAGTCATGGCCAGCTAGGTTGGGTCAGGGGGAGGCTGGACCAGTATCCTAGAGCAACTATTTTGCTGCTTTGCACTTACTCCCTGGGCAGAGGGCTCATCTAGGATAATGATGCATCTCTGGCAGAGACAGCAGAGGGACAAAAGTTAAGAGCTTGTAAACGTTGGGAAAGGCCAGCCCCACCAAGTGAGAAGGATAGAAATGACAGCACCATGTAGGTACTGGTTTTTCTGTAACTTTGACAAAAGAGTTTCGAAAAAAATTGCCAGGGCTTGCCATTACTGATTGAAAAGTTAATTAGCCTTTCCGAAGGCAGTATGTATAAAGAGTTGTGCAAATATTTGTTCTGGAATAGAGTATTCTAGAACAGGTGTCAAAAGAGGATTCAGGAAGATATAGGAATTTAGTGTAAGGTAAAAAGTGACATTTAAAATTAGTGTGGAGTGTCTGGTGTTGTGGCCTATCAGGTAAAACTGCCGCTTGCAATGCTGTCATCCCTTATGGGTACTGGTTTGTGTCCCGGCTGCTCGACCTCCCATCCTGTTCCCCAGTTATGCACCTGAGAAAGCAACAGAGGATGGCCCAGGAACTTGGGCTCCTGCCACTCACATGGGAGACCTGGAAGAAGTCCCTGGCTTCTGGCTTTGGCCTGACTCTGCGCTGGCTATTGCAGCAATCTGGCAGGGTGAATCAGCCTATGGGTGGTCGCTGTCTCTGTCTCTCTCTAGCTGTCTATAACTCTAACTTTCAAAATAAATAAAGAAATCTTTAAAAAATTAATATGGAGAGAGATTTCCATTTCTGGCAATATGGAAATCAAGGTAACCTGTAGAACAAACTCACAACAATAAGCTGTTCCAATATCAGGTGGAACGTAACCAATCTCCTAGATGAAACTCAAAGGGAAAAGAGAATGCACTAGAGGTCCAGCCATGAGAAAGAAACTAGGCACAAAGGTGCCCTGACATTGCACAGTGTCCCCAGGGAATTAGTCACCCAACAACCCCAGGCTCCTGTTTTCCAGTTCAGCTGAGGGCGAGAGGTCAGGCAGATGGACTGTGCTGAGCAGGGGAGCAGGGCCTGCATTTCCTGGAGCTGAAATGCTTGAGAATCTACATTGTCAGTGACAAATCAGACACCGGAAAACCTCCTACCTTGGGCAAAGTCCCACCCATGCTTGAGCTCTTTGAAACGCCAATGTCAAGAATGATCTTAAACTCTGAGACACACTCTGCCTGACCCAACTTTATTCACACCCTGGGCTCTCTCTGGGCTCATCTATGCACTTTCTTGTAAAATCCAGTTTGAGCAAAGAAGTCTGTCAAGTTTAACGGCCCTTGCCGCCACCTCCCGTGTGTCCCACTGATTGAGTTCCTCATGCTGATCACCTTGGCCTGTCTTCAGCAAGGTTTCTGTTGGATGGGTTTAGCCAGAATTCTTACTGCTAATGTTTCCTCTGCATGGTGTTCAGGATCTGAGCTCTCAGACGCACCGAAGTTTATCCTAACTCTGAGTGTTTCAAGGCTCCCAGGAGGGATGGGATTCCTGTGCTGTGCTTTGGTTTTCTGTGGACTCCACCTGTCATCTTTAAAAAAATATGTTTATAATTTTTTATAATATGTTTTTATGATGATGTTTATGTAGTTAAGGATGCATACCATGTACCCATGTGGACCACTCATTAGGGTGGGGAGGGTCCAGGAATGGGAGAGATTGGGTGAGACAACTGTTTCCAATCTTTTTTTTTTTTTAAGGTATCTGGGGAAAATGGGGAGAGAAAGGGAGAGGGCTGCTTCCAGCAGCCCAACTGCATCACCACTCTGAGATGGGGGACAAACACCTGACAGCATCGCAGGGTCCCTGTGTGGAGCATGTTCTGAGGGTACTGCTAAAGTGGTTTTCATAATTCTGACATGCTGTTGATCTTGTTGCCCCGTGGTTGAGGAACTCCTTCCAAGGTCCATTGGCTGACACAGTCCACCTTACAGTCTCCAGTCACCCAGATACTCGCTGTCAAAGCTTGGCTAGGAGAGCTGTCTGATTTGTTCTGTCCTAGACATGATATCAGACATCCTTTGCATGCCTTAGTGAACTGGTTGGCATGTGCTCCATGTGTGTCTGGGCACAGACTTCAACAACTGAGGAGTCCCAGTTCTGACACATGAGCTTGGCAGTCAGACCACAGATCCTGTCATTTTCTCCACAGATGGAATTTTGAGTCCAGTGGTCCAGAGCCTGTCTGCCAGTGTGGCCCACGTCTGCCCCCTACATACCTTTTTTTTTTTAAGGCAACTATGCTGGTACACTGATATAGTTAACACAAATTTGGCATTAACCAAGCTCAGAATGCCTGCCAGCTATTAGCTGCTTTTCTCCCAGCAGTGTAACACTTGCCTAGGTACAATCAACCTAGCAGTTACCTAGAGCTGGGGTCCCCCTGCCATCTTAATTCATCCAATCATTCCACATAGAACACAGAAGTCACATGCGGAGTAGGGCTGGATTTGCACAGGCATTGGCTGCGTTGGAGACCCAGTACCAGTAAGGTGTTGGTTGAGTGGATGGATCTTCATTTGCTGTAATAACTGCTCGATTTGTTCTAACTGGAATTCAACACTTTGGGATGACAAAGAAGGGAGGCTGAGATGCAGGAAGTTAAAAAACAGGCTGCCACAGCGCGATAGTGTAGTGGTTAAAGTCCTCACCTTGAATGCGCCGGGATCTCATATGGGTGCAGGTTTTTATCCTGGCAGTCCCGCTTCCCGTCCAACTCCCTGCTTGTGGCCTGGGAAGGCAGTCGAGGACAGCCCAAAGCTTTGGGACCCTGCACCCGTGTGGGAGACCTGGAAGAAGCTGCTGTCTCCTGGCTTCAGATTTACTCAGCTCCAGCCATTGTGGCCGCTTGGGGAGTGAACCATCAGACAGAAGATCTTCCCCTCTGCCTGTCCTCCTCTCTGTATATCTGCTTTTCCAATAAAAATAAATAAATCTTTAAGAAAAAACAGGCTGCCAAATAAGGTGTAGGGCATGCTGTAATTTCTTTAATTAAAAATGAAATAAAGGAGGAGGGAAGAACCCCCATACCTATAAAACTGTAAAAAAAGAAAAAAAATAGGTGCATGGTCTCACCTGTGTTTTGAGAATCTGTAACATTATGTATGTTTGTATACATTTATATATCTTTATCCATCCTGGATGTATAACAGGATTACATTGTTACCACTGCTGAATCCTTGAGAGTAAGAATGCAGTGTACAAAGGCAGGTGCATGGAGAGACTCCAACTTTGTGCTTTATGTTTCCATACTGTTAAAGTTTTCATAGGTTGTTTTCTGACAAAAACCACTGGACAAAAATTGCCAAGTGTATTCCTCACCCTCTGGAAGCCTGCCTAAGCATCTCACACAGTGCCCAGAAAGAGTTAACACAGAATCCCAGATGTTTAAAGTGAGGACAATTTTCTGATTTTGAGATTGAGAGGTAGGTCTAGGGGAGAGAAGTAGTGAAGAGTGGAGATGACAGGGGAGGAAGGAGGCCCAGGGGCGGGCTTAGGTCTCACCCCACCAATTGCCTAAAGGTTTTGGGCCCAACGCCCATTAGTGGAACCTATTTCAGGAGCTGAGGTTTGCACCTGAGTGCACTGTGGCAGTGACTTTGTCAAAGGGGAGCTCATGGAGTTTGGCTTCTCGGAGGCTGCTGCTTCGTGTAAGGTAAAAATCTCCAGCCTCAGCTGATGTGGAGTTGGTGACTGGGGAGCTTGGTGTTTTGTCTCTGATGTGTTGGCTTTTCCCACCCAAGGCTGTAAGTGCTTATGAATAGGGCTTTGCTTTTGCTAACAACAACACTAATGCTACATTTCTAACAGGCTGGGGTGATACTCCTGAGTGTTGAATTATTGGGGAGACTATTTCCTGGATAGGCTCTGCCTGCCAAGTGTTTTGATTGCTTAGTGATTTAATGTCGTTCCTTCTTGTTTTTTACTCCTTCTTGGTTTACTTGGTTAGGCTTTTACAGTTGTATTAAGCGCCTAAGCATTCAACAGAGTGCTCTCTGTGAATGTTGCAGAATGGGTTTTTGCTTTACTTTCCATCTTAAAGTTCTCCTCCTTAACAAGGCTGCTTCATGAGAGAAGGCAAAAAAGAAAGAGTTTGGGAAGGTACAACTGTTGTTGTCCTCTCCTGTGTTTAGGTCCCAGTGGCCCTCTGGATGGTTCTATGCCCACAACATCACAGTGAGTGGCTTCTTTCTCCCCAGGTTTTCCCCGGGATGGACCCCTACATGATCCACATGCACAGCAACAGCCACCTCCCCTCGGTTGTGGATGTGCATGTCAACCTCGGTGGGAGAAGCTCCGTGGCAGGCAAGAAGAAAGGCAGGAAGACCAGATGGTGTGTGAGATCCTCGGACATGTCCACCAGAACCTTTAATCCCATCCGGGCCATCGTGGACAACATGAAGGTGAAGCCGAACCCCAACAAAGCCATGATTTCCCTCTCAATTGGTGAGTTGGGGGTCACTCGACGGAAGGTTAGCTCTGATCTTCCTGTGGATGGGTTGAGAAGGTGGCAGCAGTAGGTGGATGGGAGTCTGAATACAGAGCCTGGGAGATTAACCTTTTGGTGGTGCTTTCTGTTTTCTCTCTCCCATGAAAAGGAGATCCTACTGTGTTTGGAAACCTGCCCACAGACCCTGAAGTTACCCAAGCAATGAAAGATGCCTTGGACTCGGGGAAATATAATGGCTATGCCCCATCCATTGGTAAGCTGCTCCCAAGAATCCCTACTCAGTTATGTCTAAATGTGATTGTTACTGCTTAGGATTAAAATGGGTAAGAACAACAAAGAATAGCTGACAGATTGAAGGGAAGAAATTATTTCTGATAGAAACGATTCCTTTGTAGATTACACTCTCTCTGTCTACTGAAAATTTCTGCCCTGAAGATTTTGGTAAAGTATGTAATTCTATGATTTAATTTCAGGGTTGCACATTTTTTCCCTTAAAGATTTATTTATTTTTATTGGAAAGGTAGATTTACAGAGAGAAGGAGAGACAGAGAGAAACATCTTCTATCTGCTGGTTCACTCCCCAAGTAGCCGAACTGGCTAGAGCTGAGCTGATCTGAAACCAGAAGCCAAGAGCTTCTTCCAGGTCTCCCACACGGGTGCAAGACTTTGGGCTGTCCTTGACTGCTCTTGCAGGCTACAAGCAGGGAGCTGGATGGGAAGTGGAGTTGCTGGGACATGAACTGGTGCCTATATGGGATTCCAGTGCTTGAAGGGGGAAGATAAGCCAACTGAACCATTGTATTGGGCCCAGGGTTGCACATTTTTGCGCTTTATATGTACATGTATATGTACAGAAACACATCTTAAAGTAGGATTCTAAATGCAGTGTCATACTAACATCAAATTTTGGAAGTATTTCAAAGAGGTATGAGGAACATGGGCTTTAGATTGATTAGTTACATTTTGTAAAGGTTGTTAACAAAATCAAGACCAAGTGTTAGGTTATAAAAAATCATAAATGATTCTAATAGCCAAAGTACCGGGGAACTGATTCAACCTAAAATGTCATGACTTAATCTCCACCTGACAGATGTTCAAAGGGCATGACAAGTATGACAACACATCTCTAGGGAAATATGCTTGATTAATAATTAAGGAAATACTCATTATGTCATTTCAGGAGGCCTGTTGGCCCCTAACAAACATTGTGAAACAGCACCCCTGGTCTGGCTAACTGATCTTTTCTTCGGCCTTTATAATTTGTCTTTTTGAACAGCACTTTTATAAAGTAAGTTTTGAAATTTTGGCAGCTTTCAATCTTCTAAGCTGCTGTTAATAAAGTTCTTACAGGAGAATAATATGAAAGAAAATATGTATACAAAATAGTTAATGGTCATATAATGCAAAAAACCTTAAATTGGGTCAGATGTATTGAGTGTATTCGATAACGACTACTTCAGAATCAGAATCTCTCAAAAAGACTAGGGAGCAGTCTAAATCCTTTACTTAATAGAGAATAAAACAAACCCAGTAATGAAGATGATCATTTGGGAAGTTCTTTCTCATTATTCTGTATATGCTTGTGTTGATGATACAGTCATAAAGTACAGAATATATAGCTAATCCTCTATCTACAGTGGCTGAGAACAGAATGCCGTAGGTTGTGCTGTGGGCAGGAATGAAGGCAACTTGAAGCCTATGTTGACCCCGGTGGGCACAGCTCTCAGATGAGGGGTGAAAGCCACCAGGAGCCTTCACTCACTGTGTTTTTTTTTTTTTTTTTCCTTCCAGGCTACCTATGCAGCCGGGAGGAGGTGGCTTCTTATTATCACTGCCCAGAGGCCCCTCTGGACGCTCAGGTGAGCCCTGGCAGACAACCCACTCCGAGGCACTTAGAGCAGCCATCCACCCTTTGCCTTGTTTCTGCTGCCAAGAGGGAGGGTCAGCGCAGGGGAATCAAGGATAATTGCCCTTTTACCTTTGAAGTTGGGGCCACTGATCAGCGTTTGTATCTGATGTCATTCCTGTCTCCTCTAACTTACGCGGTGTCCATTACAGGAACCTCAAAGGACCTAGATAGAGATCACCCTACCTTTCACAGGAAAAGACAATTGAAAAGCAATTCATTAAGTGCCAAACTATTAGAATGTAAATGTTAATGGTAGGATTTAAAAATTTTATTCTTGTAGCTTGCTTTATTTACCTTCATGTGACTCAGATGGAAGCCCCTTAGCATACTGAATTAATGCTAGTGGCAAGTTTTAATGCCATGCTTTCCTCTATGGTCCACTTGGTGGGGTTGGCATTTCCTAATACCAGGAGTGTCCCTCTTCTGTGTGTCAGAGAAGAGCCAGGCCTCAAGCCTCTGGCCAAAAGTGAACAAACAACCAGATGAGAAAAGTCCAAGGTCAATCCCAGCTCTCTCAGGGAATCTTTTGAGTCATTGTCAACCTGTCCTTTTTAAAGCAATTTATTCTTCCTTTAAGTGGCCAACATTGTCAGCAACATTTAGATAGGGATATATATATGCATATGAATATCTTTTTTTTTTTTGGTTTAATAAAGTCCCTATTATTGCACCTAAGGCTTGTTAGAGTAAATTCTTCATTGTTCCCAATTAACCTTTTTTTTTTTTTTTTGGCAGGATGTCATTCTGACAAGTGGCTGCAGTCAGGCTATTGAACTCTGCTTAGCTGTGCTGGCCAATCCAGGGCAAAATATCCTGGTTCCAAGACCTGGTTTCTCTCTATATAGGACTTTGGCTGAATCTATGGGAATTGAAGTCAAACTCTATAATTTACTGGTAAGTGAATTAAATTTTAGATCCAGCTGCCCCATCAGTACCACATAGTAATCTTTGACCTCAGAAGAGAAAGGTCTGGAAGTGGGTGGTTAAAGCCAAGGACACACTTTACTATTACGTTATACCTTGGGCTGAGAGAGTATTCCCCATCCTTATACATGATTCAGAATCAGTGTAGTCTTGCTTATCTTCCTCCCCAGCCAGAGAAATCTTGGGAAATTGACCTGAAACAGCTGGAGTCTCTGATTGATGAGAAGACAGCTTGTTTGATCATCAACAATCCTTCAAACCCCTGTGGGTCAGTGTTCTGTAAAAGTCATCTTCAAAAGATTCTGGCAGGTAAGTCTTGCAGTTTGCTCACAGAAGGTGAGGTGGAGACAGCATAGCTCAGCTCTTGCCTGCAATGACCTAAAAGGGGCTCTTCCCTGAATTCCATGCCTGGGATGGAGGTAGAGGAGTCATATTTTCATCTCCAGTCCATTGTGTGCCATAGGAATGGCAGATCTTGCTTATAAGAAGGTGAACAAGAAGAAAGGCAGGTTGAGCATTTACTGTATGAAAGCATGGAATCTAAAATGCTTTAAAACCCGAAACTTTTTGCGCATCCCTAGACTTCTTGGAATTTTTTTTATTTTCATGTACATTCAGCCAGTAATGTTTGTACAGATATTTCGGTCTGGAAAAAAAATCATACATCTGAACTACTTCCAGTCCCAAGCATTTCAGATGAGGAATATTCTATCTGTATATGCCTATTCACCATTCCCACTATGTGGAAGATTGGGTTTGAACTATCTGATTAATTCAAGGCAGATTCAGGCCCTATAGGAATTTACGATTCTTAAGAAGACCCACAGGCATGCATTGCAAAGCACAGTAAGATCAGATGAGTCACATTAAAAACGATTTCAGTATGTGTCTCTTATTTCTAGTGGCTGCGAGGCAGTGTGTCCCCATCTTGGCTGATGAGATCTACGGTGACATGGTGAGTCTCGGTTGGGATATAGCACCACACTAACCTCAGTCTCACATTAGTTCATGGAATCTTCAGAGGTGACCGCCAGAACAATCAGAAGACACTTCTAACCCTTTCAATACAGTTCATCAGTATCTCTGTACTTGTAGCAAATATTTAGACCAAAATTCCTTACCTCATTTTTGAAATCCAAATTTTTGAATTTCATTTAGTTGCAATATCTTACTTGACCTTACATGAAGATATGTGTAGATTTTTGCTTATTCCACTTTTGAATGTATATATTTGGTAAGACTGTAGAGAAAGTGACGGAAATGTTAAGCTTCTTGATTAGGGATACTGTTCCTGTACTCGTCAGGAGTCGTGTGTGGCAAAGCTTTTCCAAAATCTAAATAATTTGCTTTCTTCCCACAGCGTATTTGGACTCGGGAGTTTTAAATAAAGAAATCTGGGCCCATATTTTACTTCTAACTGTTAGCTCCAATGGTCACTAATTATAAAGAGCCAGCTCCCCAGAGTTACATGTACTCCTGGGCTATTAAATATCTTTGATGGTCCTCTCTGAAGCTCTTGCTAACTCAATTGCGCTTCACTCTAGGTGTGTAAGTCTGTAAAGACAAGGCATCGTCCTTAGTGATAAAAGGGAAAGGGTGGAAGACATGGGAGCCAGAGAAAAGAAAATGAGAACTACAGCAAGTATATCTTTTCTCATCAGGTGTTCTCACAATGCAAATATGAGCCACTGGCCACCCTCAGTACCAATGTCCCCATCCTGTCCTGTGGAGGACTGGCCAAGCGCTGGCTGGTTCCTGGCTGGAGGCTGGGCTGGATCCTCATCCATGACCGAGGCGGGGTTTTTGGCAATGAGGTGAGAATAATGTGGTGAAATCATATGTGCAACTTAAAATGTACAAGGGCCTTTCAAAAAATCATGAAAATATACATTGTGGAGAAGCTATGCCCAGATTTAACATTTTTTTGCACCAGGATAATTTATCTTTTACTTTGATTTTCCATAAACTTTTTGAATTATCCACCTATATTCACTTTGTAGGCATAGTGTTAAAAAGGTAGGATCTCCTCCCTCCCTGCCTGTTTTCTTGGGCCAGTGGTTCCCAGTACCTGGAAACATGGGAATAAATGTGACAACAGTTAGTCTTTTCCCAATCTCAGTTTTCATGTATTAAATTCTGTGAGGAAGTCCCATTCAGCTCTGATTTCCAGAGTACCAAAAAATGAAATAATAACAGTGATGATTATTAGTGTTTTTTGAGTACTTACCATGTACCAGCATTTTAAGAAATAATTTTAATTTAATCTTCATAACCACTTTATGATCCCAGTCTTGGTATTGTCTCCTGTTCATTGTTGAAACAAAGCACAGAGATGTAATATAATTTGTCTGGAGCCACACAGCAGGCATGTACAAGAGCTGGGCTACAGGCCCAGGTGGTCTGATTCCAATCAGTTGGCACTAGGTACTATTCTTGAGGTTGAAGCCTGTTAGAAGGCAAGGTTAAAACAAGAACCCCTGAAACAGGGTGCTTAAGAAAGACTACATAGTGTTTCCTGGCTGGCTTTTAGATTCGAGATGGACTGGTGAAACTGAGTCAGAGAATCTTGGGACCCTGCACCATTGTCCAGGGAGCTCTGAAAAGCATCTTGCATCGCACCCCTCAAGAGTTCTACCGCAACACTCTGAGCTTCCTCAAGGTAAGGACAGCACATGGCTGTCCTCTTTGGGAGTCAGGGAATGTTACCAGGATGACTAGGACTAACCGGTCCTCGTGTCTGGAGCAGTGTTCCAGTGTGGGGCTTCCAAATTAGAAGGTGTCATCAGTGTTAAGTATGCAATCACACCCTCCTTTCCCTCTGCTTTACAACTTCAAGAATGGAGCCTTCTTTGAGTCCTCCTTAATGCCAGAAGAGCAAATCCAGGTTCTGTGTCTTCGGAACCCAGGGCTATGCTTTAGAATAATGACTTTGCTTTTTCTTTTGTTTAAATTCTCATTCTTGGTTCCTCTTGGTCTTTTGTAGTCCAATGCTGATCTTTGCTATAGGGCACTGGCTGCCATCCCTGGACTCCAGCCAGTCCGTCCTTCTGGAGCCATGTACCTCATGGTGAGTATGGGGGAAGGGCAGGCACTAAGCATATGTGTGATGTAGAGCACAAGCTGCTGGGACTCTCTTAGCTGGCCATATAGGACAGTGCCACCGTTCACATAGACATGTAGTAGACCCCAAGTCAGGTGAGCAATATTCTTGCTCTGAATTGTCCATCTGATGAGATTTTACCTCAGTGTTCATAACATTCTTTCCGTAACTCAATTCCTCAGCCAAGAGAGTCATTTTTTGTGTAGACCCATATGACACAAGCAAGAGGCTCACCACACCATTGTAGTTCTCAACTGGAAGATGATTCTGGCTCCTTCGGGGTATTGGGAATGTATGGAACTTTTGTTCTCAGGATGATCAGGGGAGAAGAGTTCTTGCAAGTAGGTCCAGAGGTGCTGAATACCCTGCCATGGGTGGGCCAGTCCCCCACAGTGAAGAATTTCCTGGTCTCTTGAGAAACACTGGCTTGATTTCCCCTTTCACTTAGCAGCCTCCAGGAAGAACTCTTAAATAAGCTATTTATAAATATACCTCTTTCCCATGAATAGTTGTATGAGTTGATCCTTAGCTGTCAGAAATAGAGTTCCCAGACATTTTTGAAAGTCAATGTGACCTTAGTCTCTGGCCTAGGAAACTGGCCAGTTTCCCTCCTGCTGAGTTTCCCTCTCCTTTCTACTACCGGTGCAGGTTGGAATTGAGATGGAACATTTCCCAGAGTTTGAAAACGATGTGGAGTTCACAGAGCGGTTAGTTGCTGAGCAGTCCGTCCACTGCCTCCCGGCAACGGTGAGTACCATGTCCTCAGGACCTTCCAAGTTCCTAGAGTCCCATGAATTATCCCTGAGCCAGTTATCAAAGCCTGACCTGCTCCTCCCTCTACAAAGTATATGCTCATTGGACAAGATTCAAACGGATGTGTTTCCTGGCTTCCGCCTCCCATTATCCCATCTGCACCTGGAGGAAGTTTGTACATAGATGTTTTGGGTGAAAGGAAATCAAGCTTGTCACACAGGTCCCCTTTTAGATTAAGTCACTTAGCGACTGACTGAGCACCCCAGTGATGGAGGCGGAATGAACAGACAGCCCAGCCAAGGCGGCATGAGTACTTCTTGTTAACAAGGGCTCAGGTCAGTGGAGGGTGTTCCAGTGCCAGATCCAGTCACTCTCCAAGTGACAGGCTCTTATTTTTGCAGTGTTTTGAGTATCCGAATTTCTTCCGAGTGGTCATCACAGTGCCTGAGGTGATGATGCTGGAAGCCTGCAGCCGGATCCAGGAGTTCTGTGAGCAGCACTACCACTGTACTGAAGGGAGCCAGGAAGAGTGTGACAAATAGGTCCTCATCCATTCTGCTGCGATGCATCCACTTGGAGCGGGCTGCACTGGACCCTGCTGGTCCTCCATCCTGGGAGGAAGGCCTCCCCAGCACCATGTCAAGGGTTCTGGACGACTCCTGCTTTCCCCCAGTTACATCCCTCTGCTCCCCACCCTCCAACATCAAACCTGATTCTCCCTCTACTTTGCTCTGCTGGAGCCACACACCAGTTCACCATCTGCCCTCCTCCCCTATGACTTCTTCCTTACAGCACCAAGTAGACAGAGGTTACCACAAAGTAGCTGAGAGCTGAGAAACCAGAGCTCAGGGGATGGGGAAAAATGATGGGGAATATCTGCCTCCACCATTCCCTCGTACCTCCGATCAAGAAGTCACGGCTCAGTCAGGTCTAAAGCCCAGCTCCCCTCACAGAGCTCTATCTGGAAAGAAGCTGGAAAAGCTGGGCACATGTGAATTTGGTCAATTATATTCTAAAAGCTTGTTGTTTGAAGGATCCCTCAAAGAAACAATTCAACCAATTTTTTTTTGGTAAAGAATTAATATGTGATGCAAATAAATAGCCTTTAATTGACTGAGTTCCTAAATTTAGATTTGTATGCATCAGGCCTCCTTCAAATGAGATCATATGCATTCCAAAGAACCTTGCAGAAATATTACTGGGGAAGGGCCACAAATATCGTCACTTGTCATTGTTACAGAATGATTACCTCTTTTGCTGTAATATTAATATTGATTTATTAATATATATTATGTTTTCCTATGTTTTCTAAGAAACATTTATATTAACAAGATCCTTTATTTTGCCAAGGGCATAATAAATTATTGTGTTTTTTTAAAATAAATGTACCAAATATACTCTTTTCGTGTCATGGTTTTACTCCTCTGCAGGGCACTGCATTAGCAGCTAGGGTTCATATATCTGACCTCTTGGAGTTTCTTAGATGCTATTCCTTTATTGCAAATAAGCCAGAGGCAGAGGCAATGGAAGACAACCTCTGGACTTTGGCGTCCCAGTTCCAACTTCATGTGACTCCTGCCCCTGGTCCTAACTGTTTCTGCCTCCATCACCGGTACAAAGCAGAACCAGCTTTGCCACCTGAAGTGTCCCAGCATTTGGGCTGCAAATCCTCCCAGGCACAGTTGCCTCTTTCATCGCATTCCCTCTGCATTTGGCTCCGTGACAGGAGCCCAAAGTCACCTTTGCAGGCCGGAGGCCATCAGTCTGAGACGCCTCAGCAAAGGGAGTTCTCCTAAGAAGAGGAACGTTAGGTCTCGACCCTGCCAGTCACAATTGGTTTTACAAAAATAAACTTCAAATGCCCCCTTCACCCTCAGCTCACAATATAACCTACCTTTTAATGTTCAGCTATTCCGAAAGTGAACATATCACAATTGAGATAACAATTCCAGTGTCCCCAACGCCACCCTTGCCCAGAATTTCTCAAAATCTCCCCATTCCTCTTTTCCCTGCCACTCCCTCATGAGCCCCAAAGTCTCCATTGGGAAATATATACAGACTTAGATGTTTCCACAGGACATTTTATTTTCCCTAGACTGATAACCATATCCAGGATTACTGACAGAACCCTCAGCCCTCTTAAACGCCCAGTTGTCCCTGGGGCCCACATTTTGATATAGGAGGCAAATGGACATTTAAATTAGACAGATTTCCGGTTTCAGGCCCTTCAGCCACGCAGGTGCTTGGCCACGGAGTGACTTGGGTGTCAGTTGCGAGCTGATGCTGGCAGGGTCGCTCTGAGCTCATGGCGGTGCGACTCAGGCCTCACACAGACGATGCGTCGAGCAGCCACAAACATGCCTTGTCCCTGATTTTTCTCTGATGACCGCCGATTACCTCAGCCCGGCTGCCTCCCGGCCGCGAGCGCCCCGACCCCATGCCGGTGGCAACTGCGCAGGTGCAGCACTCCTGGCGGGGCTCAGGGCGCAGGCGCAGTCGTGGGACTACAGGCGGCAACGCTCGGCGCGCAGGCGCAGAACGAGAGCGGCCTTAGGGCGTCTGTTCTTGTAAGTAGGCCTCTTTTCTTTCAATTTTTTCTTTTTATGATTTGCTGAGCCAGCGTCTCTCCTCGGCCCTCGTGCTGTCGTCCAGTTCTCATCTTCCTTTGCCCCTTCCCTCTCCAGCCCTCCGCCTTGTGGGCCCCGTGGAGCAGAAGGGTTCCCTCAAGTTGCCATTAAGCCCCTCTGGGGAGAGCAGGACTGCCAGTGGACACAGGCTTTTTGAGGAGGAAGAATTTGTTCTAAAATTGCTCGTGATGATGGTCACAAAACTCTTGAATATAGGCAAACTGTGAGCTGGACACTTTAAGTGGCCGAGTGAGACGGTGAGTGGCTCATGTCTCAGCAATGCAGCATTTCTCTATTTGCGCGCACCAGCTGGGGCTGGGTCAGGCCACAGCCAGACGCTAGGAACTGAGTCTAGGTCTCCCCCTGGGTGGCAGGGGCCCCAGTCCTTGAGCGGTCATCCACTGGTTTCTCAGGGTGCACCTTGGCCGGAGCTTGGGGCTAGGAGTGCCTCTGAGACCCCCACTCTGAATGGAGCTGCGAGGTCAGATGCTTGCCTTGCAATTCTTTTCTTTTAAATGCAGAGGAATCATTTCAAGGAAACCAACTCAGCTATTTGACATTTAATATTTTTTAAAAAATTTTTTAAAGAGAAAAAAGCCTGTAAGATGATGTTCATCTTTTGCTAGTGAAAAATAACAATTCTACTTCACACGAAGGTGGTGTCAATGTATTCTGGACACCAGCACTCTTAAAGTGAGAGGTAGCCCCTTTTTTCAAAATTAGGGAGTTCTATGCTCACAGGAGTGTCTTGGTGTGGGGACCAGGACAGGATGGGTTGCCTCGTTGTTATTGGTTCATCTTGGGGCATAAAATGCCTGTTTGTCCTGATTCGCACTTCACAGGGGAGGCAGGGCCAAATATTCATGGGGTTTGTACACTGGCAAGAATATGACATTTCTAGGAATACATCCTGAGAGAGTTCGGAAACTAGAACATCTGTTAGAGTACAGGTATTTCAACTCTCGTGTTCATCAGTGCTGTGACTCAGGAGTCCCGCTCCTGGGAGATGGAGTCTGGGTTCCAACAAGCCAGAGAACCTTAGGAACCTGGTGCAAGTTCATACTGCTGTGATGGCAGCAGTGGGCAAACGTGTTCAGGAACGTGAGTCCAGTGATGGCAGGTTGGAGTGCGATGAGGTGTCTGCACTCAATGATGTCACACAGCTACCAGCTTCTTAGATGAATTTATACAGAGCAGTGGCATGAAAAGAACCAGGGTATCACGGCTGCCCGTAGCGGGGTTGGGAACAGATACCCAAGCTGATAAACCTGTTGATGACTGTGACATTGGTTATCATGGATACACACAGATAAGGAACATGGAGACAAGGGAACAAGGGCGCAAAGGTGTGAGAACTTGTTAAACACCATCTTCCTAACAAGTTCCTTGAAAGGTTTAGGAATTATTTTAAGGATTTATTTATTTTGGGGGGCAATACACTGGTTCAGTTGGCTAATCCTGTGCCTGCAAGTGCCAGCACCCTATATGGGTGCCAGTTCATGTCCTGGCTGCTCCACTTCCCATCCAGCTCCCTGCTTGTGGCCTGGGAAAGCAGTCAAGGACGGCCTAAAGCCTTGGGACCCTTACCCATATGGGAGACCCAGAAGAGGCTGCTGGCTGCTGGCTTCAGATCAACTCAGCTTTGGCTGTTGTGGCCACTTGTGAGTGAACCAGTGGATGGAAGATCTTTCTGTCTCTTCTGCTGTCTGTAAATAAGCCTTTCCAATAAAAATAAATAACTCTTTTTTTAGAAAAAAAAAAAGATAAAACTTAAAGATTTGAAGAGTGTGGATCTTTTCCTCCACTGAGCTGTGTTTCTGAAGTGCCTTTATTTTTATTGAAAAGGCAGATGTTACAGAGAGAAGATAGAGATCTTTGATCCGCTGGTTCACTGCCCAGATGGCCATAATGACTGAAGCCGGGAACCCGGAACTGCCTCCGGGTCTCCCACGCGGGTGCAGGGTCCCAAAGCTTTGGGCCCTCTTCGACTGCTTTCCCAGGCCACAAGCAGGGAGCTGGATGGGAAGTGGAGCTGCCGGGACCAGAACCGGTGCCCATATGGGATCCCGGGGCGTTCAAGGCGAGGACCCCAGCCGCAAGGCCACGCTGCTGGGCCCTAGATGGCCATAATGACAAGAGTGGAGGCCATCTGAAGTTGGGAGCCAGGACCTCCTCCAGGTCTCCCACACTGGTGCAGGGTCCCAAGGACTTGGGCCGTCCTCGACTGATTTCCCAGGCCACAAGCAGGGAGCTGGATGGGAAATGGAGCAGCTGAGGTACAAACTGGTGCCCGTATGGGATGCCAGTGTTACAGGGCAGAGGATTAGCCTGTGGTGCCACTGTGCCAGATTTTGAATTCTTGACTATGCAGTTTTAAAATGATAAACTGGAAACAAGAATTTATCAATATTTATAGGCTTGTCATACAGACTCAGTGATAATCATGCTTTTTGCTGCATTTGTTCTTTTCTCCTTTTTCTTTGCTGAGAGGTTATAAAGGATATTCTGGTGTCATCATCCCCACTCCACATCCACGTTGGTACGCATGCTTCAAAACATAGCAGCTTACCCACAACACCACAGATGGTCAGAGAGCTCTGTTGGCTCCCAAATGTCTTTAAAAGTTGGTTTATTCATATCAAAATGCAGGGTTCTAATGTTGTGTTTTTGACTCATGTCTCCTAACTTTGACTCACGTCTCCTAGACTTAGGGGGATGTCAAACTAGAGACATCCTCCCCTCTTTTCTTCCTATGCCACTGGTTTGTGGCGGAAGCTTGATGTCTTGCATTCTGTCCTGTAAACCTCATGGATCCATCAAATGGCACTTAGTGCCTGAGTGTGCATTCTCAACAGGGATGGTACCCTATCACCTTCTTTCCTGATAGTGTTTTTCTATTTTGTGTCCCTCCCCCCATTTCACCATTTCGTATTAATGCAATTCCTTTTTTTGTTGTTTTTGGTACTTCAGGGTGTTAATTTCTTTCCTTACTGCTTTATTTGAAAGCCAGAGAAAGTGAGACAGATATTTTCCTTCTACCCATTCCCTCCTCAAGTCCCTCCATATCCAAGAGGCTCTGACTCAATCTTGTGTTGCCATGTGTGTGGCAAGGACCCAAGTACTTGAGCTGTTGACTAATGCCTTTCATGGTGCGCATTAGCAGGAAGCTGGATCAGAAGTGGAGCCAGGACCGGAACTTCATGTCCACTGAGGATCTGCTCTCTGATACCCCAGCTAGTTTCCTTCCCAGTGTCACTTTGTACCCCACCTTTGTGTTTTCTTTATGGACTACAGGCCTTGATACACAGGACATTTCAGTGTCTAATCAGCACCCTAACCTATGAGTCCTCTGGTCTGACTCAGATGGAGGAGCCGTAAATGGTAGCACACGATGGCCACCCACTCCCGGAGCCACACCTTGTGTCCTTTGTTATCCTCCAGAGGACTGTGTTTCAGGAGTGTTACATCTTCACGGGGAATCCACTCACCTGCTTGGCCTCCCACTGTCTCACAGGCACCTGGACATCATTAACCCTCTGAGTGCTCCTAACACATTGTCCTTGGCATTGCGCACCTGCTGGTGCAGTACTGCCCCCACATTCTTGCCAGTGACCATGGCTTGTCAGTGTCCTGCAGCATCTGACCCTGAACCAACTCCATGTTTAGGTGTAAACATAAGGGCCAGTAGCAGCAGTATTAGTCCATTTTCTACTGCTCTCACCAAAGACCTGAGGGTACCATATAAAGGAAGAGGCTTTGTTGAGATCACAGCTGGGGAGGCTGAAAATCCTGCCCCACATTCGTGTCTTCCCTAAGGGTGGTGCCCACAGGCCCTGCCTGCTTACCTTACATTTGGCCTCGTCTCTCGGTAACCATCACCCTAGGAACCACGCAGACCTCTGGGTGGATGGGCTGGAGGACCAGACCACTTCCAGGGCGTAGCAGATACCATGGATGCATGGTCTCCAGCCACACAGTGCCCTCAGCGCCATTTGAAAAGGGAAGTCCTGGGCCGGAACTTTGTTGGACGCCTTGATGGGGAGGGTCAGAGCCAAGGGCTTCAAGTGTTGCTCTGAGAGGAGCCGTGCACTGCAAGTTTACCTTGTGGGTTCCTGGGGAGGAGATACGACCAAAAAGAAATGGGGGGACAGTACTCTCTTGGGCAACTGGCAATGTTTCCAGGGCTTCAGTTGTTATACAGATAGTAAAACAATAGTTCAGGCACAACTCAGAATTAGATCATGTCTGGGAACAGAGAGTCCAAGGAGGCTAATAAGATGACCTGATCAAAGCATTACTGAAGTTGGGAATAGACAAGGAATACTGTCGGCCTTGGGCTAATTACCAGACAGAGTACAGATGTTTCCCACCATCAAGGAGAGCATGGAAGCACATCCAGAGACTCGCTGGGGGCAAGAGTGCACTCTGGGTGAGAGGCCTTCTGCCTCCTCTTTCCTGATACCTCTTCTCAACAGGATCCCACAGGCCTCTGCTGTCCCAGCTGTCCTGCTCGAGGTGTTCCGACAGTGCACCACCCTGCTGGTGTCTGCCTCAACAGGAAGGAATCGCCGCCAGAGGACTTGTCTGCAGCAGCATGTCCAAGAAGATAGCCTTCTGAATTCATTTTCATCCGGACTAAGGGAATTTTGTGTGGAAACACTTGTGTAAAGCAAAATCCCTTCATTTAAAAATATATTACCAAAAATGCAATGTTACTTGGCACACACCTAACTGGACAGTTCTCTGGAGAAGACATCCAGATGTTCAACAGTTACAAGAAAAGCTGTTCAGTGCAGGAAATTCAACTCCATGTCACTTCCAGGAACCACTGCATGCCCCAGAAGAAGGCTGCAGCAATATTTAAAAAAAAAAACAGAAAATAAATGGAGTTGGCAAGGAAATGGAGGGATAATAGTTCCCAATGGAAAAGAGCTTGTTGATGCCCCAGAAGATTAACAATGTCCATGTGACCTAGAGATTCCCTTGTCACTTAACACCCGAAATAATTGAAGGGAGGCATCCCGATAAAAACTTGCACGTTCGTAATAGCCAAGTGGTAAAATGATGAATAAACAAAATGTGACGTATATATTATCTAGCCATGGAAAGAATGGAGTACCAATGCATAATGCAGTATGAATGATCCTAAAAATATTCCAGATGGAAGAATCCAGAGGTCGTAGATTGCAAAATACATAGTGGACTCGTGATGACGGCAGGGGGTGGAGTGTGGCCTTAGGTATGGCAGCACAATTTGGAACTAGAAAGAGGTTGTTGACAACTTTATGAACCCATTAAACTGCACATTTGAAAGTATATGTTCTTCCACAGGAGGCCTACACGCCGCCGTCTTCAGCACCGCCATGTCTCTAGTGATCCCTGAGAAGTTTCAGCACATTTTGCGAGTCCTCAACACGAATATCGATGGGCGGCGCAAAATAGCCTTTGCCATCACGGCCATTAAGGGTGTGGGGCGAAGGTACGCTCACGTGGTGCTGAGAAAAGCAGACATTGACCTCACCAAAAGGGCAGGAGAACTCACTGAGGATGAGGTGGAGCGGGTGATCACCATCATGCAGAATCCCAGACAGTACAAGATCCCGGACTGGTTCTTGAACAGACAGAAGGATGTGAAGGATGGCAAATACAGTCAGGTTCTGGCCAACGGTCTGGATAACAAGCTCCGCGAGGACCTGGAGCGGCTGAAGAAGATCAGGGCACATAGAGGGCTGCGCCACTTCTGGGGCCTCCGTGTCCGAGGCCAGCACACCAAGACCACTGGCCGCCGGGGCCGCACTGTGGGTGTGTCCAAGAAGAAATGAGTCGGCGGGCCTTTTCTGTTAATAAATAGTTTATATAAAAAAAAAAAAAAAAAAAAAAAAGAAAGTATATGTTAAGTCAATTTTATTGTAATTTTAAAACAAGACAACCATCATGTTGAAAAGGAAAATCAAAACCCCAGAATCCTCAATCCCCAGTATGACATGTGTTCCTGTTTTGCTGTGGTTGAACCTTGGGTGTCCATGACTGTATGCATTTTCAACACTCTCCACCAGATGGCGCACAACAGCCATTTGTCCCGTCATTGGGGTGGTTAAATCCTGTCCTTTGGAAGAAGTCACCGTCACCAAAAAAAAAAAAAAAAGAAGTCACCGTCACCTTAGGCTTCAGAAGGGACAAAACAGGAACATTTTTCTCCCAGGCGAATTTGTTTGAATTGACAGTGAAAACTGTGACCCCAGTTAAGATAATTTAGAATAGAATGTTCTAAGTAAGAATCACAAGTATAAAGGCCAGGTAGTTGGTGGAGAGGAGCAGTGGATGAGGAGGAAGGGGGCGTTGAGAGGTGGGGAACCCCTGGAGGTGCCATTTCCGTTTTGAGCAGCTTTGTCTGGAGGTGGTTCCCAGAACCATCCACCCACCCAGGAAGTGTACACCGCAGCGTTTTGGAGTATCTCCACAGGGTTTTACAGCCATCACCACCATCGATTTTAGAAAATTGTCAGTGAAAAGAAATCCTGCCTCTATTTGCAGTCAAAACTCACCCTAACACATGTTCTCACCACAGTCCAGGACAGCCATTAGTTTGCTCTCTGTCTCCATGAACTTTCCAATTTTGGACCTGTTACATAAAAGAGGCCATACAGTATGTGATTAATTTTAAAAAATAGATTTATAGGATACAGTTACAGAGAGAGGGAGAGGCAAAGATTCTCCACCGGTTCACACCCCAAATGGCAGCAAGGGCTCGGACTGGGCCAGTCTGAAACCAGGAGCCAGGAGCCTCATCCAGGTCTCCCACATAGGTGCAGGGACCCAAGCACTTGAGCCATCCCCTGCTGCTTTAACAGAGAGCTGGCTGGGAGTGGAGCAGCCGAGACTCTGCCCTGCACTCCTACGGGATGCTGGCGCTGCACGTAAGAGCTTTATCTGCTGGTGTTAGTGCTGGCCCCAGTATGTGATCTTCTATGAGTGTTTATAATAAAATTTCAAAGTTTATTTGTAGTGTGTGTCTGGGCCTCTTGTGTTCCATGAGCACAGAACATCTTTCTTTGTTTAGATCTTTCGTTTTCTGACAGCTTTTTACTTTTTGGTCTATGGGTTTTCTTTTTTTTTTTTTATAAGTAACTTGTATGTTATTGTACATGAAAACAATTTGAAACCTTTATTTGAGAGATGTGAGAGAGATTCCCCCACCTGCAGGTTCACTGCTTGATTGCCTGCAGCAGCATGAAGCTAGGAGCCGGGAACTCAACACAGCTATCGCCGAGACGATGGGGAACCGGTGTGCAAGCCAGTACTTGCTGCCTCCCAGGGGTGTATTAGCCAAAGGGCTTGAACCCAGGCACTCTTGTTTGTGCCGTGAGTCTCCCAAACCAGCATGTTGTCCACCAGGCCAAACCTGTCTGCTTATTTCAGTAGGAGACATTTCGGGCAGGCCGACTAACAGAATTTCCCAGTGAATTCCTGTGTTCTTTCTACCACACCACACCCTGTCATTAACCTGTCTCATTGTTTTCTTGTTTCTCTCTTCATCTCTCTCTTTCCACACATACTATACCCAATCTTTTCTTTAATGTTTTGTAATTTTTATTTTAGATGAGGTTTCCATAGTTGATCAGGGTGGGAAGGATGAGGGGTAGGGAAATTGGGTGTGATCATTGTTTCCAGATTTTCTATTTCTTCTTCCTGTTTCTTGGGGAAGGGAAGAAATCAGGGGAGAAACCCTATCCAGCTTCCCAACTGCCCCCAAAGCCGGAGATGGGGAATGGCACGCGATATCAGCCCAGGGTCCCAATGTGGCGCATGCGCCAAGTGTTCTGTGCAGGTGGTTTTGATAGTTCTAAGATGCTGTTGATCTTGCCCATCCAAGGATGAGGGAACACTTCCCGTGTCCCCTGGCTGCCACAGTCGAACTTAGACTCTCCATTCACCCAGAGTTTGGCTGGGGTAGTTGTCCGGTTTGTTCTGTTCCCCTTCCTCTGCTATGGCATTCCCTGATCTGATATATTTTTTTCCTGTGTGGTCAAGTAAGTCGTAAACATCAATAACTTCTCCAATATGCCTCATAAACTAGGATTCAGTATCTATTTGTAGATTTTCTTCCAAGCTAAAATTTGTTTTTTTTTTAAAGATTTATTTTCATTAGTAAGTCAGATATACAGAGAAGAGGAGAGACAGAGAGGAAGATCCTCCATCCGATGATTCACTCCCCAAGTGGCCGCAATGGCTGGTGCTGCGCCAATCCGAAGCCAGGAGCCAGGAACATCCTCCAGGTCTCCCATGCGGATGCAGGGTCCCAAGGCTTTGGGCCGTCCTCGACTGCTTTCCCAGGCCACAAGCAGGGAGCTGGATGGGAAGTGGAACCACTGGGATTAGAACTAGCGCCCATATGGGATCCTGGTGCGTTCAAGGCGAGGACTCTAGCCGCTAGGCCATGGCGCTGGGCTCATGAGGTAAAATTTGCATGCAGTGAAATGTATAGTCAGGCAAGTGTTGATGCATTCACGTACATGTGTCACCCACCCCCTCCAGGACATGGAACCTTTCTCTTTCTCTCTCTCTCTCTCTTTTTAAGATTTATTTGAATGTTAGAGTTAAGAGGAAGGAAAGGAGGGAGAAGGAAGGACAGAGCCTGAGCGTCCATGCACTGACTCACACCCCAGGTGGCTGCTGTGGCCCAAGCACTTGCGCCTGCATGCTGTACTGCTTTCCCAGGCCTTTGGTAGGGAGCTGGGTCTGAAGTGAAGCTGCTGGGACCTCAAATCAGCTCCCATGTGGGATGGTGGCATCAAAGGTGGCAACGTAACCCACTGAGTCGTGATGCCAAGCTACATGGAAGGTTTCCATCCTCCCATCATGTTCCCTCGTGGGCCTCCTCACCTAGAGGCAGCCAGTGTTGTGGTTCTCGATCACTGTCCGTCAGTGTCCTCTGTTCAGGAAGTATACACACAGAGACCGTGTGGTGTGGGCCCTGGGTGTGACTCCTTCCCTGTGGGTGCCTGGAGGAGCTGTGTCACTGGCCAGCAGTTACTCATTTTATTACTGGACAGAATTAGCAGAACAGGAGTTGGCTGGTTTCTTTTCTTCTAGCTCTCCAACCTTCTGTCAAAAAGTCCGCAGAAGGTGCCCCGTGAGCATGGAGAGGGGGAAGAGGCAGAGATCCTGGTAGGAGGCTCTTGAGGCAGAGTTGGGGTTGTTGTGGGGGAGCGCTGGGGCAGGGAAGATGCTGAGAGGTGGTCCCACCCAGGGTGTGGGCTGGGAGATGAGCTGCTGGACTCCTCCGGGCAAGGACGGGCACAGGCAAAGAGAAGACTCGGGGCGGTCCTTCCTGGAACCTTCCCTTTGCTCTGCTCCTGCCATGTTGACAGTAGGGAGGCAATAAAAAAAAAATCTGCTTAGTGATGTGATTAGAAGCCAGCTTGTAAAGCAGTTGGCTAGCAAGTATTTGTTAAATGTTTGCAAAAGGTGGCATATGAGTTCACCTACTGCACCCTGCAAACGCATGCCATGCTCCTAGATTTGCAGCCTTTCTTGCCACACAGAACTATTTTTTAAAAGCATTTGTTTTATGTGTTTGGGAATTCTGAATTACAGAAGAAAAGAGGGGGGGACAGAAAGAGGAATCTCCTGTGCACTGGTTCATCCCCTAGGGGACTGCAACAGTCAGGGCTGGGCCAAGCCAGGAACTTCTTTAAGGTCTCCCGCACCAGTGGCAGGGATCCGTGCACTTGAGCTCTCTTCTGCTACATTCCCAGGCAGTTCGTAGGGAGTTAAATTAGAATGGAAGCAGCTGGGACATATGGGATGCTGGCGTCACAGGCTGTAGCTTTACCTACTATGCCACAATGCCAGCCCCTAAAGTAATAATGTTAGTACTTAAGATATGTATTTATTTGAAAGGTATAGTCCCCCCCCCACACACACACAGAGCTTCCATCCAATGGCTTACTCCCCAAATGCCTGCAACACCAGGTGAGACCAGGCAGAAGCCAGAAGCCTAGAACTCCATTCAGGCCTCCGCCATGAGCAGCCGGCAGCCAGGGCCGACGCCCTTGGGCCATCATCTGCTGCCTCCTGGGACAGAGATCCTGAAACTGGACTGCAAACAGAGCAGCCAGCACTGGAACCAGCGCTCAGATTCAGGATATGAGGGTCCCAAATGAAGGTTTCACCTCTGTCACAGCACAGACCCCGTGATCACTACTAAAACTACAAGTCAGTTTGTTGTTTTTTAAGTTCTGCATGCTCATCCCATCCCCTTACTGGACCCAGCACTTACAAGCTGTTGGCTTTAAGATTAAACTTCCGTTATTTCTCTCAAACAGGAAACTTTTAAATGTTGGCTCATTCTTTTTTTTTTTTTTTTCCAGTCTGGATATTTAAACATGTCATTGTGTTTCTCAGATTAGAAGATTATCAATTGGTTAAATGTGTCTTTTCCTCCAAATATTGTGTAAAGAGCCCTTTACTCATAATGCCAATGAAATCAAGGCTTTTGCTGTTTAAACAAATATTTGTCAAGTGACTGTCAGATGCCAAGACCTGTGGCAGGTACTGGTTGTACTGTAGCAAGCAAGACAGTTCCTCATCTCGGCGCCAAGGCCATGTGCATCGGATGGTAAAGAGGAAACACGCAGCAGTGGCCCCCGACAGGTCCTGGAGGAGGGTGGCCAGTGAAGCCAAGAAGAACTTGCAGAGGTGTTTTGGTTGATAACCGAGAGATTGAAAATACCTGAGAGGCTGGAGGTGGGAGAGCAGGACATTGCAGCTGGACAGAGGGCACACCCAGCAGGTGGTGTGTGTGTGGTACTTTGATGGGGGGCCGGAAAGGTGGTCTGAGAGATGGCGACAAGATACGCACACAGGGCCACATCAGGGAAGTTTTTCCAAACTATGCTAGAAAGTTGGACTTTCTGAAATTTTTAGTAGATTCAGCCTGTCTCACCCCTGGGTTCCTTAGAGGCAGGACGACCAAATGGGTGGTCCAGGACGTGCAGGTGGCAACAACAAAGCAGTGGGGAGGAGCTTGCGTACCAGACAAGTGGGTGACCCTAAGAAGTGCTAAGGGGTGGGCTCTGTGGAGGAGCAACAACTGGGTCGCAGCCTGGGCCACCCGAGTTCCATATCAGGGTTCCTGGGTTCAAGTCCCAGCTTTGCTTTTATTTTGGCTTCTTGCAGGTGTGTACTCTGGGAGGAATTGGGTGAGGGTGCAAGTGCTTGGGTTCCTGCCATCTGCATGGTAGACCCAGGCGGACTTCTCGGCTTCTGGTTTCAGCCTGGTTTAGTCCCAGCTGTTGTTGGCACCTGGGGAGTGAACCAGGAGGTTGAAGATTTTCCCTCCTTTTCTCTCCATGCCATTCTTTTTTAAAAAAGAGAAATGGGGCCTGGCACGCTAGCCTAGTGGCTAAAGTCCTTGCCTTGCATGCCTGGGATCCCATATAGGCGCCAGTTTGTGTCCTGGTGGCCCTGCTTCCCATCCAGCCCCCTGCTTGTGGCCTGAGAAAGCAGTCGAGGACGGCCCAAAGCCTTGGGACCCTGCACCCACGCTGGAGACCTGGATGAGGCTGCTGACTCTTGGCTTCGGATCGGCTCAGCTCTGGCCATTGTGGCCACTTGGGGAGTGAATCAGCAGACGGAAGATCTTCCTCTCTCTCTCTCTCCTCTTCTCTGTGTATCTGCCTTTCCAATAAAAATAAATGAATCTTTAAAAAGAGAAAGAAACGAAGGAAGGGAAGAAAAGGTGTGCTGACCAGGTAGACAGGTGGAACCAGCACTTGCTTGTGAATGATTGGTGGAAGGAAGAAAAGGCAAAACCCGGGTATTTGAGTTGGCGGCAGGTAGGCATGCAAGAACACCCAGGAGGGATGAAGAAGTTCAGAATGACTTGGGGCAGAGAAGGCAAGTGAAGACAATGTCTGTTTATTGGGCCTGAGGGTCTTATGAGCTATGAGAGATAAGTCAACGGGATGACTGTGTGTACGGACCTAGAGCAGGAGAAGTCTGGGCCGATGGTCTCCATGTGCAAGCCCTGTATGTCAGGAGTTGGGCGTGATGAAATGGCCTAGAGAGATACCATCCAAGTGGAAAAGAGGGCCTGAATCTCAAGGAACTCCAGGATTTACTAACCAGGCGGAAGAGATTGTTCTGCAGAAAGCCTGGAGTGACTGGGGAAGCAGGGGTGAGCCAGGAGGATACAGCGCTTGAAGGAGAAGGTGGTCAATGAATGTTGCTAAGAGTTGGTGTAAAATCACATCTGGAAACTGTGCCCTGGAGAGAGGGGGTTCTGTGCTGTGTAACTGTCATTCTCTAGAGATGCCCGGGGCAGGCAGGGGCTGAAACTCACAGGGATTCTGGTGTGTTGAGTTGAGGAGGGAGAAGAAATGAAACAAAGTCAGCCAAAGCGGACGACTCTTTTCTAGAGCTTTCTGGCTGTGAAGGTGAGGACCGAGAGGGTAGTCGGGTATAGGTGAGTTGCTCTCATGAGGCTAGAGAGCTGAGTATGTTTAAAAGTCACCAGGGAAAACGGAGCTGCCGAAAAGTGGATGGCAAAAACGGGCAGTGCTTGAGAAAGTGGGAGCAGGCAGGACCCTCTGGCAGAGGGGCTGGCAGGAGGCCGTGTGTGGGGTGTGTCATGCTTCCTGCACATGTGCTGTGTGTGTGTTGCTGCATCTGTTGGGGTCCCGTCGTTTGGCCTGCGACGCGTCAAGCGCCTCAGACTGTGTAGGAAGACACAAATCTTCACTCCTTGATCACCATCTTTGGGAAGTCCATGGAATGTGTGCGATTAAAAACGATTACATCCAGATTTCAGAATTTTTTGCACCAAGATAAATTTATGCTGTAATTCAACTTTTGGCAGGCTTTTTGAAGTCATCTCACAGGTAGCTGTATAGTACCTGTGTAGTCAGTCATTTAGGTCCAGATTGATTTTGTGTGGAACAAAAGCCGTTTATGAAGTGTACCTTTTATTCTTTACCAACACTAGTGCCATGTGCTTATTGAACTTATCAATTCCTGTCATAAACCTAAAAAACAAGCAATAAACTAGCTTCCTTGTTGTTCTTCCGGGACTGTAAGAGGTCAGCCTGAAAATGAGCCAGAAGGCCCTGCATGGTGGCCTAGTGGCTAAAGTCTCCTATGTACCGGGATCCCATATGGGCACCGGTTCTAATCCTGGCAGCTCCACTTCCCATCCAGCTCCCTGCTTGTGGCCTGGGAAAGCAGTCGAGGACGGCCCAAAGCTTTGGGATCCTGCACCCCCGTGTGGGAGATCTGGAAGAGGCTCTGGTCTCCTGGCTTCAGATTGGTTTAGTTCCGGCCGTTGTGACTACTTGGGCAGTGAATCAGCAGACAGAAGATCTTCCTCTCTGTCTCCTCTTCTTTGCTTATCTGACTTTCCAATGAAAAAAAAAATTAAAAAAAAAAAAAAGGAAGAAAATTAGCCAGAAAAGCAGGCCCAGTGATCCTTGTAGCCAGTTAGGGTTGGGGTAGATTGAGGCACGGTAGGGGACAAAGGCATTCCTGATCTGATTTCTTCTCACTGCTGCTGATCATCAACATTCTCACAAGTGTTTTCTTTAAATCAAGTTCATGTTGAACAAGGGACAGAATCTGGGGGATGTCAAATGAAAGGTCACACTGAGAAAGAGAGATACTGGGGTGAAAATAGTGAAACACACAAGAAATAGCAGACAATATTGCCGGTACAAAACACTTAGTGTTTACAAAGCATCGAGTCCTGCAAGGCCGCCGTGGGTAAGAGGATGGCACTGTGTGTGATGCTGAAGTTTGCTGGGGGTGCAGGTGAGAAGGCACGTCTGTAAGGCCTGCTGAAAGCGCAGGGCTGGAGTGACGAGGAACAAAGCACTGGCCTGAGCCACGCACTGTGATGTTCAGGGCTGACTCCTGCCTCTAGACTGGCTTGTCTCACAATCTGCCTCTGGCTCCATCTGTCCTGCCTCTATGGCCCCTTAGCACCCCCCTGCTCCCCTGGTCACAGCTGCGTGAAGTATGTGGGACACGCGCTGTGATCAGGCTAAGGAACAGTCTGGCCCTGTGACGGCCGTCCCCAGGAAGTCCAGCTGCACTTGGCCAGCTCTTCCTCAAACCTCCTCTCTCCTCACCTGTTGTGATGTGGCTCTGTGATCCTTGAAGTGCCTACTCTGCTCCTCTCCTCTTGAAATGGCTACCCAAAGAGCATGCACCCCGAAAGACCTGCAAGGATGTCTCCCCAGGTGGGACATTTCAGCTGGGGACATGTTCCTTGGAATGGGACTGAGTGATATATGGAGGAGAAATTCATTGGAATCAACAACCATCAGTCCTTGTCCCTGGTTAATGTAAAGTGGGGTTTCTCAACAGCTTGCACTGTAGATCATTTGGGCCAGATAATCCTGGGTCATGGGAAACTGTCATGGGCATCGTGGCACGGTTAGCAGCACCCTGCCTCTCCCCAGTTGCATCAGTCAAGAAAAAAAATGTCTTCAAATGAGTATCTATAGTTATTTGCCCATTGTAAATAAAATAGAGAATCCAGAGGATCAGAAATTCTCAAGCTGCCATTTCTGTGAGTCAGATCAGAAATGTCAGAAGGGATTCATCATCCACAGTGTAAGGTTGTCTCCTTGAGGAACGGGCAATGCAGCGAACCCTTGGGTACTTGTGAGTGCTTGCCGAGCCCGTTCGCTGGACTGGTTGACTCATTAGCCCTCCAGCAGTTCCGAGAGAGGCCCACTGTTGTTCCACCTGCATGGCCAGCCTTGAGGGGATTATGTTGGGGAACCTGCTGGCTGGCACTGCGAGACTCACCCAGGTGGCACAGTTCCAGTGCCCACATGCTCCCGAGTGCAGACAGCCTTGCCATCATCCTCCTGTCCTCCCCGTAGCATCTGCACTTCTTTAGTCTCTGTGAGGCTTGTCCTGGTGCATAATGGGTGCCCATTCACAGCCTTCCAGATGCTGGTGTTTGCCTCGACACTCTGTACCCTTGATGGCTACAGGGCAGACTCTCCTTCTGCCAAAGTATCACTTCCTGGAGGAAGACAGTTTATTGTTCCCCACACCCCAACCGACTGAAATGTCTGCTGTATGAAGGACAGGCTTAACCTGTCATGTTAATTGCTGTGTCCACAGCACCTGATGCCCATTAAATGTGCAGAGTGAGGGAAGACACCCCTTAGCCAAATACTGTGTTCAAGTCTGTTTCCCAGTGCATCCCTCTGAATGACCGAGAGTCATAGCCAAGAGGAAGGAGCCAGTGTTCACTAGTGCCCATCAGAAGCCTTTTAACTAACTAGCGTGTGTCACCCGTGTGTTTGCTTTGCTGGTCTGTGAAAAGAATTTGAGAGAGTCATGATGATGTCCACAGCCCGTGAAATCCATCTATAGTTGCCTCTGGTTTAAACCACAAAGTAATTGTTAACTTCTTTTAGGAAAATGCATTGTGGAAAAATGCAATAGCAGATTTTTTGAGCAAGGATTATTAGAAGTCAACTCTGCTGCCATGACTACTACTCATAAGTTGAAAAAGAAATTAATTTTAATGAAATATACTGAGATTTGGCACTGGCAATCAAAGCCGTGTAGTAATTGCAGATAGAAATGTAGTTAAATTATATGGGATTTGAACTCTCTTTGTTTCAAGACTTTGCTTTTCTTGTCCTCTAAAGTCCTATCCTGTGATATTGAGGGCCTTTATCTTTCCTGTAAACACCAGTGTTTGGGGTCGGGGTAGTGTTTTTTTTTGTTGTTTGTTTCTTTACTAGAGATATCCATTGATGCCCTGAAATTAAGCACCTGATGCCATTTGGTTTACTGAAGACTTAAGGAACCTCATTGCCAAGACCCCCCAAATTAGCCTTGAGACACTTTTGAGAAGTTATTTATTTGAAAGAGTTAGAGATGCATGGAGAAGCAGAGAGAGAGAGAGAGAGAGAGAGACTGATCTTCCATCCACGGGTTCACTCCAAGATGGCTACAATGGCCAGTGCTGGGCTCGGCTGAAGCCAAAAGCCAGGAGCTCCAGCCAAGTCTCCCACGTGGACTTGGACCTTCTGCTGCTGCCTTCCTAGGCACGTTAGCAGGGAGCTGTATGGGAAGCAGAGCAGCCAGGACACAAACTGGCACCCACATGGGATGTTGATACTGCAGCTTTACCCTTCTCACCTTGGCACTGGCCCCAGCCCTGACATATTGGAATCAGCCTCATTGTCAGAATCTGTGTAGCTCAACAGGCTGGGGAGGCCCAGCAGTGCCTTCCTGTTGCGGATGGAACAGAAAAGAACACCTGCCAGGGCCCCATTCTCTGTGCTGGCCATCAGGGCTCCGTTCCCTGGACCCCTCCCCCCAGTCGAGTGTGCTGCTGTCCGCAATTTCTCGAGGATTTTGGTGCGCAGCACACGCTGGAGCTCGCCTGCCACTGGGGCTCCCTGTTGGCCAGGAGCACCTGCAGGTGACACTGCTATTTTCCCTCTGAGGAGATACTTCTTAAATAGTCTAGATACTGTAGATCTTAACCTGTCAGATTCAGTATAAACTCAGATTTTGTTACTTGTCTTTTAATAATGCAGATTTTGTCAAATCAAATAAAGATTAATGGACATTCTGTAAAAAAAAAAAAACATGTCAGTCAGAATCTGTTAATTGTTCACCGAAGTCTCATCCAAATGCATATTGTAGGATTTTATACTATGTATCTTCTTGGGCTATAGAAAGGCACCATAGTAGTATTAGTGCATATTCTTTAAGCTTTTCAAAGTAATGGGTCAGGGGTTGAGGTTATGCAAGATGAGGTTATGTACAAAAGAAAATTAATTTAGATCAGCTCTGTCCCAGTTGAACTTCTGCATTCATGGAGATGGATTCTGTTCTGTCCAGCTCAGTAGCCATCTGCTACCCTTGGCTTTTGAGTACTTGAACTGTGGCTAGTGCAGCTGAGAAACTGAATATTCTGATTCATTAAAGTCTAAACTGCTACAAGTAACAGGTGGCTGCTGTGGGTGGCCCAGCCTTCCCAAGAGCAGCTGCCTGGTGTATGGACATCCGGGACTGGTATCACAGGAAATTCCTGGTGTGTTAAAGTGGATCCTGGACAAATCCTGACACCTCCCTGTGGCTTATCACTCTCCTCAGCTCGGGACAGCAGGGCAAGTGTTTCTGGGAAATGACAAGTGGGCAGCTCTGTGCACCCCAATTACAGAGAGGAAGATGCTAACTTTATTAAAAATAGGTTTATTTTCAAGGCAGTGTGACGGAATGAGAGAGAGGGAGAGTTCTCCCATATGCTGGGTTACTCTCCCTGCACCTGCAGCAGTGAGGGCTGAGGAAGGCCAGAGCTGGAAGTCTGGGACTCGGGGAGGCGTCTCATCATGTCAGAGGCAGGAACCAAAGGCAGCCATCACCTGCTGCTTCCCAGGGCACACAGAAGCTGGCACGCAAACTCAGTCACCCCAGTGTGGGATGTGGGATTTCACAGTCTTAACTGTTATGCCAGTGACTGTCCCTCTGCCACTTCCTAAAAAGGTACAAATCTAGGACCTATCTGATATTGAGCACTGAATTCACAATTTTTATGCATGTGGCTGATAGCTAATGGCAAAAATATGAAGGGAAAGGAAAACTGCAAAGGTGGTCACAGTGTTGGGTTAGAGGAGACCTTGTGAATGGGCGCTTACTTGCAGCATTGAAAAGACAAAAAGGGGACAGGATTTCATTTTGGACACTCAGTGTTAGTGAATGGCAGTGTCTCAGGTCTAAGTCTTCTGTGTGACAGGCAAATGCAGAGGGTTAGTGACATCCAAATCGGGCCTAGCCTCCTTGGGAACCTGGGAGCCAGTTCTGTTCTGTAGTTGTGAATCCCCCTGCCCGTGGCTGTGGCAGCTGAGCTCATTGGGTCAGCATCCTACTCCATGCCGGTTTCCCCCCGTGAAACCCAGGGCTGGGAGCCACTGTCTCTGAGGAATGCTCCAGGGTAGTCTTTGGTGAAAGTCGCCCTTCCTGGTTTTCACCGACTCCATTTTTTCCCTTTGGACGAGATACTCCTCTGATGTTGTGTGGTGCCCCTTGGGCCTCCAGGCCACAGGACCTCTGAGGTGTGTATGGATGGGAAGGTCGAGACACAAGGCAAGCCCCCTCATGTTGTTGGTGGAGAGAGCTGCTCACATAAGGTTCCCAAGTCTCTCTCCTGGACAGGACGGCAGACACCAAGTTCCTCTGCTGGAGCACTTGTGGGTTCGGCTCCTGGTCACCACAGGGATCTGCAGAGACCCAGTGAAGGCTCTGAGCATCCAATGAGCTCGGTTGAGGCCAGTCCAAGTGGACATTGAGCCTCATCAGTCCTCTTGGAATATGTGCTCTGAGGGCTTCCAGGCAGACAGAAGATCTGTTGACAGGTTTTTCTGCTCCTGTTCTGATCTGACATGGTAGTAGCCCAGCCAATCCATGGTGTCCTTACAGACTTCCTGAATATGAGCAACCTTGGCGTATGGCAAGGACCAGCGCCAGGCCTGGGACACATTGATGGCATCCCTGGCATTGGTATGGAAGGCATGTCCACCCAAACCCTTGCCTCTGGTAATGTTGTACACCCAGGTCTGGAGACGAGGCAAGAATTTCAACCCCACATAGTCATACATTCGAGAAGTCTGGGCCAGAGGTTCCCGGACTAGGTCCTCATAGCGCATGAGCAGGTAGCGCTGCTTCAGGGCTTTGGGCAAGGACTGGGCCGCCTTGTAGATCTCCAGCTGGCTCTGGCAGATGACCTGCAGTGTGTGGTACGGTTGTTCCTGCTGCTGGAGCTTCTGCCAGTTCTCCCCCATGACAATGCGACTGTCGATCATGAGGTCTCCCGCCGTGTGTTCCCGAGAACGGAACACAGCCCGGGGGTCGCGCACCAGGTGCACGATGTGCAGGTTGAGGGAGGGGTCTGTCAGCAGCGGGTAGAGGGACTGCAAGTTGAAGAAGCGCACCTCCTTGAGCACTATGTGGCTGTAGGAGCGACAGGACTTCTCCATTGCCTCAAAGGGTTCACGATTGCACAGGACCCTACAGTGATCCTGGGAGATGATGGAGTCGCGAGGGAAGACGCCACAGGCTGGCGGGGAGCACAGGGCCCGGCTGTGGTGCCAGTGGAAGATGCTGGACAGCTTCCTGGATCCAGGCGATATGTAGGCATCGAAGACGCTCATGTCGCACAGGAAGATGGACCGGATGAGGTCACGCACAGCCATGTGCAGCCTCCAGGCCGTGCTCTGCGTGAAGCTCATCCACACGTGCCAGGCGGGCTCCATGAGGTAGAAGACATCAGGGTGCTGCCCGAACAGCTGTCCCACAAACGATGAGCCCGAGCGCCAGGAGGTGAGGACCAGCACATGCATGGGCTTGGACTCCTCTTTGTCGGCCAAAGACAAGGTGGTGTGGCCGTACATGTGCAAGAAGAGGGCCAAGACAGCCACCTGGGATAAGAGGAACAGCAGCAGCCTTGTCTTCTTGTACAGTATCATCACGCCAGCATGGGAAGCCTATCAGGAGGAAGCACAGGAGCCTGAGTCAGGTTGCTATTTGGGGTCTGCCTTTTGTCCCCTTTCTAGCCAAAGTCCCATACCAAGGAGCGTGGAGAAAGTTGGAACCACCCCACACCAGGTGGCACCAACCCCTCGGCACATCTTGCCCCTACCATTAGTGTAGCTGCTAAGTTCATTCTAAGGCCTTTGACTGTGTCCCTACTAGTTGTTCTTGAGACGATGGATAATACCTAAACTCAGCTATGCTCAGTTCAACACCAAGCACAGTGAAGACCTGCACTGCTTACCCTTGGTCTGACCCAAGCCTTGCCTGAAACAGAGGAAGATGAGCCACCCGCCCCTCAGGGAACTGCTGGAGGCCATGGCTCACCCTCCGCCCCCTCCCCACCCCTCTTGAAGGAGATTAGCACTAGGCTGTGTCTCCCCGCTCTACCTTAAGCACAGGCCTTCCCACTCCAGTCCCCTGGAGGACAGGGATCCAGCCCATAACCTGTTACGTATGTGTGTCCTCAGTGGTAGAGCCAAGGGCCCACAGCACCTGCCACCTGGTGTCCAGTTGTCCACATCCTGTGGAGATGAGGGATGTGTGGTGCTGATCCAATGCTGTATCAAGGAAGTAGTAAACTGCCTGAAGCTGCTTGAGCCGGCTCATTCTTTCCTGCCTTTCTGCTCTATAAGAAGCCTGACAGGCCTCCCCAAGAGGTGAGCCGTGATGCCTGTGGCCTATTTGCCTTTGTGTTGGAGCCTGGGGAGTGCTTGATTGTTTGATATACCCTGTTCAGGCCTGTCAGTATGGTTGGGCAGGTTGTATGCTGCAGAAAATGTTTGCCTGGATTTAAGACACTGCTTGGGATGTAGATTCTATTCCTGAATCCATTTCCCTGCTAATGCTTACCCTAGGAGGCAGCCCGTGATGGCTCAGGCGCTTGGATCCCAACCACATGTGCCGGAGACCAAGACTGAGTTCTGAATCCTGGCTTTGACTTGGCTCAGCCCTGGCTGTTATAGACATGTGGGGGGGTGAGCCAACTGACACACTGATGTTGGCGCTTTCTTGCTCTCTCTCTCTCTCTGCCCACCTTTCTCTTCCTTTCAACTAAACAGAATCTATTAAAAATTAAAAAAAATGGTACATGGCAGTTATCATGATCCAACATGAGAAGTATATTAGAGTAAGATGTCAGGTATATATTTAGACAAAATGCCACTGTGTAACCCACACGAGGGCACATTTAGAGTGTGATAATCCAGATATCACTCCGTTCAAACCAGAGCTTGCTTTGTGTGAAGAAAAAGCCACAGTTAGGAGAGTCTATACTAGGAGATTCAACCCCTCTTTCTTTCATGATCCTGGGTCATTGTTGGGCTACTTCCTGATATCAGTAATGACTGAAAGATACAATGACTGTACAAAAGGGTCGAATATTCCTAGTACTGAGGAAATGCTCTCTTCCTGCCTTAAACACAAGTGGCTGCGTTGCTGGAAAGTAACTGGAGCTTTCCTGGTGACAGATCCTATTGCTAATTTTATGAGACGTTACATGGTTCCGATGTGATCACAGATGCTCAGTCTACAGACTCAGAGAGTAAGCTGCTGAGAGTATGCATGCAGGAAGGAGGGCGGGTGAGGTGCCTGTCGGCTTGCAGCCTGCCTGATCCCACCCCTGGTTTTCAACATGAGGGCATTACAGAGAGCTCATGGAAGATGGCATTAAAACAAAGTTTATTTCAGTGCAGAAGTTTAAAAATCTATGAATGCTATTTTCATGATCTGTATTCTGCAGGAACTATTTTTTTTAAAGATTTATTTATTGGGGGCTAGTGCAGTTGTTTATCAGGCTAATCCTCCACCCTGCAGCACTGGAATTCCATATGGGTGTGCTGGTTCATGTCCCACTGTTCCACTTCTGATCCAGCTCCCTGTTTATTGTCCGGGAAAGAAGCAGAGGAGGTTCAAGTCCTTGGGCCCCTGCAGCCACAGGGGAGACCTGGCAGAGGCTTCAGGATCCTGGCTTTGGATCAGCTCCGGCCACTGTGGCCATTTGGGGAGTAAACCAGTAGACAGAAGATCTTTCTGTCTCTATCTCCCTCTCTGTCTGTAAAATCTGCCTTTCCAATAAAGATTAATAAAACTTAAGAAAATATTTGTTTAATTAGGCAGAATGACTTTTGAGAGAGAGACAGAGACAAGAGAAACCCTTCATCCACTTACTCACTCCCCAAATGGCCACAACAGCCAGAGCTGGCTGGGTCAAGCTGAAGCCAGGAGCCAGGAACTCCACATGAATTTCTCAGGTGGAGGCAGGCACTCAAGTACTTGGGCCCGCATCTGTTGTTTGCCAGGTATGTTAGAAGGGAGCAGGATCGGAAGCAGAGTAGTGAGGCTTGAACCGGCATTTTGATGTGGGATGCAGGTATCCCAGTCAGTGGTTTAACTTGCTGCACCACAACATACACTTTCCATAAACTTTTTTTTTTTTTACCTTCCATAAACTTTTTGGATACTGCTCTATGCATAATGTTTGGTTTTTTTAATACCCACATAAATGTATTTTAATTTCATTTTCCACAAACGTTTGGAAATGCCCCCAAAGAGGGGAGAGGGCATCTGGGGAGAAGCCATTGTGTCCATGGTGGAGACTGCAATGCGAAGTGAGGCTTCCAGGGTTCTGTGTAAAGAAGGGCCAAGGGGCCACTGTGCTTATCCAGGGGAAAGGAAGCCTAAGACTATTGCTAGCTGCTGACATAGCCACTTCACCTTGTTTATCTGCCAGCTGATGGTGTGTCATTGGCAAGCCACACAGCAAAAAGCCTACTTCAAACACCTGCTCCCATCTTACCTTCAGATCGCAGGACTCAACTTTTATAGAATGTGTCCTTTTTTTGCTGCTTTATATACACATAGGAAATTGCAAATGTACACGCATCCTCAGTGTTTTTCCCCTTGAAAACACATAAAAAATAGCAAGTTTAGCAAATGATCCACACTGTGGTGCACTCTACTTGTCTTGGCATGTCACCATGTCTTGGGGAGCTTGCCAAGGCAGTATCTAAAACCTTGCCTTATTCCTTCTTGACAAGTAGGATTCTGTATGAATCCTAGTTTATTTAACAGTTTATTTAACAGATTTCCTCACAGATGGCCTTTTGGGCTCTTTGGCCTTGTCAGATTTTTAGTAATGACCATGCCACATGTATGTAAGATAAATCTCCAGGGGGTAGAATTGCTAAATCAGAGAGTAAGTGCATCTGTAACTTGGATGTGTACACCGCCCTTGCAGCCTTCATACTGACCATAACCTGTGCTGTATATCTAGAGCTCTGTTAGTAGAGAATGGATTCCAGGGGAGGAATGTGGCAGTCAGAGATGTGACTCAGAGTTTATAGCTTGTTTTCCTGAAGAAGAGGACAGTGCATGCTTTACCAGCTCAAGGGCTTCCCTTGGAAGTCCCCTGAACTTTTCTGGAAAGTCTGTGATGACCCAAGCCCAACCTTGGGTGGCGTAGTGGAGGAAAAAACAAAACAAAACAAAAAAAAAACAAACCTTATCTTCCGTTCATGATTACAACAATGCTTTTCCTCTGAGTGAGCCAAAAAGGAACCATTGAGGATCATCTCTTTTGTGGCCAAAGAATCCTTTGCTCTATGTCAGAGACATGTCGGGGAGGGCTGATTCCTGCCTGGTAGTCTTGTCCATGTGGATTGCTAGGACCAACCATGACATGCTCCTCATTCTGAAACCCTGAGCCTAAAAGGAGACGATGAGAAACTAGGCCTTTGAAGGTCATGGCTCAAGGATGTCACCCTCCCAAGGAGACGATGTTAGTAACAGACATTCTCCCAAGGGTGACGTGAACATGAGAAGATTTGGAATAGAGATGGGAAAAAGTGAGGCACAGGAGAAGAAAATCAGAAATAAATAACCCAGTGTGATACAAGAGATTTTATAAGCAGGACCTATAATCACCTCAGGAAACAACCAGCATTTCCTGGGAGTTAGAAAAGTAGACCAGTGTGACCTCCCCTCCTCCCTCCATCCCAGCTCCATGCCAGCTCTGCGTTCTGGGTGCGGCTTTGCGGCTCCTGGCCCTGCTTGCCTGCCAAGTGCTTCTGGCCTCAGGCCCTTCCCCTGCCCTACACAGGAGCTGGGCCTCCCGATTCTGTTCCCAGCATCTGCCTGTCATCCGGGCCTCTCAGGTGGTCCCATGGACCCCCCACCCCCCGCCACCGACTTCCCTCTCTCACACGCTCTTTCCACGAGCTCCCTCCCTGGCCAGAAAACGTGTGCTTTTGTGAGGTGCATCTTCCACCTCCCCGCCCCCACCAGGTTCTAGAAACATCCTGAGGCTGAGCAGCATCTGACAGAGCTGACCAGACAGCTAGGGGAGACTCGTGGGGTGTCTCGGGCAGTGCTGTTGTGTGGCTGAGTGTGGTCAGCACCAGGGGCCCTGGGAGAGGTGAGGTGAGGCAGGTCGTCCTTGTGCCTGAAGAAAGCAAACTCTCCCACAGCATCCTGGAATCCCCCTCTCCTGTTGCTGGCATCGCCTTCCTGTGACACTGACCTTCCTCTGCTCTTTCTGCCCATCACCCACTCTTGCCAGAACAAGGCTGTCTCTTCCTGGTTTAAAAATCCTTCGACAGCTCTCCAGCAAACATAGAAACAAGTCAGTATTCCAAGCCTTGCACCTAGGGTTCAGGACAGGCCAGTCTTGATTTCTCATCATTCTTCTTTTTAACCAGTGCCAGACCCAGCCTTCCATTCTGCCACCCTTCCCTGAAGGGTGTGAAGGTCTCTTTCTCTGGACTGTGCTGTGACTTCCATGAAAGCCTGTCTTGTCTTGCTCACAGTCACCTATCAGCTCCACCAGTGATTAGGTGATTACATGAATAATTGAGTGACTTGTTGAGCCTTGGGAGAAGGCAGGATCACTGTTGGCAGCAGGTGACTGAAGGTATTCCTTCTAGGCACAAAAACGTGCCCTTTGCCAGGCTGGTTAGAACTTATCTGAGTGCAGAGGCCCTTATTAACAGTGTTCCAGAGACACAATTAACAAGATGATAGTGAAATTAGCAAAGCCAGAGGACCAGGTTCTGTGTGATAAGGCACAGCTCCCCCCACCTCCCGCCCCAAGAGATCCCACACTGAGCACATGTTTATTACGACCAGGGCAAACCCTCATGACTATTTGTAGAAACATTAGAAGGAAGGAAAGGCCCCCTTGCAGGGTCACCAGTTACCTTGCTCTAACCAGCTCGCTTACCTGGTGGGCCAAACCAAAGCAGCAATCCCCATATTCATGCAGCCCACAGCTATCACTCCCAAAATTATGTAAAAGCACGGTGCCCCAGTGACGGGTGAGTAGTGCCATCTTAGAACTGAAGGGACAGCCCGTCATCGCCATGGGGCTAGAGAACCATGGCATCTCTGACACATCACCCAAGAGGGAGTCTGAGGAAGGGACAAGCATTACAGTCTTAGAATTCCATGAACTATATTGAATCTGTTAAAAGCTAATTTTTAAGAAAAAAAGTTTTAAAGAAAACATCAAAGGGGTGTTGATAACGGAGAACCTGTGCTTTGCACAGGAACCATGAAGTATCCAGCAAGGGGGAAGCTCATCTAGCAGTCTGGTAACAGACAACTGAATTATCTATGTCTCCCTCTGCCCCAAGCTGTCTTGAGTAAGCTTTTAGAAATAAAATGGGGAATTTTGTGGTGGTGGCAGGGGGTGGGGAGCGGTGTGTGGAAATAACCACCCAAACAGGTGTCCATTTAAGAAACCTGAATTCCAATCCCTCGGTACATTCCTACCCCAGATTCCCCAGTGAGATTTTGCCCCTGTGACCAGAAACAGGACACGGTGGAGCTGGGCTGGAGAAGGCAGCAGCAGGACGCACAGTTTGTGAGCCTGGGAAGGCCTTGGAGCTCAGTGCCGGAGCAAAGACTGGCTGTTGAAGAAACTAACAGAACACCACAGCTGAGCTTATGCATTTACTAGTGCTGCCTGCGGTGCCAAGGACGGTGCCTGGTACACAGAGAATACCAAAACAGGTCTAGCAACAAACAACCGAGTGAACAAACATTTCTAGAATGCTGTTGGCTATTTCAGGTTGCCCTTGTTGATCCAAGAAGGCAGGCTTGGAGATGGAGAGTATTTTGAAGTTTACACATATGAAAAGTATTCCTGTTCCGGTGAGAAGTTCCAGGCTCGCCCAGAGCCGGATGAGGCAAAAGGGTCTTCTGCCTCAGCAGAGATGCCAGACCCCTGACTGAGTTACGTGTCACCTCTGTGTGGCACTCCACAGTTTGCAAAACACAACTGTCGGGGCCGTGACGCTAACAGTTCAGTTAGGTATTGAGGCCGGTCAGGAGCCACTCCTCCCACTTTGCAGAACACAGAAACCGAATTTGAATTGATTGACTCATGGGCTGCCCCAGCTTGCAGCAGCAGGACCCAGGTCTTCTGGGTCTCAGGTTAGTCAGTGATCACACTCGACCTCACCTGAGCTGAGCAGCAAGCGTGCAGCTGCCGCCCCTCCCGCCTACCCTCCCCAGCAGTGAACTGGGGAGCAGATGTAGCCAAGTCCAGATACTTGAGCTCTGAAGGCAGGACTGGACCTAATCAGAGCTACCAGGGAACTGTCCTCAAACACATCAGAGCGGTCCTCCCCATGTGCTTGGATCCTTGGAAGGGAGGAGGGTTAGGGTGGTGTGGGGGCTTCCACAGGTTATGTGATCCTCTTGGCTCCAGCAGCTCTGGGATCCTGGCCCTGCTCTGGAGGTGCACGCAAGGAAATTCTCTTCTTACCTTGATGAGGGCTTCAGCTTCCCCACTGCTGAGAGGCTGGCTGCCAGCCGACCTGTGCACTTCTCTGCTCTGACTCACCAACTGGCTCTGGGCTGCTGCTGCTGCCGCCTCCTTCTCCACCTTCTCCTCCTCCCTCCTCCTCTTCCTCCTCCTCTTACTATTTCTCCTCCCATCTTGCATACCCATCTGTTTGGCTGCCCTCTCTGTCCCTTTTGCTGTAAAAAGGACCCACCTGGCAAGGAAGGCTGGAGAGAGCACTTGCTCTTGCCCAGTATTTGGGAACTTGGCATAAGTATTTGGGATGGTGGTGAGATGCCAGCGGTAGGGAGACTTGACTGCAGACTACAGGTGGGCTGGGAGAAGCAAAGGAAGAAGCCTTCTGGAATGTGCACTGCTCAGAGGCAGCAGTAAAAGTCAGCGCTTTCAGGGCAGAATGGAAACAGGAAAAAAGACCCCAGGAGAACTGGATGAGGTTGGTAGGGGCATTTGCCTGAAGATCTTGATTCTTGCCCTTACTCTTATCTCTGGGAAGAAAATGTCTAAGCTTTTTCTATGTTGCACCTGCTGCTTTCTCCACCCCCCCACCTCCCGGTCTAGGGAGGGTAGCATTTCTCAGCTTCTATGTCATATTCAGTATTTTCACCCTTCTGGAAAGAGGTAATAAATATGTTCTGGGAGGACATAAAATGTTTGGTTGGAGTAGGGAAAATATTTTCCCCGGAAGAAAAAGATTCAAGTTGTTATTAAAATGATGACTTTGTTTTAGCTCCTGGGCTAGTCACGTACCCACCCAGAGTTCTCTACGGTAGATGCACATGAATAAATGTGAAATGTTTATGCAGCGTGGAAGTCACAGACTTTGAAACCAGACGCCTGGGCAAATCATCCCACTTCTCAAAGTCCTAGACTCTCCACACAGAAAAGTAAGGGTGACAATACCTACCTTACACTGTTGGTGTCAATGCTGGGATTAGCCATCTGAGGCCCCGACCACAAAATCTTGACAACATTTGTAGCTATGATTGAGTGATAGCTATTTCATTTCTCTTACTCAACTGGTGATTCATTTCCAGGCTAGGAAAGAAAGACAGCAGGCAGGAGTTGCTAAGTTCTGGGCTAATCAAGGAAGTTTATCTTGGCTGATTTCCACAGCTGAGCCCCCTAAGACTTTGTCATCGCACAAATGATGAGAGCCTGTGCACGTTGCTGCCTCGGTGGGTCTCCGTTGTGGGTCTTTCTTTATGTTTCTCTCCCTGATTTTCAGAGCCAGAACTGGGGCAGTGGGCAACTTTGTTTTTATTTCTTTTTAGAAAAGTAATTCTTGCTCAGTATAGAAGACCTGAAAATGACAACATGCATGAAGAAGAAAATGTAGGCTGCTTTGCATTTGCTTCTCAGAGAAAAACACTCTTGGTCAGTTGTCTTCCTGATGCCTGGTAGGGATCCTCATGAATATAATGGGGCGGGGGGGCAACGAAAATTGTATATCCGTTACTTTTACATTAAGCTTTTTTTTTTTTTTTAGGATTTATTTATTTTTCTTGAAAAGGCAGATTTACAGAGAGAAAGAGCTTCCGTCTGCTGGTTCATTCCCTAACTAGCCACTTATGGCTGGAGCTGAGCTGACCTGAAGCCAGGAGCAAGGAGCTTCTTCTGTGTCTCCCATGTGGGTGCAGGGCCTCAAGCTTTAGGCTCTCCTCCACTGCTTTCCCAGGCCACAGGCAGGGAGCTGGATGGGAAGAGAAGCAGTTGGGTTTAGAACCGGTGCGCATATGGAATCCTGGCACATGCAGGGTGAGGATTGAGCCACGAGGCTATTGCGCCAGGCCCCATTTTATATTACTTATTTTTTATTGGAAATGCAGTTATACTGAGAGGAGAGACAGAGAGAAGATTTTCCATCTGATGATTCACTCCCCAAGTGACCGCAACGGCTGGAGCTGAGCTAATCCGAAGCCAGGAGCATTTCCGGGTCTCCCACGCAGGTGGAGGGTCCCAAGGCTTTGGGCCGTCCTCGACTGCTTTCCCAGGCCACAAGCAGGGAGCTGGATGGGGCGGCGACCATATGGGATCCTAACACATGCAAAGCAAGGACCTTAACCACTATGCTATCACACCAGGCGCTCCAGGCCCCACTTTAAGCTGTCTTAATTATGAAGTACAATTAGGACAGAAAGGTAAGATTGAACTAAGAATACAAAGAATAACACTTAGTTAAAAAGAAAGCATCAAAATTCAAAACAAGAACTTTCCTTCTGCCATTCTCAGCAGTTACTCAGAGGTGACCACTTCCACGGTCAGCAGTGCCTCTCTTGCTAATGTTTTAGAGCCTTAGGTAATGCCCTTAAACATACTCCATTTTGACCCTAATGTACATGTGTAAATCATATTGCTTGAGGGAACTTCAAAGAGTTTGTGGCAAAACAGAACAAAAAGATAAGTTATTTTTGGTGCAAAGGATTTTTTTTTTTATTTATCTCATTTTTTAAAGATTTTATTATTATTGGAAAGCCGGATATACAGAGAGGAGGAGAGACAGAGAGGAAAATCTTCTGTCCGATGATTCACTCCCCAAGTGAGCCGCAACGGGCCGGTACGCGCCGATCCGAAGCCAGGACCAGGAACCTCTTCCGGGTCTCCCACGCGGGTGCAGGGTCCCAAAGCCTTGGGCCGTCCTCGACTGCTTTCCCAGGCCACAAGCAGGGAGCTGGATGGGAAGTGGAGCTGCCGGGATTAGAACCGGCGTCCATATGGGATCCCGGGGCTTTCAAGGCAAGGACTTTAGCCGCTAGGCCACGCCGCCGGGCCCTGCAAAGGATTTTGAGATCCTTGTGTGGTTCGTGCATCTCCTATGAACTTTTGAAATCCCTAGTGTGTATTCTTTTGAGCTGTTTTTATTTCCTGTTAGGCTTCTAAGAGTTGCTATGTTGTGGAGTAATCCTAGCATATGCTTACCTTTAATTATTTTATGAGACATTGAAAGGACAAAAGTCTAAGCCTTCAACCATAAAGGAATGTCACAGAAAGGGAAATGCTGATTACTCGAATTGGATCAATAAACATTGTAAGTCGTATTCAAGTGCTGCCATGTGACTGCCTATAAATATATACGAGTATTGCTTATAACCTTTCTAAAAAAATGATTCACTATTTTCGATACAGCCATGAGTGTTAATTGCCGTGTGACATTCCATTTCTTTTGTGATTCATTTTGTGAGTGGTCTTTGAAGCTATTTATGCTTGTAGTTACCGAACATTCCTGTTTTACATCCTGGTATCTGTGTTCTTGATTGTCTCTTGGGGATTGCTAGCACAATAGGCTGTGACTTTGAGTGTTTTTTTCTTTTTAAAAATTATTGTTATTATTATCATTTTATGATACAGTTCCATAGGCCTTGGGATTTCCCTTACCCCCACTCCAAGTCTCCTCCCCACCAATGAGTCCCCCTGTATTATTACTATAGTATTGTTCTTCATAAAGGGTCATATGTCCATCATTGCAGACATGGACAATGGCAGAGGGTCGTTTTTTATCTGAGAAAATAGACTGTACATGAGAATATCCCATCAACTAGTTTATTCCCCAAATGCCTACAGTGACCCCAGGGCTGGGCCGTACAACAGGGAGGTGGAACTGGGAATGAGACCAGAACTCAAACTCAGACTCTGACGTGGGATGGCGGTGTCCCATGCGGTGTCATGACCTCTGTGATAAACGCCTGGCCTCAAGCAGATGATCCAGTTGGGCAGAAGAGAGTGTGTATGAACAGCTAGCACAATCTCCAGCAGTGTAGCATTCCTTCTTTGCTGGTGACACCGCAGAGCCTCTTAGCCGCTTTAGTTCGTGATTCATAGAGCATTTAGGAAGGATCTGCAGAAAGCCTGGGCTGCAAGCAGCCAGTAAGTAGTCACGTTAATTAAAAACCAAGAGCGGGCCCGGCGGCATGGCCTAGCGGCTAAAGTCCTCACCTTAAACCCCCCCGGGATCCCATATGGGCGCCGGTTCTAATCCCGGCGGCTCCACTTCCCATCCAGCTCCCTGCTTGTGGCCTGGGAAGGCAGTCGAGGACGGCCCAAAGCCTTGGGACCCTGCACCCGCGTGGGAGACCTGGAAGAGGTTCCTGGTTCCCAGCTTCGGGTTGGCGCAGCACCGGCTGTGGCGGCTCACTTGGGGAGTGAATGATCGGACGGAAGATGTTCCTCTCTGTCTCTCCTTCTCTCTGTATATCTGACTTTGCAATAAAAATAAATAAATCTTTAAAAAAAAAAAACCAAGGGCATCCTATTCAGAGGCCATCTGCTCACACACAAGCCCAAAATCATACCCGTTTTGAAGAACACCAAGGTAAGAACACCTCAAAAAGGCAGTGAGTGCTTAAGGTGCATATCCAAACATGATTCCAAACCCATCAGTGCCCAGGACCCCCGTTCAGCAGAGCTGTAGGCTGCCTCCAGCCCTTGGGGCTTTGTCATCTTTACATTCTGGGGACCCCTGAGTGGTGAAGAGTCAGTTTTGTCACAGACTCTGTGTTCTCAGGAGTCAGTTTTCTGCTGGTGACACCACCTGCTCCTGCTACTTTTACCCGGACCACTGCACCCTGTGCACTGTGATGGAAGTGTCTCTGCCACTCCAGCTGCTACCGGTTTTTCCTGTCCACAACAGCAATAAGGTTTTCTCCAAATTCTGAGCTCCAGACATCCTCCTTTTACCTGGGAGGTTAAGGCCCAAGGCTGTTGACTGCGAACACATGCCTTATGTTACCCATTTGCTGTATGTTACTTATCAGAGTCTCCTGTTTGTCCTCCAGCTGAGAGCACTGGCTGAGTGTCTGGGTTTGGGGAAGAGACACTGGAGAATCAGGGCTTTCTGATTCAGCTAAGTTTTTGCAGGTTGGATCTGAGCCTCCTAGGAGCCGTCATATTGTGGGGATGCTATTATCAAATGGACAGTTGCATTCAGTGGAACCTGCTTCCTAGGACTGAGCCCTGGAGGTGGGTACCTGTGTGAAAATCCCTGGCTAAGAGGATGGCTTCTGGGACCCGGTGCAATGGCCTAGCAGCTAAAGTCCTCGCCCTGAATGTGCCGGGATCCCATATGGGTGCCGGTTCTAATCCCGGCAGCTCCACTTCCCATCCAGCTCCCTGCTTCTGGCCTGGGAAAGCAGTCGAGGACAGCCTTGAAACCCTGCGCCTGTGTGGGAGACCTAGAGGAAGTTCCTGGCTCCTGGCTTCGGATGGGCGCAGCACCAACTGTTGTAGCCACTGAGGAGGGAGTCAATGGCGGGAAGATCTTCCTCTCTGTCTCTCTTCCTCTCTGTATATCTGACTTTCCAATAAAAATAAATAAATCTCAAAAGAAGAGGATGGCTTCTTTCTCTGTATCCAAGACATTTGTTTCCTTAGTGGGAGAAGAAGTTGGATAGGGTAGGTTAGGGAAAAGGTAAACATAATTTTAAGTTTCTTGCTGGTCCTTGTATTCCTGAGGCCCCTTAACAGGCACAAGAGGGAGGAAAAATAAGGAACAAGGGTCTAGGAGTTTCTAGAGACAAAGTATGTCTTTGTTTCAAAGACAAGGTATGTCTTTGGTAGTCCAAGAGTTTGACATTATTGGACAATGGTTGTCTTGTCTGGAATCAGCTTCCTGGAATTCTCCCTCTGGGCTTCCAAACATGTCCAGACATGGCTGTGAGTGACCTGTAACTGCCCAGAGAGTTTCTAGAAGTGAATTCTGGAGAGAAGTTGTGTGTGTCTTCTAGTAAATTTTAACTCCATCTATCAAATGAACCACTGAGTTTCCTGAAATCATTCTCAGCTTTGTTCTCTCACTTCCGGTCAACAACTATCATTTTCATTCCCTTATCTTTAACCGTAATTGCCTTCATCTATCCTCTAATCCTTCCCTTCTAGACTTAGCTCCACCCTACAGGTGGAATGACAACTCATCGTGTGGGTCTGATTCCTTTCCTGCTCTGCACGGGAGCCCATTGCCAAGGCACAAACTTCTTAACCTGCCATCAGGCACCTTTGAAATGCTCATGTCTCTGCTGGTGTTGTGTAGTGGGTTAAGCCATTACAAGAGTGGCATCCCATGTGGGTTCAAGTTTTATCTAGTCCTCTTCCAGTCCTGAGAAAGCATCAAAAGATGGTCTGCTGCAATGTCAGGATACACTTAAATAGCAGAATGATGGACTTCTGACTGCTTATGAAGGACTATACTGTTGTAATAATATGGGGGAAAAGAGTGGGGTGGAGGGAATTTGGGGAGAGGGAAGGGAAATCCCAGAGCTTATATAATTGTATATATATATATAAAAAAAAGAAACCGAAGTTTGAAAAAAAAAAAAAAAGATGTTCCAAATACTTGGGCACCTGCCACCGAAACTTAGATGAAGTTCCAGGCTCCTGGTTTTAGCTTGGCCTAGCCCTGGTTTTTGGAGATGGAAGATCTCCCTCACTCTGATTCTTCCCCTGTCTCTGTAACTCTGCTTTTCAATTGCGTTAACTTTTTTTTTAGAGAGTTAGTATCTCTCTACTATTCATCATAATTTCCTTCAATAAATTCCGGCAATATTTATTGTGTACGTATTGCATTCCAGCTTTTGCTTTAGGCACTGAAAACAGCAACAAATTGAACAGACAAAATTCTCTACCTTTATGGTGTGTGCTATATTTGGTTGGGAGAGTGGAGGACAAATAAATCAATTGTGTATTATCTGATCACAGTAAGTGCCATGGAGAAAAATGAAGGGAGAAGATAGAGATTATGATTTTAGGGATTCCAATTTTGGGTAGAGAGTCAGTCAGAGCAAATAACATTTAGGCTAGGAAATGAAGAAAGAGAGCAGTGTGGGATGGGGTAGGGAATAGTGTGGGGACCCGAGAAAAGTCAAAAGAAGTAGCAAGGACACAAGGAGTATAGGTAAGCTAAGGTAGGGGAAGTGAGAAGGTCAAGGATTTGAGATATGATGGTTTTGGAAGGACAGCCTATAAGGACCTTGACATCACATAGAGTTGTTCAGAAGCCATTGGACAGAAAGGAGTGTAATCTAGAGGCAAACCAGGCATGTCTAGAAAAGAAGGGGACAGCATGGTCAAGAAGCGCCATGGGAAACAAGGATGCCTGTTCCATTGTGGGGTGTGGGAGAGGAAGTGACCACAACATGGAAGGTCACAGAGCAAGCTGTGTCCTCACCAAAGGCCAGGGTTTCCTACAGAGCAAGGTGAAGAAGAGCAAAAACCAAAAGACGGATTTTTCTTATCTCAACCATGAACTCCTAAGGCTTTAAGACATGGGAAGGGTGAGAAATGAGGTTGGAAGATAGCAAGGATATACAGAGCCCTCTGGACAGATGGTATGAGGTCAGGTGCGACCTGCAATCTTGACCTTCTCCCATGTCTCACCTAAGCCAGGGGAAAGGACATGATAACCGATAATGATGATCTCAGGGCCGATAGTGGTGGCCAGTCTGTACATGCTGGAGAAAGAGAGTTGAGATGGGCTTGCTGGGAGAGCCTGGGGTGCTGCTTCTCTACTCATGGCAATGTGGGAACCAGTGTGAAGAAGGGGTGTTGTCATAAGCCTAGGAATTGAGAAACTAAGTAATGTTTCTCAATATGCAGGAGCTGAGTAATGTTACCACTTCCCCAGATGACACTAAGTACCTGCAATTGGCTGAGCTAAAGAAGCAGGAATCTTGATTGAGGGAGGAAAAGATGGAGCATGGGATGTTGCAGGACAGGGTAGTTCTCCCGAAGACCTCACAGGAGTCCCCAAGTGCTGTCCCATAGAGCATGAAGTCCTCCAGCTGGGGCTGATGCAGGGCCTCTGGGGGCCCACTTGGATGTGATCTTACCCTCGACTTTCAACTGTGTGCTTCTTGCCTCATGGCCACACACCTGGGATTCATGTCTACACTCCAGTTAGTGAACGAGGGAAAGGTGATACCAAACAAAAACATTTACATCTCCCAACTTCTTGGGAGTGTGGATGGGTTACTCTGCTTAAAGCACCACCACTCTTTGAGGTCCTGGCAAGCTTCTATCTCAGCTTTCAAGACGCAGCTCAAGTCAGCATCGCCTCTTTTGGCAAACTGTTCCCTTCTCTTCCTAGCTGAGGGAGGTGCTCCTGGGCTGTGTGTTCAGTGCCTGTGGGAGACAATAATGATCCCGATTCTCCCATGTGGATGTAGCCATACCCTGTGCCATAGAATTCTAACTCTGATTTCAGCTATGCAACCAACTTTGATTTTTTAAGACAGACTTAATTTGGTCCCTTCTGCCATGACGCGTGTTTTTGTTTTTGTGTCTAAGCGCTTGTCATTGGAATGTGCCTGCTGAATGAGGAGCGCATGTGAGACCCAGATTTCCATGGTGGTTTTGAAGAACTTAGATGTTTTCTGCTTTTTGTAATTCCTGCCTTAATGGCTTGACTAGGGGCTGTGTGAACTCCAGGCCTGATAGTCTATGTGACACCCGGCAGGACACCTGGCAGGTCACGTAGGCAGACCACTGCTCAGGAAGGAGGTACCTGGCCTTATAGCTCATTGGTTTGTACTTTTTTGAAAGTTGCTTGCTTCAAACCCACCAATAGAAGCCTGCTAAATTATGACTGTATAATTAATAGCCTAAAATGTATAAGAACGCTGGGCTATTCAACTGGGCTGGGGGAGGTGGCTGGGAGACCCAGGCTAACCTGAATAAACCACCTTTATGTCTTAGCACCAGACATGATGATTTTCTGAGGATTTCAAAATCCGGCACAACAGTTTGAGCAAAGGCCATCTGAGACTAGCCACTGGTGGCTAACCCCAATACTTCACTGAGCCCAACCAAGACCAACAGAACCACCAAGGCAGCCACTCCAGATGCCTGTGGAAGGGATGGTTTTAGTGGTAGATCGCTGAAGTGATGTGACTCAGCATCAGCATAGCATTAAATCAGTGATACAGAGCCCCTGGGGCATAACTCTGTCACAAACATCAGGAGAGCCAATGTGTTTTTCTCTGTATATAGTAAACCTAGCACAGGACCTGCCACATAGCAGGTGCTCCATGGAAGCTTGTGAAAGGAATGAATGAATGAACCCTTGTTCACCCTTTTTTTTTAAAGGAGCTTATTACTCTGTGCACAGCAGGTGCAAGTGCCCCATAGCTAAACAAAGTAATCAAACAACTACTCAAGAGAAATCCTGGTTCAACAAGATAGGTTGAAACTGGGACATAAAATAAACTCTCCCCACAAATTAAAGTGCTGTTCCTCCAATGCAATAGTCATTTCTCAACATCGGTCATTTGGCATAATATAATGTTATATAGATTGTTTAAGAAATAATCTAAATCCTGTAATACCCCTTAAGGGGCAGAATGCAATTAAGTGGCTCTGACTCATTCTAAATATCCTTACTGTTATCTTCAGTACACAACACTCACCATGACTGCACATACAGACATTTCCTAAATAACATCCAGAAACCTGCAGTCCTATTTCTTGATTTATTTATCTTTTTTCATCTCAGAGACAGCGTGCTCCTGTTTGCTGGTTTATGGTTTACTCTCCCAAATCCCAGCTAGAGAAGTGGGCTAGGGTGGAAGCTGAAGCCAGGAATGCAATCTGGATCTCTTCTGTGAGTCGCAGAATCCCAGGTCCTGCAGCCGTCACCAGTACCCCTGGGTCTGCATTAGCAGGAGACTGGAGTCTGGAGCTGCAGCCAGGCACCAAACCCAGGCACTCCTAAATGACAAGTGGGCATCCCAACCGGCACATTAACCACCAGGTTAAACACTTTTACTTGCATTCCTTTACAAAGTAAGTAAAGCCCCCACACACATTATTTGTATTTGTGTAGAAAGAGAATGTTTACTAGGAGCCTGCAGAGGAAAAGCTCTGTGGGGGGCAAGGGGGAAAAGCCTAGAGTGTTATCTTTAGGAAAGGTCGGAGGTCACATGGTCTGCCATGTTTTAAAGACCCTGAAAGAACTACTTTTTGCCCAAGAGGAAACCCGAGAGGAGGGTTTCTACAGAGAAATAGTTTAAAGCAGGCTGGGCGTGAGGGCAAGACAGATCCCCGGTGTGGCCCTCCTCAAGTGAGGTTAGGCCACACTAACAACCACCTTTCACTCGGCAGGTGTCCTGCAGCTGAGCAGGGAACTGTGGGCTGGCTTTGGCAGATGACAAATAATATTCGTATCAAATGGCTTACTACGGTGATACAGAGGACACACCTGTTTACTTAAAAAGTCACATCTTCTCCAACTCTAGATTTATGCTAGGATGCAAATGAGCAGGAGTTAATCTTTGACATCATTAGGTTTGCTAAGCCCCTTCCTGACATTTACGTAGGCCTGTCACCTTTGGGAGTCCATGAAATATTTTTCTCTGAATTTGTTCTGCTTCCTTCCTCCCTCCGTCCCCAGTATTCTCCCCTGGCTCCTGCTGGCCCAATCCGTTAAAAACAACATTAAAAAAATAATACAGTCGGAGGTGGAGGATCGAAGTAGGAATAAATGAGGCTCTGGTAGCCAAAGCCAGAATCAACATCAGGATAAACTTGCTAAACTCACTCTCCAAGAATGGAGCACACCTGAGTCAGCGCAACCTTTGCTTTTTGGGTGTAAGGGTGTCATTCTGCCCTTGGAGTGAGTTTCCTAATCCACTTACTGGCTGAGAGCGGCTACCCCGTGGTGTGTGGTTGTCTCTTGTGACAAACAGAGCTTTGAGTCAGGAAGGATCCGGAACAACACCAATCCTTTTGTTGCTTGCAGGACAGAGGCATGTCTTTTTACACTCCCATGCCTCGATACCGTGGTTTCCTCCAGAAAGCTCTCTGCATTCCACTGGCATTTCAGCCTCCTACTTCCCATTCAGCTGTGACTTTGCTGTGCAAGCGTCCCTTCTCCCCACTCTCAGGTCTCTGTCTTGCAGCCACAACCCCCTGCCTGTTCGCCTGCCTGTGTGTGCACGTGTGCCTGTCTCCCTGTGGTGTCCCCAGTGCTGAGCAAGCACATCCAGTATTCAGCAGGTGCTTCATTCATGTCAGATCTATAAGGAGAAACTCAAAAAGGCAAGAGGGAAATTCTAAACTCTTATAAAAAATCTTCAGCAAAAGATGACGATGCTCACTTAGATTAAATAAAAATAATTTTTTTCTTAAAAATGTGTTTTGGAAAAAATGTTGAGAACAGAGATTGCTCCTTCACCTGCAGCCATCAGGAAAGAACCGTGCAGTGCCATGGATTTCAGGGCGCCTGCTAGGGAGTCGTAGGGGTAGGAATAGGGTCCCCTGCAGGCTACCGAGCTGCTGCGGGCTCCTGGCCACCCAACCTGCACTACCGCAGTTCCACTGCGAGAAGTCTCCCTAGTCGCGGGGTTCCCAGCTGGGCTGTTGCGCCTCCATTCCCTGTTGGTCCCCGTTTTCTCACATTTCCTGCACCTGGGAACTGTAGTTCCCTCTAAGAAGATCTGCTTTCCTGACCACATCCTCCTCCACCCACAGACTCCGGGCTGGGGCAGGTTGGGTGGGGGTGGGGTGCGCTTCCCTCTCCACACCCGGTGGGGGTGTGTGTGTTGCCAGCAACCGGCCAGGGGACTTGCAGGGGCTGGAGCTGGAGGGAGGACGGGGTCTACACCAGCAGGTGGCCTTCAGGCTGCCGCCAGTAGACCAAAGAGAGGAGAGTGTAGTCCAGGCTCCGGGAGGGGGGCTGGGAGGTGCAGCAACGGGCAATCAGTAGTGGACTGTACATTTCACCTCCCTCCATCCCCTCCTAGCACGTGGCTCTTCCCCAAAGAAGTTAGACATGGTCTCTTTGTACAATGCAATGTTCTTAGACCCCCAAAATGCTGCTGTGAGAAAACGGAAGGCAACCCTGTTTGGAGCTGAGGAGGGAATTTATCCAGGGACAACGTACAGAAACTAGACAGTGTTAGGGACATACATGGGAATTCCTGCTCCCCATATCTCTCTCCCTCTCTCTCTCTCTCTCTTTTTCTCTCTCACACACACACTCACTCACTCCCTCACTCGGTCCCTTCCTCACTCACTCACAGGAGGCAGTGGAAGGAGAACGCGGGTGAGAAGAATAAGAGTGGGAAAGAGATGTCTCAGCCTCCCTGTCCTCCCTAAGGTCCTCCCGTTGGCGGGCAGCTGCACCCTGCAGGGCGAAGCCGCTGATGTGGTCTTCAGGTACCCGCTTCCCAGCACCCTGAGTAGGGCTGGATGCAGGCCAAGAGCCTTCAGGGAGTGTGCAGCTTGCTCAGGGCCCCGCCCACCAGGCCAGCAGGAGGTGAGTGCGGCTGGGAGGGGCAAGGGGGCAAGCCTGGGGCTGGATCCTAGCTTTCTTTAAAGTCGAGTTTTGTGTCATTATGGTTTTTTTTTTTGGCAATATTTTCTAAAATTTAATTTTTTTAAAAGATTTTATCATTATTGGAAAGCCAGATATACAGAGAGGAGGAGAGACAGAGAGGAAGATCTTCCATCCGATGTTTCACTCCCCAAGTGAGCGGCAATGGGCCGGTGCTGCGCCAATCCGATGCCGGGAACCAGGAACCTCTTCCGGGTCTCCCACGCGGGTGCAGGGTCCCAAAGCTTTGGGCTGTCCTCGACTGCTTTCCCAGGCCACAAGCAGGGAGCTGGATGGGAAGTGGAGCTGCCGGGATTAGAGCCAGCGCCCATATGGGATCCCGGGGCTTTCAAGGTGAGGACTTTAGCCGCTAGGCCATGCCGCCGGGCCCTAAAATTTAATTTTTAAACAGAGAGATTTTCTGTGTGCTGGTTCACTGTTCAAATGACTGGAGCTGTGGTGGTCCAAAGCCAGATCCAGGAGCTTCTAGGTCTCCCACACAGGTACACACACACACACACACACACACGTCTTTTATTCATTGATTCACTCTCCAAATACCCTGAACAGCTAGGCTTGGACCGGGCTGCAACCAGTAACTGGATACTCAATCCAGATCTAACATACGGTCATGGTCACGGGGACTAAAGTGCTCTGACATCACCTGCTGCCTCCCAGGGTGTGCGTTCGCAGACAACTGGAGTTAGAACACGAGCTGGGACTTGAACCCAGACCCTGTGTTTCCGAATACCCACCCCAGCTTACTGGCATGTCTCCAATGTGGAACATGATCCAGGGGTTCTGCTCAAGTGGTTTTGGTAGTTCTGAGAGGTTGATTTCAGTGCTCCAAGGATAAGGAAATCCTTCCAAGGTTCATTGACCGACATGGTTCACCTTAGAGTTTCCATTCTCCCAGGTACTTGCTGGCAGTGCTTGGCTGGGAGAGTTGTCCAATATTTTCCACTTTCCCTCCTCTGCTATGGTACTAGATGTCTTCTACAGGCTCCAATGTACTTCCCTGTCTCCCATTTGCATCTGGGCATGCCACTAAGCAACTCTGGAGCACCAGTTCTGACACATGCACTCCACAGTCAGTCCACAGATCCTGTGGTTCTCCCCATGGTTGGAGTTCTGAGTCCAGTGGTTAAGTCTGGGGGGTGGGTTCCCCGAAGACACCTCATCTGAAGTGATTCTAGACCTGCTTGTCAGTACACTCTGGCTCAGTCTGTTACCCACATCAGTCTGTATACACAATGGTAGTTGCAGTTGCTGGATCAGTTCTGTCTCCAGCCTCATCCTTTATGCAAACCAATGGATGCTGTGGCCCAGCCCAGTCCTGCCCACCACACACTCGGCCCTCATCTATACCAGTGGGAACTGCAGCCCAGTTGGGGTGACCTCCAAAAACCCCCACCAGGCTTGCCCCAGCCCTGGTTTCTGTGCATGCCAGTATGTGCAGCACACTGGTTTGGTTTGTCCTACATCCCATTTGGCTTTGAACACACTAATGGGTGCTGCAGCCTAGCTCAGCCCAACTGACCCCATTATCCAGCACACATTTATGCTGGTGGGAGCCACCGCTTGTCCAGCCAGGTCCACCCTAGGCCTGGTTTTCATGGCACCCACAATTTCCCTACTAGGCCAACTCCCAGTCCTGGATCTTGCACTTCCTAGGTGGTTCTGCAGTCTAGCTTGACAGGACTTGCCCCTATTCCCAGCACCTGATAGCTCATGCTGCAGCAAAGCCTGACCAGCCTGCACTTACCCTGACTTACGAATGCACCAGTGGGTACGGTCACTTAGCCAAACCTAGCTGTCCCCCTAAACCAGCTCACATACAAGCCAACAGGTGTTGTAACTCTGCCTAGCCTGATATGCCCCCATTCCCAGTTCTCACACCCACCAGCAGGAGTATTGGCTCAGCAGGGTAGTCCTCCCTGTTCCCTAGTGGGCTCACCGCCCCCCACCCCCTTGCTGGTTCTCCCATGTGCTAGTGGATGCTGCAGCCCAATCTGGCATGGCCCTCCTTACCTTGGCATTTGCTGGCAGGTATGGTAGCCTGGCCCAGCCCAGCCTAACCCCAGTTCCAACTCATACTGGTAGGTGCTTGAGCCTAGCCCCGCCTGGACTGCCCCAGACCTGAGCTATACATGTACCTGCAGGGACTGCGTTCTAACAGAATAGTTCCCAAGCTCCTGTATCAGTTCACCTCCTAGTGGCAGATCTAACACTGTTGGGTCTTTGGCCCAGCCTGACTTAACCTACCTCTTGTCCTGGCAGAAACAGCAGCCTTGCCCAGCTGGCCCACACCCATTTTGGTTCTTACTGTTGGGTGCTAAAGCCCAGCCACACCTGGTCCATGCCCAGACCAAGCTCTCGTGTGATTCAGCGTGTGCTAAGACCTAGCCAGCCCGTCCTATACCCACCTTGGCTCTCATGAGCACAAGTGGGTGCTGCAGTTGCCCAGGTTGGCACACCCCAGACCCAGTCCACATCCATGCAGAGGGATGCTGCAGTCATGTCTAGCCCATTTTGGCTCCGCATTTCAGCTCTTGGGCTCACCAATGAGAACCACAACCCAGCCTGGGCACCCCGTTAGTTCCCCGATCAGGCCTGCTCCCAGCCACAGACCTTGCATGTGCTATTGGTTACTCTGACCCAGCCCGGCATAGCTCATTCCCTGTCTTGGGCTTTGCCATTGGATGTTGCAGCCTGGTCTGTCCTGACCCACCGCCAGTCCCAACTCTCGCTGGTGGATGCTGTAGCCTAGCCCTGCCGAGTCTGCCCCATTCCTGGCTTTCATGCAAACTGGAAGGTGTGATAGCCTAGCCCAGCATGGCCTGCACTCCATCCTGGCTCCTGCATATGCCAGTATGCCAGTGTTTGGCCTGGCCCTGCCCAATTAGCTGCCCCCCAGAACCAACTCATGTACTTGCTGACAAGTAGAACTGCCTTGCCTGGCCTGACCAATGCCCAGGACTGAATCACATGCTCACCAGTGGGAGCTGTGGCCCACCGGGGGAGTTCCCCAAATTCCTGCACCCAGCCCACTTGCAGACCTAGATCTCACATGTGCCAGTGGATGCTAGGTCCTTACCCAGCGTAGTTTGCTCCCTCTGTCTCAGTCTTTGTGTGAGCTGGTGGATGTTGTGGCCTGGCCTTCCACACACCCTATTCTTGGGTACACCTATGGATGTTGCAGCCTGGACCAGTCCCACTTGTTCCCAACCCCAGTACCCATCAGTGTCAGGGGATTTCATGGTCATGACTAGCCCAAACCATCGCTACCCCCCGCTGTTGAGCAAACAAGTGGATATTGCAGTTCTACCGGGATAAGCCCAATATGCCCACAGACATGGTTCTCTCATGAGCTGGTTAATGTCATGACCAAGTCTAATGTGACCCATCCCCTATTCCAATATTGACTGGTGGGTACTATGATCTAGTCCTGCCAGGTAGGCCCCCAGCTCTAGTGTTAGTGTGCACTGGTGGGTGTTGTTTGGTGGTGGTCAACGCTAACTAGTCTGGCTCACGTCTCCCAAGTGGGCGGGTGCGTTGGTCTGACCCAGAAAGGTTCTCCAGCTTCCCTCCTCCAAACTGCTCAATCTCAGCTCCCTCAGTTACCTGCAAGTACAGTGGTCTTTTTTGGTGGAAGTACTCCCATAAGTCATTCCTAACCTTAACCCTAATACTGAGCAAGTAATAGTCCCTGTGCCTGAGAGCACATGGGTTCCCTAGCCTGTTCTTCCCAAGCCCAGTCTTCTGGTAGGGTGGCATGCTGGCCTGGAGCTCTGCCTGCCCACCAAGGATCCATGCTCCTGGCACATGTGCTGGCCTGGGACCCTCTCCTCCGCCCACCCAGATCTAAGTACACTCATAGTTGTGGTGTGCAGCAGGTTAAATAGCCCTCTGTGATGCCCACATCTCATCTTGGAGCACCACTTTGAGTCCTAGCTACTCTGCTTCTGATTCAGCTCCCTGATGGTGCTCCTGGGAAGGCAGCAGAAGATGGCCCAAGTATTTGAGTCCTTGCCACCCACATGGGAGACCCAGATGGAGTTCCTGGCTCCTGGCTTGGGCCTGGCCCAGCCCTGGCTCTGGCAGTCATTTGTGGAGAGAGAATTGGTAGATGGAAGCTCCCCACCCTCTCCAATCCCCCCACCCCATCTTCCTCCTGACCCCTTCAATCTCTGTTCTGTTTTTCAAAGTAAATGAATTTTTTTCCAAAAGGAAAATATTTTTAAAACATTGCATTAGTACTGAACAGGTGTAGATTTCTTTCTGTGTCATTATCCACTAAGCAGTGTCATGTAACAACTGTTTACATAGCACTTGTCTCATATTAGATCTAGAGATGAGATAAGGTGGTGGTGTTGAGGGGGGAGATGTGTACAGATTATATGCAAATCCTGTGGCATCTTGAGCATCTTTAGATTCGGTTTCGGTTTCGTTGGGGAGTTCTAGAACAAGTTGCCTGAGGGACAAGCACGCTCCTCTCCACCTCCTGCCCCTGCTCTCCTCACCCTCCCTCGCCACCTCCTGACTGTGGCTTCTGGCACCCGGGAAGCCATCAGTTCATCTCGGTTGAATAAATAAATGAATGTGACCTCTTCCTCTTCTTCTTTTTTTTTTTTTTTAGTCATTGTTAACAACATCTGCTTTGTGCTGCAGTTTCCTATCTGTTTTATCTGCTCCCTGCTGTTAAGCAAAGCAGGTCACCTTACTCATTTTAATATGACCTATGGTGCCAGGCACAAGGCTTGGTATGAACAATGTAGACAAATATTAACAGTAAGATCAGGAAGAACTATCATTGAGCCAAGTGTGATATTTAACATTAATAGGCGTCACTTCACTTCTATAGGTCAAGTGTTCTTAGTCCAAAATGTTTGGTGTTTTTGGATTTGAGAATATTTGCACATATGTATGAGTGTTTTTTAAACATTCCATGGAAAATGTATGTTATGAAAAGACTGTTCATGGATTTCCAAAAAATGCCCACCTAAAGATTTATTTTTCTATTTCCATTTTCCTGAGAACTTTCTGAAGTTGCCTTGTGTAAGGTATAGTGAAGATAGAACCCATATTTAAGTTTATACTTAGTTTATGTTTCTTGTATACCTTAAATGCATTTAATTTTTTTTTAATTTATTTTTGGACATGGTGTGATGGTTCAGTGGTTAAATTCTCACCTAGCAAGTGGTGGTGTCCCAAATGGATGCTGGTTCATGTCCCAGCTGCTCCACTTCCCACCCAGATCCCTGCTTATGGCCTGGGAAAGCAGCAGAGGATGGCTCAAAGCTTTGGGACCCTGCACCCATCTGGGAGACCTGGAAGAAGCTCCTGACTTCAGAACATCTCAGTTCCAGCCATTGCAGATGGAGGATCTTTCTTTCTGTCTCTCCTTCTCTTTGCAAATCTGATCTACCTTTCCAACAGAAATAATCTTTTTAAGAAAAGATTTATTTATTTTTATCCAAAAGGCAGATTCGTAGAGAGACAAAGAGAGACAGAGAGAGTGATCTTCCATCTGATGGTTCACTCTCCAAATGGCCATAGTGGCCAGAACTGGGCTAATCCAAATCCAGGAGCCAGGAGCTTCATGCTGGTCTCCCACATGGATGTGGGGGCCCAAGGACTTGTACCATTCTTCATTGCTTTTCCAGGCCGTAAGCAGGGAGCTGAATTGGAAGTGGAGCAGTTAGGACTTGAACTGGCACCCATAGGAAAGTTGGCACCACAAAGTGGAGGCTTATCCTACTATGCCACAGTGCCAGCCCTACCTTAAACACATTTTATGTCATTATTTAAATAATGTGTATTAAACAGAGTTCTACAGTGTGAATATTCCAGTTATTTTGTCAGGTTGATGGACAAAGCATTTCAGATCTTGGAGAATTTCAAGCTTCAGATTTTTAGATCCAGGAAGCTCAGCCTGTGTGTTTAAGTAATGGTGCACATACCTGTGTGTACAGTAGTCCCTGTAAGGCTCCTTTCTGCTGCTAGCGCCACCTCATAGCTAAGGAAGTTCAATGATTTGTCCCGTAGTCTTGTACCTAGTAGGTGCCACTATAGGGAAGTGGAATCCTGTTACATCACATGCAGAGTTCTCAAATGTGGCCCAGTCTGTAGGGCAAAACCATTTTCATAGTAATATTGGATGTTGTTGGCCTTTCCATTCTCCCGTAAGTATGTGATGGATTTCCAAAGACCATGTGTCACATGGCAAAAAAACACCCTGAATGCAAAACTGGAAAGGAGAATCTAGCCACGTCTGTTAAGGCAGATATGAAAGAGATTTGAGATTTTTGAAGTTGTAATACTACGGGCTGCCACCATGGTGTAGCAGGCTGTTTATGCCTGTGACGCTGGCATCCCATAGGGTTACGAGTCTGAATTCTGGCAGCTCCACTTCCCATCCAGCTCCCTGCTTGTGGCCTAGGAAAGCAGTGGAGGACGGCTCAAAGCCTTGGGACCCTGCACCCACATGGGAGGCCTGGAGGAAGCTGCTGGCTCCTAGCTTCAAATTGGCTTAGCTCTGGCCATTGCGGCCATTAGTGGTGTGAAGCAGATCTTTCTCTCTGTCTCTCCTTTCTGTAAATCAGCCTTTACAATAAAATAAATAAATAAATAATTTTTTAGAAAATTGTGAAAGTAATGTCAGTATTTACCCCTAATTTTTTGTTTGGGAAAATACAATTATTTTTCATAAAAATATGGCATTTATGTTCACCTGTAGTATATTTACTATTGTTATCATAAAATAAATGAACTATGTTAAAAATGATTGGCTTTAATTTCTAACATATTAGCTGTTAGTAGATGGAACTTGTTGTAAACTAAAACTCTTTGGGGTCTTCTACATTTCTGAGAGCAGTAAGGCACCCTCTGACTGAATGCTTGGAGATGGTTCAGGTTGTCTGTGACTTTGGAGGGCACAGATAGTGATTCAAGTTGGCTTATCCCTCCCCAGCTGCATTCAGAAAACAGGGGCAAGCGTGGGACCTGTTTCTGTATCTTCTCCTATCTGACCTTGCTTACCTGGATTTATTTCTGATTTTTTTTTAAATCAACTTCAGGGAACTTCCTACCTGTGTGGGTCTCACACAGAGTTCCCAGGCAGATACAGAGCCACAGACTCTCTTATTTCCTTTCTCTGGTGTCTGTTCTGTTCATGTCTATGTGATTTTTTTTTCCCCTAGAGAGATAGAAAGTGTTTCCATCCACTGGTACACTCCCCGAATGACCAAAATGAGCTAATCTGGAGCCAGAAGACTTCCCTAGTCTCCCACAAGGGTGCAAGGCCCCAGAGCTTTAGCCATCCTCCCCTGCTTTCCCAGGCTACAAGCAGAGAGCTGAATTGAAAATGAAGCAGCCAGGACTAGAACTTGGGCCCATATGGGGTTGAGGATGGAAACTGCCTTTGGGAGCTTTGACTGTTTGATTACTTCCCAAGTAGTTACCCAAAGCTTAGGGTGGCAGAATAAATTAAGATTATCAACTGGACTCTATGATATTACAAAAACAGTTGGGAAATTCATATACACCATGAACTAAGATATACTGTATATGATATGCAGTAGACATACTGGATACACTCTAGGGGTTCGCTTTATTTGTGTTTAGTTTTATTAGGTTTAGTTTATTAGGTCTCGCTTTTGTTTGTTTCTTGTTAATTTTTCATGCTGAAGGCTTTAGAGAAAGAAGTAAATGCTGACACTGGTCCCAACCCCGTCACCTGCTTGCATGTGGTCCTTGGCCTGTCTTGCCCTGGGTCTCTGTGACCCACATCTGTCACAATACAGGGTACAACCTACTGTAGGACACTTGGGAGGGCCACACAAGACCCAGGTAGCAATGTCTTTAGAAAATTAAAAAAGCTATTCAAGTGCAAAGTGATACCACTCACTATTTCCCAACTAGAATTCTCAAAAATATTATGAGAAGGAAACAGGAAACAAAATATTGGTTCCCCTTTCCAGCTCAAAACAATACTGCTATAAAGAATGTTCTCAGAGTCTCAGGGTGACAGAATGCATTAGCAGTTGAGCTGGTTCTGTCTGCCTTTACCTGGCCCTCCTCAGAGCCAGGGAACTGTGATCAGTGGTTTCCCAGCAGGAATGCAGTGTGGACGGTGCAGTCAGTGGTGTCCCGGGCAGGAGCGCAGTGTGGACGGTGCAGTCAGTGGTGTCCCGGGCAGGAGCGCAGTGTGGACGGTGCAGTCAGTGGTGTCCTGGGCAGGAGCGCAGTGTGGGCAGTGCAGTCAGGGAACTCAGTGTGGATGGTGCGGTCAGTGGTGTCCCGGGCAGGAGTGCAGTGTGGATGGTTCCAAGGGCATCAGCTCCAGACTTGCCATGCCTCTTTGGGTGCATCTTTTGAGATGGTTCCTGCCTGCCCAGAATTTTGCTTCAGGAACCTAAAACCTCTTGGGCACCAAGAAAAGTGACATTTTAAATATGTGTTTCTGAAGACTTTTTAAAAAAATTATTTCTTTTTATTGGTAAGGCAGTTCAGATTTACGGAGAGAAGGACAGAAAGAAAAATCTTCTGTCCACTGGTTCACTCTCCAGATGGTTGCAACAGCCAGAGCTGAGCTGATCTGAAGGCAGGAGACAGGAGCTTCTTCCTGGTCTCCCATGTGGTTGCAGGATCCCAAGGCTTTGGGCCATCGTCCACTGCTTCATATTGGCTCAGCTCTGACCTTTGTGGCCATTTGGGGAGTGAACCAGCAGACAGAAGAGTTTTCTCTCCTTCTCTCTATAAATCTGATCTGTCTTTCCATTAAAAATAAATAAATCTTTATATATATATAGGTTGACTTCTCAGTATTTTCTGAGTATATCAAATTAAACAAGGCATCTTTTTTTTTTATTTTAGCGAGTCTTTTTTTTAAGATGTATTTATTTTTATTGGAAAGTCAGATACACAGAGGAGATATAGAGAGGAAGATCCTCTGCCCGATGACTCATTCCCCAAATGGCCACAACAGTCGGTGCTGCGCCGATCAGAAGCCAGGCTGCGCTGATCCGAAGCCAAGAGCCAGGAGCCTCCTCCAGGTCTCCCATGCGGGTACAGGATCCCAAGGCTCTGGGCCATCCTCAACTGCTTTTCCAGGCCACAAGCAGGGAGCTGGATGGAAAGCAGGCCACTGGGATTAGAAGCAGCGCCCATATGGCATCCCAGCGTTTTCAAGGCGAGAACTTTAGCTGCTAGACTACTGCGTCAGGACCAAGCAAGGCATCTTCTGTTTGATGCTTAAAAAAAAAAAATGTTTAAGAGGCAGAGAGTCAGAGAAAGAAGGAAGAGAGAGAAACCATGTGAACCTGCCTGCTGATTCACTCTCGAAATGCCCAAAGCAGTTGGAGCTGGGCCAAGCCAAGGCTAGGAGCCAGGGATTCAGCTCAGGCTTTAACGGGGTCCCTCGTCCAGCGAGTGAAACTCCGACACAGGTGCTTGCTCTTATGAGGATTTATTGAAGGACAAACTAATTACATAACATAACAAAACAAGAAATCCAAGTATAATACAGAAGGGCAGTAACTACAGCATATTTACAGGCTTCCTCTTCTACTACTACTACTACCACTACTCTACCACTACTCCTCTTTGTTCTTCTTCTCTTTGTTCTCTCTCAAACTTAGGTTAAAACCCTATCAACAGCCAATTGCAACAGGGCTGCTTGGCCGTGCATCAAACACACCAATCACAGCCTTGATCACGCACACACACACCAATCACAACTCTGGTCACGCGCACACCATGCAGACTGCATGAGACCTTGAACCAATCTTCTGCAACTTCCTAAAACTTGTTTACTGCCTTTGTGCCGTGAGAAGACAATAACAAGCGCCATCTTGGGGCAAAGTCCCGCTCTCCACAAGGCTTCCTACAGAGGTGCGGGACCCTAATGTACTCTAACCGTCACCTGCTGGCTCCCGGAATATGCATTAGCAGGAAGCTAGAATTGGAAACAGAGCCAGCACCCAAACCCAATAACCCCATTTCGTTGTATGAAATGCCACCCTACACTTAGCTTTAAATTCTGTTTTCTGTAAACCTTTTGAAATATCCTTACATTTGTCTAGGAATAGTACAGGAATGCACATCAAACTTGTTGAGAGATGTGTCTTCTAAAAATTTATTCATTTAACTTTTGGCAAAAATTATACATACTATGGAGCACAATGCAAAAATTTGATGTACGTATATAAATGTAAAATGCTCAGACTGGAGTAATTACCATTTCCCTCGTCATTTCTTTGAAGATATGTGTATTTTTTAAGATTTATTTATTTTTATTGCAAAGTCAGATATACAGAGAGGAGGAGAGACAGAGAGGAAGATCTTCCATCCGATGTTTCACTCCCCAAGTGAGCCGCAACAGCCGGTGCTGCGCCGATTCGGAGCCAGGAGCCAGGAACTTCCTCCAGGTTTCCCACATGGGTGCAGGATCCCAAAGCTTTGGGCCACCCTCGACTACTTTCCCAGGCCACAAGCAGGGAGCTGGATGGGAAGTGGAGCTGCCGGGATTAGAACTGGTGCCCACATGGGATCCTGGCGCGTTCAAGGTGAGGACTTTAGCTGCTAGACCATGGCGCCGGGCCTGAGATGTGTATTTTTAACAAAAGTTTTTCTTTTGTATTTATTTATATTGATTATCAATTTTTGTGAAACTTCTGTTGTTAGTATTAATTGTTTACCAATACCAGCAGTAACAACCCAGTGCAGAAGAAGGTTTCATTATTTGGAGCCTTTAGTATCAGGAAATTTAAAGGAAGCTGTTAATTTACATTATTTTCATTTTTTTTATTGTATCAATTTTATTTTTGAGACTTTTTACATATTTGATTAGGGTGCGAAGGGTCAAGGACTAGAGGAAAGTGGGTGAGACCATTGTTTTGACATTCTCTTTTTTCCTTCTTGTATCTGGGGGGAGGGGAGAGATAAGCAGAGAAGCCACACCCAGCCTCCCAACCATCCCAGGGTCCCCACTGTGGGGCGTGCTCCAAGGGTCTGTGTGGATACATTTAAAAGAACAGTGTGACAGTTTTTATCATAAAAAAAACTTATTTATTTGAGATCCAGGTTTACAGAGAGGAGAGTCAGAAAGATCTTCCATCTGCTGGTTCACTCCTCAAGTGTCCACAATGGCCAGAGCTGAGCTGATCCAAAATCAGAAGCCTGGAGTTCTTCTGGTTCTCCCATGTGGGTACAGTGCCCCAGGCCTTGTCCATCCTCCTCTGTTTTCCCAGGCCATATGCAGGGAGCTGGATGGGCAGTGGAGCAGCTGGGACATGAACTGGTGCCCATATGGGATGACAGCACTGCCGGCAGAGGATTACCTGTTGAGCCACTGTACCAGCCCCAATGTAACAGTCTTTATATTAAATTACATACTTGGCAACTATGTATGTTTGCCTCAAAATGTTAAATGTTAGCTGAAACCATATAAAAACTGTCATCTTTTTAATGGATGTTTTATTGAGTAAAATTCACTCCACGCAAGATTAACCATTAACCATTTTAAAGTGTGCAGTTCAGCAGCATTTCCATTCACAATATGGTGCAACCATCTCCCCCTTCCCCTCCATCTTTTCCTGAGACGTTTTTATCAGTTGGAAGGGAAATTTTGCACCCATGCAACAGTCAAGGGCCACATACTCACCTGTTGACTGTTTCTGTAAATTCACCTATCCCTGGGTGCCTCATGCCCTTGGAAACACATGAGCCACGTGTAATGAAGCACTGAAGAAAGTCCTTAGGTGCTGGGCTTGTCTGACTTGGCATGATTCTTTGAGGTGCGCCTGTATTGTAGCATGTGTCAGTCTTTGATCCCTTTATGTGGTTGAGTGGCATCCAGTTTGTGTTTATTCATTTGTCTGCTGACGGACATTTGGGCTGTTTCTGTCTTGTGGGCAAGCTGACCAGTGCTGTTAGGAGCATCTCATGTGTAAGTCTGTGTTTTGGGAGTAAACATGGAACAGTGAACTCGCTGGTGACTGTTGAACCTTGTGAGAGATTCCCTAACTTTCCTGAGGTGACTGCCCCATTTTGTGGATGGGATTCTCATCATCTCCCCATGTCCGCTCCACTGCATCTTATTTCCCCCCTGGAAGGTTTCGACTTGGGCGAGTGTGAAGAGGTAGCTCCCTGTGGTTTTCCTTGCATCTCCTTCATGACTAAGGACATGAGGTGTCACTGGATATGCCTTCTGGCTGTGGCTGTCTTGTTGTAGAACTCTCTTATAGGGAGCCAGCTAGGGGCAGTGATCCACCACCATGCTCCTGAGCTAGTGAGCCAGCCGCGGGATCTGTCAGGGCCTGAGGATGCAGGCTTGGGTCAGGGGAAGGCTAGGCGTATAGCACTGGTGGGCATGGGGAACCTGGGAGCTCACCTCTAGGCAAATGGAGAGAACCTGGGGATTTCCCCATGTGATTGGTCCTGGGCGAGGCGAGGAGGGGAGAGGAGAGCCCCAGGTCAGCATGCTGCTCTGGTGTGCTGGTGAACCAGTCCTGGAGAACTTCAGTGGGCCCGAATCTTGGGTGTGTGGAGGGCTAAGGCACCAGGACAACACGTGTGCCGGGAGCTTGGAACTCTGGTGGGCGGTCAGAGCTCCAGATCAGCACACCACCCACTGGGCTTCCATGGGCTGGGCTGGAGAACTCATGCAGTCCTGGGCACATGCACTTGCAGGCAAGTAAAGGGACTGAGATCTAGTGGTTTGGAGGGGAGAGACCGAAAAACCTTTATGGGTCAAACCTTTATGGGATTGCTCCGATTAGGCTACAGCTCGCACTGGTTTGTGTGAAGGCCAAGTATGGTGGGCAGGGTCGGGCTGGGCTACGACACCTATTGGTTTGTGTAGAAACCCATCTGCCTGTGTTAGAGGTCTGTTGTGAGTTATGCGCTGCCTGTGAGGCTCCTGTGCAGGGGTGTAACGCTTGCTTGATGGTGTTTTGTGGAGCCAGGTGGAAGAACAGGCCTAGGGCTTGAGGCGAGATGTGATGTTTTTCTGTTCAGTATTCACACATTGACTCAACTCCTTGCTTCAAGTCCACCATCTCTGGGTGCTGTTCGTCCCACGGGAGAAAGAACCTCCCGTGTTGCGGGATATGGGAGTGAGAAGAGAAGTGTCTACGTTTTGTACATGGGAGTGGAGCCTGTGTGTCTAAGTGCTTCTCAAATGTCTGCCTGGAGGCTTGTCTCTGCCTGACAAGCGTCTGACACCTGCTTCTTTAGCCTTCGCCTCGGGTGAGCAGCTTGTCTCCTGGCATGGCCCACTGCCCTGGCCAGTCTACCCGGCTCTTGGGCAAGGCTTTGCAAACTGTGCTGGCTGTTCAGTCTGTTTTCATGTCCTTTTTCCTTCAGCCATCCATGTAGGTTTTCGTCATTCTGTACTTTTGCCACCCCGGTATGGGGCTCGGGAATGCTGTGTCCCGCCCACACATGTAACAAGCGGCTGTTCTTTTGTTCCCTGGAGTGTAATACTCAGTGGCCATTAGGTGGAATAACATTTATCCTCATGTCTGGGCCTGTAAAATGCCCCAAGTGATATGGAATATTGAACGAAAAAGGCAAGGCACTGGTTGGAATGTGTATAGGTACTTTAGAAAGTTTGTGGAAAATGTGTATTATGAGAAATACTATGCATGAATTCAACTTTTTGGGTACCAAGATAAACTTATCTGTTACTTTTACTTGTCTATAAAGTATTCTAATACAATATAACCATTTACATTTAAACATTTAACATATTATGTGTATATATACATATATGTGTATTGCATATATATATACCTTTAAAATTATCTGAGACAGTATCAAAGCAGATATGCAAAGCTAATTAGAGCTTTTCTTTTTAAAAAGTATTTTTATTTACTTATTTGAAAGAAAGAGAGTGATTTTTCATCTGCTGGTTCATTCCCTAGACAGCTGCAGTGGCTTGTCTGGGCCAAGCTTAAGCCAGGAGCCAGGAATTCCATTCAGGTCTCCCATGTGAGCAGCAGGGCCCTGAGCACTTGGGCCGTCTTCTGCTGCCTTCCCAGGCACCTCGGCAGGGAGCTGGATCAGAAGTGGAGCAGTCAGGACTTGAGCCAATGACCATATGAAATGTCAGTGTGGCAGGAGGCAGCTTTGACCGCTGTGCCACAATCCCAGCCCCAAAGGTTTTCTTTTCTTTCTTTTTTTAAAGATTTATTTTATTTTTATTACAAAGTCAGATGTACGGAGAGGAGGAGAGACAGAGAGGAAGATCTTCCATCTGATGTTTCACTCCCCAAGTGACCACAATGGCTGGTGCTGTACCCATCCGATGCCGGGAACCAGGAACCTCTTCCGGGTCTCCCACATGGGTGCAGGATCCCAAAGCATTGGGCCATCCTCAACTGCCAGGCCACAAGCAGGGAGCTGGATGGGAAGTGAAGCTGGCGGGATTAGAACTGGTGCCCATATGGGATCCCAGTGCATTCAATGCGAGTACTTTAGCCTCTAGGCCATGGCGCCGGGCCCAAGATTTTCATTTGGTAAAAATATTTCAGAGGATCTGATGTAACATTTTGGGTTAGGCATTTTGCTAAATGCAGTGTTTCCCTTGGGACTGAGAAGCCAGTGAGTCTGGGTCGCTGGGGTTGTCCAGCTGCAGCGGCAGCTCCCTGGGGATCCCTACCCCTCACCTCAGGCAGACACTGCCCCTCGCGTACAGAGAAGGGAGAATTCACCTGGGAAGGCTCTGCTTGTCCCAGGTGACCTGCTCTGGGTGGCCTGTCCCCCACACCCCGGGGGTATGGTTGTCTAACAGTGACTCATAAATCTTGGAGCTGTCCCAGGGAGGCTGACGCACAAGGAGCACAACAAGCAGCGAACCCTCCTTGGTGCCGATGTTCATCCTGTCGCACTGTGGGGAACCCAGGCACCCTCACCGAAATGAGCGGCACTGCCCGTTTCCAACCACCCTCAGTTCCTACACACCCCATCAAACCAGGAAGAAAGGGTTTCCTTTCAGTTCAAGTTTAGTGGCACAATTCTGAAAGTTCAGCTACATATTCAGATCTTACCTAATGATAGATCTTTAAGAAGTTCTTAAACTTGGCTGCCTACTAGAGCTCCTTGGGGAGTTTTGCAGGAATCCTGCATCCAGGCTGTACCACTGAACCCACAGCGTCAAATCTTTGGACTGGGTTTCTCAGCCTTGACCCTCGTGACATTTGAGCCCAAACAATCTTTGGTTGTTGGGGTGCTGTCCTGTGCATTGCGGGATGTTCAGCAGCACCCCTGGACTCTACCCATTGGATGCCAGGCGTATCCTGTCCTGCTGGAAGACATTGCCAAGTGTTTCCTGGGTAAGCCGCCCCGTTGAGGATCACTACTATCCAAGTGGGATGTGGGCATCATAGTCTCTGCACAATTCCCAGATGATCCTCAGGCGGCCCAGTTGGAGAACCAGTGCTCTGACAGAGTCTCCTAAGGGAAGTGGACCCTCGTGGAAAGTCCCAGGAATCCTGGGGTAGGTTTTTATGAACTATGATTTACTACAGTTTCAGTAAGAATGGGAATATTCTGAACCAGACGGGCAGTTCCCACTCATCCTGTCCAAGAAAGCATCTGTTTTCTGTCCAATGGGAGTCTGTGAACAGCTTGCGAGGCCAGCAAAGCCAGCTGAGTGTGCAGCCTGCAGGACACCTGTAGGGGAACAAGGGAGTGGAGCTAAGGAAAGGACTGGGCAAAGTAGAAGACCACAGGGCAAACATTGTGGGGTGCAGAGCCTCTGTGCGCCACGGTCCAATATAGTATGAGGGTTCCCAAGCAGTATCTTAACTACCACACCATATCATAAGACAGAATATTCACTGAAAAGATGTCTTGGCCCTATAGGAGAGAAAGAGAGAAGAGCTAAGATGTTAAGCTTCAGTTTCAGGTAAGTTGCAGAGCTAGTTAAGGTTTATCCAGAAGATACTGGATTCATGACTCTGCTATGTAAGCATCGCTGCTACTTGACAGTGCTATTCAGTGTTCAGAACAGGATCAGGATGTGTCAGTGGTGGAAGATTGTTCACTTCTCCCCTCTCTTAATGCCCGATTCAACAAAGACCGTGATCACCGATGGCTCGGTTCCAGGAGGCACCAGATAGGACAGTTCTGCCCAATATCAGCCCCCATCAGCTCACAGAAACCAATGTGCAGGGGCCTGCCACCATGGCCTAGTGGCTAAAGTCCTCACCCCGGGATCCCATATGGGCACCAGTTCTAATCCCGGCAACTCCACTTCCCATCCAGCTCCCTGCTTGTGGCCTGGGGAAGCAGTCGAGGACGGCCCAAGGCTTTGGGACCCTGCACCCGCGTGGGAGACCTGGAAGAGGTTCCTGGTTCCTGGCATCGGATCAGCACACACCGGCCTGTTGCGGCTCACTTGGGGAGTGAATCATCAGACGGAAGTTCTTCCTCTCTGTCTCTCCTCCTCTCTGTACATCTGACTTTGTAATAAAAATAAAATAAATCTTAAAAAAATGAGAAAAAAATGAGAGAACTCCAGGAAACTCTAAATAATAAATATGCACACACATATATATTTGAAATTGATGTTTATATATTTGTGAAAAAGAAATGATCAGAAGCGGGACCTCAGACCTTCAGTTATCAAATATGGAAAGTAACAGGTGGCTGGGAGCAAAATATGAAAATACATTATTATGTCTTCCAGAAATTTCCACCAGGTGGCGATCTTGCAATTACCCCCCTACCCCCACTGTTTTTTGTTTTTTGTTTTTTTTTTCTCCCCAAACCGCAGCTTAAACCTAGTTGAACTCTGATTCTCCTCTCGGATCTTGAGCCCATATCCTGAGTAACCTCTTCCCCTCCCTGGATCCCTAAACCCTCACTATGTCCAGAGGTCTTTCCTGAGTGATGCTCCAACATGGCTGTGGGAACTTAAGATCCGTGCAAAGGTGAAAGTTTTGTCTCAATGAACTGAGGCCTCGGAACTGCCTGTCGGCCCTGTGTGCTCCCACGCGGTCCTAGCTGTGTCCAGGAGGACCCTGTGGCTGCCCCGTGCCCTCCCCTGACCTTCAGATGCCAGTTTTAAATGGACCGGGTTTTCTGGCAGAAATCGAAAGCGCACCATTGCCTATCCATTTCTGCCTCTGAAACCCACCATCTGCCCAGTCATCCTAGGAAAAACCCAGTGTAACTTGACAGTTGCCCCTCTGCCGGAAGAAATAATGAAAGCTACGACTCTCATCATGGCTGACATTTACCAAATGAACACAGAACAAATGGAGCCTCAACTGCTGCGGGACAAAGTATAGGGTAGTGTAAAAGCCCGCGGTCGTTCCCATGAGGGCTAAACAGAGGCTCCCCAGGGACCCAGCGCACCCACTCTTAAACATACCCAACAGGGATTGAGAACTTATTTCACCAGAAGATGTGCGTGGGAATTCTTAGAGTGAGCAGTGTTTTTTTGTAATAGTCTCAAATGGCAAATGCTCTAAATGTCCATCACAGTAGGTTTTCTGGGGGTAAAACGTTGGTGTATTAAGTGACAGAATATTATACAACAATAAAAATGAACTGTTGTGTACAATAGGTAAATTTCACAGAAATAATATTTAGTGAAAGAAAGCCACATACTTATGGTTGCATTCTTCAGGCAGACAAAATTAATGTAAGGTGATGGGGATCCGAATAATGATTATTTGTGGCACTATAAAATTAGATGGGATCCAGAAGAGATTGTTGGGGTGATCTGACCATTCTCTGTGTTGATTTTGGTAGTTATATCTATACTCATGAAACTGTACATTGAAGATGTATTTCCATGGTGACAAAAAAACTCCCAATTTTTAAAAAAATTATTTGGAAGGCAGGTTTTTGCAGAGAAAGGAGAGACAGATAAAGATCTTACATCCACTGGTTCATTCCCCAAATGGTCGCAATGGCCACAGGTGAGGCAGCCTAAAGCCAGCAACCAGGAGTTTCTTCTGGGTCTCCTATGTGGGTTCAGGGTCCCAAGGCCTTGGGCTGTCCTTCACTACTTTCCCAGGCCATAAAGAAAGGCGCTGGATCAGAACTGCAGCCAGAATACAAACCAACACCTATATGGGATGCCACGGCTACAGGTGTAGGATTAGGCTACAGTGCCACCACAGCAGCCCCAAAGAAACAATTAAAAATGTCACTATGGTGAAATGGCTAAATCCACCCATTGCAAGCACCAGGGTCCCATATGTGCACTGGTTTGTGTCCCAGCTGTTCCACTTCCTTTCTAGCTCCCAGCTTGTGGCCTGGGAAAGAAGTGAAGAATGACACAAAGCTTTGGGACCCTGCACCTGCATGGGAGACCTGGAAGAAACTTCAGGCTCCTGGCTTTAGATCAGCTAACCTCTGGCCATTGTAGTCATTTGAGAATTGAACCAGCACATGGAAGAATGTTCTTTCTATCTTTCCTTTTCTCCATATATCTGATCTACATTTCCAATTTTAAAAAAATCCTTAAAAAAAAAAGCCCATGTGTTTACTATAAGACATCAAAGTAAGTGCTGTTTAATCCTCTGGCCGGTGGTAAACAATGATTGTATCTGAAATTGAAATGAGGGACTAGGCTGGGACAATGCAATGGCTCAGTTGGCTGATCCTTCACCTGCAAGCACCTGAATCCCTTATGGGTGCCAGTTTATGTCCCAGCTGTTCCACTTCCCATCCAGCTACTGGCTTATGGCCTGGGAAAGCAGCAGAAGATGGCCTAAAGCCTTGGGACCATGCACCCATGTGGGAGACCTGAAAGAAGCTGCTGACTCTTGGCTCCTGGCTTTGGATTGGTTTAGCTCTGGCCATTGTGGCCATTTGGGGAATGAACCAGGAATGCTTCTGTTTTTTTCTGTCTCTCTTTCTGTTTGTAAATCTGCCTTTCCAGTAAAAGTAAATGAATCTTAAGAAAAAGAAAGAAGGAAGGAAGGAAGGAAGGAAGGAAGGAAGGAAGGAAAGAAAGAAAGAAAGAAAGAAAGAAAGAAAGAAAGAAAGAAAGAAAGAAAGAAAGAAAGAAAAAAAGAAGAAAGCAGAGAGGATGTAAGTAATTGTCTAAAATCACAAAGTCAATGGAGTAGGTTTGCAAATAAAGAAAAAAATCAGCTCAACAGGCTCCTGTCTCTTCGGCATGGTACCCAAAGAGTGCATTTCCAAGACAGTGATGGAGTGTTTACATGTGAACCCTGGGGCCACCCTGCTGTAGTTTGGTTTCTGGCTGTGCCATGTAATGAACTGTGCACATTCCTAAACATCCTAGCTGATCACTGTCTTCAGTTTCCACGTCTGTAACATGGAAGTTATGGTGCCTTTTTTATGGTTCCATGACTCTTGTCTCAGAACTTGGTGATTTCCCTTTGTGTTACCGTTGCCCACCCACCCCTCACCCTGTCTGACTCCACCACCTTACTGGAAGGGCCAAAGTCAGAGAGCTTGTGTCTATAGTGTGAGAACATAGCATATCTGGGAATCTGAGGGACCATCTGATTTTTTTTTTTTTGAAAGTCAATTTTATATGGTGAAAGGTGTCTAGAGTTTAGGACTAGTGTATGAAAATTGTATTTACTGGGGCAGTATTGTGGTGTAGTGGGTTAAATTGCTACCTGTGACCTGGAATCTCCTGTGAGTACCAGTTCAATCCCTGGTGGCTCCATTTCCAATCGAATTCCCTGGTCTTGTACTTGGGAAGGCATCTGAGGGTGGGCCAAGTACTTGGACCTGTGCCACCTGCAGGGGAGACTCAGATGGAGTTCTTGTATCCTGGTTTCCAAGTAATGCAGCCCCCTACTCTGTTTCTCCCTCCCTTCATACTTCTCTCTCTCTCTCTCTGTTTCTCAACTCTGCCTTCAAATAAATAAATAAATAAAGAGGGAGCAAGGGCAAGGCACTCAGAGGCATTGCACGTGGGTTTGGATTCTGTGGCAGTGGTAAATCTTTGTTAACAGCACAGGGCACGAAGACCCCAGAACGGGTGTATCTGACTGGTTTACATCACAGAAGAGAAACCACCATGTATGGAAACAAGAGTCTTCCTCAGAGGACAATGGGCATGGGAGGTGGCAAAGGGAAGCTGAGCCAGTGTGGAGCAGATTGGAGACAGAACTTGTGTTTTTGTTGTGTCACCAGCCTAGGACATAATGAAAGTTAGTTTAAAATTTATGAGGTCCAGCCCACAACCCCCAGAATTTATTGTTTGGGCAGCCGAAACTGGGAAAAGCAAAACCGGGGATCAGCGAGGACTACTGTACTTCTACAGTGTAGTTTCCCAGTGGGGTGGTAGGGGGAAGGGGATATGCTCGCTCTTAGCCTAGTTAATGCTTGTAAAGTTTTTCTTGGCCACAGTAGTTCCCTGCTTGCTTATTTGACATAATTTGCCTCCACCCATTTTTAAAGATTTATTTTTTATTGGAAAGTCAGATTTACAGAGAGAGAGTGAGCAGAGAGAAAGATCTTCCATCCATTGGTTCACTCCCCAAGTGGCAGCAACAGCTGGAGATGAGTTATTTTGAAACCAGGAGCTTCTGCTGGGTCTCCTACACATGATTCTGGTTCCCAGGGCTTTTGGCTGTCCTTTGCTGCTTTCCCAGGCCACAAGCAGGGAGCTGGATGGGAAGTGGAGCAGCCAGGACATGAACTGGCACCCATATGGAATCCTGGTGCAGGCAAGGTGAGAACTTTAGCCACTAGACTATTGCGCTGGGTCCCCAGTTTTGTTTTAGACCACCACATACCTATTCTGAGTGCTTAACACAATCGCAAGTTAAAGAGTTGTCTGAATGAAAGCTACATGGGAACAATAATTCTTCCTCTTACTGCCAACCAGACTGCTTGACACAGGTGTATGCTTCCATAAACACGTGTTGATTGGGAAGGGAAATATAATTATGATGTGAGGTTGTCGGTACATGGTAATATAATGTGAGGTAATTGGTATATAACACGGACTACAAGCCAGGCAGATTTCACTTAGATTGAAGCCTCCAGGATGCAACTTTCACACTGAAACTTTAAGGGTGAGGATTTAAGCATTTCAAGCCCCAGCTTGGTGCTGGGCATCCTGTGTGGAAAACCAATGTGTCCCAGGTGCTCCACTTCCCATCCAGCTCCCTGCTCATGGCCTAGGAAAAACAGTGGAAGACAGTCCAAGTGTTTTGGTCCTGCCACCCAGGTAAAAGACCCAGAACTTGGTTTCTGGCTTCAGTCTTGCACAGCCAGCACTGGCTGTTTGAACCAGCAGACCAAAGCCCTTTATCTGTGTATCTGCCTTTCAAAAAATAAATAAATCTCTAAAGGAGAGGGCGCAGGCAGGGATGCAGCTTGGGTAAGGCTATTGGGGCAGAGCAATAGCAAGCGCTACGGTTCTGAGTAGGGACCCATTGTTTTTTGTTTGTTGTTAAGATTTATTTACTTGAAAGAGCTTCATAAAGAGAGGGAAAGTCAGAGACAGAGAAATATTTCATCTGCTGGCTCACTCCCTAGATGACTGCAATGGCCAGGGCTGGACCAAGCTGGAGCCAAGCTGGAGCCAAGCTAGAGCCAAGTGCTTGTTTCAGATCTCCTGCGTGAGTGGCATGGGACCAAATACTTGGGCAATCTTCCACTGCCACTATTAGGGAACTGAATGGGAAATGGAGCAGTTAGGATTCAGACCGGTACCTATATGAAGTGCTGGTGTTGCAGGCAGTGGATTACTCTCTGTGCCATAAAACCAGCCCAATCAGTCAGGGTTTTTTGTTTAAGATGTATTTATTTACTTGTGAGGCTCTTAGAGAGGGAGGGAGATCAAGATCTTCCATCCACCGGTTCACTCCCCATACAGCCACAACAGGAGCCTGGAGCTCCATCTGGGTCTAGTATTTGAATGACAGAGGCTCAAGCCCTTGGGCCAGCCTGCTGTGCCTTCCCAGGCACACAAGCAGAGAGCTGGCTGAGAAGCAGCGTGCTGAGGTCCGTGCAGTGGGTGTGGGTGACACAAACGTGTGAAGAGAAGAGCTCCCCTGTTTGACCTGGCCCACAGGAGTTTCCAGCTGTTTGGGAAGGCCTGGTAGATGTCTCTCCAACCACCTTGACGTAGTCTCACCCCCTTTTGCTTGGACACTCAACCATCCCACTAAGAATTCTATCATCTATTGAGGCATTGTTGTTTGCCCGTGTGGGATGGTTTTTGCAACCGATGTGAGCTTGGGAGTTAATGTCGCTGGTAATGTCTTGGTGAGTGGGTCTTTAACAGTTTACACACAGGAGCACAATTAAGATTGTGCCATTTTTGGACACCGTATTATGTGCCTATAGTTGTAGGGAGATTTAATATTTGAAACTTTTGTCTTGGATTTTTATGTTTTTTTCCTTGTGACATATTTTTTCCCATTAAATGATGGGTAAATTGTAGAAATAGAAATGTGGTAGGAATGTATTACTGATTAGCAGGTAATCACTTGTGCCTTAGCCTTGGAGTCCTGGCTGTCATTCCATGGCTACTACTGAAGAATGAACAATGGCTTACTTTGAAGAATATGAATACAATATTTTGCAGAATTATCTTTAATTGCTTAGCCATGAAGTACAGACAGAATGACCAAATGTCTGTACATGCCGCTTTAGACATGAAGTGATGATAGAACAATTAAATGTTTGTGCAGCAGCTTGTGATATGGCTGGGTAAATAAAAAAGGACAGCTTCTGGAGCTGATACAAGAGGATACCAACTAACAGTGTCTGTGTCTTTCCTTATTACCGACTCCACACATCCTTTTTGAGCTCCGAACTCTGCTGGAGCTAGCCTCCAGCAGTACAGTAGTTGGGACCTGAGTGGGTGTTCACAGTAACAACCCCTATTCAGTTATTTCATATTTGTACTGTGATGTCGGGGGGTTGGCTGGGCAGAAGCCAGGAGCAAATTTTGGGTTTTATTGATGGTTGCAGGACCCCAAGGACTTGGGTCATTTTTTACTGTTTTCCCAGGTATGTTAGCAGGGAACTGGAAGAGAAGTGGTCCATAGGGGATGCTAATGTTGCAGGTGGCAGGGTAAGCCGTGTGCCGCAACACCAGCTCCTGACATATTTTATGTTTGAAAATTTTTACTTTGAGGGAGACACATACACACACACACACCTGCACACACACATACACACAGATACCCCACCAGCTGGCTTACTCCTCAGATCAGATGGGGTGTGCTCAAGTCAAAGCCAGGAGACCAGAACTCCATCCGTTCTCTTAGATGAGCGATAAGGACTCACATACTTTTCTGCCTTCCCAGCAAATGCATAGCAGGAAGTCTACCTTAATTGCCGGGCCATATACCTGATACTCAACTTGCTGCTTTCTGAATCTCTTAATTTCTGTTTACTCATCGTGTAGAGAGAACAAGAAAAAAAAAAGCCAAATCCCACCCTTGTGTAAAAGGGCATTACAAGAATTAAATGAGAGCTCTGCATTAAGCATGTTGCATAATGCCACACATCATAGACTGGTAGTGAGATTAAATTACTACATTCGTGGATTGGTTTGCAGGAAAGTTGACATTTCTAAGATAATAATAATACTTTCCATAATATTTCATGTTTTTTTTATTTTTATTACAAAGTCAGATATACAGAGAGGAGGAGAGACAGAGAGGAAGATCTTCTGTCCGATGATTCACTCCCCAAGTGAGCCGCAACGGGCTGGTGCTGCGCTGATTCAATGCCGGGAACCTGGAACCTCTTCCAGGTCTCCCACGCGGGTGCAGGGTCCCAATGCATTGGGCTGTCCTTGACTGCTTTCCCAGGCCACAAGCAGGGAGCTGGATGGGAAGTGGAGCTGCCGGGATTAGAACCAGCACCCATATGGGATCCCGGGGCGTTCAAGGCGAGGACTTTAGCCACTAGGCCACGTCGCCGGGCCCTTCATGTTTTTTGTGAATTTGTTATGTTTCTTGTTAAGTGTATTCCTCGTGTGTGTATATATTAAGTGTGAGAAAGCAAACTTATCAAGTTCTCACGCCTCTTATCTGTGCACCTCTATGGTGTCATGGTAACCAATAGACACACCTGCATGGCTAACTGCCCACATGGCTGTTATGTAACTGATTGGCTCGTGGCCACTATTGTCGATAAGCCCATAACAGCTACTGGGAGGAGGGGGGCATGATGAGACGCGGCTGCTTGTGGATCGATGGGGACACACGGATATGACTGCCTGTGGCTGTGCGTGTGTGTGTGTGTGTGTGTATCCGGCCACTGTCCCAGACACTAAGATAGATCTCTCCTGTGGTCCTGATGCCTTGGAGGGGCTGGTGACTGTTCACTGTGCAAGTGAGGAAAGAGGGTGGGAGCCCTCAAACAGCTCCAAGTTGGCATCTGAATTTGCTTGTCCTGGGTCCTCAGTTACTGGCACGCAGGGAGGGTGCATGTTTGGCTTTGGTTTGCTGTTGTACGTGTGGTGTGCATGTTTTGTTTTATATACTGTTTCTCTGGGGAAGACAATATTCTCTCATGGTCACAAATACAGATCTAGAATCCCAAAGTAATGACTTCACTTTTTAAGTCTCATTTTGTCATTTTGATGAAGCGATAGTATTACCTATCTCCTGGCCCCTGAATGAACACAGCATCATTTCAATTGGTGAGGGTTGAATCGAAAAACTTTTTGTGTATTTCAAGGGAGCAGGGAATGCCTGATCCCTCAGAGCCAGGGGATTCCAGCAAGGGAGACAGAGGCCCACGGCTAGCTAGGGTCTCACCAGGTCTCTCTTCCCATCCTGAGGGGTTCTCGGCAGGGCTGTGGCTCTGGGATTCCTCTCCTTCCCAGTGGGGTAAGGAAGATGCTCACCTCTGCACCTCTTGGCCCCTGTGGCTCTCAAGGAATGCTGCTAGTAAGTGAATTTTTGGAACGAGGTCAGGTCTCCGTTCCCCTTGGACCCACATTTCCTTGGGCTCTACCATCTTCTAGCCTGTGTCCATGGGCTTTGTGCCCACTGAGCCGCTCTGCTGTACATTTCTCTTGATGCAGCAGGCCTGGCACTGCAGGGAGTGGGGAGGGGATGTTGGGACACCAGTGTGAGACACCAGCCAGAGCTCCATTCCCCAACCCCTGTTTTCAGGGTGCCCAGTTTGTAGACTTTCCCGAGAGAGAGGATGGTTACCTGGGGGCACAACATGGTCCCCCTACAGGCAGGGTTAGAAACATCTGCCAAGGTCGGCAGGTAGGCTTGGAACTGGCAGCTGTGGTCCCTTGTTGGGCGTATGTCTGAGCATTTGCTGTATGTAGGACTTAGCTCAGGAAGCTATGGATGGTACTAGTTATGGAGACAGATATGAAGATGTTCATTCTTGGTAGTGTGTGATATCAGCAAGAGGCCGTGGGAGCATTTCACAGGGTTAGGGGATTCCATATTCCATTTCGGAAGATCAAACAAAGCTCCTTCAGTGTCAGGGTTGTTTGTTCCCAGTTCCACAGAGAAGAGTGTTTTTGCAGGGAGGGTGTTGTGGCATAGCCAGTTAAGCTGCTGCTTGGGTTGCCTGCTTCCCATAATGGAACACCAGTTTGAGTCCTGACTGCTCTGTGCTTCCCATTCCTCTTGCTGCTAATGTGCCTGGGAGCGAATGATGCTCCAGGTACTCCCGCCACCCATGTCCTGGGCCCTCAGGACAATGATGCTCCCGCCAGCCATGTGAGAAACCAGGATAGAATTCCTGGTCAGGCTTGACTTGGCCCAGCCCCAGCTGCTGTGGGCATTTGAGGAGGGAATCAGTGAACGGGAGATCTTTCTGTCCCTGTCTGCCTTTGAAGCAAATAAGTAAATCTTCAGATGGGGGTTAAAAAGAAAGATCATCTGCTTGGAGAAAGTGACTACAAGATCTAATATAACTTCTGAGATAATGTATTCTCAGACAGAGGGTTGACACGTACCAGTAAAAACAAATAATCCAACTAAAAAATATACTAAAGCAATGAACAGGCGTGACACCAAAAATGGAATATAAATGGCAACTTACTGTGTGAGAAGATATTCAGTTCCTTTAGCCTCCAGAAAATGTGATTGGAAGCCACAATGGGATACTACATACCTGCCCTGTATAACAACATGTGTAATTGTGAAGAGCTTTGTGGTTGAACATGGGGAAATCATAGGAGTAATTTAAACATGGATGATTCTAGAGCCTGCCTGTGAGCGTTCATTCTTCTTTTTTTTATTAAAGATTTATTTATTTATATTACAAAGTCAGATATACAGAGAGGAGGAGAGACAGAGAGGAAAATCTTCTGTCCGATGATTCACTCCCCAAGTGAGTGCAACGGCCAGTGCTGTGCCGATCTGGAGCCAGGAGCCAGGAACTTCCTCCAGGTCTCCCACGCAGGTGCAGGGTCCCAAAGCTTTGGGTCATCCTCGACTGCTTTCCCAGGCCACAAGCAGGGAGCTGGATGGGAAGTGGAGCTGCCAGGATTAGAACCAGCGCCCATATGGGATCCCAGAGCGTTCAAGGCAAGGACTTTAGCTGCTAGGCCATGCTGCCAGGCCTGCCTTCATTCCTCTGTCTTTTCTGGTAAGCAATGAGGAGCCTAACACTGAGGGCCAACAGCCTAGGAGTCTGTAGTCACTGCCACTCTGTGTTACTGTGGTATGCTTGTACCCCACTTTCACTGCAGTTAAGGGATCCCAGAAAGGAGTCTGCCCTGAATTTTATATCCTGGAGTAATACAATCACAAGGGGGAAAAAAAAAACCATTGAAGAACATTCCCAGCAAACACATTCTGTGGTGTTCTTGAGAGCTACAAGGTGCCAGGAAACTGGATGGCACCCAAAGAAGGCCACCCCAAGAACAGTCCTGTATGTGCTTATCTTACTTACATGACAATGTTTATTCAGCCAGTTGTTACTCAGTATGCATTTTGTAATAGGAACCATCTGAAATACTGGGAATATAGCAATAAAGAGAGTTACTCTTCTACAGGAACATTTGTACTTCAGTTCTGCAGACTTTGGGAGAGTCATCTGTGTTGGAAAGTTCATTGATCCAGGATTCAAAATCCAGTGTCCTTGTGCCCCTGCACTAACGTTTGTTTTATTGGGTGCTTTCTCTTTGATATCTGTGTTCCTGGGAAGCTCACAGGGAAGCAGTTGGATTAGTATTCTCTAAACACCCTGAAATATTGGCACTCTCATCTCTAGTAGAATTCTGCAATGACATTTGCATTTTCTGTTTTTTTATGTCAGGTGTTGCGGTCACGTTAACACACAAAATTTTTGACCAAAGAGACGCAGCAATGGAACATGGGATGCCAAAGAACACTTCTCAGGAAACCAACTTTTCAGAAACACACCAGTGCGTGCCCACAGCGACACAGATGGCAAGAAAGAATGAGAGTGTGCCATGCAAGGAAGCCCTTCAAATGTGAGGAGTATGGGAAATCCTTCAGCTTTTTTTTTTTTTCCTTGTTCCATTAGACACCAGAGAATCCAGCCTGGGGAGAAACATTACCCATGTGAGGAGTGTGGGAAGTCCTTCAATGGCACTTCCTCGCTGGTTCAGCAGCAGAGGATCCACTCAGGGAAGAGGCCCGGTCCCTGAGTGGCATGCAGGAAGGCGTTTAGTAACAGTGCAAGACTCATCAGGCATCAGTGGATCCACAGAGGGGACAAGCCTTATCCCTGCCAGAGTGTAGGGGCAGCTTGCCCAGTAGTTCTCAGCTAGTTATACACCAGAGAATCCACTCTGGGCAAAGAACCTACCAGGGCAGTGAGTGTGATGAGCTTTTGGGATCAAGTCCCCGCTAAGCAGACATCCAAGAATCCACAGTGGAGAGAAACCCCAAGGGTGCACTGAGTGGAAGAGCCAAGTCCAGGTTAAGCAGGCATCAGAGAATCTACAGCAAAGGGAACCCCAAAATCTATGAGTGTAGCAAGTGCAGGCAAACCTTTAGTATACCTTCCCAGTTACACTCTCATGAGTATGCCCATTCCAGAGAGAATGCCTGTGCTGGACTTCGGTGCTTTTGGCCTCCTAACTTTTTTGTGTCACATTTTCATGGTGGTTACTGTGCTGCTGTTCCTCTTCTCCTCCTTCTTCTTCTTCTGTTTTTTTTTTTTCCAGATAGTGCCAGCTCTACCTAATAGTTCATGTGTCCCAGATGGGACTGTGTTCTGAGTTGCAGTGGTGGAAAATGTGACTCATACCAGTCCCTCTACACTGTTCATTCTGCAGAGCCACAGTGTTTCAAAGACCCACAAGGGGCACTGTGATTTATAGTGCCAGATCACTTAACTTACTATGAGGAGAAATATATTACCTGATGCTAATGTTTGTCCCCAAACCATAAAACCTGGTCCCTAATGTGTCAGTGTTTGGAAGTGGGCTGATGAGAAAAGTGCATGGAATTCAAAAAGTTTTTGGACCAAGATAAATGTATCTTTCAACCTCCGTTAACTTTTTTGAAGTACTATAAGGTGTTTCACACCAGGGTGTGGGATTCAGTAACTGCCCCTTCTCTACCTTGCTACTGTATTTGATCACTTCTGCACAATTATCAACCAATAAACGATGCACAGATCTGTAAACATGACATTGTCATAACTACAGGAACATGGTGCCAACCTTCTTTAGTCATTTGGTTTGCCTAATTTCATGGAAACTTGCTAAAAAGCAGGCTCAGAAGCTGTCTACCCAAGAGAGCAGACCTAATACTTTGTGTGTTTCTGGAAAGAAGTTAGAAGTTGGAGGTTAACAAGGCAGGAGAGGGTATATTTGAGTCAACAGCCTGACTCCCAAGTGGTCATAATATATCTTCCTTCTCACATGCATAGTAGCTTGCTTCTTACCCGGGAATTTCCTCATACAAGTACTGAGTATCTTTCTTTACATGGCAAACCACATTCCTCCCCTCCCCCAACCCTAACCCCACCACCACCCCTTGAAGGATGCTGGCTTCCAGAATAGCATAGTGGTCCTGGGACCAAATCCCACAGTCCAATTATGAACTGATATTGAAGGTCCTGTGGAAGGAAGAGAATCCCAATCCTCCTCTTAACATGATTAGCCTTCTAAAACACTAATGGCTTTCAGAGGATTACAATCTCCAGGTACCCAGATGTGAAATGCCACCTGTGCTTATACTGCCCTCCAAATACAGAGGAATGCAGCAGAAAACAAAGACTGTGGTTCTGTCCAGGGTGCTACCAGCCTCACGGGATCTTGGTGGAGCTCTCCAAGGTCCTGGGTTGGCCTCTGGTGCAAAAGTTTAACCCTGCTACAACACAGTGCCGGCCCCCAAGGTATCCTTTCACTGAATATATATATTTTTTAAGATTTATTTTTATTACAAAGTCAGATATACAGAGAGGAGGAGAGACAGGAAGATCTTCCGTCCGATGATTCACTCCCCAAATGAGCCGCAACGGGCTGGTACGCGCTGATCCGAAGCCGGGAACCAGGAACCTCTTCCGGGTCTCCCACGTGGGTGCAGGGTCCCAAAGCCTTGGGCCATCCTCGACTGCTTTCCCAGGGCACAAGCAGGGAGCTGGATGGGAAGTGGGGCTGCCAGGATTAGAACCGGCGCCCATATGGGATCCCAGAGCGTTCAAGGTGAGGACTTTAGCTGCTAGGCCATGCCGCCTAGCCCTTCACCATATATTTGTAAAAACATTTATTTATCTGAGAGATGAAGACCTAGAGACTGAGAGAGTTTCCCATCTGCTGATTCACTTCTTAAATTACCAAGACAAGCTGAAATTAGAAAAGCTTCAATCTAAAGCTGCCACATGGTAAAAGCAACCCAGCTACTTAGGCCAGCACTGGTGCCTCCCTGGGGTTGCCTTCCAGGGGCTGCACTAGCAGGAAGTAGCAGTCAGGAGCCAGAACCAGGAAACAAACCCAGGTGCTCAATGCCAGGAGTTCTCCTCACCAGCCTAGCTGCCTGCTGTCTCCCTCTCTAACTGTACCTTATTAAATCCTCAGATAGAGATTTATTCTCTTCCAGGAGTGCCACAAAGCTCTCGGTGCACAAGGTATTCTGGTCTATTGGGAAAATAAAAAGTCTTTCATATGTCTTGTTGGTCACTCCCAAAGGTGAAAAGCCCAGTTACAAAGCTAGAGCTCGGCCTGTTCATTTTTGCACAGCTCTGACAAATGCTGATGTTCCAGTATAAAAGTACTAAAAATTCCAGAGATCACAATTATTTCATTCAGAACTCGAACAAAAGGACCGTTCACTGACTTCTGGAACACCAACCTAAGATGTAGTTGTGCAGCTGTGGCATTCAAATTCTGTATGGAATGGACACGTCATTAGCTTTCCCACAGCATTTACACATCTGAGTAGCATGGGGTCCAGCATTGCAGTATGACAGGTAAAGCTGCTCACTACGATACCAGCATCCCATATGGGGCCCCCGTTCATGGCTTGGCTGATCTACTTCTCATCCAGTTCCCTGTGAAAGTTTCTGGGAAAAGCAGCTCTGAGTGTTTGGGTCCCTGGTACGCAAATGAAGGACGCAAAAGAAGCTCCTGGTTTCTGCCTTTGGCCTGGCTTAGCCCCTGCCCTGGGGCCATCTGAGCAGTTAACCAGTGGACAGAAGATGTCTTTCTCTCTGATTTTCAAATAATATATATTATATAATTATATAAAATAAATATATATTTATATAATCATATAAAAGAAAAAAATATAGATGTTTTAACACGACAAATTATGGGGCCATCATTGTGGCATAATGTGTTAAGCTGCTGCTTGCAGTGCCAGCATCCCACATGGGTGCTGGTTGGAGTCCAGGTGATCCACTCCCAATGCAGCTGTCTGCTGATGTTCCTGGGAAAACAGTGAGGGTGGACCCTTGCACCCACGCGGGAGACCCAGATACAGCTCCTGCCTCCTGCCACTGGGTCCATCTAGGGAGTAAACCAGAGGACAGATCTATTTTCCCTCTCTCTCTGTAACTCTGCTTCTCAAATAAATCTTCAAAAAAAGTTACAAAGTATGTTTTTATTTTTCCTTTGTTACATTTAATGCTTAGCACCAGTTTTTACAACGCAAGGATTATTTATGAATATCTACGCCGTTATTTCTGAGTTCCAGGGCAAGGAGAACAAACTGCACACCTAGAAACACTCCTGGGAAACGGGGCGCAGGGCTCGGCAGTGAGCGACGATCCAGTCCAGTCGCCCCGCAATGCCTCTCGCTCGGCTCTCATTCTTGCCTTCTACCGGAGCAAGAAGACCCGCGAGCGCGAGCGATGACGCACTTCCGGCTGCGCCGCGGCCGCGCCGTTGCCGAGGTGAGGGAAGCCGTGGAGGCGGTGGGCGGTGGGCGGTGGGCGGTGCCCCAGCCCCAAGGTTCCGGGCCGGCAGCCTTCGAGTGGGCAGGTGGGCCGGGCTCCGGGACTCGCGCTGTGGACTCGGCGGTCGTAGGTGCGCGAAGCGGGCACAGCCGCCCAGTGCCCGCGGTTGGCGCGGGAATAACCCGGGCGTGGAGGCGTGCGGTGCGGGCCGCGGCGGCACGGGGCGCCCTTGGCTGTGGTGAAGGCGTGCGGGGGGCGGGTTGTTCGAGAATGGGCCGCGCGCCCCCAGGGATTCCCGCCTCGACCCGACCCCTCCGGGCGGCCTGCAGCCAGGTGCGTCCGCACAGGGAACGGCCCCGCGGGTGTTGGGGTTGTGGGTGGGCTGTGACCAGGCCGTGGGTTTGCTGTTGTTTGTGTTTGATTTGGGGTCATCGCTGCTTCATCGTGTGTGTGTGTGTGTGTGTGTGTAAAAGCAGTGCTTTTTTGGGGGGTGGGTTGGCTTTAACATATGTATGTATGAGTAGTAACGTGAGCATCACCTAATTGAGAAAGAACAGGACGTGTCCTGCTGCGTCCATCCGTGTGCTGCCCCTCATCACCTGACCCTGGGGAAGGGGGGGAATACTCAGGGATAAATCTGCACGTGTGTCTGTAATTATTTTGGCTTCATATAGATAGCGTAGTCTTTAGTCGTTTGGGACTTGCCTAATGTTCCATTGGGAGAAAGATTTGGGCTTATTTCCAGATTTTTGTTGTTAAAATAGTATTGATGGTGAATATTTTTGGCACCTATGATGTGCCTGCGTTGTTCAGATCTGAGGTTTGTTTCGTGTATATATATTTTTTTAATTTGAAAAGGGAGAAAGTGAGAGACTCTACCCAGAGTAAAGGTGTTAAAATGAGCTGTGAGTGCAGAACTTTAGCTTCTGTTGAAGGTCAGTACTCCTGTGTTCACCTTCCTTGTAGGAAACACTGATCTTTATCAATGTGGAACGTGGGCGGAGCTCCATCCTGAGGTGGTCTTTCGATGCGCTTGGCTCCTGTCTCTGCCCCTTACCATTTAGAGCGCTCACATCAGTACTGTGAGACTGGTTTACGTATTAGTGTTGTGCTGACATTAAAAGAAATGAAAACGTTTTTGTTTTGTTTTTGCTGCTTGTACTGCAGCTTAAGGGGTGTTAACATGAGCCATTTCTTAAAGATTTAAACAGATTTGCTTGTGAGGCGTGTGGGCCCAGTGTCTTGTAAGAGTTAGCTTTTTATTGGCTGCCTTGGTTTGATTGGGTGAAATTATTACATAGAAATCTGTATAATGCGGTATAGTTGGTAGAGTCAGTTTTCTAAGTTCAGATGGAATTGTACATTCTTCGATTATAGAATCAATTTTAAATACCATAGGATAGTATTAAGTTTTTTATGTGCTTATTTATTTTTTATTTATTTGAATGGCAGGCAGCAAGATAGGGAAAGAGAGAAGGGTTGATGTTCCATCTGCTGGGTCGCTGTTTGCCGGAAGCCTGGAGCTCAGCACAGGCCTTGTGAGGCAGGAACCAGTGCCTGGTGGTATCCCCGCTGCCTGCCAGGACACTGCAGCATGTTAGCAGGGCCAGGTCTGTGGTACAGGATCTGAGTGTTGGAGCCACTAGGCTAAATGCCTGCCCTGAGGTGTTTTTTTTAAATTGACACTTCAGCTGCATACCCACACAGGAGCGACACACACACGCAACCCAAATCCTCAGGATTCTGTTACATAGAAGTCGATAGATCTCTTTATTTAAGCAGTACTTACAAATACAAAAGAAGTTAGCAACAGGTTGTTCTGAACAGTTTTTATGTCAGTGGTAATTAAAATAGAGGTGCCAAGGGGACTGGAGCAGTAGCCTAGTGGCGAAAGTCCTTGCCTTGCACATGCCAGTTTCCCATATGGGCGCCGGTTCTAATCCCAGCAGCCTTGCTTCCCATCCAGCTCCCTGCTTGTGGCCTGGGAAAGCAGTCAAGGACGGCCCAAATCCTTGGAACCCTGCACCTGCGTGGGTAACCCAGAAGAAGCTCCTGGCTGCTGGGTTTGGATTGGCTCAGCTCTGGCAAGTTTGGTCCCTTGGGGAGTGAACCAGCAGACAGAAGATGTTTCTCTCTGTCTCTCCTCTCTGTATGTCTGCCTTTCCAATAAAAATAAATGAATCTTTTTTAAAAAAATTCATTAAACTAAAAACAGTTGCTGACTAACTTTAATATTGCAATTAAAATAAGAAATGTAAAACTTTGGGAGCTTGGCTCATAGTATATTCAGAGGGAAAATTGTGGCCTTTTGAATTTTAATTGCCAGATTGGGAGAATGAAAACACATGAACAAATCATGCACTCTTACAAAGATGGGGGAAAAACATTTGCAGTCCAGCTTTCCCTAGAAGCAGCGTGTAAGGCGAGGATCTGTGTCTGACTGTTGAGGGATGTGGCTGTAGGGACAGAACACAGGAGAGTGAGACTGAGAAGGAAGGTGAGTATGTTAACCTCAGCAAAGAGAGACTGAGGGACCCGCCTCGCGCTGGAGGAATTAAGCCATTGCTTTTCATGTCAGAGTCCCCTCATGGGTGGCAGGGGTCAAGGCACTTGGGTCATCCTCCACCGCTTTCCCACGTGCATTAATGGGAGGTGGGTCAGAAATGGAGCTGTTGGAACTCAAACCCATGCTGTTCTGAGATACTTCCATTGTAGGTGGTAGCTTAACCGGCTGTGTGGCAACACTGGCCCTGATACACTTTGGAGACTGGTTCTAGCCACAGGAAGAAAATCAGAGAGTAACTGGTTCTTGTGTCTGCTGAGCAGAAAGCACTGAGTGGCGGCATTCTGGATGCTGTGCCCTCCCAAGATTCCCATAGAGGGGCTAGAGGCTGCCTCTCTGCGGTGTTGGGGGAGGGGAGGATGGAAGGAAGCTTGGCCTGACTTCTCCCACAGAGAAGTCGAGGTTGACATTTGTTTAAGGAAAGAGAAAGGAGTCCAAGATCTTAGTGATGTTCTGTCTGCAGCAGACTTTCTTCCATGAGCCTTTGTTATAGTCGTCTTTAAGATCTGCGCATGTGTTACTTATGCCCTTTTGTGTGTGTGGTTTGTGACCTGGTCGTTTTCGGTGGGCACTAAGCCAGCGCACAGGTACCTCCCTTCTGTTGGTGCTCCTGTCCACTGCAGGCTGCCTGTGCTGCCTGCCTTGTGTTGTCTCACGCGCATATCTCTTTCTGTTTCTCCTTAGCTCCAGCCCTTCCTTGAGAGGGAGACCAGGTGACGACCACCATGCTCCTGACTGCCTGGCCCCAGGTGAGCTGGAGTCCTGCAGCCCGCGCTCTGGGGAACACAGAGAAAGGGCACTGGGGAGCCTTGGGGTGTGAGCTGGGACTTGTGTTAGAGAATGAGGCCAGAGACTGCCCTGGGGAGGAGAGGGAGGCAGTGTAGTGAGCACTTCTGTACTCAGGAGCCTTCCCTGCCAAGGGCTGCTCACGTAGAATGATGTAGAATCACAGGAAGGGATGCTTGGGGCAGTTGGTAAAGAAGAGTTGCAGCAGTAGCAGAAGGCTGAGAGTGGCTGTTCCGTGATGTGGGTAAAGGAGGAGACAGTAGACTAAAGGGTCAAGAGAGAGGAATGGCAGGAAGTCCTGTAGGGTGGAGTGTGCCCTGGTGTCCTTGTGAGACATTCAGATTGAGGTGCAAGTCGTCAAACTTTTGTTCTTGGATAGAAGCTTCCAAGCCTTTCCTTTGCACTATAGACCCAATCTTCCATACACATTCAGGAACTTCAAGGATCCCCTCTCAGGGGCCTTCCCTAAGACCATCAAGGAGTGAGGCGACAGTGCTCTTCAGCTGAAACACTGGAGACACACGGGTGGTGAAGAATGTCTGTTTATTTTAGAGAAGTCACCAACTTATATAGGGTAGGAAAAGGGGACAGGCAAAAGGCGGTCCCAACAGTACTTCCACCCAGCGACATTGTGACTGGCTAACAGATATGTCTATCTCTCTGGACCCTCCAAGGAAGTTAAAGGTCAGGAAGCACAGGAAGCTGTGTCTCAGGGCAGACTGGTTAGCTGCTGAAAAGCAGGATGAATGTCACATTTGACTTCCCAGAGTTGTTTACCAAGGAAGTCCTAGCACAGTTCATTAAAGGGGCAGAGAAGAGAGACTGGGGTGCAGCCCCTTGCTCTTGCTGTATTCCCAGTGAACAGACCATGTTGGGGTCTCAGGCAAGGGCACAGTGTGCCATGTGCCTGTGGCCTGCCATATGGGCTGGGCAGGTGGAGATCCAGGGTGATCTCCCACAATCCCCAGGTTGCATCTGTGGACCGCAGGTTGGGAATAAGCATTGTAGTTTGAGACTTAGCACACTTAGTGTGCTGCAGGCCCCAGCCAAGCGCTTTGCATGGGTCATTGTCTTCTCTGGGAGGCACTATGTCCTATTCTTTCTACCACAAAAGGGAAAAAAAAAGGGGGGGGTTGGAAGAGGAGTGGAGCAGCCTGCCCAGAGCCCCAGATTCACAGTTAGCTGTGTGATGCATAGCTACTCAGCAGGCCGAGCACTCTAGAGCCAGCTGTGTCTGGAATCATTTCCAGGAGACTTTGAAAAGCCAGGCGAGCAGTAGGAAGGCAGTGCAAATGATGCAGCGTCTTCGAGGAGAGCAGTTGTCAAGACAGAGGGATCCAGTTCAAGTTATGCTTACAGTGGAGCAGAGTTGGAGGGTCGGGAGCTGAGGTGCAGTCGGGGAGAGGGCAGAGTCAGGAATGGGCTCCAGGTTTCTGGGTGAGGTTCCCTCATGGATTTTGCTAACATCAGCTGAAGAGTGAATCCAGGTGGAGGTGCCCTCTCACTTGGAAAAGGGAAGTGTGGTGGTACACAGGGAAGGCATTCAAACTTTGCAGAGAAGTTCCTTGACTTTCCCAAGACCCCCATGGAGAGAACTCAGAGAAACATCTTGTCTGGATGGGACAGAATTAATGGTGGGTGGTGGTCAGTGGGAGCCAGGAAGACAGACGCTGCCAGTGAGTCCCTTGTTACAACAGAAGGCTGGAGTGGGCAGAGTAAGAGTGGGCAGACTGCAGCTGCCCCGGGTGGCACAGGGCAGGTGATGCTGGGAACCACACACACTACAGCCCTGAGTGACGGTGTGTGCTGAGCACTCATGCAATTTAGTTATGCAGAGAGAAGCTGAAAGGGAGTCAGTGGTCAGGGCTGGTCTCTCCTTTCCTAACCCTTCTTGGAAAAGCTGAAGGCCAGGGAATGGTTAGAAAGAATTGGTCTGGAACCAGAGAGGGCAGCAGAAAATAGAAGAGCTGCAAGGAGTGGTGCTGAACTTCCTAGGCCCCAGGGGCCTGAGTGGAGGTTGTACCGCCACCTGTTGGGGGCCAGAGGTGGAAGTCTGGCAGTGGATGGGGCTGCTTGAGCTGGAAGCCAAGACTCTTGTTGGGGGTGTGAGGTGTAAGGGTGAGGACAAGGTGTGGAAGTGGAACAGAGGAGCCGAGACCTCACTGGATAAAGTGGGAGTGCTGGTGGATCTGTCCTGCTTGCCCACACGGGTGTGAGGTGTGTTAAAGAGAGCAGTTGCTTTAGGGAAGTTTACTCATGGGATGTGTTTTTTCGCTCTGCTAACTTGTATTAACTTTTTTTTTTTGCATATAAAGAATGGCATGAGGTTTCTTTGCTGTGACAGAAGTCAGATATTTTTGTGATTTACTTTCCTGACACCTTTTCTCAAGACTTTTTTTTTTTTTAATTAATTTTGTGCTCTCACAAGCTCCCTCCCCAAGCCCTTATATTGCCCTCTGCCCCCCACCTAGGGCCCGAGCCATGGAATTGGCCCTAGGGCAGCGGGAACCTGTTGTTTCAGAAGTCGGTGACCTTCGAGGATGTAGCTGTGTACTTCACCCAGACGGAATGGGATGACCTATCTCCTGCCCAGAGGGCCCTGTACAGGGACGTGATGCTGGAGAATTATGGCAATGTGGCATCCCTGGGTAAGGCCTCTCTTCCTGGATCTTCACTGTGCTGTTTGGGGACGGGGTTCCTAGTTTCCTTTCCCATTAAAGATGCAGGTAGGGTTTATAGTAATTGCTTACTGAGCAGGAACCCCAAGACTGTTCGTAATCCCCTGGACTCAAGGCTTGCTTGGAGCCCTAAGTCCTTTTGGACCTGATGTGAGACTTTGCTGGGATGGCTGTGCTCTTGTGATGTGCCTATGGAAGCTGTGTGGTGGACACTACACTTTGGGGTCCCTGTCACCTTTCTTATATGTTGAGACTTTCCAGGGATCTGGGTGGGTTCTGAGTATTTCACTCCATATTGCTTTGGACAGAATCTCCCTGCATGAGGTTTTTAGGGTCCCATCTGGCAAAATCTGCCTTCCCCACCCCTTTTAAAGCTCCCTAGCTTTTGAGAAGTGTGACTGCCTTGTCTTTTTCCATAGTCCTTGTCCTTGAGGCCCCCTGGGCTCCAACCTTGCCTTCCCATTTCTGAGACAAGCTCAGAAGAGGCTTAAAATTGTCTATGGGAGACTGTTCATCTATTTCTGTTTCCCTCCTCAATGCCAGGGTTTCCACTTCTCAAACCTGCTATGATCTCACAGCTGGAGGGAGGAGGTGAACTGGGGGGCCCATCCCCTCCAGCCCCTGGAGCAGGAGCACGCCCCCAGAACTCCTGGACTGGTAAGGGAGACATTTACTGCTCATTATTTGGGCACATTTAACCCTTGAGGAAGAAAGCCAACATTGGCAGCATACAAACATCCAACATGCAGGATGCAGTTTACGTAAGCTTTGGTGATTTGGAGTTAGGGATAATCCATTCTGTTTTGGTAGTTTACTGTGTCCAATTTTAAGAGCACTTTTTTTTCAAGTACCTCATTTTCTTTCCAGTTCAATATTTGGCATTCTGTTTTTGTCAGTCAAAATAAATGGATTTGGTCATTTTTGAGGCTCTTTGCCATTTTCTGAGTGTGATCTGCTTAATGTGGAGGTGCAGATTAAGAGTTTGTCCACACAGGAATACAGAAGTGGCAGAAACATGATTTTAAAATAGATTTTTCTGGGTTCCTATTCCAACTGCTGATTCCAAGTTTTGTGATGCAGCATGTCAGTCCTGAGTGCTCTAATATTCAATATTTGTATCTCTGAAAGTGGAGTACAGAACAGTAACAATAAATGAGTCTTGTGGGTAGTGATACTCAACTTGCCACAGCTGTCACATGGCCGTGACAGATATGGAGAAGATGGAAGATGTTTATTGCTGGTTATACTGCTACTTCTGGAAATGAAGATTGTGGAAAATGACATGAATGTTGGCATCGGCCACAATGTAGGATTTGATAAATAGAAGATCATTAGCAGGTAGAAGCTGGCAGAGAATCTGAGTGGTTGATCTACATTAGGAAGAACAAATACTGATAAAAGGGGAAGATGTCCACCCTCAGAAAACCGTATACCAGTTACTGGAATGAGATTGCAATGAGAGATATTTCACCTAGCACTCTGAGAACTATTATATTACATGCAGTATTGGTTACAGTGCAGCCGAACAGGAATAGACTTCTGGGAGTAAATGTGATTCCAGGATGACGGCTTTGTGCTTGATAACCTGGACATTGCCCGCTAGGACTGAGCCTTCTAGAGTAACTGAAGCTTTATTATGTGAGTGTATGTATAATACATAAATTTTATATTATATAAGATCATATGTATAATAAAATATTGGAAACTGAATTTTCAGTATAATGAGAATGGTCAAGTGAGATACTATTGTAAAATGAATATTAAGAAAAACATTTTCAGTTTTGAAAAAAATGCGTAGTTGCGTTTAGAAAAATGATTTAAAGGAAAATGATTGGTGAAATGTAATTGGTTGTATTTCAGGTAACGTTTACTTTCTTTAAAAAAAACTTTTTTTAAAGAAAAAGACAGTTGAAGGTTTGACATGATGGCTCAGTGACTAAATCCTTGCCTTGCATGCTCTGGGATCCCATGTTACTATCCTGGCTGCTCCACTTCCAATCCACCTCCGTGCTTGTGGCCTGGGAAAGCAGTAGAAGACAGCCCAAAGCTTTGGGACCCTACACCCACATGGGAGACCCAGAAAAAGCTTCTGGCTCCTGGCTTCAAATTGGCTCAGCTCCGGCTGTTGTGGTCACTTGGGAAACGAAACCGGATAGAAGATCTTTCTCTTTGTGCTTCTCTGTGTAAATCTGACTTTCCAAAACAAAAGGGGAGGGGAGCAGACAGACAGATAGACCTGCCTGCCACCTGCTGTTTTTCTCCCCAGATGCCTGCAGTGATGAGGATGAGGCTGGGCCAAAGGTATGAGCCAGAAACTCAATCCATGTTTGCCATATGGATGGGCAGGATTTTAATTGTTAAAATTGTCATCACTGCCTCCCAGGGTCTGAATGAGCAGAGCTGGGTATTGAATTCAGGTACTCCAGTATGGCACATGGGCACCTAAACTAATAGTTAAACTAAACGCCTGCCCTTTATAAATTTGTGATAGTACGCTGTACCAATAGCAGATGTCTGGTAAAAGAATACCATCTAAACTTGTGCAGGTACGCTCTGTTTTCACCACAGCAGTGTTGCCCAAGGACGTGTTTCTAAGGGTGTAGCCCTGTCGTAAATGGTGTCTGGCTCTACAGGTGTGTATGTATATGTCTGTCCTGAAAAGTCCCCTGGTTCCTGAGGTGGTTTCTGTATCACACTTCTTGTTCTTCTAAGGTGTTTCTGACATGAAATTTTATGTTTTGTGTTTGTCATAGTAGATACTGGTATCCAGACTGGCAGTCAGTTGACAAAGGACAGACACAGTGAGAAGGATGGCACATCCTTTATGTGTCACAAAGTCTGCTCCCAGGAAACAGACGTCTCAGAAGTTCTTACTCCAGAGCCTCCACAGGAAGTCCACTCGGTGGGAAATGCGAAGGTGGAAAAGAGCAGTGCCCTTGCTGGGACAGTGAAAGAGGAGGCAGACCCTGTAGAGGAGGGTTTCTCTCACCTGAGTCCAGGCATGAGCGGGTGTCTTAGCCCCTGCACAGAAGGGCAGTCCCCTGTGTGTCCAGGATGGAGGAATGCCTTCAGCTTTGATGTACAGCTTGTTACACATGAGACAGTCAGTTCTGTGGGAAGACCTCCAAAACATGAAGAATCTGCAGAAACCTTTACCTGTGACTCTCGCTTTAATCAGCCTCAAGAAAGCAGCACCGAGGAGAAGGCATGTCATCAGTGTGTGGAGTGTGGCCAAGGCCTCAGTGTTAATGTAAAACTAGTCAGGCTTCACAGAGGGGAGTGCGGGAAAAGCTTCAGCTACAGCTCCCACTACGTCACGCACCAGACCGTTCACAGTGGGGAGAAGCCCTACCAGTGTAAGGTGTGCGGGAAGGCCTTCAGCATTAATGGGAGTCTGAGCAGGCACCAGAGGATCCACAGTGCAGAGAAGCCCTATCAGTGCAAGGATTGTGGGGATGGCTTTAGCTGTAGATCCACCTTTATCACCCACCAGAGGGTCCACACTGGGGAGAAACCTTACGAGTGTACGGATTGTGGGAAAGCATTCACCGTTAATGCCAAGCTCATCCAGCATCAGAGACTCCACACTGGAGAGAAACCCTATGAATGCAGTGAGTGCGGGAAGGGCTTCCGGTGCAGCTCCCAGCTGAGGCAGCATCAGAGCGTCCACACGGGAGAGAAGCCCTGCCGGTGTCAAGAGTGTGGCAAGGCCTTCAGCAGTAATGCCAGACTCGTCCAGCACCAGAGAGTCCACAAGGGCAAGAAGCCCTACACTTGCCCTGAGTGTGGAAAAGCCTTCAGCGTCAAAGGGAAGTTAGTCCAACATCAGAGGATCCACACGGGGGAGAAGCCCTATGCATGCAGCGAGTGTGGGAAAGCCTTCAGATGTAGCTCCCAACTTCGTCAGCACGTGAGGAGCCACACAGGGGAGAAGCCGTATGAATGTAGGGAGTGTGGGAAGGCCTTCAGTGTTAATGCAAAGCTGACACAACATCACAGGATCCACACCGGCGAGAAACCCTTCCAGTGCAGTGAGTGTGGGAAATGCTTTACTGCCAAAAGAAACCTTCTTGATCATCAGCGGATCCACACAGGAGAGAAGCCTTACCAGTGTAAAGAGTGTGGGAAGGCCTTCAGCATCAATGCCAAGTTAACCAGGCACCAGAGAGTGCACAGTGGCGAGAAGCCATTCAAATGCACACAGTGTGAGAGAGCCTTCAGCTGTAGTTCTGATTACATTGTGCATCAGCGGATCCACACTGGCGAGAAGCCTTTTCAATGCCAGCAGTGTGGGAAAGCCTTTCACGTCAATGCCCACTTAATCCGGCATCAGAGAAGCCACACTGGGGAGAAGCCCTACAGGTGCGTGGAGTGTGGCAAAGGCTTCAGCTTCAGTTCTGACTGTCTTATACACCAGACTGTCCATACTTGGAAGAAGCCCTATTTGTGTAATGTGTGTGGGAGAGCCTTCAGGTTTGGATTCCAACTTAGCCAGCATCAGAGGGTACACAGTGAAGGAAAAGCCTAGCAGTAAGGAAGGTGTGGGGTACTGCCAGGGCTGGTGCCATGCTGGGTCAGATAGGAGCTTCACTCTGGTGGGAAACGCAAGAGAAATGAGGGCAATAGTCTTCTGTGGAAATGTTTTTGTTCTGTTTTATTCGTTTTTTAATCAGGAATGGATGACCAATTAAAAAGTCACTTATTTTAAAATACCAACAACCAATTAGAAAGTATCATGGAGGAAAATAGCCTATTCCCAGCAGCATCACACGAAGTTGATTTTCTAGAAATGGGAAATTGTTTCGCAGGACCTCAATGGAGAAAATTACAGGCCACCAGAGAGTCGAATAAATATGTGGGGAGAAGCCTTGTTCTTAAATCAAAAAATACATATAATAAAGATATTCACTTTACGTTAATTTCTGTTTAATTTTTGACACCAAGCATGCATTACTTTTGTAAAGGGGGAAGAATAAAAAGTTCCTTTAAAAAATATATGAGTAGGGCCCAGTGCGGTAGCCTAGTGGCTAAAGTCCTTGCCTTGCATGTGCTGGGATCCCATATGGGTGCCAGCTTGTGTCCTGGCTGCTCCACTTTCCATCCAGCTCCTTGTTTGTGGTCTAGGACGGCAGTCAAGGATGGCCCAAGGTCTTGGGACCCTGAGCCCACGTGCGAGACCCGGAAGAGGCTCCTAGCTCCTGGCTTCAGGTCAACTCAGCTCAGCTCCAGCCGCTGTGGCCACCAGGGGAGTGAACCAGCAGACCGAAGATCTTTCTTTGCTTCTCTCTGTGTATCTGCCTTTCCAATACAAATTAATAAATCTTTAAAAACATATATGAGTAAGCATTTTATTTTTATGGAATAGAGAAAACCTTTCTAAACATCAGGTGAAGGCTAGAAACCAACCACAAGAAAAGTGCTGGTAAGTTCAAAATTAAGTGCTTTTGTATTTTTTCCTTTAAAATAATCCCAAATAAGGTTAAAAGATGAAACACTAATAGATTATGAGTCAGTGACTTTATAAAGTTTGTTATTAAGTTCAGTGTCAGTGTTGCTGTTTGCATGGCGCAGCAGTATGTATTATTACACAGCATGCCGTTCAGCCCCAAGGAATGCCATTAACTGACCCTGATCCTAGCCACAAGGCTGAGGAACGTCAGGATGCCATCAGGTATAGATGCTCCGTAGTATAAAATGCAGTCAGGATAGAATGGTAGAGGGTTTTGTCTAATTCTAGAAACATGGCTCTTGAGATCTGAGATCTGCGTTGAATTCCTCCTCATCATGGTGCTTTTAGAAGTCTTGAATGAATGCCATCAAAATCTTGGAAGCTTCAGGATATCCTTCAGAAGAAATTAATCCACTAAAAAATTATAAGTAGTAAAAACATCCGAAACTGTTAGCTGAACAGCAGGCACGAGACAAAAATGGAGAGCAGGATCAAGAAGCGCAGGTGGGCCTGGAGACAGGAGAGCCTGCCCTGCCGCACGCACTGCACACCTGCCTACTGTGAGTTCTTGCAGGGCCGGTGTCTGCCAGCCCCAGTATTCCGCCGTGCTAAAGCTGAGCTGTAGGTAGCTTTTGGTTGGTTTCAGTTTAAAACTGGAAGAGTACTTCGTTTCGGCCAATTTACCTTCTTGGGGATGTCTCTTGTCTTCAGAGTCTTCTGTTCCAGGTCTTTTCAGCTAAGAGGAAATGCTGCATTAAAAAATGGCCGCTGATAAGTGAGAATCTCCACCGCTAAAACATGCCCCTAGAGACAGTGCTCCACAGGTAACAGGCCGCTCCAGGAGCCATAAGGAGGGACGGCGAGGCCGGGCCACTGGAGGAGGCAGCCTGCAGTCAGCTGCGGGCGGTTGTAGTGAAGCAAGACAGAAGTCCTGTCGATGTCAGAAAGGAGGTGTGAGGAACTTGGAAATGAAGTCTCAGCTTCTGTGGTGTACAGCAAGACTCTGGCTGTTTGGTAGGAGTGACTGAGTGTAAAAAGAAGATTTCTGTGTGTGTGTGCTGCCACTTCTGATAGACATTAACAGAAAATTGTACTAGACATTCCCCAAACCAGATGGGTGTCTCACAATTTGGTTCTGACACTACCTAAAAATAATGGCATATCCCACAGGTGAAGGGCCCAGTTTCACAAGCTCCTATCCCCCGACCACTTTGTGTCTGACTTGGCTACGAATTGGAGGTTCCCATGGCCCTCTTTTCTCCTTGAAGAATTTCCTATAATAGCTCACAGTCATCAGGGAGAACAATCTTTGCTAGTGAGATCTCTGTGGACCGTGCAGAAGGGTCCTAAGTGTGGGAACTTTTGCCCACATGACCTTGGGGTGCACCTCATCTGACACCTTTGCTTTCAAGGAGGCACCATGATGAAAGCCATGGTGAAGGTCCCTGCAGCTAGATGGTAGGGTTGTTTTTCTGGTATCCTAGACTGTCACCAGGAGACACACTATTAGCATAAACTCCTTCAGCTTGAGAAGGAATTGCTGCAGGTGGCAAAGGATGGCCCAAAGCCTGTGTGGGAGGCCCCGGAAAGGCTTCTGGCTTCACATCAGCTCAGCTCTAGATCAGCTCAGCTCTGGCCATTGTGTCCACTTGGGGAGTTCTAGACCTGTCACTGGGGAAAATTCGGGAGTTTATGCCAGAAACTGGGAACAAAGACCAAATACACCACTGGCAGAAATCCACTCGCTTGGTTCACATACAATTTTAAAAACCTATTTGCCGTGCTTGCTTATTCAAGGTGGTGGCTTGAATAAAAGACCCATAGGATGTTCACAATCACAGCCTATGGAAAGTAGATGTTTTCCTCCACTGTAGCTACATTTCCTTCTGAAATGCCTTCATTTACATACACATAACAACTTGAGTGCTTTCCTGTGTACCTTTCACTGACAGTCCGTGCATGCTACGCCACTGACAGGCAAAGGAACAAGCTATCTTTCCGGCCTCAAGGCCTGCAGGAGATGGGTTTGATTCCTCTTCATGACACATCTACCAGCCACCATGGCGGGGAACTGCTGGCCCATATATGGAACAAAAAGGGTGAGAGCTGGATTCTGAGAAATCGCTTCCCCAGAAAAACTGTAATAATTCATCCTGTGTATTAGAATGTACCACCCCTTCCATTAAACAACCTTAGATAGTTAAACACAATTCAGAGGTGAGGCACTTCTGAGTGAGCCTGACTTCTTGCTTTGATGTGTCTCCTGTCACAAGAAGATGCTGCTTGCTGTATGCTCTTCTTGGTCTCTCATGGATCTCTCACAGTGAAGCGAAGAACGTGGGTACCAGGCAGTGCATGTGTAATGTTTGGCACCTCCGTCTAGATCACCAAGATCTAGTTTACATAGAACTGTTTTTAATGGAAAGGCAGATTCATAGAGAGGAAAGACAGATCTTCCATTGCTTGTTCCCTCCCCAAGTGGCTGCAATGGCCAGAGCTGAGCTGACGTAGAACTGAGCTGATCTGAAGCCACGAGCCTTTTTCGGGTCTCCCACGTGAGTAGTGGGTTCCAAGGCTTTGGGCCATCCTCTACTGTTTCCCAGGTCACAAGCACAGAACTGGAGCAACTGAGACAGGAACCAGTGCCCAAATGGGAGCCTAGCACTTGCAAAGTGAGGATTTAGCTGCTGAGCCATTGCACCAGGCCCTAGTTTATAGAACTTTTAAATACCTCAAAAGGAATCCTGATTTCTAAGCCATCCTTCTCAATCCCCTGCCCCACCCTACTTCCTAGCCCTTGGCAGCCACTAAAATGCTTTTCATCTGTATTGGTTTTCTCACTTTTTCAATATCTGTTTTTCTTTTGAGTATACCTAGAATTAGACTTGCTTGATCAAGCGATAATTCTGTATTTCACTTTGAGGAATAAGAAACCTGTATTCCATAGAAATTGAAATATTTTATATTCCCATCAATGATGTATGAGGTTTCAATTTTTCTATATCCTCACCATCGTTATTATTTACCACTTTCTATTGTTTTAACTGTAGTCAACCTCGTGATAATGAAGTGGTATCTGGTTTTGATGGTTTGAGGAAAGAAGGAGGGAGAAAGGGAGTGGTCTTCCAGCCGTGGCCACTACCACCATGGCAGGGCCAGTCTGAGGCCAGGGGCCCAGGGCTTGGCCATCCTGCACTAACTTTCCAGGCCATAAGCAGGAAGCAACCAGGACACAAAGCAGTGCTGGCACCACAAGCAGAGGGAGGCCTACTATGCCACAGCACTGGCACCCAGAAGCATTTTATTTTTTTGATGCTATTGTAAATAGGATTTTCCCACTCCTTTTCACATTGTTCATTTCTAGAATATTGAAATTGCTTTTTGTGTGTTGGTCTATTCTGGGGAATGTACCATCTGCACTTGAGAATTCTTCCATTGTTTCCTAGTGTTCTGAATATGCCTGTTCAAGTCTGGTTAGCTTATTGTGTCGTGCAAACCTTCTGTTTACATATTGACTTTCTATGTGTTTATATCCAAGTGGAAGGTAAAGTATTGAGGTCTCCAGTTACTGTTGGGGTGTTGTTTATTTCCTGCTTCAACTCTCAAAATTTTGCCTCATATTCTAAAACTCTGTCATTTCAAATGTGTCTGGATCTCTCCAGGCTGCCGAAACAAATGCCCTAATTGGGATAGCTTATAAACAGTAGAAATGTGTTTCAGTCCTGGAGGTTGATCAATGCAAAACCAAAGTGCTGGGAGACTCAGTGTCTGGTGAGGGCCTTGCCCTTCTTCCTGTGCATAACATGACGGAGGGGGCAAGACTGCTGTTGGGGACTTTTGCATGAGGGTAATAATCCCAGATGACTAGGTTTCAATAAATTGGTTGGGAAGTAGGGATACAAATTATAACATAGATCATGGTAATGTGTATATGTTCACAATTTTATATTGTCTTGAAGAATCACTTTTTTAAGGCTTATTTTTTTTTTTATTGGAAAATCACATTTATAGAGAAGAGACAGCGCAAAGGTCGTCCATCCACTTGTTCACGCCCCAAATGGCTTCAATGGCTGGAGCTGAGCCAATCTGAAGATAGGAGCCAGGAATCAGAGCTGCTTCTGGGCCTTGCATATTGGTGCAGGGTCCCAAGCCCTTGCCTTGGCTATCCTCCCTCTGCTGTTCTCCCAGGCCACAAGCAGGGAGCTGGATGGGAAGTGGAGAGGCCGGGACATAAACCGGTGACATATAGGATACCAGTGCTTGGGGGATTAGCCAATCAAGTCCACATGCTGGCCCCTGAATCACCCTTTTATCAATATGTAATGCTCTTCTTTGTTTCTTGTAGAGTTTTTGTTGTTGTGATTATTTAATGTTTCACCTAAGATTTATTTTATCTGTTATTCAGCAACCATAGTTCGCTCTTGGTTTCTGTGTGCATGATCTATCTTTTCCCATTCTCTCACTTTCCACCTATCTTTGTTTTTGCATCTAAACTGAGTCTCTTATAGGCAATGTTTAGGCGGATCATTCTAAAAAATCCATTCTGGGCCTGGTGCAATAGCCTCGGTGTTAAATTCTTGCCTTGCATGTACTGGGATCCCATAGGGGCACCAGATTATATCCTGGCTGCTTTCACTTCCCACCCAGCTCCTGCTTGTGGCCTGAGAAAGCAGTAGAAGATGACCCAAAGCCTTGGGACCCTGAACCCATGTGGGAGACCCAAAAGAAGCTCCTGGCTTCTTTCCAATAAAAACAAATAAATCTTAAAAAAAAAAAACACAATTCTTGTAATATTTATCTTTTCACTGGAGTATTTCACTCATTTATTTGTTGTAATATCTAATAAAAGGATTATTTCATTTACTTTGCAATTCATTTGGTTTTATTGTACCTTTTTTATTTCTTCCCCCACTACCACTGTTTCTATTTAACTGATTTTTTTTTTAGTATACCATTTGATGCCTTCTTTTTTAAACTTTATTTGAAGGACAGAGCATCAGAAAGAAAGTGAGCTCTTCCAGCCGCTGATTCACTCCCCAGCTGTCTGCAATGGCCAGAAGTCAGGAACTCCATCTAGATCTCTCACGCCAGTGATAGGGATCCCAGTACTTGAGCCATGACTGCCGTCGCCCAGGATCTGCATGGGCAGGAAGCTAGAGTGGAAGCCGAGGTGGGACCTGACCACAGGTACTCCAATGTGGAATGGAAATATCCCGAGTGGCAGCTTAAACCTGGTGCCACAACGACTGCCTTTGCTGAATACGAAATCTTGGTTGATATTTTTTTTCCTGCATTTTGGCTTCCACAGTTTCTCATGAGAAATTGGCTGTTGATTATAGTGAGAGGTCACTTGTATGTAATGAATTGTTTCCTCTCTTGCTGTTTTCAAGAGTCCCATGGTCTTGGTCTTTCAACAAAGCGCCTTCTGCTGGCCTGCTGGCACCCTGATGGGCCGAGAGATCTTGCTCCCAGACGTCTGCCTCTGGCTGTGTCATTTGTCCATGCAGGGACAAATGTGTGCAGGGAGGGGTGGTCTGCAAGGGCTCCTCAGGCACCTGTGGGTTCAGGCTGGCTCGCAAAGCCCCACACAGGCGTATTTATTCATGTCCACCTGTTCTCAGTAGCAAATTTATTTTGAGAGAGGGAAATAGTTAATAATAATAATAATAATAATAATATCCTTCTGTCCACCTCCAGCCCATGGATTGGCTTGGTGAGTTTCAAAAGTTTTGCACATTCCATACTGGGACTGATTCCCACCTTGGTGGGGGTGCAGACAGCAACTCACTGTGGGTTCACAGTTGCAGAAGGACAATCCTGAAAAACATTTGTTAGTGTCTGTTTGACTCAGAAAACAGAAAGACTTGGTTTTAAGAGCCTTAAAGAGAGAGATTTACATATCCAGCAAAGTTAAAGGTTGAGAAGTTAGTCCTGCATGGTCAGGAAACTAATCATTTAGGGTGGGGAGTGGGAGACATCATTCCATCTGGCTTTGTCAAGACAACCGTAGGCGGGACTCCAAATTCAGTTAAATCCATAGCAGGCTAATTTTTAAGTTGATGGTTTTGTATGGCCCTTTTGTATGGTGTCTGCTCCAAAGAGGGGAGCCACTGAATGAGAAAGAAACTTGAGGACAGAGCAGCTTCAGTGGGAGGAGGGTGTCAGGACGGGGGCACCTGGAATAGACCAGTAGAGGGGAACACCCCAGCTCAGCACAGTTGCCCCTCCTGCCAGGATGGGGCCCCAATGGAGGGAAATTGCTAGAAATACAATGCCTGGGGCCTCACCCCAAACCACCCAAATCCAGATTTCTAGGGAGTGGACCCAGAATCTGTCTTTGGAAGCCTGCATGGGTGTGATGCATGATTAAACCTGACAAGGTAGGCAAGGTGTCCTTGGGGATGCTTGGCTTTCCAGGTCCTTGTTTTTTGGAGGTGCTGTGGCATGTAGCGTCAGGCCAGCATCAGGAAGAGAAGTTAAGCAGCCGCTCCCTCCCAGGATTCCTCATTATTGGCTTCAGCCCAGTGGGCCTTTCTGAGCAAGAGGATCGCCTGCTGATGAGCTTCTGCAGAGCGGCTCAGTGCAACTCCTGCTTCACCCAGCTGTCTCCTGTGGTGCAGCTACAATCCAGTCCCAAGGCTGCTTTGCCTCCAGATTTCTGACTCACCGTGAACTTGCCTTCTGGATTCCCCTCCTTTCTTCACATCCCCCATCCACTCAGGACTCAAGTGCTAGTAGCTCAAGTTGATTGTGGTTGTGCTGGGTAATTGGTAGGCCTGTCAGGCCTGGGATCCCTGGCCCAGGATCAGGTTCTAGGGATTGATTATCCACTCCTTATATTGGGGCAGTGCCTGGGAGGGGAAGGGAGGATATCCTGGCCCAGCGGGGTCGTTGCTTCACCCACCTCCCATCCTTGGGCTTTGAGCTTCTGCCTTCAGAGGTAAGTTTCCTGCGTTTGGAGGCTGTGAGTGCTGCCTGTACTCTCTGCCTCATCTTCAGGCTTTGGATGGAAAGTTGTTGGGGTGGGAGAGGGCCTTGTGTTGCCAGCTCTGGGAGTGAGAAAGGACTCAGGAACATGGCCTTACCCTTTTGCTCTTTCTAGAAAGCTTTGTGTTCTTGAGGTGAAATTCCAGTTGATGTGAGGTCTGAAGTCTTGGTCAGACAACTGCACTGCTTTTAAGCTTCGCATACAGCGGAACAGTAGGCAACTGTCCAGCTCCTTAGGAGTCTGTCACAATAGGCTGCGCTCCATGCATTCCTCCTCACCCAGGATGCAGCCCTGGGGACCTCAGGTAAAGGAGGGGTGGAGTGTATCAGAGAGAAACAACTAATGGAAGGTGCAGGGGGAAAGACGAGAGGGAAAGGATTTAGCTGAAAACAAGGCTGCAGGTCCAACGGTTCTTAATGTAGGCTCAAAGTCAAAATCCAGCAACATGGAAAAACGAACCAAATCTGCCAGTGGGAGAGCTTTCCTATTGTTGCTTACTTGCAAATTCCCACGTTTCAGAAATTATGTTTTCCAGATGGTTCTGAACCTTGCATTTCTGCCCCATTTACAAATATACCTTGGTGTTTTCCCTGCCGGTGCCTGAGCCCTTGTTATTTTTAACAGCTGCATATTCTTTCACTGTAGGTGAAGCTTACATAGGTGAAGTTTACATAGACTAATTTTAAAACTCCCCTCTATCTTTTTTAACTTACTCACTTGAAATGCAGAGTTAGAGACAGGAAGGGGCACACAGAGAGCTTTTCTATCAACTAGTTCTCTCTTCAGATAGCTGCAAGAACTGATGCTGGGCCAGGCTGACGATGGCAGCCAGGACCTCCCAGAGTCTCCCACATGGGTTGCGGGGGCTCCAGTGCTTGCTCCATCCTCTGCTGCTTCCCAGGTTATAAGCAGGAAGCTGGGTCTGAAGTAGAGCAGTCTGGACATGGACCAGCACCTGCATGGGATGCCAGTGTCACAGGTGCAGCTTTACCTGCAACACCAGAATTCTGGCCCATCAGTTCCCTCTTACAACCTTCAGCTTGTATGTGAAGAGGGTTCTTTCACAATTAAAAATTAAGGTTTTTTTTTTTTGCAACAAAATAACTTTATCCTCTAATTCAGTTTCCCATGAAGGTGTGTTTATTTTTGTTTTTTTGCCTTTCCCTCAAATTATTTTTGCATATATTCAGTTGCACCTTGTGGTAGATCCCTGAACGCAGAAATACAAAGGCAGAGTGGTGATGGCGGTGGTGATCACCTTCATTCTGTGGTGAAAATGGGAAAGGAGGCTGGTTAGATGCTGACAGGGCTGGGCCAGTGCCTCTGGCTTCTCTGTGCTTCCAGCCCTTTAGTCGTGGTCCCAAGCTCAGTGTCTTGAGCTTCAGTATTTAAGATCAGTAAACTGTGACCCACCCAACTAAAGAGGAGAATTGGCTGCGTAAAGTTCAGGGCCAGCTAGCAGAGAAAATGACCAAACTCTCCTCAACCTCTTTGCCCAGGACAGGCAGCCTGGCCCTCACTGGGGCCTGCTGGAGCCCTGGGGCACAGCCAAGGACTGAGTCTGGCTGCTGAACTGTTGCTTCTCACTGGGCTAGGCTTCCCCTCTCCGCCAGGTTTGGTATTCTCTATGTGCTCTGGTCTCCACAGGGCCTTCCTAGGGTAGACTGTGATAGAGCCTTCTTGAAGGAAGGCACTGGTCCACCTGAAATTCTTAAGGCTGTCAGCACAGTCCACAGCTAACCACACTTTTCCATCTACACTAATGTGAGAGGACTATTTCATGGGAAGGGGAATGAAAAGAATTTTGTTTAGGGTCAGGCACTGTGATGTTGTATCCTATGTGGGCACCAGTTCAAGTTCTGCTTGTTCCACTTCTAATCTAGCTCCCGGTTACTGCTCTGGAAAAAAACATAATAGAATGGTCCAAGTTCTTGGGCCCTTGTGCCTTCTAGAGAGACCCAGAAAAAAAATTAGACCCCTGGCTTTGACCTGGCACAGGCCCAACTATTTCAGTCATTTAAGGAGTGAACCAGTGGATAGAAGATTCTCTCTGTCCTCTCCTTGTAACTTTCTTTTTAAATGATTTTAATGATAACATAGTTGATCATAGTGGGATGGGTCAAGGATTAGGGAAAAGTGGATGCAGTCGTCTCCAGATTTTCTATTTCTCCATTTGGAGGAGCTGTGGACAAAGGGGGAAGCTATACCCAGCTTACCAACCACGCTAGTATCCAGGGATGGGGAATGGTCATCCGACATCAATCCAGAGTCCTAAACTCTGTCTTTCAAGTAGACAAAATATTTTAAAAAGGGGGGGTGGCTGACACAGTGGCACAGTGCTCTAATCCTCTGCATGCTAGCACTGGTATCCCATTTGGGCGCCAATTTGTGTCCTGGCTGCTCCACTTCCAATCCACCTCCGTGCTTGTGGCCTGGGAAAGCAGTAGAAGACAGCCCAAAGCTTTGGGACCCTACACCCACATGGGAGACCCAGAAAAAGCTTCTGGCTCCTGGCTTCAAATTGGCTCAGCTCCGGCTGTTGCAGTCATTTGGGGAATCAACCAACAGAAAAAAGACAGGAAAATTTCACTTTGGTGCAGAAATGTTTTAAATTCACTCATATGAGGAATCTTCAACATTTAGGAAAATACTGTATTGTGGCTAACCTGTGTGGATTTAATTTTTTTTTTTTTTGCACTAAAATAAACTTGGTTTCATTCTTCCACTGCCTGTGAAGTGCCCTGCCCTTAGTCTCATGAGGTATTGAATGTCGTCCTTGTGATTCCATTCAGTTAATACTCAGAGTTGTTTCAGCAGGCAGTTGTTCCTGACCCAGGCATGCGTGCCGCATAGGACACCTGTGAGGCTCCTGGGGGATGTTGAAGCCCTCGGAGAGGGCCACAATGGGGTACAGGGGTTCCATTGTTCTGTGTTTTATTTTGGGGCTAAGCCCTTCTCTGAAAAGTCTCTGGCAAGGAGAGGAGGTGAGTTAGATTTTCTGTGGTCAGAAACAATCTGTGAAAGGAAAGTTGTAACACGTGGTGCCCTGTTTCCAAGTCACTCACACTAGCATTAGGGAAAGATGCGAGTCTGTGGCCCCAGCCAGGGAAGCCTCAGCAGGGCCAGCCTCCTGGGTGCCTTCCATGTAGACCTGTAGCACCTGTATGCCTTCCTTCTCTACCCTGATGCAGGGGTCAGGGCCGGCTGGGGACCTGGGACCTGCCCTGCCGGTTTCTTTCTGGAGACTGCGAACCGGTGGCCTAGGTGCGTCTTCGCTGACCTCTAAAATGAGTGGAGAGAAGGAGGAAGCCTTCTGTTTGAGGATTCGTGGTAAAGCAGAGAAGATGCTGAACCCGGAGGAAGGTTCTGGGGCTTCCTCGGGGCCTGAGCAGGGAGGGCAGCAGCAGCTGGGCCAGCCGCAGGGAGCAGCTATTTCTCAAGACAGAAGTGAACTGTCCCAGCCACAGGGGCCCCTGCCAGCTGCTGTCACACCTCAACCCCAGACCAAGCAGCTGGAGCTGGCAGGAGCAGCAGAGGCTGGGGCCAGGTGGGTCTGGCTGGAGCAAGACCCAGTGGGAGGTGGCACACTGTCCCTGAGAGAGGCTGTCCCGGAGCCCTGAGCTTCCCATTCTGTCTGTTCCCCTCCCCGCCCCCCATCTGTCACAGCTTTGAGCCAGGATCTGGGCTTGGTAAGTAATGGCTGTGATAGGGTGGAGGGACCAGGCTGGCTCCAGACAGGTGTCAGGAGAGTGCGGGGCTCTCTGGGGGTGTTGCTGTTTTTTCATTTTTTCCTGCAGGTCAGCCCTGTTCTCAGTGCCCTCCTAGTGAGGTTCAGGAGCTCCTCAGAACCATTGTGAGTGTCATCTTGACCGTTGGGCTCCTTCCCTTCCCACCTGTCTCGCAGTCAGGTCAGGGGGGGTGTGGGCGGAGTTGATGCTTCCCTCTCCCCTGTGGGTGGTGGGTGTTTAGAACAGAGCTGTGCTCCTCTGGTCAGCATCTTATGAGTGAGGCCTCTAGGTGACACTCGTTGGAGAATTCTTGCCCAGAGGGATGAGGAGCCAGGTCATGTGTTCAGGGCCATGGATGGCTAGCAGCTCAGTGATGAGGCCACGGATAGGCTGTCTCCAAGGCTCAGGCTTAGTCGGGACAGCCAGCCATCTCCTCTCCCCAATCCCCCTGTTGGGGCTCAATAAATCCGAGCGAGACTCTAAGGTAAGTGAGGTTTTAATTTCTAGTCCAAGGGGCAACCTCTTGCCATAAGCAGGAAGTGCCCTGAATGAAATAATCATGGGGTTTTTATAGTAGGAGTCAAAAGCTACGTGACAGTGAGCAAGTACATGATTAGGGGCTAACAGTGACACAAAACAAAGCATGTGATAGGAATTTACAATGCATAGGCTTGGGGGTCCTGATCATATCACTCAATGCAGACCATAATAAAACGGCATGCCTTGAAGGTAGCGGTCTTTGCCATAAATCTCAAACTCCAGATTCTCCCTATCTCCTGCCTGCCTCCTGGTCTTTCAGGAAACAGCTTTGCTTGTAACAGGATACAGGTTTTTCTTTGGAGATTCCAGACTTCCAGGAGTACAGTCACCTTTACAATTAACTGTTTCACCTCTCCCCAAGCCCCCTGTCCCACATGAAGCTGTGGTCAAGCAGAAGATCCCCAGAAAATTATGGAAGGTTGGAATGCTGCGACATAGGAGCAAAGTCCACGCTGTGGCAGTCAGCGGCTCAACCCACAACGTGTACACGTGTGGCTTGGGCTACATCAGGGTGTGGGATGAGAGTTCTCTGCACGCGTGGGAAAAGACCCCTACGGCCCAGCTGGACCTTCAGGTGACAGTCACCTGGGGAGGGCTGGAAGCAGGGTAGCACACACAGGGGCCCTGAGCCACAAGACTTCTTGTCAGAGCAGCAAGGAGATGCAAGGGCATGACTGTCCCCACAGGACCCCCAAAGGTGTGTCCTTGTCTGCAAGCTGACCCCCGATGAGCAGAGCCTGGTCACAGCAGGCAGGTCGAGGACCTTGACTCTCTGGGACTTGGCACCCACTCCCCGTGTCAGGGCAGAGCTGCCTTCAACAGGCTCCTTCTGTTATTCCCTGGCCATCTCCACCGATGCCCGCATCTGCTTGGCTTCCTTCCGAGGCTTTGTTGAGGTCTGGGACTTGCAGAACCAACAGTTGATCAGGTGTGAGATCTCTGCAGAGCCCGTTGGCTTCCCCTGGGGGAGGGCTTGCCCATTGCCACCTTACATCCTCTCTGGTCCAAAGGACTTGGAGTATGGGGAACCTGTCTGGGGTTTCCTGGCCTGGAAGCTTCCAGAGGAAGCAGACCTGCTTGTGACCTCTGAGCTGTTCCCCAGGAACCAAGTAGTGCCCATATGTGGGTCCCGATGCGTCGACATCACAAGCACTAAGTTTTGGACAGGAGGTGAGGACGCCAAGCTGTATTCCTGGGACCTGAGAAGCTATAAGATCCTGCAGCAGCACTTCTTGCAGTATGAGGTGGTGTCTGGGTGCTGGCAGCAGCAGGTCCCACCATGGCAGGGGAGGTAAATGTGACTGAGGGCACCGGCAATCCTGAGCACTGACCCCAGCCCTTCTCCCCGGCAGATCCTCAGCATCACTCATGACCCCAGCGAGGAGTGGATGCTAGCAGGCCTGGGAAATGGTGAAATCGTTACCATTCACACTCAGCGGAAAGAGCAGTTCAAGGTTGTTGGGCTGGAGTGCAGCAGCCAGCACAACCTCAAGTTTGCCGCCAATGGTGAGTGGAAAGCTGGGGGCACCCTGCTTGAATTTGCTTTCTTCTCTTTGGTTTGCTGGCTCCTTCTGTAATTAGCTTCCTAAGTGGAGTGGCAGCCTGAAGGCTGCAGGCAGACCTCCAGCTTCCTCTGATTGTCCTGTGTGTGGTGGGAAGGTGGGGACAGAAGAGTGGCTTGGGGTGTGGCTCTGATGGTCACAAGCAGTGTGTCTGTGGCAGAGCAGAGAAAGCCCTTGGTGTGGCCTTGTTGAGGACAGGAACCAGGTGGAACTGGAAGGCAAGCTTGGTCTGTGACCTTGCCACCTGCCCTCTCCTTCCCCAGGGAGCTGCTTTGTGGACACAGTGGATGATTACATAAGGTGCATAGAGGTCCCCTCTCTACGGAGGCTGTTCCAGGTACTGGAGGAAGGAATTTGTAGCCAGGCTATGGCTCCCAGGAGTGCAGGGAAGGACAGCTGAGATGGTGTTCAGGGCTGTTTTGTAGGATGGGAGGGCAGTGTGGACATGGGAGCCTGTGAGCTCACTGTTGTGTCCTGTCTGGAGACAATGACTCAGGTCTCCACTAAACCTGGCCCTGGAGGATGCCAGACTGTAGCTGTAGCTGATGGCTCGGGGATGGGGGTGGGGTCTCCCCTCCCTCCAGGTCCAGGAGCCTTCCGAGATCCTGTGTTGTGATCTGTCGTCTGACAACCAGTACCTGGTTACCGGCTGTAAGAATGGTGCAACGGTGTACCAGCTCCTGTACTGAAGGCTGTGCACCGTGCATGGCTGGGGTCAGGGTGGGTGGGGAGGTGATCTTGGTTTCCTGGTCATTTTCAATACCTGCCACCCATCCACCTTGGCTTTGTACTCCCAGGTTCTTATCACATAGCTTGGGCTTTTTTCCTAACCAGCAATTTCTGGGTTTGGGTGGGAGCTGACATTCGTAATTAATAAAATAGCAAAGCAAAAATTGAAACCTGAACATGTTCTCTTGAAATAGCCATCATCCCTACTGGGTGCTGGGGCCTGTGTTAAGCATGTGTAGGCAGAGTTTCCTTCTGTTCTTACTGGGGTAGGGAAGAATTTTAGACCTGACGTGCTTTTAGTACCATCTGGGGGGCAGCAGGGCATTTTGGACTCTTAAAGCTTGAAAGAACATCTGGACCATCAACCTATTGACTGATTCAGCCAAATGCACATTAAAAATATTCAGGGAAACAACTGTGCCTGCACTGAACATGTACAATACACTATAGTGACTGACCATAGGACTTGCAGTAGGTGTGTGAGTGAGCTAGAGGTAATTTCAGGATACCAGGATGTGGTTTGGGGCAAGTCAGAAATGCCTGTCTTGCTGCTTCGGGATGTTTTCCTTCATATCCAAGGGGTTGACACTGCAGTGTTTCATGTGGCCTTCTGTCTGGAGGGAAAATCAGGGAAAAAATGTATTAAGAGGGTACTCTTGGGGTCAAGCATGATGGACTAACAGGCTAATAATCCTCCACCTCCAAGCAATGGCATCCTATGTGAGTGCTAATCGGTGTCTCAGCTGCTCCACTTCCCTTGAAGTTCCCTGCTTGTGGCCCGGGAAAGCGGTGGAGGATGACTGAAATTCTTGGACGCCTGCATACACATGGGAGATCCAGCAGAAGCTTCTGGCTCCTAGCTTTGGATTGGCTTAGCCAAGGCTGTAGTGGCCATTTGGGGAGTAAGTCAGTAGACAGAGGATCTTTCTATCCTTTTATATTGGAAAGGCAGATTTGCAAAGATAACTCTTTTTTTTTTTTTTAAGAAGAAGGTACTCTAAAGTTCTTGGAAAATTGATTAGATGAAAAGATGGAATCCAAAGCCTTGTCATAAGCTGAATTTTCATGGGCTTTTTGAAGCATTCATATACATAGCCTTTAAAAATGTTTGCATAAAAACCGTATTTGAAAGGTAGAGGGACAGGGAGAGAAGAGATACTTTCCAAGTTCACTATGTGAATGGTTTCAGCTGCCTGGCCTGGATTAGCTTGAAGCCAAGAGCCAGGAGCTTCATCCCGGTTTCTTAAATAGGTGCAGGGGCCCCAAGCACTTGGGCCATTTCTGCTGCTTTCCCAGGTACACTAGCAGGGAGTTAGGAAGTGGCACAGCCAGGACTCGCACCAGTCTTCTACTATGGGATGCTAATATGAATGGCTTAACCTGGTATACCACAGTGCTAACTTCATAATCTTACCATTCAGCGCAATTGTTCCAGGAATTTTAGGAATCGGAATTTCTTTAGCCTCATGTTGAGTGGGCCTCCATTAGGTGTGGGGGTAAGGAGAGAGAGCTTGGACAAAATTGTTTGAGACAAAACTGGTTGCTTTCACAGCTCTGCCCAGCAGGGGCCTTCTTGGCCTGTGTTGAACACCCAGGGTGAGGGGCAGAGATGCCACGGGTGAGTGAGGTGCCATCAAGGCTCACAGTGTCTGCATTTGAGACATTTCTGTCTCACTAGTTTGCATTCTGTTTTCCCAGTGGCTCTTACTTAGAACAGCTCATCATTCCCATGCACACTGCTGTTTTTGTATATTCACCACAATCACTTTGTAAACATTGTGTCAAGCCACTAAACACTACTTCAGTAGTAGACCTTAGCAGTTTACTACCTCCAGGTCTTGCATCAGCCATGTACCTCCTTACCCACCTGCTGTTCCTTCAGATGACCACTAGTGGACTTTGTCTACAGAGATTTGCCAACTTCTAGGTTTTCCTTAGAAATGGAGTCCCTATAGCATATATGCTCGTCAACATGATCTACCTCCTGATTCAACGTACCATAGAACACCATTTGTGCGTTAATCTTTTAAAAATATTTGTATTGGAAAGTCAGATATACGGAGAGGAAGATCTTTCATCTGCTGGTTCACTCCACAAGTGGCCACAATGTTTGGAACTGAGCTGATCCCAAGCTAAGAGCCAGGAGCGTCTTCCAGGTCTCCCACGTGGGTGCAGGGTCCCAAGGCTTTGGGTCACCTTCTGTTTTCTTAGGTCATAAGCAGGGAGTTGGGTGGGAAGTGGGGCAGCTGGGGCACAAACCAGCACCCATATGGGATCCTGGCGCATGTAAGGTGAGGACTTAACCCATGAGGCTACCACACTGGGTCCTTCTGCATTAATCTTGCCTGACATGTACAATCTGGATTGAGTTATGAAGAAATGATAAACTGATTCTACAAAATTTTTTAAGCACTTTTTAAGGCAGACAGCACGGACTGTCTGAGGTTGGAGAGATTTGAGACCAAGTGTGAGCAAAGGGCTGTGTGGCAGACCATCAGTAGGCTAGTGCATGTAGATCCATATTCATTTCCCAGTGGTGATCATCCCTTTTACATTGATGCCACTTTTAACATGACAGGGAGAGTAAGGGGTGAGCAGTGTATGGGTGCTTCCTTTTTACAGTGGTTGAAGTAAAAAATTAACAGCAAGTGAGCAAAAATAGAAGCCATCAGCATTACACCAGAGACTGGGAATCAGGAAGCCTTTGGGGCAGTTTTACAGGTTTTTACATCAAGAAATGCATATGCTAACATCCATGTTGCATTCTTTGGTGCTGCCTCTAACATTCATGTGCTTCTGAACAAAAGCCAGCTCACCAACTCCAAATGCCTCCATTAGGGGGATGCTGGGGTGGGAAGGGGATAATGCCTAAAACAGCTCCTGTTACCCCAAGAAGCTGATAGTGTAGAGCTCAAATTTAGCTCCAGCAGAAAAAGGGTCAATAGGATGCCTGCAGGCAGAAGACCTTGTGAGATAAGGAATGGCAGAAGACCTTGCAAGATAGAGAGCTAGGAGCCGTTGGGTGCTTTCCAAGAACTAGGAACAGTAAGCTTCAGTTTCCCAAGTTTCTATTTTACAAAAGAAAGATAAGTTTCCATTTCTCAGACATTGAGTCATTCTTGAAGACTGCTTTGAGCAAGGGCAGCTCCTGTACCAATCATAGCCTTGTGTGACTTAAAGGTGCCAATGGGATCCCTGTAACTATGCATCTGCTTTTGTAACCCCGCTTCCTGCTTCCCATATCCTATAAAAAGACCCAGCTTGTGCGGCTCGGTGCGACTCCTTACTAGATCAAGCGGGAGCGCCCACGAGCCTGTGTGAAATAAACCTTGCCTCATGCGTGATTGCATCTCTTGGTCTCCTGTCTCGTGTCTGCCGGAGGGCTCAGTTCGTCGTGGGGCGAGGGGTCCCTGGCCCCTGCCCACTCGGGTTTAACAATAGTTCATGGAAAAGGCACGTACACTGAGGACCAACTGGACCAACAGGTTCAGGTTCATGGGGGGTGAAATGGGGAGCCCCGGAGAGGGCAGCTTGTAAGCAGCTTGGTGTGTACCCTGCACAGAGAGCCAGTCCAGAGGCCAGGAGCTGGCGGTACGGGCCCAGCCTTCTGGAGGCAGGGAAGAGCTGTTGGGTTGCTGGAATGTGGGGAGAGCCAGCAATCCAAGAGGCAGTTGGAGGGGGTTCTGAGAGGACCGTTGGGAGAGTGTGCCTTCAGTTGAAGCCAATGGATCAGGGCCGACAGGAGCCCTGTGAGCAAGAAGGGACCTGGGCTTGTGTGGGAGGCTGGTCTGATAATGGGGAGAGGCCCAGATCTCCTGTGCATGTGGGGGCCAGAGAGGCTCTCTGAATGGGATCTTCCGCCCAGCGTCCCACAGCTCACAGCCACTAGGAACAAGCCTCCTGGACAGGATGAGCTTAGTGACCCAAAGGGGTACCAGGGAGGAGTTGGTCAAGTCCTGGACAAGGGTTGGGGCCAGAGGTGGGGCTCATCAGCTGTCAGGACAGCCAGTCTTCCCAGGGTTCCACCCCATGGGCCTTCCGGTCAGAGGAAACGATCAAAGTTCAGGCCAGGGGCTTAGATGTGCCCTCACAACTGTCATGTCGCCAAATGGGTTAGGAAAGGAGAGGAACGTGGAGTGGCTGAGGTGGGATCCTGGACTGTCTCACTGCGGGAGGGGATGGGTAGAGGAGAGGGGTGCCACAGCCAACAGTCTTGACTTGGGACTCCTGTTGTGTCCACATGCCAGCTCAGCCCTTGAGCTTTGTCACCTTGAAGTCAGGAAGCAAAGCCCACCTGGGAGCAGCAAGATGGCAGAACTAAGTGATGTCCACTGTGTAAAGCGGCTCGACAGATGCAGCATTTTCACTGCATCTTCCTGGTAACTTAAGAGCAAGAGAAGACTGAAGGAGCAACTCAATACAGAGAATACCAAGGAGGTACGAAGTCACTGCAGCCCTGGATAGAGCAGGTGACTGGGAGCAGAGTGCAGGACGTATGTAGAGTGTGTCCTCCCAGACCTGCTCACCGTGACCTTAGCTAGAGCCTTCTGGGAACATGCCCTGATGTCCTGAAGCAAGCCCGAGGGGGCAGGAGCAGGCCTTGCATTTCCAGGTATGATTAGGGCCTTGGGCTAAAGCCTGGGGCCTCTTATAGAAGGTTGTTTATTGGCAGGGTGCCTTCTGAGGGTCAGGACCTGGCCACATGCCAGGGACCTGAAGGCGAATGGCCTCCATGAGCTCCCTGGGAGAGGGTTTTGTTTTGACTTCCTCCCTGGTGCCAAGGCCACTACAGGGCAGGACAGAGCCCCAGAGGTCATGCCAGGGCGCAGAAGTGCTCCCCTCCCCTGATCTCTGTGACCCCAAGCCCAGGGTTGGGTCAAGCTCTGCCTAGTCTCAACTTTCTTGCTGCCCCAGTTTTGCCTCCTGCTGTTGCCCAGCCCTTGCCTGGGGCCCCAGTCACATTGGTACCTCTCCAACCCAAGATTTGTTGCTGTCTTGGTCTTTGAGTCTGAAAGGTAGCCCTCTTCCTCCAATCTGTGGCCCTCTCCCATGCTCCCCAGCCCTGTCCCGCCCTTTCCCCCTGACTCAACGTGAAGCCAGTCTGTCTGCAGGAAGGCTTCCTGTCCCCACACAGCCTTCTCTCTCTCTTTTTTTTTTTTAATAAAGATTTATTCATCTTATTACAGCCAGATATACACAGAGGAGGAGAGACAGAGAGGAAGATCTTCCATCCGATGATTCACTCCCCAAGTGAGCCGCAACGGGCTGATGTGCGCCGATTCGAAGCCGGGAACCAGGAACCTCTTCCGGGTCTCCCACGCGGGTGCAGTGTCCCAATGCATTGGGCTGTCCTCAACTGCTTTCCCAGGCCACAAACAGGGAGCTGGATGGGAAGTGGAGCTGCCGGGATTAGAACTGGCGCCCATATGGGATCCCGGGGCTTTCAAGGTGAGGACTTTAGCTGCTAGGCCACGGCGCTGGGCCCACAGCCTTCTCTTTCTTCTCCGTTTTCCTAGATTTCAACAGGCTGCACAGCATGTCTGGAGGTGAGGGACCATCCTTGGCTGACATCACGTGTCCATACCGAGTTATGTGTGAGCAGGAAAGCTTCCCTGGGGTGCCCCCAAGTATTGGGCCGTGGCTCTGGAAGGCCCCAGTACACACCCCCACATACCCCACCACCAACCTCCAGCCTCTGTTGATTGCCATGTTGGTCCTGGATACAGCTCTGGATTGGAGGAGCATGTTCGGAGGGGGTCAGAATCATGAAGTCTGTGTCGTGCTGCCCATCCCTGGCCAGGGGCCTGAAGCAAGCAGATTGTTTCCCATGGGCTTCAACAACCCGCAAAGACCAGGCTCTGCCAAGCTTCAGAGCCATCCCTGACTTGACCATGGTAAAGCACAGATTGTTATTCCCTAGGTTTGGGTGGGTCTGGAGGTATGACCAATCAGGGTGAGACCCCCAGGTACCTTTGAAGTCACCTAGAGCTAGGGCAGCCAGGCCAGGGGTGCCTGGCCCTCACTGGACCCTTAGAGAGCTTTGAGAAGCTGCTGCCTCTCATCCTCCTTGTTTTCCTTCTTCACTGCCAGTGTTTCTGGGCCGGGAGTTGGGCCACACCTAGGTGCACTGAGTCTGAATTTGCAGGGGTGGGTGTCCCCCATCAACGGAAGGGCTGTTAATGCCTCTGGCCCAGGCCAAGGACAGTGCCCAGGTAGCACCCCAGGGTGGCCTTTGTGTTCCCTCATCATCAGGCTTCCAACTCCAATTCTGGACAGAGACCAGAAAATGGGAAAGGGATCAACATGGCAGGCATGGGGTAGCCCCCATGTGAGTGGGCAGCACTCCACACCTGCTCCCAGAAGACAGGGGAGGGCACAGGGTCCTGGTGTAGTGGGAGTAGCTGAGACCCCACCCCCGCACCTGCCACCCACAGGAAAGTGACCCGAGGGGCTGCGGTGGCTGACAGAAAGCCTTGGTGATGGGCAAGAGCGTGTTCTCAGAGGTCCCTTAGTGGGTGAGTGACAGGCTCAGAGTGAGGGCTCAGCACTCTGGGGCTACATTCCTGCTGCTTTTGTCTGGGTTTCCTCTTGGGCCGCCGCCACCGTGAGGTGCCCCAGAGGCCCAGCATCACCCCAGCCAGGCTTGCTGATTCACTTGGGAGCAGGGGTGAGGGGTTCTGCCCAGAGGACAGGAGGGCAGTAAAGCAGGTGAGGGGTTCGTCCCAGACACTGCAGGGGTGACAGAGGCAGCCTTTGCTCTGAAGGCCTTGGGCAGCACCTGGGGGCCTGTTGTGCCCTTTTCCTGTCCACAGTGCCAGCTTCACCAGCACCAGGGTAACCCGGGCCCCTGGTCCTGGTCATACCTGCTGTGTGCGTGTGTGTGAGAATGTCCCATGGGGAGGCCAGGGGCGCTGTGCCCACGTGGGTTAGGTTTGCATCTGCATAATGGGAGCTGCTGGGTGGTGCTGAATGAAGTTTCCTGATTGTCGGCTGCTTTTGTTTAACAGCCTTCAGGCCCACAGAAGCTTTCTCTGGAATGTGAAGGCAGATGAGGAGTCCCTGCAGCTCCCAGCTCCTGAGCCTGGGGCCCACCCCAGGCCACAGCCTCCAGAGGGAAGAGGATGGGAAGTTTGGTTCCTGTGTGGCCACCCCGTCCACAGAGAGACCCAGGAAGAGGCCTGCCCGAAGCAAGACTCACCTCACTGGGGTGCTCATTTCGTTAACTCCCAGGAGTAGGTCGTCTAAGGGCCCTTTTAGTGGGCAGGCGGGTGATGGGTATGGCACAGATGGCGGGGTTGGAGCCAGCTCACTGGGCGGGGAGCTGGGGGTGCAGGGTAGGGCTGGAAACACTCAAGAAGCTGATTGGGGGACTCACAGGTGTGGTGTGTGGGTGGCAGTGGCAGCAGCAAACGCTGTGGGACTGCATCTGGAGTCAATTGCACCTGCAAGTGATAAGGACAGCTTTCTGGAAACCCCTGGGAAGGGCAGTGTGCTTGCGCTGGTCAGGGGGCCTAAGGTCAGTTTTTATAGCCTTCACCTTCAGGAGTCAGGGGGCGGAAGGGGCTGGCTGAGATCTCTGTGGGCTCCCCATGTGGTCTCTGAGCCTGATGGGCGCGGGTGGGGGATGAGGGGAATGGGTGTGTGTGGGGGCATGATGTGCCTCTGATCCTGCCGCTTGACTAGCTGTGTGTCACCTGGCAAAGTTGTCTAATTCTTTGCCCGGTCTTTTCCTCTGTCATACAATGCTCTTGAGAATTCCAATGATGGGGGCGGTGGGGGACTGTGAGAGAAATGAGGTAGCATATGCAAGGCGAAACAAAGAAACCCCACAGCAGAAGTAGGAATGCTCCCTCAAATGCAGTGGTTGGCCTTAGTATGTCTGGGTGCCTGAGATTCATGGGTGTCCTCTGAAGGGAGTGGGGCTGGCCAGATGCCTCCAACCCTGCAAAGCTTTGTGTCTGTGTTTGCACAGGCTGCTTGAGGACTCTGGACTGGGCATGGATTCCCCAGCCTGTAACGGGTGCTCACAGTGGTCATGACTTCAGGTCACACATCCAGGGGGCTCTGGGGAACTACATTCTAGACCCAAGTCTCAATCTTGGTTCTTGACACATGGGGTTGAAACAGTTTTCTGCCACATGGAGCTGTCCCGTACAGCATGGGGCGGCTAGCAGCATCCCTGGCATGACTCGCCTCTACTCCTTGGGTAGTCTGAAGACACTGCCCAGCATCTCCTTGGCGTGGGAAGTGGGGTGAAGCCTGCCCTGCCTGGGTGTTGCCTGAGCCATTCGCAGTTGGTGGTCTCAGCCATGTGGAAGCTGAGTGGCATTTGTTTTTTGAATCCTGGAGGTTCCTGCCTATTTCATGCACGTTCTGGGGGAGTTTCCCAAACTCCAGCCTCTCATTCCATTTCAATTTCCTGTTTCCTGCCCCTGACTGGGGTGCCGGATCAATTGCAACTTGGGTGCTTTGTGTTCATTCTTCCATTTCATATTGTTACAAGGTTTTATTTTTTTTTTTTTTTGGTTGTTTTTGTTTTTAGAACATTGCATGCAACATAAAACTCAGTCTTTTATGTGTCATTGAAATGCAAACTAGGTTAAGACACCAATAGTTAATTCAGTGGGAAATCCTCTATTGTTTCAGAGCCTATTGGTTCATGGATGAGCACATCCTTAGGTGCACAAGTGCTGCAGAGGGACTGCAGGGGCCTGTAATGATTGTTTTTATGAGAGCATGTCCTTGGTTTTCCTCATCTCGCCTGACTCTTTGCACACCTGCCCTCCCATCTCGCGCTGGAGGCTGTATCTCTTAGGGGCCCAGAAGATTCCGTCCACAGGCCAGCTTTTAGAAAATTTTTGGATCATTTTTTATACCTGCTAGACTAGTCCTCAGGTGTGAGTTCCTGGTTGTGGAGAAGGTGGCACGCAATGCATGGCAGACAGGCTTCTGTGTAAAATTAGTACCAAGAATCAGTCATGGGTCAGGCTCTGGGGAGCATGCTCCAGGGTAAGCCACTGTCCTGGCTGTGGAGCCAGGCCATCTCTTGCCCGTACCATGGCTGAGCCAAAGCCAATGTAGGGGCGTGTGGTGCGGGGCTAGGCATGTGCTTTGCTGCAGGAGGCCAATTGTTGCTGGTCGCCACTTGCTGCTGGCCACTTTGCAAAGAACACATGGCTGCAACCACAGTGCCGTCTTGGCAACAATACTGGGATCCTGGTGCTGTGTGATATAGACGTATTAGGATTGTCATGTGCTGCTACACGGGAGATTCTTGGAGGCCCAAGAGGTAAGAGTGATTGCCACAGAGCCCGAGTGTTGGGGTTGGAGTTGGTTGCCAGGGGCAGCCTCCCACAGCGTGGTCTCCGAGAGCCAGGTGTGCAGCGGTGTTGGTTGTCCTTCCAGCATGGGCCCTCCCATTAGCTGTGCCTGCAGGCAGTGCTACTTGAGGGTGTCCCCACAAAGAGCCCAGGGGAGGCTCTGAGGAGCAGCCTGGAAAGCCGAGGATGGCTGTCACCAGGCTGGCCATCTAAAAGCTGAGCTTGGTCCTCTTTGATGACCCTTTGACCCAGTGGCTGGTGGGTACTGACAAGCAGAAGTGATGGCTTTTGGCAATGCCCAGGTGGTATGAACCAGGGACAGCGGGTGGTGTTCTCAACAGGCACTGTCTCCTTCCTCGGCTGGGCTCTCCCCAGGGTGTGACAATGAGAGCCTTCAAGTTTGGCTCTTTGTTAGTGTGGGAGGCACGAGTGTGAGGGTGAGGCCTTCTGCGTGGCCCTTCTGAGTGGCCCAGAGACCTCAGATGGTTGTCTGCATACACTGTCTTGGGGACACGGAAATTATTCAGGGCAAATATGGATTGGCTTTGCTCAAAAAGGCCCAAAGCACATGTGAAGTGGAGGGAGAGGAGGGCCAGGGAGGCCACCCAGCAGGTCTTTGTTTTGTGGTGATCAGGGTGTCTGGGTACATGACCCATGGCATCTGGCTCATTGGATGAGAAGGGTTTGACATGCCTGTTGGTGGGAGACAGAGGAGGCGGTGCTACATCCAGGGCCTCAGGGGACCTTCGGAACTGTGCTCATGGCGGCGTCCTTCCAGTTGGGGATGTTACTGATCGTGAGAGGAGGAAGACTGGTGCCTGCTTTGGAAAAAGCCTGTGGTGGTTGGGGGCTCTTTTGAGGACATCTCCAGCATCCATTATGGGTTACTGACACTAGGTTTGTCCCACAAACACGTGTGTGAGGTGGGTATCTCCTCCCACCCTGCATAAGGAAGCAGTGTTGTTCTCGCACCATGCATGGTGGCCTTCAGTCAGAAGGTGGCTGTGGCCTTGCTAAGAGCTTGCTGGGGCGGCTGACTTTTCACCCAACCCTTGGCTTTTCTGTCTGTTCACTTCCATTTCCTCAAGCAGCTTCTGCTCTTTCTCCTTTCTGCCCATCGCAGTCCCTGGGGCAGGTATGGGTGCTGAGGGGGCAGTCTCCAGGCTCTGTTCTCCCTGCCTCATCCTCCCTCCTCCAGCCCCACGCCTGGCCTGTGGCGAGAGGCCTGGCTGGTGGCATCTTTTTCAAACCACTCTGTTTCTTCCTGACTTTCTTTGTGTGGCAGAGCTATGATTGGCTGCCAATGCCTCTGGAGGCTCGTGCCCGGTTTCCTCCTGGTTTTTCGGTACATCTTGGGCCGTATCTGTGACACAGCGGTCTCCGCCTGGCATGGTCATGGGAGGGAGGTTGGTGGTGTGGGGCGGGGACGGTGCTTCCACAGGCAAGGCGGAAAGTGTCCGCATTTGGTCCTGGGATCATGGTGCCCCAAACTCGCCGGACTTGTTGCTGTAGGGCAACCCTTGGGACTCAACTGCTTTCTGGCTTGCAGCACATGGGATGCTGAGGGGCGAGCAATGCCAATCCCAGATGCCCAGGACGGGGTTGAGGTCTGGGGGGATGAAGGCAGGGGTTACTTCTTCAGGACCCGCCAGGTCAGGCTGTTTGCGTCCTTCTTTATGCTTTTGCCTGTACCTCTTCAGCTTTTTCCTAAGGAGAGGAACTTTGTCCCCGATAAACTCTCCCATCTTCCCAGCAGTGTCTCCTGACGTTTGTGACCCTTGCTGGCACCAGGGGCTGCATCCCAGAGACCTGCTGATGCCCAGTGTGCTGGCTCTTCTTGTATATTATTTCTTTTTGTGTGTTGACAGGAAGTTGTGGTCGACGTTGCCGTGATAACTAGGCAAGGCTTCAGTGGTTTAGTGCTTGGTTTTATGATCATGAAAGACTCAAGACTTTCCTTTGGTTTCTAACACTTCACATTCATAAACCTTGTTTTTATTCTTATTTTCTCACCTAAGATTCCTTTTTACAGTTCCTGCGTCGGACCTGCCATCCTCGCAGTTCCTTTTATGGGGAGGGGATAGAGGTCCCAGGCTCTCTGCTTCCAGCTGGATTTTGTTGCTGCTTTGCCCTCTGCATAGCCCTGGCCTTGGTGTCTTGCTGGATTTCCACAGGAGGAGGCTTTGTGTTTTCTCTTCACATAAGGTCCTGCAGGTGACACACATGGACCTGGGGGCAGGAGAGTGTCCTGTGGGTGCTGGACACGGGAGAGGGGAGGAAGAGCCTGGTTCACCGAAGCCCACTCTTTCAGTGAATGGGATTTGGAGCAGGATGAGGGCTCAGGCACTCAGGGTTGCTGCAGGCTGGAGCAGCCTGTTTCTGCTCCCTACAGCCCTTGGGTCCATGTGGCTGGAGCGATGTGTGTGGATTTGGGTTGACAGGACCAATAAATGGCTGGTCTCCTTATGGGCAGTTTCATGGTTGGGACTGTGTGTTTGAGTCCATATTAGTGAGCCCTGCCCCCCGATGCTGGCATCTCGGCAATCACCCTGTGATTCTCCAACACCTTTTTGGACCTTCACCCTGAATTCTGGCGTTCCCCCCGACCCTGCCCATTGACATTTGCCTGCAGCCCGATCAGGGCCAGCACCCTGCTTTTTCATCTCCCTCCACTTAGCCTGCTGCCCTGCTGAATGGCAGCACAGCCCTGTGGCTCACTCCAACCACATTTTCTCTAGTTCTGAGTCACTTGTGATCCGCTGCCCTCTGGGCCTATGTAGTTCCTGCTCCTGGAGAAACCCTGCATGTCACAGAGGTCGTCTGAAGGTGTTTGGTGCGTTGTCTTTTCCCCCATGCTCTCCAGCTTGGCCCTGGCCTGGCCTGGCCCAGGCGGCTGCTCCCTCAAAGGGTCTCTGCATGTGTGGATCAGCTGGACAAAGCCCTGTGGGACAGGGGGCCCTCAGGAGGGTGCGGATGCTGGGGCTCCTGCAGCTACAGCCGGGCTAAGGGCGGGGATTCCTAGAGATGCAGGTGGTTACCAAGGGTCCAGGCAAGGTCCCTGTTATCTCAGAATCACATTGTTCACTCGCAGACACTGTTCTAAGATCTCCACCCTCCAGCCTGGGAAGGTACTGAGATTATGCCCAAGAGCTTTGCTTTCTATGGGTTAAAGCCTGTGGTTCTTGCTACCATAGAAATCGACACAGAGAGACTGCCTTAAAAAAAATGCACGTGTGTCCATCTGTTTTGAAAACAATTGTAAAGGCCCTCTTGCATACCAAAAGCTGTAACGTTTCTATGAAAATGGTTTTGACCTTGATGACCCTCTGTCCCGGTGAAGTGCCGGCCTGTCCTAGGGTTCTGTAGGTTTCTTTGTAGGCCGCAGAATGGAGTTTGGTTTGCATTAGCAGAGCCTGACAAGAAATCACAGAGAGTGTGAGATGGTAGCAAGGCCCATGTGATCAGGAATGACGAATCCCTTTGCCTCAGGAAAGTCGTTCTGGCTAGCAGGGATTGTGTGTCTGCCTGGGATACTTTCTGGTGTTTTTGGTTGAAATTTTTAATGTTCCGGAACAGATGATTTTAAAACGCAAAGGACAAAACTTCCTCACGAGCAAGCTCTGTTGATACTTCTAGCTTCTTTTACTTATTTTGAAGTTCATGGCAGTGTAGATTTCCTCTCCCCCCAGCCACAGCAAAAAAAAAGTGTGAAATGTTTTTGTCCTTTTTGGTGGTTTTTGGGGCTCGATCCTTGTCCCCAAGCCACCACAGTCTCTGAGCTTCCTGTGTGGTGGCCTCCTGCCCCTGGACCATCACAGAAATGGGAATCACGCAGTGTTGCCTCCTGCTCATGCTTTTTGTGCTCAGTGTGGTATGTTATAGCTGGCCCTCGATCACATGCCTTTTGCCCTTGGGATCTTCCCACTCAGTGGCATTTGTGACTCTTGCACACACTTGGTGCTGTGTGCTTCTTGATGCTTTCATAGCCCCGCCCTGATCATGTGTTAATCAAGAAAGCACACCATCCCCAGATCTGTCCCCATCTCCCGTCGCCAGTCTGGGTTCTCAGCCTTCCCAAGTCAGAGAACAAGGAGAAACAGGAGCCTGCTGGGGACTGCGACATCAGTGATGACCTCTGCAACTTCGCTCAAGAAGGAAACTTGGAACAATCAGCTTTGGGGGTTTTGTAGGTTTTGTTTTTCTTCTCTCCTTCCTGAAAGAAGGCTGCTCTGAGTCCTTGGGGGCCCTTTGCTGTGTTCCTGGTGTGAGTTTGCACAGGAGGAGGTGTCAGATGCAGGGACACGATTGTCCCAGCATTGGTGGGGAGGAGGTGGTTGCTCTCATTCACTGCAGTTGAGGGACCACAGCTACCAGTTGTGTTGTTGGCACGGGGTGCCTGCTTCCCTCCAGTGCTTGCTGGAGCTCTGGGCATGCCCTACGCTCTAGGCTGGGCTTGCTTTCACCCTGGAAAAGAACTTAGAACCTCCTGGCTGCCCACTGCCCCGGACATGGGCAATGGCTGCCCCTCTAGAGAACAGACTTGCTGACCATCCCTCAGCAACTCTCAGGGATCCCCAAGGATATTCAGGGTTCCCAGGGCTCTCTGGAACCCACCAAGTAGTAAGTGGCAGATACAGCAGAATAGGAGTTAGTTCCATGGCTCTGTGAGAAGCCACGAGGGCACTGGGGTTAGAGTGATTCACTTAAGCTGTTCTTAAGCTACTGCTGTTTTATGGATCTGCTTTTTTGCTCCATGAAGAAGTGCCTTCTCATTTTGAGGTTCTCATAATGCACAGTTTAATGGGCTCTGCTCTATGTCCATTGCAATAAAAAATTTGGAAATGGCACCTGATTTGCACACTGCTTGGGGATGTCTCACAATTCAAGCTTCCATTCCTTGATGGCAAATGGCATTCTTCTGCTTCCCTGTGTCTGCTGGTTGGTTGTCTTCAGTGGTGTGGCAGGAGAGGTTCTGAAGGCGTATGCACCACCCATCCCCTGCTCCCCATCCTACACATGGGCACCTGGAGACCCCAGCACAGCTCGAAGTGGACCTGAGCACCCTGCACCAGGCCTCGGGCAATTTCAGGTGCCTTCTGTTTGGCATGGGGTGGCTAAGCCCAGGTCAGCTCCCTATGTCTCCCCCACAGAAGAACCTGCTGGCTCCCAAGGGCCAATGCTGCCACCAGAAGCGGCCTACAATGTGCCTGGGAGGGGGTGGGCAGGACTTGTGAGCTTGGAGCCAAAGCTATCCCTAGGAGTTGTGGGGCAGGCATAGAGCATAAACCTGGGAAGGCAGGAAGAAGCTTCTGACTTGAAGTTCAGAAGCTTGGGACTGGCCTCGGCGGGCTGGCTCGAGGGTACTGAGGGTGCCTTGTGCTTTCTCAATGCTGCATCATGTTTGCCTGCCCCGCCTCCCTGTCAGAGCCCATGGAGGAAGCTGGAAGGGCCTTCCCCGTGCGGCTGCATCTCTCCAGGACTGACCTGGCATGCTGTGTTGTGGTTTCACCATCCTCTGTAAGAGTTGCCAGTGGAGACTCGGCTAGGCACCCACCCTCCTGCCCTGATGGTGAAATCATTCATTCTCTGTGTCTGTTCTTGTGCCTCTCAAAAAACAAACCATGGAGACTTAGAATAAACAGATAAGTACATTTTGGTGCAAGAGATTTGGAAATCCAAAAATACATTACTCTATACATTTCTATGAATGTTTTTGAAGATCCTTAATTTGAATGTGTTATCTATTTTCTATTGGAACCTGGGCTGAATTTATAATTGGTGCTGGAGATGGCCCCTAGGAGCTTCTGCTTGGTTATTCTGGGATTGGGTTGATGAATTACTCCTGAAGGGCAGAACAGCCCTCCCTGCCAGTAGGACATGGGGCATGAACCCTCAAATAGATAGTTGGTAGTCACAGAGATGACAGGCAGGCAGGGGAAAGCATGGCAACAAAAGGGCATCTGAGCTTTCCAGAGTCTCATGGATTCTTGGGGCTGTAGAGGGCATATACGGGGAGCAGGAGACTTTAGAAACCCCAGCCCCATCCAGTCAAGCTGCAGGAAGGCCTTGAAGGGTCCCCTCCTCTCATTGGCTGAGAATCCAGGGCCAGGAGATGTGACCAGGCTGTGCATCTGCATCCATGGCTACAACACCAGGGCAAGGTAGAGTAAGAACACCTGCATGGACCAGCTGAAGGCCAAAGAAATGGGGCTGCCAGTGTTGCCCTGGATTCCACCCCACTTTGTCCCCTGGGAGCAGCCCCTTCTCCATCCCATCCTCCTCACTCCATCCAAGGTTGGGAACCCAGCCCTTTTCTGCTGACAGCCTTGAAATGGCTGAACCTGCACTGTTGGCCCCTGGGCTGACACTGACTCCTGGGTGCCATACCATCTTTTCCTTGCTGGGTCCTTCCCCATCCTTGGCACATGGTTTCCCTGCATACACTTGTTACACTCCCCCAAAATGACTGCAGTGGTCAGGGCCGGACAGGTTGAAAGCCAGTAGCCTGAGACTTCACCCAGGTCTCCCATTTGTGTGGCAGGAGACCAGAGATGCTGACTGTCTTCCCACTGCCTTCCCAGACACGTGAGCAGGGAGCCGGACTGGAAAGCAAAACAGCTGAACCTAATCCAGCACTCTGCTGCAGGACTGGAGTTCCAGGCACAGACTTGCTGGTTTTGCCAAAATGGAGCCCCCGTCTTTCAAGTGTGAGTTCCATGAAAATACTCAACCTGCATTTTTTTTTTAACCATAATTCTTACTGAACAAGCACAATGGAGCAAATGCAAAGTGCCCATGGGAGGGGCACCCAACCTGGACAGCAGGAAACTTGGGGGAAATGGTCTGTGAGCTGCACAGGCAGGGGCGCTGCAGGGCACCAAAGGGTGTCCTCAATGTGTATCCAGAGTGGACAGGGCCATGCCTTGCCAGGGCCACTAGTCCTGGTCCTCAAGTAACACGTGGTAGGTGGTAGGAAGTGTTTGCCATGAGCCCTTTTCCCAGAAAAAGAACGATGTTGGGGGAGGGGTAGTCTGCACTTTGAAGGGGAGGAGTTAGCTTCATGCTGATCTAGAACTCCTGGCTGGAGGTCCCCCATTGTCAAGACCCATTGGGGCCCCCACTGTAAAGGAGGGGGTGCACTGGCACCTCCCGCTGTGAACTTGGTGGGAAGGTAGAAACAAACATGAGAGGAAGTGGCTCAGGCTGGGGAGGGGACGGGCAAGGAATAAGAAGGTAAAGCCACAGCCAACCCAAGGTGGTCCTGGCACCCTCCTCTCTCGGCAAGGCAGCTGGCCACCCGCCAAAAAGTGGCCCACACGCAGCCAGAGCATAAGGTTTCTGTTTTATTGTCTGTAAACTCTTCTTTGGTCAAGGAGACAAAGGGAGCCAAGGAGAAAGAGGAGCACATCAAGGGAAGACGGCAAGGCAGGGGCGGGTGCCCCCCACAGGAGAACTCAGAGAGACAGCTACACCAGCAGCAGGGGGTGTAGGGGCCCGGGGGCCTGGGGCAGGGGCAGCGGGAGGGACAGAGAAGCCTACACCACACAGTGACGGAGCTCATGCATCACACAGGGGGTTGGGACGCTCCACCCACGGCCCCCATCCACCATCCGTGCAGCTAGGGATGCGCTTGGGGCAGAGAGTCTGCTTAGCTAGGGCTGGGCGCCAAGAGGCCACCCGAGGGGCCAGCAGCAGTCCACGCGCCCTCTGTCTCCTTCCCTGCAGGCTGGTGTGTGCCCATAATCTCTGTCTGCATCTGGGTGGGACGTGTCAGAGCGGCAGGGATGGCTAGGCGGGGGTCGGGGTGGGGTGGGGGGTACAGACGCAGCCCGTCCTCCACCCCCACCCCCTTTTACATGGGCGGCTCGCTGCACAGCACGATCTCCAGGTCCTTGCGGTAGAGCTTCCCTGCCTCGGCCAGGGACATGACGCTCTTCCTGTAGCTCGTGAGCTGCTGGATGTTCATCTCCTAGGAGACGCAGCAAGAGGGTGAACACAGGCTCAGGGGATGACTCCTACCAGAAGCCCCGCCCCTCCCCCACGTGGCAGACACACCCACACGTCTAACTGGCTCCTGTGGTACACCGGTGTGAGTGGGTGGGGAGTCACGGGCTTTGAAATCAGACAGACCTGGTGACTTTGGGGGGGAAAGGAGTCACCTTTTCGGAGATTTAGCTGCATCCACCTGTACAGTGGCACCTGCCTCAGTAATGAGAATCAGATGAAACAACACAGATAAACAGCCCTCCACGGAACGGTAGCCATGGTAATGGCAATCATGATCTGTGTGTAGCCTTGGCTATATTCCACCAACTTGTCTGGCCGCCACCCACTCATCCCATGCTGGGGACAGACGTCCAGGAAATCCCCAGTTTAACAATCCCTGACTTTGTGCCACCATCTGGCGCAAGGGTGTTTTTGCAGGCCCTGCTAGCTCAGGGTGGAACACAGGGCATCTCCTCCAGTGTTGGGTACTCTCTGGAAGTGTCACCTAATACCAGGATATGCCTGAGCTCTCTGTCACTCAATCAGAATCCAGGGAAAAGACCCCACATTACAACTCTGAGCTTGAGAAGACTCCCATGGTGAAACATGGCTGCGATAGTCAACAGCTCCGAAAGACGAGCTGCTTCATGTTTTCTGCTTGTCAGCAGAAAACTTTAGTGAGCTGACAAGGCCGAAGGAGTGCAGCTTGGTCCTCCTGGCCGTCTGCTGAAACGTCATCTTGGTCCGAGCCAGCAGCATCTGCCATGCAGGGATGGGATTCACCCAGAAACGGTTCTTCCCTTCCCACCGCAGGCACTGCTAGGTAGTCCAGCTTGTACTTTGCCCTTTCTGTTGATTCCTGGTGTCAGAGTGTAGGTGCCTGCCCGAGCCTGGTACAGGTGGCAGGCTCTCAGGTGCACAGCTTCACTGATACCCTGGGTCTCGAACCCTCGGAGCCCCAACACCTGCAACTTGTAGCTTGTGTCTTCCCATCTGGGCTGCTCCTATGGTAGCCACATGTGCTGCCCTTTTATTCAGAGTTTGATAAGCTCACAGGCACTCTGGGTCCCTCAGATTCAAGCCTTCAGGGTTTGTGGACCTCGGGTGCCAGGCAGGGCCTCATGAAAATTAATTACACTTGATGAATCCAACTGCAGTTGCAGGTGTTCGTGGACACATGAAGGACGCGGAAATGTCTGTGCAGAACTTGGTTCATAGAAAATGTTGGCCACAAACACCTGCAAAGGGCTTCCTTCTACTTGCAAACTTTCTTTGGGTTTGTTTTCTGCCTCTTTCAGAAACGCAATTACAGGTGACATAAAAAAAACCCCATAAATTTAGGCTGAAATATGCGAAGGGTGATATTTAGGACAAGGATAAGGAGATCAGAAGGTACTTGGAAAGGGAGACAAATAGACTTGGAGGCTTCAGTGATTTTTCTCCTGAAATTGAGCATTAAATTTAGCTCTTGCTGCAGGCAGCCCAGGCAGGCAGACAACTCCAGGAATTACAGGGCTTTCATCATCTGATTAAAGAAAGCAGCAAGGCCATTTGCTCAGTGCAAGACCAGTTCCAGGAGGTGCAGGCAGGCAGCTGCAGGGGCCAGGGCTCCAACCGAACCCTCCCATCCAACTGCAGGAGATGAGCCCACCAGAGGGCCCCTGCGGGCACTCTCAACACCAGCAAAGAATGGGGTTCACTGTGAGCGGCTCTTCCTCTCAGCTGCTCCCCTAGATACTGTGCCCGTGGATTCTGCACATCCCTCCCATCCCACTGACCCCTGGTGCCGACATCTATCTGCATCAGGTCTCGGTGAGGTGGTCATTGGCAGCGTGCCTTAGTCCCCAAGCATCCTGAGGACCAAATCAACCCCAGTGTCCACAGCTGAGGGACAGGCCGAAGAAACATGGTGCAAGCACACGACACACCATGATCCCGCTTCAAAAGGAAACGACCGTCTGTCGCGTGGTGTGGCCGAGATGACCATTAGGACACTGAGCTAAGTGACACAAGCCACTCACAAACGGTTCGTGTGGATTCCCCTTGTGTGAGGTGCCCACAGCAGTCACAGAGATAGAGCTGGGGTAGGGACCAAAGGGGCATTTACGTCTCATGGTGCAGAGGCGAGTCCACACAGCACTGGGACATGTACTCAGTGTCACCAACTTGAGCAGCTAAAACTGGACAAGATGCTACATTTTCTGTTCCGGGAATTCTGACATCATTCAGTGTAGGAAGAATTCTCACTCCGTGAACCAAAAGCCCAAAAGCCAGAGCCGAAGCCAGAACCGCGCCCTTGCCATGTGATGGGGGGCCCAGGCGGAGCAGCGTGCCCTGCAGCAGCCTCTCATCTTCCCCCTGGGGGCTCCCCCTCCCCAGGGACAGCGTCAGGGCCCTGCGGCCCGTCACTCACCTTCTTGTTTTTCTCGTACAGATCCTTTAGGAGGGCGTCCAGCTCGTTCTCGTCGATGTAGCCGCTGCCGTCCTGGCGGTGGGGCAGGCAGGCAGCTCAAAGCGCTGAAATCTGGCCACTCCGGTCTGGGCCCTTCCCTCCCCCTGCCCAGGCAGCTCTCAGGGGCCAGTCCTCCTGTTACTCTCCCAAGGAAGCATATACACCTCCGTAAAGATACAGTGGCTCATCCCTTCCCTCCTCTGCAGTCAGGTAGTGCAAGCCTGGGGTACCTCACTGCTCCCTTCTCATAGCTTTCCCTTTCACGACATTCCTCTTCTCAGACAGCAGAGGGCGCTCCAGAGCCGCGCCCCTGGCGAAGCCCACTTCCGGGGTGACAGGGCCTCCAAATCGTGGCACTCCCTCTTACCTTGTCGTAAAAGGTGAAGATGGCATTGAACTCCTCCGAGGTCAGCTTCATGCCCTGGAAGAACACAGGGGTCACCAAATGTTGCAAGCTCCGAGGGAGGGAACCAGTGGAAGTGCCCATTTGGCTGGACTGGGAGTGAAGGGGAGGGTAGCAATGCAGCTCAGACAGGAGGGGGAGGAGGCAGTGGAGGAAAGTGTAGCAGCTGTTACCTGGAACTTAAGCAGGAAGTTTTCCTGGACAGGCAAGAGTCTGGAAAGAGTGTTACAGCAGAGGTCAAGAGCAGAACCTGGGAACCGCGGGGACGCTCCCCCAACCAGGATGGGAACTGCGGGGACCCTCCCCACCCCCAGGAGCATGGAAATGACCTCTGAGGATTAGTAATCAGAGTTACTGCAAAGTCCAAGAAAGAACGGGGACGCACAAAGCGGGGTTGGCATCAGTTGCTTCTGGTGTGTCTCCAGCTGCCAGACCCGTCACTTTTGCCGAATGAGCAGAGCAGCACTGGGGGACCCCGATGGGGAGGAAGGGGTGAGGGCAGGTGCTCACCGGGACATCTCTGAGAGGCCCAATTTGCCGTCCCCGTTCAAGTCAAACATCCGCAGCTGCAGGGGGAAGAGCGGGCGGGATTATTTGCTTTCACCTTTCCCAGGTGGGCCACCGACTTGCCACAGTCAGCCCCTGGGGGAGGCAGCGGGTAGTCCCTCCTGCTTCTCTCTCCCCTTCTTAGGGACTGCGGTGGCTGCCATACAGTAGGCCAGCACCCAAGGCCCACCCTTTCCAGGAGCTGAAGGGGTTGCTATGGAAGCAGACACTTGGGAGCAGCAGAGAGCTCAGAAAGAGGAAGGGATGGGGAGCGGGGCAGGCAGGTCATGAACTTGCATCCTTTGTGTCAACTGCCACCCTGAGTTACTTTATCTGGACCTGGAGAGGCTGCAGCACAAAGACCTCCCTACCCCCAACTGAGCCCCAGCGGCACAGGACCCCTCATGCCCCGCACCCTGGGGCCGGGTACCCTCGCTCCCACTCACTATGGTGTGGGTGTACTCCTGGAGCTTGGCTTCATCATATGGCCGGTTGGCCTTCTTCAGCAGGTCAGACAGGAAACCCTGCGGGACAGAGCACAGCCTCCTTGGCTCAGTCCCTCGTTCATCCACTTATCTGCTCATTCAGCCCCTGGGTGCCCTCTGACCCCTGACTTTTCCCACTGGCCCCCCAATGACAGTTTCTGCTGGTGTGACCACAGGCCTTGGGCCACCTTGGAGTGACCACAAATTCCCACTTCTCCTCCAAATCCTTCACTGCTCTGGCCTCAGGTCCCATTCCCCGGGCCTGGTGCCCCCTGCCCAAGCCCTGCCCTACCTTGAGCTCATTAGCTTCGATGTAACCGCTTCTGTCTGTGTCGTACTTCCGCCAGGCCTATGGTAAGAAGTGGAAACATCAGGCTGCTTATGGAGAGGCAACAAAACTATACCTGCGCAGCCCCCTGTTCTCTGCTCCCTCCCTCCGACCCAGCCAGGCTGGGTCTTGGTTATTTACAAATATTGAAGTGGGCCTGGGTTGCCCAGCCCCTTCACTGACCCGAGGAACAGATTGGGGCCACTGTCTCGGTCAGGGTCATAGGAAGCGGTAGAAAAGCCCCTTGTTCAGATCTCCCTCCTCTGCCTTGGCACAGGCGTGGTTCTCTCTGGCTTAGCTTTGCATCCAGGGTTGGTGTTTTCTAAGGGGATAACTAGGCAGCAGCTGCTGCCATGGCTGGAGCAAGGCTCTGCTGGATTGGAGCTTTGCTGTAGGTATATGGGAGATTGACTCCTCCCACCCCAATCTCCAGAGGTAGGCGTGTGGCCCAAGGCTGGTGGACACAGGACCCATGCCTCCCTGGATGCCCATGTGCGCTGGCTCTGGGCTCAGCTCCGAGTCCCCGCTGTTTGGGAGTTGCATTGGATTCCTGGGAGGAGCCAGGACACAGCCTGCTGACCACTGCATCTGGCGGGGTGTGGGGATCTTAATCTTTTCAATGAAGACTGGTGACAGGGGTTCTGTTACAGCCATCCGGGAAGGGACAGGCATTGCACAGGTGAAAGAAGAAAAAAGGTTGCCACAGTGTTAAGAAGTCCATAAATTATCTACTTCCCTTCCCAAGATGGGACCCAAACCCATTTCCTGGGTGATTCCTGGGCTGATCTTAGCGACTCACTTCCAATGAGCACACGCCCAGCAGCTGTGACTTCTGACAATAGGACACCTGGTCATAAAAAGTGCTGTAGCTTCCTTCTCTCTCTCCCTCTCTCGGCTCTCCCCACCTCCTCCCCCCATCCCTTGCTCTGAGGTTGTGAGGTGCTCAGGGAGCCCTTGCTGAACCTTCCTGCCAACAGCCAGCCAAGCTTTTAGCAATGGCCGTGAGAACGAGTCGTCTTGGAAACACATGCTTCAGCCCCAGTCGGGCCTTCAGATGCCTGGGGTCCTGTGAGAGACCTTGAACCCGAGTCACCCACCTACACTGCTTTCAAATTCTTGACCTCAGAAACTCTGAGATAAGTCATGCCTGTTGCTTTAGACTGCCCAGCATTGGGGTTAATTTGTCACGTAGCAATGTGTACAGTCAACCACCTGAGGACACTTCAGAAAGTTCATGGGAAAAGGAATCAAAAGATAAGTTTGGTAGAAAAAAATTATTCAAAATCCATGCATAGGTTATTACTATTTTTAATGTTCATTTTTCATGAACTTGTGCAATGGCTCTTGTTTACTTGGATTTCAAGGTATTTTGTGACAAAATAAGCTTGTCTTTTCATTCCATTTATGGTGAGCATTTTGAAATCTGAGTTTACCTCAGCATTTGACTTTGGATGACCAATAGGCATTGATCCTGGTGCTCCATTTTCACCCCCACCTCCCCCAACTTCTCCACACCGTGTGCCCCCTGTGAGCATTAGGGGTGCCAGAGTGTCTGGGTCTTTCAGGGTCTTTCTCGCTAGCATGCTGGGCTGGTTAACTGTCACACTTCATCACTACCAGGGCTCAGGGACTTGGGTCCTGGTTTTTGCTTTCCCCTTATTTGAGCAAATCTCAGTAAAACAGTAGACTGACACTGCAGACAATTTGGGTAGATGGGCACATAATTAGGAGTGGGGTTTTTTTCTGTCAAGAGAAGAATGCTGTGGGACCTGTCAAAATATTCCTTCTTCCTCAGGATGCTCATTCAGCGCCCAGATTGGGGTGTCACCCGGGGCACATGTATCCCAGATTGGGGGGCCTGGATTCACGTCCTGGCTCTGCTCCATCCAGCTGACCACTCAGTCCCTCCTGGATCACGTGGAGGTTTGCGGAACATCGGGGTTGGTCATGTATCGCACTGAACCCAATGGAGCTTCAATGTTTGTGAGTAGAAAAATGTTTTCGCTATCAGCAAATTCTTAGGGTTCTCTCTTGGCTGAATATTATTGAAAAGACCCTTGTGTTTGTGTGGCCTCTTTCCCAAAAGGATCTCAGAGACTTTCTATTGCGAAGAAGGCAAGACTATTTTAAGGGAGCCACAGAGCCCAGACCACAAAGATCAGGCCCTGGAAACCAGAATCCTCACAGCAGGGTGCGGGGAGGGGGGATTCCTGGCTTTATTTATGCATTTGAAAGGCACGGGGGGGGGGGGGGGGGCGGGGAGAAGTGGACAGGCAGAGACCTTCCATCCCACATGTATACAACAGCTGGGGCCGGTGGAGGCTGAAGCTGGGAGCTGAATCCAAGTCTCTCATGTCAACAATGGGGACCCCAAAACTTGAATCCTCACCTGCTGCCTCTCAGGGTGGACATCAACAAGAAGCTGGAATCTGAGGCAGTCCTGAGGCTCGAACCCAGGCCCTCCAATAGGGGCTTTAAGCACTCCGACCCTGTGCCCAGCTCTTGCCCCTTTCATGACTCCATCCTGCTGAGCCTGCTCCTTGGCAATCTGACAGTAGGGACACAGATGTCGCCGAATGGTGGGATACCCCAGGCCACCATGTCTTGGTTGCAACATATCTGCAGAAGTCTATGACAAGTCCTCCAATGCAGGATGCAATTCCCAAATATCCTTGACCCCAAACTGACCCCACACTCTTACCATGCACCCACATTATTCAAGGGGCTCGTTAAAGTGTAGATCCTTCATCTGGCAGGTCCGGGAGCCTGTCACCCCAATAAGCACCCTGGGGTGCTGATGTCTCCAGGCCACCCCAGAGTGCTGAGGGGCTGAGCCCACCTCAGGACCATCCCCAGACCGTCCCGGTGAGAGGCAGAGCCCAGGGCCCAGAGCGAAGACGGTGCCTTACTCACCTCCATGAACTCGGCGCTGGAGCCCACGCACTGCCTGAAGCACAGAAGGAAGCTCTCTTCTGTCGGCAGGATCTGCGCCAGCTGCAGGGGGATAGGGGACACAAAACGACACCCAAGTCACAGAGGGATTGAACTCTTGCCAAGGGTGGGGTGGGCAGGGCAGTGCCGTTCTGCTCCCTGTGGCTGCCTTCCTTGGGAATGGGGGTTGGGGCAACGGCATCCTGAGAAGTGCCAGTAGCAGCCTCCTGGCTCAGAAGGGTACTGAAGCAAGGGCTCTGTTCCTCTGCAGGTCTCCAGAATGCCAGGAGGTCAGGCTAGACCTCCCACCACCTGATGCTCCTGGAAATCTTGGGGCCATGGGAAAATCCTGATTAAGTCAACCACATGATGTCTTCCTATTCGCATGGCCAGTGGTTGGCTTATGGAGAGACACGTGACCTGGTTCTGGCCAACAAGAGGTGAGAGGAGGGCTGGCTGAGGGGCTTCTGGGAAAGGCACTGTTGATCACGGGGTCAGGGTTGCACTTGGATGTGATGCCTGGAGCTGCTGTGGCCACCATGCCACCAGCCTCAGGGTCGGGGGAAGGAGGAGGCTTGGGAGGGTCAGAGGGCAGAACTAAGAGGTGTGTAGAGAAACAGAGGTGGGGCCCTGCCCTACTCATGGCCTGTTTCACCGGGAGCTCCTCCTGGCTTAAGATAGGAGTCAGTGAGCCACCACGGCCCACGAGCTGACACAGCCAAGGCCTGTTGGTGACGTTTAACCACAATGTGACTGGCTCTCCTCAGGAACGTACTGCCTGCACCTACCTTCAGGCTGCAGCATCAGAGATGTCTTCCGTGGGCCATCTCTGATCTCCATATGATGTCCTTTCTTATCATCTGCAGCCTGAGCATCCCTAAGGTCTCTCCACTTAATGCCCCACCTCCTCCTCCCATGCTTAGGGTGGTGAGGGTTGACTGCTCGTGGCTGCCCCCTGCAGGGCACCTGCGGAGCTCATTCACACCCGCAGGAATCTGTGGCAGGAGGTTCCACTGGGCTGTGTGACCTGGAGGAGGCAGTGGTCTAAACAGGTTGCCTCCATCATCATGCTTGACCCCTTAACTATGGGATGCGTGCTTGTGTCTACCCTGTCTCGTGTAAGACAGGGAGAGGGTGCGTGTGCCTGTTGCATGTGTGAGAAATATGTGATATATGTTTGCATGTGTAAATTACCTAGATAGTTGTTTGTGAACTCTACACACACAGAGGCCAATGTGAATATCTTAAAACATCTGGCCTTTGGATGCCTCTGGGTGGGCTGGGGCTTTCCTTCGTCAGTCTCCCCACCCCTCCTGTCTCAAGGCAGGCTCCTCCCACCTTAGTAACAGCGATTGGACCCCGAGGACACTTCCTGCCTTTCCACCTGTTCTAGGTCACTATTGGTTGCCCTCTGTGGTCACCCCAAGTGCCGTGGGCAGGGGTCTTTAAGGTTCCAAGGAGGATGCACCTGCCTAGAAGATGCACAGGGAGCCGGGGTAGGGTGAGGGGGCGGCCAGCCCAGCAGCCAGTGCTCACCTCGGCCATCTCAATCTTCCCGTCCGAGTTCTTGTCGTACTTCTGCATGAACTCCTTCATCTTCTCCCCGAAGTTGTCGCTCTTCAACATCTGCGGACAGGAAAGGGGGGCTCAGCTTGCTGCCGCCGCCTCTGCTGCACCCCACAGCAATTCCAGGTCTCAGTGCAGCCCAGCTGGCGGTCACCCTGTGTCCCTGACCCACATGGGCGTGGAGCTGGGCTCTGCTGATTCTCTCAGGGAGATCACTCCAGATGCACCTACGTGTCCTTCAGGGTTCGGTCACGTGATTTTCAAAGGCAGGATACTGTGGTGTGACCCTCAGGGTTCCTGAGACGGACCGAAGCCCTCTCTGTAGGAATGTTTGGGACTTGCAGTGGATACCAGCAGACATGCAGCTGGAGGGGAGGGGGTGTGACCAGCCAGGGACCCCAGTAAGCTGGAGGAAGCGAGCAGTTCTGACCCCACAAACTCAGCTCCAAAACACCTCCCTTAAGTGAGTTTAGCAAGTCCTCCCCAACTCCCATGGTACAGATTTTAATAGACACCAGTGCATCTGCACCATGGTTAAGAAATTCTGGTTTAGAACAAAGGCACATGTTGATGCCTGGGGCATCCAATCTTGACCCCTCTGAGTACCTTACGGAGGCTGTAAACTTTGCTAGTAGTGGACTAATGCTATAACTGCAAATGGAATCATGAAACAGCTTCAGGGGGCTCATAACTCCTGCTACCCTGTCACAAACACCCTTTATCCCAGCCACCCAAGGATACTGAGGCAATGAGTGGGCATTACAAATTTTTAAAAATCTGTACAAATAAAATGCTAGGTGTCAAGGCCAGAGGTCTCAGGTCTGTAGATGGGATACACGCCTTGGGAAAGGCAGCCCTGAGAGCCGACGGTCAAATTCACAGGGAATCCCCGACCATGGCAGGGGGTGGAGCTTACCATGCCAGAGCCTTTTCTTGCTTTCTCCAGCTCTTGGAAAAAGTTCTCCAGCTCTTTCCCTTCAATGTAGCCATTTCCTATAAAGGAGGGGGAAGTAAGATGGTGGTGGGGGGACAGTTGGGGGCTGTATGAAAAGAATGTCTCTCCCTATTGGTCCCCAATGCAGCAGCCAGACCAGCTGCCTTAGGGTGGTGGGGCTTGTCCTCCGGGCAGCTGCCCCTTAGGGATCTGACGTCAGGAGGAGTGTGTGCCTGGGGCCTGTACTCGGCAGCTGGGGTATCCCAGGAGGCACTAACTTCTGGGCCAGAAGCTGGGAGCTTCGCCCTCTTCTGGGATCACCTGGGCAAGCACTTCATGGCAGAGGTGCCATGGGAGACAAGTCATCAGCTTCCGAAGTTATCAGCAGGTGGCAGTCCCCAGTCCGAGGCAGAAGTTGGGCCCTTGAGGTTCAGGAGGTGGATGGAACCAAGCTTTCCTCCAGAATCCAGGTCTGAACATCGTAGAAACCCTGGCTGCCTCTAGACACTCTGCAGTGACTGGCCTGGGGTGTGAAGCAGGCATCACACACACATTTCAAAGCTCCCAGGGTGACTTCTGTGCCCAGCCACAGTTGGAATTCCCTGGCCTCATGTCTGAAAACTGGTCCAGAGCAGGGGAGCAGGGTTCCCCCAGATACAGGGTTTGAGCAAAAAGGGGGTCGGAGCCTCTGGGGCAAACAGAACTGTAAATTTCAGCAAGAGAAAATAAAAGCATCTCTCTGCTGTTTCCCCAAGCAGTTCTGTTCTCTAAATAACCTGGGAGGACCCCACTAGAGAAGTGGCCTCCATAAATAGTGAATGGAAACTCACATGGGATAAATTATGGATTTCTGTCTGCAGGGTAAAGATGTGACCAGCGAGCAGGGAGGCAGGGCTTGAGTTTCTTTTTTTTTTTTTTTTTTTTTTTTCTGGGACAGTCATCTTTCTTCTAGGGTGTTCTACAAAGTATCTTGGGAGAAGTGGAATTTTACAGTCTACTGCGGTGAGGGACAGTAGAGTTGGGGGAGGGCAAAGAGGCCACGGTCATGCAGAGAGTCAGACCAGGGTGCTTCTGCTGTTGCAGGGCTCCAGCTGTCCTCTCACTGCCTAGGTGTGATCTCCTCTTGAAGGAGAAGGCAGATTCACCCCCTTTCCCTAGGAGCCTTTGTGGAATGAGACAGGGAGGGCGGAAGCTTGGCTCAGATGAGCTGAGCTCTGGGTGTCTTGGCAGCTTGTAGTAGCCTGAGACCAGGTGGGAGGCTGGTGGCCGGAGGCCGGAGCACTTGACAGGTGACACAGCGGCCACAGGGGCTGCGCCCTGAGGCCACGCTGGGCAGAGGCAGGGTGCGCGTGCTTGTGTTTGGTGAGTGTATCAGGAGGTGGCGGAGATGCGGGAGGAGGGCAGCTGCATGCTGCTGGGAAGCGAGGAGGTGCTCCTGAGAAATGGCTGGAAGCCTTGGTTCTGCAGCCCCATGCTGCACTGGAACCTCACTCCCCATCATGCACGTGGGCCTCACTATGAGCTATACGGAAGTGAGCAGTACCCAAGCCCTGCCCGATTCCACCCCCGCTGGACACTGGATGAGGGCATCCCCCCACCTACTCTATACTGGGGTGGGCCTCTCCTTCACCATGAGTGGCCGCTTGACTCCCGTCTAACCACGTTCTGTTCATGTTCTGAACCACGTTCAGGCTCTCCTCACGCCTGACACCTCCTCCTTGAGCTCCTGCCTGCCTAGTCTAAGTCCACCAGGGGCCCTGCTGCCCATAGGGCATAGTGCTTGACGTTTCCTCTTTTTAAAAACATTTGAGAGGCACAGGAGGCACTCTCCCCTACCCACTGGTTCACCCCTGAAATGTCTGACAGGGCCTCAGCCATGAAGCTGAAGCCGGCAGAGGCGGGAAACTCCTTCCAGGTCTCCCATCGGGGTGACAGGGACCCCAGACACTTGGGGCAGTCCCTGCCACTGCCTGCCCAATATGCACACGAGCTGGGAACATAGCCAGTATTTGAACCCAGGCACTCAGATATGGGATGGGGGCAGGGCAGTGCCCTAAATCTTCTCACAAGTCAAGGCCATGTCCCTGCCCTACAAGGCAGTTCAGAGAGCAGCGTCCATGCAGCTCAGAGATGCACCCCTCTCCACCTTCACGCTGCAGGGTCCCTGCCTTGCCCAGGCCTATCCAGGCCTGTCCAGCCCCATCCCCCTGCTGTCCAGGGGGTGACAGGGACTGTCCCCGCTTGTTGGGGCACTGACACCCAGTCCTTCTCCTCTCTCTGTCAAGCGCAGACTCAGGGATGTCCCCTCTGAAGGTCAGTATCTTAAATGGGGACAAGAACAGTGCCCTGCTCAGCTGGCTGCTACAAAGGCTGAACGAGGTAAGGACCCACGCATGGTCAGTGCTGGCCCACAGGGAGGCTCAATACTCTCACCGTGGCTGGTGACTCTGCTGGGAACTCCGGGGTAGGTGGGGGCCGGGGGCAGACACAGGGAGGCCACAGCCCCAGGGCCAGCACTGCGCAGTGCCCCAGGCAGCACTGGAAGCTGTGGAGAAGCCTCACCACTACAGCCACCTGTTCTTGGGAGTTTTCCTGTGACCGAGGGAGCCGAGGTCTTTCTTTTTATTCTTTCTCATGCTCAGAAGGGCTGAAGGTGGCTTGGCAGCCTCAAGAACCTCAGGAATCCCCAGGGTTTCAGAGTGCTTTACTCGGCTTTCAGGGCAAATCTGAGATGTATGTGTGTGTGTGTGTGTGTGTGTGTGTGTGTGCGCTCCTGTGCGTCTGTTCCTATGTGTCTGTGTGTGCGCTTGGTGTCTGTGTGTATCTGTATGTGTGTTCCTGTGTGTACATGTGTTTGTGTGTTTCTGTGTGTGTCTGTGTTACTGTGTGTTGGAATGTGTCTCTGTACATTTGTGTGTGTCTGTGGCTGTGTGTCCCTGTGTGGGTGTGCACACACAAGTACGTGCAGAAGCTCTCTGCTCCTGCTTCGGCCTCCCATCCATCAGAGGCTGGGTTAGGGGTCAGGTTGGCTGGCGCCCTTCTAGAAGGGACTGCCCACAGTGACCTTCTTACACGGGTGGGGTGAATGGCCACCAAGCAAGTCTCACGCAGCCAGGCAAGGATAAAGATGTGGTTGCCATGGTAACCCTCATTCCTAACCTCCTTATCAAAACATATCCTGTGCATTCCAGGGAGAGGGAGCTGGTGGAGTGCCAAGAACCCAGCACCCTTCTTGCCCCACCCTGTGCCTCAGTTTCCCCAGATGTAACGTGAGATGACGTTGCCCCTCTCCCATTTCCCTGTCCCCCCTCCCCAAGGCAGGCACTCTGTGCCCCCCAGCAAGGTCAGCCTCTCTGTGTTTGCTTTCTCCCTGACTTGCCCTTTGAGCTCTTATCCTAGCTGAACAGGTGAGAAGCACCAGCCCTGTGGCTGCCCACGTCATGCTGACCCTCTCAGCATCTCCAGTGCAGGCAGAACTGTGGCTGCCTGTAACCCTTCAGGCCTCCTGGGAGGGCCCAGCAGGCACTGTTGGTAGAACACCCCCGAAATGCTTGGTTGGTGCAGGGTGTCACTTTTATTCTCTCTTACGAGGCTGCCTGTGTCTACCATAGGTTAGAACCCTTCTGCCTGCCCAGTGTCCAACTCTGCTATTGGGTGTTTTTTTGTTTAAGAGCACTCCTGGTACCCAGCCTAGTTACCAGGACCACCTCCCCACCAAACCAGAGGGGGTGCCTCTAACAATGCCTTTCCCAGGGCCCCACACCTGCCCGGGGCCTCAGGTGCAACAGACAGGGGTAGGAAGATGGTTTCGGAGTTTCTGAGTGATTCTGATGCGCAGCCAAGCTTGACATGTCCCAGACTTCAAGGTGCCTGAAAGCCCCCTGGAGGCACCTTGCTGAGATGAGGACTCTAACTTGGTAGCTCAGGCCTTGCTGTTCCAGTGTGGTCTGAGGCCAATGGTGCAGGAACTGCCTGGGAGCCTGTCGGCGATGCTGTGTGCCTGGGCCCGACTTCCTGTGTCTGCCCTGCTGGGGTAGAGCTCTGTAATCCGCTTTTTCAACCAGCCTGGGTTTTGCCACACTGAGATCAGAGACACAGCTGCAGCAACCCCACTCAGGGGCTTGGTGGGAATGCAGGTTCTCAGGCCCCTGCCCTGGACCATGCTGAATGTTGGGCTCTGGCAGGGGTGGGGAGGACCCTGAGAAGCTCTGGCCTGACTGGGTGCCCTGTCCCTTGTAGCTCAGCAGCCCTGGTGGTCGCCCTGAGTGCGTGTGGTGGGGATTCCACTTCCCGGCTACTCCCCAGCAGGAAACATCCACAAGGCCAGGCCTTTTGGTCCTCTGTCTAGAGGTTGCGTTTATCAGGAACAAATATCTCTCCCACCCACCTCCCCCAGCTTGGGCAACCCTTGCGACAGTTGCAGGCCACCTCCTGGACAGGCAGCTGGCTCCAGCAAGCCCTGCCTGGTGGGGGGTACAGTCCTGGGAAGAGCTGTCCACTCCCCACTTCCTCTGGTCTCCCCAGTTCCATCAGGGTCTCCAACCACTTTGGACAAGAGGAGCTTGAGGGTGGCAGGAGGTGGGGTCATGTAGCTAATAGAAGTCCTGAGCCAGCACCTGCCAGGGACAACTCCCTCCGTGGGGGTTCTGGCTCGCTCTCTCTCTCTCTCTCTCTCTCTCTCACACACACACACACACACACACACACACAGTTCCAGTAACTCCTAGAGAAACAGAATTCACCCCTCAGCGAATGGCTACTGGGTGGCCGTTTGGGCACTTGGGTTTCCATCTGTACTCTCAAGCAGTGATGCATCTGGAAGTGGCTGGGCAGCTGGACCTGGTCTCCTGAACCAGCGGCCATCTGGCAGCCCTAGTGCCAGGCTGAGTCCCAGGAGCAGGGGAGGCAAGAAGGATGGGGCAGGTTGAGTGGGAGTGGGACTTCAGAGAGCCCACAAGGGGGACCAGGGCCATGCTGGAGGCCTCTGGTGGGACTGGGTAGGGAAGGTGGCAGCGGTGGTGCATGATGCAATTGTCAGGAGGGCACCAGGTGGTGGGGCCAGCACTGCAGGGCCTCCATTCTTGGAGAGCCTGAGCTATTAACTGTGGCTCCCGGGGCGATGGTAGAGGTTTCCCGAGGGGTTGTCTGGGCCCTGGGACCTCCCCAGGGACTCAGTTAAGTAAAAATGCTGAAGTCTCAGGTGCATGCATGGGGGAGAGGGGTGGGAATAAACAAGATGAGCTGGCACGGAGTGGCTGAGCTGATGGCCACCATGGGCAAGGCAGGCTGCAAGTCTGCCTAAGTCTCCCAGGGGCATGATGTCAGCCTGGGCAGCTCCCTGGCAGCAGCCTCCTGCCACAACCGGGACAGGCCCTGGGCCCTGGCTCTGGGGATTCACCCCTGGGTGTGGGTGTAACAGCCAGCCCTGCACTATGGGCTGTCATGGCCCTGACCCTCAAACCGTGCCAGCCAGAAGACGTGGCAGGGTCTGTGACTGAGGCTATGCCTGGGGCTCCCTGGGAGGCTGCCAGGGGGACACGTTTCACAAACATGAAGGTCGACGCAGCCCTGGAGAGTGGGGCGCATGTCCATGCCTGGAGAACCACAGGGTGTTCATGGAAAGCATGCGTTGTTACAAACCTGGGCATGGGGCACGGCCAGGCTCGGTCTTGTCTTTTGTACACAAATCCATGTATCTTGGAATTCCAGTTCCACCTGCAGGCGTGTGTGTGTGTGTGTGTGGCTTTCAGCACTGCAGAAATCAACACAGCCAGTGGGAGCAGACTCCCCTCTTCATATTGTTATCCTACTCACTCTGTAGATGGAAGAGCTATGGCTCGGCTGTATTCTCCCCACGGTTCCTACACACACACACACACACACACGTGTCCTTGACACGGAACACAAGCTTACATAGTGATAGGATTTCATGATGGTATGGACAAAATCCTAATCATACTGAACATTTTTCCCTATTGCTGCTACTAAAGCTCCACCTCTCTCTTACTGGCCATGTAATATTCCACCCAGAAGGTGACTATAATTTATCTTTATGTCCCACTCTCCCCCAGTTTTCAGCATCCAAAGAGCCCTGCGCCAACTCCCTTGTTGCTGTTCCCTCTTTACTGTGACCAGTAAGGGGAGTGTCTCTCTGCAGGGTGGCGCCCCTGCTGGGTGTCAGCAATGTGTACCCTTGCCCATTTTCTCTCTGTGGCTTCTGGGATGGCAGCTAGTGGTGATAAAGGCCAGGGCATTTGTGTCCTGAGCCACAGCATGGCTGCCCCTCAGAACAGGAGGCAGGAGGCTCTCTGGTCATAGCCCCATTGGGGAAGGAGGGAGGGCAGGCTTGGGGGGCATGTGCTCTGAGCTGCTCGGGTCTGGCAGAATAAGACAGTTCCCGATACAGCAGAGGCCAGCAAACAACACCACATCAGGGTCGAGCTCGAGTAAAGGGCATGTGGCACTGAGGTGACACCTGTTCTTGGGCGGGGCAGGCAGGCTCGCCTAATGTGCGACCCACCTCTGCCGCTGCCGGGCAATATCTGACCACTCTAAAGGCAGGACCTTGGCAGGAGGCCGAGGATGATTTGGCAAGGTGGCACAGGAGGCCAGGAGGCCTGCCGTCACCTCCTGCTCTGCTGTGTGACCCTGTGTAAGAAGCTAACCTCTCTGAACCCCAGGAGGCCCCTTCTCCGAAACCCCGCTCCTTGCTTTGACGACACCATGACGACGCCTCCTGCTCTAACATCAGGACAGGCTGCGTTGGAGGGCAGGGTCTCCTCCCGCCTTACTCCTGCCCCCTCTCCTGGGTTCCACTTTCTCCCAAGTTCTCTTTGGCTTTGTTTTCTATGAGAGTCCAGAAGGGGTGCTGAGGTGGCCTCTCTCTCTTGGCGCCTGTGACTAATTGGGCTCCAGCGAATTCTCTCTGGGGACCTGGCGAGCAGCAAAGGAGAGCTCTCCTACAGGTCCTTAAGGCAGTGAGCAGCAGTGGGGCAGGGCAGCTCTTGGAACTGAACAGAAATCCTAGAGAACAGAGACAGAGTCGGTAGGCGGGAGGCCGGGCAGGGCCTGGGACACCTAGTAGGCTCACCTGGTGGCTTCTTAGGGAGGGGGTGTCAGCCGGGGAGGACTAGGCAAGGAGGAGGGGCCAAAGGGAAGGCCCCAGCCGAGAGCAGCCAAAGCCCTATGGTAGACCACGCAGCAGAATGCCAGCTGGGCTGTGTGGCCTTTTCCGAGTCGCCTCCCTTCCACCCCCAGCCCTTTTGCTGCTCTTGGCCTTCCTTGCATTCAGGTCCTGCCCCTTCGTGGCACCTGCAACCTGGAGTGGGCAATGAGAAGCTTCAGGAACAGGCAAGCAGGAAGCAAGTGTTGAGCTACCACTTGTCATGGGTGCAGGAGGCAGGTGGAGGTACAAAGGAGTGGGGAGCTCTTCCAGGGCTGTGGGGCTTGCCCACGAACCCCCTTCTGGGGTGAAGACAGACCAGTGGGGCGGGGGGTGGTCCTGGGCAGCCAAGGGGGGGGGTTGAGCCTTACATCATGGAAAGACACCTCTTCTTGCCCACACAGGCACCCAGGAGCCCTAGTGGTAGGATCAGCCCTGCTATGCAGCCCCAGGGGAGTCACTCCCTGTGTTGCACTCTTTACCTGCACTGGGGGGGCATGGTGAGGGGCAGTTTTTCCTAGGCTGCAAAGGGCCGTGACTGCGTCTTGGACAGCTCTGTATGCCTGTTGCGAGCACATTTGGCTGTTCCCCCCGCCCCAGGAGAGACCAGGGCAGAGTAGAGTAGTGGAGTCCTCTGTTTGTAGCTGACTCATCTAGTCGGAGGCCCTGTGGTCTACCCTTGGCCACCTGGTAACTTTCCCTGAGTCGTGGCAGGAGTAGCCTACAGGGAACGTGTGTGTCATCTGGAATACTGGGAGCTTGCAGCCCTATTATAGCCCTTTGCACTAAGGGCTGAGCCAGGGACTGCAAATACAACCCCTGCTTAGCCCATTTCATGGATGGAACCATCTGCCACCTCCACCATCAAACAGGTGTCTGGAGACCCTGCTCTCCGCCCCTCCAGCTTTCTCAGTTCATCCACGGACACCATGAACCCCTGCCTGCCCACACCACTGTCAGCCACTCCTACCCTCCCTGCCAGCCGAGGTGAGGACAAGAGGTAGGAATGGAGGGAGCCCCGTTTCCCACTCTCCATCCGCACCAACCCCCTACGTGCCCCCACCCCAGGATAAACACCTCTAGCCCCACCCTGCTGGTGGAGCTGAGATGTTGGAGGGAAACAGATTGCTTGTTTTCTGGAATGACAGGGAGCAAGCTTAGCCATATCAGAGGTTTCTATGTGGGAGTGGGTGGGTGGGTATCCCTCCTTGCCTGAGGCCGACCCCCATAGACGTTTGGGTCCCAACACTGGCAGTTGCCCTCATTTTTGTTGGTGTTTAAACCTCACCCCCACTCCAACCCAGAAGCAGCCAGGACCATCACCCCAAAGGAACCCTGTCCCACCACACCCATTGCTGCTCTGGCTGGGAAGCCCACCTGCCTGAGGGGAACAGGGGGAGGTGGGTGGTGCTCAAGACCCCATCCTCCACTCCCACCCCTCCAGCCCGCCGGTTTGGAGAGGCCAAAGGTCTCCGGTCTCAGGATGTGCGGGTTGCCTGGTCCCAGCGGGGCTGCACTAAGCTGGCATTAGCCCAAGGAAGGAGAGCAAAGGTACCACCACCGCCGCAGAAACCTGTGGCTGCCATGGAGGAGCGCAGGAATGTGGTCACCTCGAAGGGAAAAGGGGGGCAAGAGGGCCAGGGGAGGGCGTGGGAGGGCGGGGAGAGCGCCTTTCAGGGCTTTTTCTGGGAAAGCTCTAGCTCGCCCTGAAGGGCGGCTGCAGGAGCCAGTGGGCTCCACGTCGAGGAGGTCGAGGAACAAAAGTTACTGACAGTTGAGATCAAAGCAGCCGGGGTGCCTTCCGAACACGCAGAAGCCCAGCCGGGGGGCGGGGGGGAAGGCAGGCAGACAGGCGTGCAGATCACCTCCCGCCCCGCTTCGGATCCTCCCTATCCCTCACGCACACACACCTGCTCGCCTGGAAGCGGGACCCCCGCCCCGCCCCTCCGCGCAGGTCCTCCCACCCCATCCAGCGCCTCCATGGCGGGGCGTCAAAGTTGGGTGCTCCACTGACCGTCTGCGTCAAAGTGCTTCCAGATCTCCAGGAACTGCGACGCCGTCAGCTCGGCCAGGTGCAGGTAAGGGGGTTGCTGCTGCTGCGGGCCAGCCATGGCGAGCGGCTCGGAGACGTGAGGCAGCGCCGCGCTCTGCTCCCGCCTCTCGGACTCTGGCACTCTCGCCTGGGCTGCGCGCCACGCGGGGCCCTTATATACGGTCCCGCGGCTGCTCGCTCGGCCGACCGCCGGCAGGGGGCGCGCGGGCCCCGAGGATCAGGCTGGGGTGCGGCGCGGCCGGGCCGGCAGGTGGGCGAGATCACCCCCAGGTCCTGCAGCCCTACCCCTCGCACGTCCACCCGGAGACACCCACCCACCCCAGAGGCTTTGCTTTTCGGTGGGCATGGGAGCGAGGCTGCTGTCGCCTCTCCTGCTCGTGTGACCGTTGTGCGGTGTGGGGCCCTCCGGTGTTTTTCAGGTCTCGTCTTGGGGTCCCTCTCAGCCCACCCTGGCACAAAGGGAGGAAGCGTACCGCATTTCTAACGAGGGATTGGAAGCCTCCAGTGGCCCAGCCAAGAAGTGGTGGAGGCAGGATTAGAACCGAAAATCCTTCACACTCTAAAGGGACGGTGTTCGCAAAGCTCTGCTATATGGACAACAGGCTAGGGGGCGTGCAGAAGGGGGCTGTGTGTGTGTGTGTGTAGGGTCGCACTGTCTCTTTAGGTCTTCATTACTCCTCACCTGGGCACCTGTTCCCCCCCCCACACACACTTCACCACTTTACACCTGCTTCCCTCCCTCCCCCCTCCTTTCTCTGGTAGAATGTGTCTGGGGGTGGCAGAATGAGCCCCTCCCACGTGCAGTCTCCATGCCAGGCTTGGGACTTGGCCTACTGCTGCTCCGAGCTGGTCTGAGAGCCTTTCCCCAGGTAGCAGTCAGGACTCTCCTGGGGTGGCTGGGGATGGGGAGGACCAGCTCGGTCCTGGTGTCTTCTGGTGGTCTGGCCCCAGGGGTGGGTCTGTGCCAGCTGGTGATCGTCTGTCTCTCCCCGCCCCTGCCAGGACAACTTCATCTCTTCCCCCTGTGCCCTGCCGAGGTGAGGAGCCCTGGACTGTGGCTCATTACCATGTGCTAATGAGTGTTAGCGGAATGCCTTCCACGCATAGGCAGAGTGAAAGGGAAGGAGGGAGGTGAGACAGGAAAGGAGGTCACCAGGGGAGAGGGGCACCCAGGAGGAGATGACAGGGGGGCAGGGGAGGGCCTGGTGTGAGCCACGAAGGGACGAGCTGAGTGCAGGTTCTACAGCTGCCCTGCTTGTCCTCTGCCCTGGGCAGGTGTGGCTGGAGCCACTCACTGAAGCTAGCTTTAGCTGGCTCAGGGCACCGCCTCCCCTCGCTGCCAGGACTGAGGGGCTGGGTCTCTCACCTGGCTCCCGATGGCTGGGTGGTTAGCAGGCGCTGCAGAGCCAGAACACTCCAGTCTGTACCCCGGAGCAGTCTGTGTGGCAGTGGGCTCTGTGCTTCCCTGTTTCCCTTCTGTTCAGATGAAGAATGCAGCATTCCATCTTAGAGTGGACCTGGGGGGTGTTACATGAGTGAGTGTTCCCACTGCCAGTCAGGCACCTGGGGATCAGTGGGCAGCTTGGTGGGGAAAGCCCTTGGTCAGCAGCCTTCCCTAGGGCAGGGGGGATGGGTAGCAAGGGCTCCCTGGAGGGGGCTGAGCTTGTACAGACCTGCAGCTCTGACACCTGGGGTTCAGCCTGCCTTCCCCCTGCCCAGGTCTGGAGATGGGTGGGAGATGGAGGGGCAGGCAGCTCAGCCCTGGTGCTGTGACCAAAGCCAGTGGTCACTGCCACTGCCGCTCCTCCTCCTCAAAGCTGCTGAGACCAAGGCCAGATGGTCTGGGGTGCCAGCTCCATCCTCCGTACCAGGACACCCTCTGGACTGGCAGTCCTTTTGGTTGCCTGGTGGGAGTCCTGGCCCCCGAGGAGCCCTGCACTCTCCCCCAAGTTGCACAGTGTGGAGGACTGAAGACCCCTCAGTGCTGCACCCCCAAGCCCAGTCCTGGCAGAAGCATTCACGTTCTTAGTCCCAAGGCCTTGCCCTGGGCTCAGGTGCAGAGCTCCCTCCAAGGGCTGGGAGTGCCTGGGCAAGCCACTGAGCCTCTTTGACTGTTAGTGAAAATAGAGTTCGGAATGACAGTCAGTCCTACCGAGTCCAGGCCAGCACGTGTGAAGGACTTGGCCAGCAAGCCCTTCATTACAAGGTGGGTGTTAGAGCACATTGACTCGGTCACCAGAGAGACTTTGCCCTTAGGTCCTGCCTGTCTCCTTGGTGGACTCTGCCCCAGGCTGTGGACTGTGACAGACAGGCCTGGCTGGGAGACAGACAGAGAAGGCTTACCATTTTGGGCTGTGCAGTGTTTCTGGGCTCTTCTGAAGCTAAGCTGTTCTTTTTGGCCAGGCGGTGGGGGTGGGGGTTGCAGTCAGAGAATCTCTCCCGGGGTCTTGGGTATGCTAGCAGCACGGAGGCCGAATGAACACACCTGGTTCGCAGGTGGGCTGAGGTCAGTACAACTCTGGTCGGCCGACCACTGTGAGAGAAGGCTGAGTGGTGCTCCTGTGACCTGAATGAGGCCACTGTGGCCGTCCAGGGCTGTGTCCAGGAGGAGGGTGGGCGAGCAGGGTTCTCTGCAGCCCCAGGGGGCTGCTGTGGTGCCTGGGTGTGTGTGGAGTGGAGGGAGAGCTTCAGCCAGGCACCTGCTGGCCTTTCAAGTGTCCCAGTTGCCCAGGGGAGAGGAGACTCTGGGCTCACTTCTGCAGAGGAGCTTGGACCCTGTGTCTCCATCTTTGTCTGCTTCCTGTTGCTAGGACACAGTACCTGGAGCAGGTGGTTCGTGAGGAGGAGACATTGTGCATAGCTCATGGTTCTAGATTTGGGAGCATCTGGGAGGCCTCGAACATGGGGCAGGGTGTTCCACAGCAGGCAGAGCAAGCTGCTGGCTCTGGACTCTGCTTGTCCTGCAGCTGGTACTGCAGGTGGAGTGTTAGCCTGTGAACCACCGTGCTGGCCCCTCCCAACAAACCTGAACATGTGAATCAGGGGAGGGGCATGGTCTGACCACAGGGTACCTCTCCCTGCTGAGAAGAGCAGCAGCTAGATCCCACAGCCCACTCCCATAGCCCACAAGTGTCCAGACCCCCAAGAAAACCTCCTCTTCCCTGTCCCTCCTTTGCAGCAAGCCCCTCCCTACCTGGGAAGGAATGTCCCAGAGCTCTTCCCCTGATCCCCGGCCTGCCCAGGCTCAGCCCTTTCTTCAGCCCGGGCCTCATCCAGTGTGCACTGAGTAACAGGAGAGACTGGGGTTTGGAGCTGGGCCAGGCCGTGGTGGTAGAGCTGACGATGGTGCCCACACCACCTCCGGAGCCCGTGTGCAGGCTTGAAGGTGTGGTGTTGTGTGTGGGCCCCACGGCGTGGCCACTTTAAAGATGATGAAACCAAAGCTACAACCGTGACTTAGCAGGGGCAGGATATCGAGACCACTGTGGCCTCACCCAGTTCTCAGGCATGTGGCGTCCCTGTGGTCCAGGGGCGAAGCCTCCTGGGGTGGTCCATGCCCGATGCTCCTCACAGTGCAGCTGTCAGCGTGCCCAGGGAACCTCCCATGGGTGAGGAGGGATGCCCCGATCACCGCTGGCGTCTGGTGGCTGGCTGTTTGTTCCATCAGGGACACAAAGGTGCTGTCTTTCCTTTCACACTCCCCCACTGCTGGTGAGGAGACATGCCTGGCTGGCCTCTGTCCCCACCCAGATCCACCGGAAGCCGCTCCCCGGGCAGGGAGTAAGGTCTGGTAAACTGGGAGGTGGTGAGGGGCCAGGAACTGATGACAAACAGCCCTCAAGCCAGTGTGACTGCTAGGCCACAGTGATTGGCATAGCTGCTCGGGGTACCTGGTGTTGTTTTGGAGAATATCAAAGAAAAAAAAAAAGAAAGAAAGAAAACCACCCCAGAAGGCTGACCCGGTGCTTCGCTCTTCCTGCCAATGTCTCTTTCACATGTTGCTTCTTTGGTCTTATAATGGCCAGGCCTGGTGACTGGGGTGCCTGAGAGCTGGCCTTGCTTCGCAGAAGGGAAGATGAAAGGGATGCAGGAACCCAGCAGTTTCCATGGAAACGGATGGAGATGGTGAGGGGGTGCGGGGAGTAGGGAGTCCAGAGGAACCCAGAGGTGGGGAGCAGGACTTCTGGGCACCTTGGTCTGAGGCTTGCTGCTCTGTGGCTAGAGTACCAACCCCCCGTGCCCATAGGCTTGCAGCCACCGGCGTAGCAACAGGAGGCAGAACAGCCATAGCTGTAGACTCAGTGACACCCCCAATCCCACCAATGGCTGAGAGGTCAGGCTGCAGTATCCCTGGGGCCCCTTTTAGCCCCCAGAGGTACTGCTGAGCCTGGGGCATGGCACTCCCCCTCTCTGACCTTGGACCTCCTTGTCTGCAAGTGAAGATGAGCCCAGTGGTGAGCCAAGAGGCCCGTGTGAGCGTGAAGAGAGGCAGTGTGTGGGAAGGGTGAGGGAGCAAGCCCAGGGCTCTTGGTGTGGGGGCTGGGCCCCTCTGGGCAGCCCATCCTACCCTGAGCCAGGTCGTCAGTCCAGGGACCAGCAGCAGATGTTACCAGGAGCCACTGGGGCGCCCTCTCGGCTTGCAAAGTGCTGTAGGAAGCAGGAAGGGCTGCACCAGCTGCGGCCCTCCTGGTCTTGGGAGTGTAACTTCAGAGTGGTCTCAGATGGGAGAGGGCACAAAGTAATGGGGGAATGAGGATGAAGGCAGTATTGCAAGAGGGGCAGGGTGTGTGTGTGTGAGTGTGAGTGAGAGAGAGACAGAGAGAGTAGTGGGGCAGAGATGGCAAGAAATCAAGTCACAGGTGCCTGGAGCTGAGCCTGGGGAACACCGGGCTTCTTGGTCATGTGACTCAATACGCACTCATTGGCATTAAAGTGCATCTGCGTTAGACCTTCTTTTACTTGAGATCTAAAAGGCCCACCTGGTAAAAGTCACAGAGGAGAGAGTGGTCTCTGTGGGAGCTAAAGTTAGGAAACCTTCAGGAGCCAAAGCTGCTTCCTCCCTTTTACTGTTGGTCTTGTTTGAGTTTGCCAAAGAGGTGGGCAAAAAGGTCTTTGTAAAAGACCAGAGAGCAAGTAGTTTTGGCTTGGGTGGGCCATGGTGTGTGTGTGTGTGTGTGTGTGTGTGTGTGTGTGTGAGAGAGAGTCATTTTCTCAACTCTAGCATCATAATGAAAAACAGCCGCCGCCAAGGCGCAAACCAAGGAACGTGGCTGTTTCAATCTCACTCCTTTCGCAAGAGCATGCAGTCAGCCAGCCAGACTGAGACTGTGGGGAGTTATTTTCTGACCCCAAGTCTACCAAATGAATTCCCGGTTCTTTCTCGCCTGCCCCAGAGCCAAATGGGATCATTCACGGGAACCTAGACAGAGGCTGGGCTTGGTGACCTGAGGCATGGGGACTGGCCTAGGACCGGGAGATGCGGCTGCCTCTGTTCTCTGCTTTCTATCTGAACCCTCTTTCTGCCTCTGTTGAGTCCGGAAGACTCGACTGCTCCTGGCTGAGCCGCACGCTGAGAAGTAAGCTTTCCCTGTAAAGGGGCTGGAGGAGGTATGGAAAGGGCAAGACATGCCTTGGGCAGTCAGGGGAAAATGAAAGAAAAAATCTTAGCCACTAAGCCCCAAGCTGCAGGGCCCCAGAGTGAGGCTGGCTTGGCTCTGCTAGGGCACCTGGCAGGGAGCCTTGGACTTGATTTGCAAACAAATTTGCTCCATTTCCTGCCAGAACAGGGCTTCCTGGTAGCCCAGGGGGGAATTTGGATCCTTTTAGTCAGGAAGAGAAACACGTCCCTGGAGAAGCCAGCGTGCCCACTTGCAGGGTCCCCCCCCCCCCCCCCAGGCAGCCGGGGCGTTGCGGGGAGAGGCACCAAGTGGCAGCTGCATTTCTTGTGCTCACACACTCCTTGGCGGTTTCTATCCATCCAAGTCATCAAAAAGGCGTTCGTTGACCTTGGCTCTGGGCCCCAGGTGTTCAATGGTGGGGAAAACGGAAATGGTCCCTTCTATCCAGAGTTCAAGGGGCAGCTGGGCAAGAGAGGGTCAGACCCTGGAGATGTGGGGGTGTCAGAGCATTTTCGATTTGGAGCTGTGTGTGGCAGCCCTCTGGCTCTGGGGGTGGGGAGGGCAGAGGGAGGAATCTCTCAGTGGACTTTGACAGCTGGGCCCCAGAGAGGGGTGTGTCCCAGACTTGGGGAGGGGCAGTGGGCATGGGAAGCAGGTGTTGGCAGGTGGGTTTTGGCTGAAGAAGGAGAAGCAGAACGGGGAGAGTGGACATTTGCTGGGAGGGGAGATGATGGCAGAGATTCAGGAGTGGCAAGGGAGGCCTCTAGCTTGCTTGGATGTGTGGGGTCTGAGTTGTCTTGAATCAGCCAGCCTTGGACATCCTTTGGAAATTCCCGCGTGGGAAAGCTGAGGCCCCTGTGTGCTGGTGTTAGCTGGTGGGGTCTTGAGGAAGTCATGAGATTGGAGAGTCCTGGTGAATGGGGCTGGGCTCCCCGTAAAGAGAGCAGGAAGCTGTACAGGCCGCTTCTTGGGGTGCTGCCAGCACGAGCTCACCAGGAGGCGCTAAACTCCCTACATGCTGGTGCCTTTGTCCTGCACTGCCCAGCCTCTGGTATTGAAGAGAACACATTCTGTTGTTGAACCCACTCAGTGTACAGGATGCTGGCTACAGAAGTCCTAGCTCAGCTGCAGTCTCAGAGTGGACCAGGCAGGTGGATCTGTAGACCCTGGAGCTTGGCACAGAGATCCGTGCGAGTGTGGAGAGCCTTGGATCTTGAGGTTGGACACCACAGCCCCACCCAGCTGGTGCAGGTCCTGGCATCCGGCACTGGAGCCGCTCTTTGCCCCAGGGGCCTCTGGCACCATCCCCAGCCCTTCCACCAAACCCAGGAGCCATTCCAGGAGAGCAATGAAATCCTGTTTTCCCCAGCTCATAGCGCAGCCGGTGGTTCCTCCATGCACAGTGAATGAAGAATGAAGGACAGGCAAGTGGAAGAGGGTGCACCTGCTGATGGTCAGGACTCTTCTAGAAATGGCCTCCCACCTGCACCTGCCAGGCAAGAGGCCCACTTGGACCACCAGGAAGAGGGCAGCTGCTGGCCCTGCTGGGGGTCTGGTACCGTCTGTCGAGGAGGAGCTGCTCGGCTCCATCCCTCATTCATCATGCCCAGGCCTGGCACGTGGCCGCTTCCCTGTGATACCATCGTTGCCACGTCAGTGGGAATCCCCTTGGGCATGTATGGGGTTGGGGGACATGCAGGGCAGCAGGCCCTGGCTGGGAGAGGAGGCTTCCTGGAGTCTTCATATCTAAGGACGATTGCCAGTTGCCAATGGTTGAAGATGAGTGTGGGAAGGCTGGGCCAGCTGAGGCTTGGCCAGAGCTAGGGAGTGTGAAAGGAGCAGATCCAGCTGGAAGAGAATGTGGGAGCTGGGTGGCAGGGGAGAAGGGACAGAAGGAGAAGGCTGTGTGATTCTCCTGGAGGTGCAGAGCCCACTGGCAATGCCCCTCACCCTTATGATGCCTGTGGTGCCCTGCAGAGGTGCCCTCTAACTGTGGGACATCTTTCTTTCCCTGCTGTGTCAAGGCTGGTTGCCAGGGCTCGGAGTTGCTGTATTCCCTGTCCTCACTGTAGGACAGCCCATAGCTGAAGACTGTCCCCAAAGTGTGGGAAATAGTGCCTCCAGGGCTGTGGCCTGGGAGACTGTGGGCGAATTCAGCTCCCTGGGCTTGCAACTGACCTGGTCCCGGGAAGCTGTGATCTTGCAGCAGCCCGCAGCCGGCTGCTGGCTTGGCTTGGCATCATAGCTGGTTTGTCACTCTGCTGGTCAGATCCCCTGGGATCATGGCAAAGTACAAGGAACAAATCATCTTTCTGTTTCCACATGGAGAAGGTAAGGCAGAGAAGGCTTAGGGCAGAGACCAAGGGCACTGGGTGATCGGGGCTGACTAGGGCAGAGACTTGCTCCTCCCTGGCTTGCACCTTGTCCACCCATCTCTTTGCCTTCAGATTGCCTGGCCCTTTTGTTAACACCTGGCTAACACAGGAAGAAGCTGATGAATGCATTCACACCAAGGTGTGGGTGACGTCATGGGTTATACCCTTGTTCCTCCCAAGAGATTGGGTTCAAGGAATGAATCTGTGACTGGTAGAATCTAATGAACTGTGGTGTGTGTGGCTCTTGAACCTTTGGTCACTAAAGGTGCCCGTTGTCCTGCTGTGAATTCTAAACCCCTATGAGATGGGTAGGGCTCCTCGGATGATACGGTCACATCACGCACATACAGGGACTGTGTGAACAAGTCAGGACAATGGGAGCATCTCCTACAGCCCCCACCCCCAACACGGTGCCCAGAGACCCAAGTCTGTGGCACTGGCCCAGGGACAGGTGCTAGTGGACTCAATGTCTTGGCAGGCCTTGATGCTTGCTTGTTGCTGAAGCCATCTTGTGCACAGACCGCCTGCCTTCACCCAGAGCCAAGCCTTTGTCTTGTTCTTCCTCTCGCTGCCTGGGAGCTGAAGGTCAGTTACAGCTGGAGCCCGGGGCCAGGGCTGCCAGCAGACTGTGGCATTCACCACTCCCACTTTGCCCAGCTTGTCAAGTGGGCATTCCATTTCTGCCACTGCTAAGGCATGCCAGTGATGGTGCCAGGAAAGGCTGGCTAAGTCATTGGAAGCATTATGAGCAGCAGAAGCAAACCTCACCGGAGCTCCGCCCAGAGCCCCCGGAAGGCTTGCTCTCTTACAGGTTCTGTTTGCCTTTCATCTCGGTGGGTTTAGCTTCCAGCAGCTCACACCTGCTGCCTTTATCAGGCCCGACCTGGAATCACTTCATCCACAGGTCACCCGGAAGCATGCCCACAGGGTCATACTGGGGCGACTTCCTTCACGAGCCGCAACACCCTGTCTTGGCTTCTCTGACTGCCCCGGTTTGCCTTCCTGACTGGATTCCCCTGGCAGCGTTTGCTCGCTTAGTTGCTCATGCCCAAATCCAGGTGGGGCTGGCAGTCTTGCAGTGCAAGGCCAGATAATGAATGCTCTAGGCTGTATGGTCCACAGGCCCAGCGTCACATGAAGGCAGCTGGAGGCCTACTGGCTTACGTGTGTGACGAGAGGAGGAGTGGCATGGCCTGCAGACAGGCTTGGAGGCCACCCCGCCCCCACCCAAGTAGTAAGCATGGGTTGGTGAATGGCTCCTGGAGTGGCCTGGGGTGAAGGCAAAGAGGGGTGCAAGTGGGAATACTCTCACTGGCTTTACTGCCCTCCTTCAGGAGGAAGGTGGCACATACATACCAGGTCCTTCCTAACTCTCTGGCTAATCCTTCCCCACCCCTTAGATTCCGTGGGTACTGGCTGGCCTCAGGAGTCCTGGAATTCTTGATACACTCAGAGTGTTGGAAAGGTTTTTTTTTTTTTTTTAAATAACAACAGGGGGCCAGGCGCAGTAGCCTAATGGCTAAAATCATATGGTACTGGTTTGTGTCCCAGTGGCCCCATTTCCCACCCAGCTTCCTGCTTGTTGTCTGGGAAAGCAGTCAAAGTCGGTCCAAAGCCTTGGGATCATGAACCTGCATGGGAGACCTGGAAGAGACTCCTGGCTTTGGATCAGCTTGGTTCCGGCTGTTGTGGCCACTTGAGGAGTGAATCATCGGATGGAAGATCTTCCTCTCTGTCTCTCCTCCTCTCTGTATATCTGACTTTCCAGTAAAAATAAATAAATCTTTTTAAAAAATAGCACTTGATCCTTCGGCAAATCGAGTGCTAATTGCCTGGATGGTCTGGCATGCTGGCTGGCAGATCACCCTCATGGCCACAAGTACTGCCACCCCCACCGACGTCCCACTCATCCTGGGCTCTGCACTGTCAGGTGTGTGTTGGGGATGGGGAGGCCTGTTGGTTTGCCTTGAGTTTCCCAGCTCAGACTTGAGAGCCACCTCATCACAGGGGCTACGACCTCCGTGCCTCCGGCACACCTCTGCACTTGCTGGAGTGTGGGCTGGGGAAGCCGGGTGCCCATGTCCATTGACTCATCAACCTAGGAAGTGTTCTGCCGAGTTCTCTGTGCATGCGTGCGTGTGTGTGTGCCCATGTGCAGACTTCCTCTTTGCGAAAATCATCTGTATTCATTGTTGTAAATGTCGCTGAACAGAAAGAAGAAAATCCATCCACGGTCCCTTGAGTTAGAGATTACTTTGATTTTCATTTATTTCCTTCCCATCTTTAGCCTCTGCCTACATTTGCATATTATTTATGTATTACATAAATGGGACACTGCTGTGTATGTAGCTCACTTCAGTGAGATATTCTGCTCATCTTTCTGTGCCATCGCACCCTTCTGTATGATGTCTTTTTGCAAGGGCCAAGCAAGATATAGTCTCGGTGTGAATATGTTACAATCTCTTTGTTTGCTACTAAGAAGGTATTCTGTTCAGTCATTTTTGATGCGACGAAGCAGCTGACTATTTGCTTGAGTCTTTATTGATCCTGTTACGTTTTGTTGTTGATCTGTTAGATTATGGATTCCTCCTTGGCAAGAGATGTAGTGAGGGAGCAAGAGAGGACATGTGTTCTAGTGGTTGAGTGGCCAGCTTAGAACCCTAGACTGATCTAGAAAATACCTGGGGCTCTGAGTATGTTGCTCAGCCCATTTCTCCATCTGTGTTGTTGTTGCTAATACGCAGACTCCCCGTCACCGCCCTACCTGAGTACCTGCCCTTACCCCTGTCCGCCCAGACTTGCTGCTGGCCTGTCTTCCTCTGCACCTGCTGTCCTCTTGGTGTGATCATTCTTCCTCCACGCAGTCTGTCTCCTTGCTTCGGATCTTGGGTTACCTGAGCCCCTCTCTGACCATCCCCTCTCTGTCATTCTCTGTCCCCTTATGGGGTTTTCATTCTTACATCAGCGATGACTGCCTAACCTGTTACATGCCTGTTTACTTTTACCTATCCACCCAAAGGATAAAAATTTTTTGAGAGCAGATAATCAATTTTATCCCTGCCCACGACCCCAGTGTCTGAATTACATTGCCCATTATGTCAAAAGTGCTGGTGAAATCCCAAGCATGAGGTGGAGTTGGGCTCATGTGCAGTTAATGCTGTTCACCCACCAGAGGGCTGGATGAATGACTGAGGAGTGGGACCAGTAACTCAAGGTGGGTCCCAGCAACAGGGATGCTTTAGGGAGCATGGAGTGGGAGGCAGGGCAGGGAGGGCCGGGGAGGCGTCCTCTTCGGCGGCTTCTGCAGCTTGACAAGGAACAAGCCATGGGAGCCGTGGCCACAGTTCCTTCCCCTTCCCCTTCCCCTTCCCCTTCGTTCTGCCTGGGGCACTGCCCTGCCTCCTGCAGCAAAGGACCGCCCTTGGTCCTTTCTCAGCTAATCTCTTCCTGGGCAGCAGAGGCCCAACTGGGATGTAAGCATCTTCCTCCTCCTCACCCCCTGGGTTTCTTCCTGGGCTGCCCTTCTCTCTCCTCCTCATCCTTACTCTCCAGCATCAGCACCAGAGCTCCTCTGTGTGCTCCAATGTGCTGTTCCCTCAGCCGAGGGCACCTCTTTTCCTTCTTCTCCCCTCCCTTCCCCTTTGTGACCAACTCCTTCCCTTCGACACTTAGATTAGGTCTCTCCTGGAAAGCAGCACCCTGGGTGGGTCTATGGTCTCTGGATAAGGCATCCTTTGCCTGGGGCCATGGTATACCAGGCGCTGTCCAACTTAAACGCTTTTCAGAGCATTTCAGCTGGTCCACCGCTGCCATGGTAACTGCCTGAATTTTAGTACTTGGCCAGGAGGCCAGGTAGTCGTTAGAAGTTCCTTCAGAGCTGGGAGTTCCTCAGTGGACACTGAGTGTGTCCAGTTGCCCTGTGGTGCTAACACTTGCTGTGTCCCTCTCTTGGGGATGGGCTCTGAGGGCTTTTCCCTGGTCATGTTTATAGAGTTCTCAGCCTTTGGCCTTGGCATCTCAGGTCGTCTGGGCTTCAGGTGAGGTGGGCTAAGGTTTTCCTTGGCATACCAAGGTGATAGTAACAGAGGAGAGGTATGGTAAGGCAGGAAGAGGAAGACCACTCTGCTTTATAATGTTTGGCTTTAGTCACACTTCTTCTGGAGCCGTAATAAGTGGTGCTATTTCCCTTATGGCTTTTTTTTAAAGGGCCTTTCTAGGAGGAGGGAAGGCATGGATGGAGGAGGCAGAAGCTGGCCTTTTTAGAGCCTTCCTTTGCTGGGATGGTAGAGCCATGCCCATGTCTCCCCTGATGCCCAGGCAGTTCACTCAGATACACACATTATCATTCCTAAACTTCAAAGGAAGCATGCAGGAAGTGAACCTGATTATGTAGTAGATTAGACGAGCACAAAGAGAAATCAGTTCACATAACTTGTAAAACACACTTTAATTATAGTAGGATAGAGTCCTTTGTGGAGTGAATTTTTTCTTTGTCTTTTTATTTATTGGCAATAGGCAAGCACACACAAGGGAAAGAGTAAGACAATGAGAACGCTTCTTTGATTTGCTGGGTCACTCTCCAAATGCCTTCAACAGCTGAAGCTGGGCCAGAGGGAAGTCAGGAGCTTGGAACCCTGTCTTTGCCTCTCACATGGGTGGTATGGACCCAATACCTGCTGTTTCCTATGATGTGTGTTAGCAGAATCCTGGAGTTAGACATGGAGTCAGAAATGGATCCTAAAGGTTACTGTGATTTGTGATGGAGACATCTCATGTTGTGCCTTAAAAAAAAAGACTTACTTATTTTACAGGTAGGAAAGTGATACAGAAAGAGAGAGAAAGAAAGAAGGAGGGAGGGAGGTTGAAAGACAGAGAATCTTCTTTTTGCTGATTCATTCCCCAAATGGCCTTAGCAACCAGGGCTGGACTGGGCCAAAGCAGAAGACAGGAGCTTCATCCAGGTCTCCTACATAGGTAGCAGGGACCAAGCACTGGGGCCATTTTCTGTTGCTTTTCCCAGGGAGCTGGATCAGAAGTGAACAGTCAGGACACCAAGACGCTTCCATATGGAATTCTGGCATCACAGGTGAAACACTTTGCTGAAAAAAGTGATTAAAAATAATATTACCATTATTATTTTGTATACAGAGAGAGTAAATTAAGCAAATAATTATTAATAATGATGTTAGTAGATACCAAGATTTTAAGAAAAGATTCTATACTTCAAGGTTGTAAGGTTTATTAAGGAGTCTTTATTAAGCAAGCTTGGTGATAACAGGGCCCACTGGAAGAAGCAAAACACAAGTCCATATGGTGATCCATATGGTCATTCGTAACCCCAAGAGGGACAAATGGTCATTAGTCTGAAGCCCATCCATTAAGCTGAAGACCTATGTCCCAGCTTCCCCAGCAATATAAGTTATCCTAAGAGACATGCAAGAAGGTTAGGAGACAGCAGAATTAAACAGTGCTGTTTAGGGATATATGAACAGGTGGTGATTTCAAAGACAAGGTCCTGACAACTTGACAATGAGGGACCGGATTGTCTTTAAGTGGGAGGTGGTGGTGTGCCTCAGATGGGGCTCCTGGAGGGTGACTTGTCACTCAGGGTTTCTTCTTTAAAAAGACTTGAGGGATTTATTCTGTAGTTCACCCAACTACAATATAGGTTCCAGATACAACTCTATAAACGTGTTACATTTCACAATATAGATGTAAATACAATATGCCTTGCTTATGAAAATTTAGGAAGCCAGACACAAGTGTGAGATGGAAAGTGGTCCCTTGTGATTTGCTTACCTAAAAGTAACCACCATTGACGTTGTGGTGTGAGTTCTTTAGGAAGGAGTTGGACTTGGTGGTTAAGCAGATAGAATTTGGAGTTAAGCAGACCTCATCAAAGTTCAGATCCTGACATTGTGGAAATGTGGGCCAGTTACTGCAGCCCGCGTGTCCAAAGCAGGGAGACAGAACAATGCTTGTCTTAAAGGGTTGTCATGGGGACGTGAGGAACTCTCAGAATATAATAAATTTTCCATCAGCATTTCCAATTTTAACTCATGACAATCTTTTTAAAAGCACATGTGTATAAATATACATTCTATAATATCTATCTATTATGTATATGTGTATATACACACACATATATATATGTATATATATATATATATATATATATATACACACACAAAGAATCTGTGTCTTATGAAATTAGCACTTCGGTCCTTACCAGTTATGACTCGGGATGATTTTAAAAAGCACTTGTCCCCCTGTGGATGTCTCCGGCACAGCTCTGTGCAATGAAGCTTGGATGATCTGGCGCAGCATCTGAAGTTATTTGTGGCCCATGCAAGAAGGCTCTTTCCGTTCTCCACAGGTTGATTACCTGCTTGTGCCTTTGTGTTGTTTGCTGTGCCTTCTTTTTGTTGATTGAGATGAATTTTGAAGTCTCTCTATTCAGTTGTGGTTGACATACAAAAACGTTACACACTCCATGTATCCTGCTTGAGTGATCTGGAGAGAAGTATATGAAACCATCACTCCGGTCCGTGCGGTCAACCTAGCTGTCGCTTCCAAAGTTTCCTCCTACACAACTTATTATTGTTGTTGTTGCGATAAGAATACTAAACATGAGATCTACACTCCTAGTGAATTTTTAAAAATACATGTTTTGACAGACGCAGTCATTGTACATATTGATAGGGTGCAGTTTTTTCACACTTTGATGCTTTTGTGTAATGTGGAGTTATCAGACCTGGGTGATTGGCGTTATCTGTCGATTTAGACATGCATCGTTTCATTGGTCTGGGAACATTCAAAATCTTTACTACCAGCTTTTTGAAATGCTCCGTTAGTGGTCATTAATAGTTAATAGTTAGCCTCCTGTGCTGTAGTACATTAGAAGTTTCCCCTCCAATGTAAGCACGTGCCTCTACCCATGAATCAGCCTCTGTCCGTCTCTTTCTTAAACTCTGGTAACCACTGTGTTTGCTTCCATGCTTAGGAATTCCCAGTGGGAACCTGGAGTGTTTGATTTCTGTGTTTGATTCATTTTTACTTAGCATAAGTCCTTTAGCCCCATTCATGTTGCTGCAAGTGTCAGAAATTAATTCTTTTTCATGGCTGAATCATACTCCACTACGTATGTAAGCCACATTGTCTTCATTCTTCTGTCCATGATTGCCTAAATTGATTCTGTATCTTGGATATCCTGGAGAGTACTGCAAAACAAAACAAACAAACAAAAAACCACAACAAAACATGTGAATGCAAATGCCTCATTGTCATATTGATTTCATTTCCTGTGGAATTAAGCCCAGTAATGTGATTGCAGGATCACTCGGTAATTCTGTATCTAGTTATTTCAGGCACTGCTGTTTTCTATGACACCTGTGCCGGTTGACACCCCCTCATCAGTAGAAGACTCTACCTTTCTCTGCATCCTACCCCATAGTTATTGTTTTTAAATCATTGTTTTAAAAAATAATAGCCATTCTAGCGGGATAGTTGATGTTTCATTATCTTTTCATTGGCGTTTTTCTGATGATTAGTCCTGTTAAGCATGTTTACTCCCATTCTGTAGGTTGTCTCTTTACTTTGTTGATTGTTTCTTTGGCTGTACAGAACTATTTTTTTAGTGTTAGAAAATTATATTTGCCAGTTTTTCCTTTTTGTTGCCATTGGTTTTGAGATTATATATATATATATATGATTATATATGTGATATATATATATGATCAATGTACTGAAATGTTAGCACATGCTTTTTTTTTTTTTTTAAAGATTTATTCATTTTATTACAGCCAGATATACACAGAGGAGGAGAGACAGAGAGGAAGATCTTCCATCCGATGATTCACTCCCCAAGTGAGCCGCAACGGGCCGATGTGCGCCGATCCGAAGCCGGGAACCTGGAACCTCCTCCAGGTCTCCCACGCGGGTGCAGTGTCCCAATGCATTGGGCCGTCCTCAACTGCTCTCTCAGGCCACAAGCAGGGAGGTGGATGGGAAGTGGAGCTGCCGGGATTAGAACCGGCGCCCACATGGAATCCCAGGGCTTTCAAGGCGAGGACTTCAGCCGCTAGGCCACGCCGCCGGGCCCAGCACATGCTTTTTTAAAAAACAACAATTTTATAGTTTCAGACCTTATGTTTAAATCTTTAGTGCATTGTCAGTTGATTTTTGTGTTTGATTAACGAAAGGGTTTTACTTTTTTTGTTTTTGTAGTTGTTTATCATGTAGAAACGCAGTTTTCCTAGCCCCATTTATTGGAAAGATTTTGCTTTTTCCAGTTTCTGTTCTTACTACTGCTATTGCTGAAAATCAGCTGATGCTGAGTCTGTGCATTTATTTCTGTATTCTCCATTCTGTTCCATTGGTCGGTCTGTCTGCTTTTATTCTATAAGCATGCTGTTTTTGTTGTTGTAGTTACGTAATATATTTTAAAACCAGGAAATGTGATGCCTCCATTTGTTTTTCTTTCAAAATTTCATTGACTGTTTATACTTCGTTGACTTTTATATGGATTTAAAGCCTTTTTTTGTATTCATATAAAATTTGTGACTAGGATTATGATGGGAATTGTATTAAGTCTGTAAGTTGCTTTGGATACTCTGGACATTTTAGCAATGTTCTTCTAATGCATGGGTATTGGATCTCTTCCATTAATTTGTGTTTACTTTATTTCACAAGTACTTTATAGTTTTCAGTGGACAAGCCTTTTATTTCCTTAGTTGATTATCCCCAAATATTTTATTCTTTCTGATGATATTGTCAATGCAATTCTTATCTTGCTTGAAAGGTAGAGTGGCAGAGTCTCTCTCTCTCTCTCTCTCTCTCTCTCTCTCTCTCTCTCTCTCTCTCACACACACACACACATACACTCTCTCTCTGTCTGCTTGTTCACTCCCCAAATGACTGCAACAGCCAGGGTTGCCCTAATTTAACTTCAGGAGACAGGACCTCAGATTTGCGTCATTCTCTGCTTCCTTCCCAGGTGCATTATTAGGAAGCTGAGTCAAAAGTGGCGTGCCTGGAACCGCAGCTACAATCCGATAGAGAGCTTGGGCACCCCAAGGGGTGGCTTAACCCTTTGCGCCGTCATGCTTATTCCTAAATTTGTTTTCTTAGTTTTCTTTTTTGGAGAATTCATTATTAGTACACAAACACATCACTGAGTTTTGCATGCTGATTATGTGCTTTGCAGTTATTTTCCTGACAACAATTTTGTGGACTATTTAGAGTTTTCTACAGGTAAAGTCACATACTCTGCAAATAGAGATGGATTTACTTCTTACTTTGATATCTTATTTCTTTTTAGTGCCTAATTGTTCTGTGCACATTGTTTAATACTAGGTTGAACTTTCTGGCTAAGATGGGCATCCTTGTTTGTTCTACACCTTAGAGGAGAAGCTTCCAGTCTGCTGCTGTTGAGGGTGACATCAGCCGTAGACTTGCTGTGCGGTGAGAATTCCCTCCTGTGCTTAATTGGTTGAGTACTTTTGTCATGAGAGGGTACTGAATGTTATCATAAACTTTTTCTGCATTTATTAAGATGATCACAAGTTATGATTTGAATGTTAATTAAAGGCTTGGTCCCCAAAATCTTAATGGTTAATGGGTGGATGTTATTGGTTGATGGATTAATTAGAGGCTTGATGCCATTATGATGTGTTGGAGGTGGACTTCGTAGGGGAGGGGAGTCCTTCGGTCATTGCGTACATATCCTAAGAAGGAAGTTCTTTCAAGATAATTAGTTATTAAGGTTTCCTGGCATCTCTCTGCTTTCTGGCTCACTGTATGGTCCTTGCTTTCCTTGTGTTCTGTCGCCTACTACTCTTATCAGAGGCCACAGCAACAGGACCATCTAATATTAGCCTGTTAATCTCCAAAACTGTGAGGTGAAATAAGCCTTCTACCAGGAATTTAGTTATAGTGATGCAGAGCTGATTAATACACCATGTAGGTTTTACCCTTCATTCTGTTAATGTGGTATGTCACATTGGTTGGCTTGTGTGTGTTTAATTGTCCTTGTGTCTCAAGGTTGAATCTTACTTATTCGTGGTATATATTTCTGTATTCCTTTAAATGTACTTTTGAGTTTGTTTGTTGATATTCTGTTGAAGGTTTTTGCATCTGTGTTCACGTAGGATATTTTAAATTTTTCTTTAGCGTTGTAACCTACCTTTGGTATCAGAGTGATGCTGAACTCTTAAAAATAGTCTAGAAATGTTGCCTTGCTGGTTGAAATTCTACTCATTGTGATCTATCTTAAGAAAAGGAAAATCCTCTCCCGAATCCTCCTCCTTTCTTGCATTTGGGGGCAGGCAGATTAATCCTGTACCTGGAGAGCTTTGTTTTATGGAAGCTGTTAGTGGAGAAACCAATACTACCTCCTGCCAGCAAGGCACAGGTGGAAACTTAGTCAATGTTTATCAATAAGGACAATGAATAAATCCCAGAGTTACTTTCTGCTGATTTGAAAGCCATCAGTAATGAGTCCTATGCCAGGGCTGGAAATAACTTACTTAAATGCTAGGATCTTGAACAGAATTTTAAACAGTGCAAGTTAGTTGGAAATCTTACTATTATCTAAAAGTCAGAAAAAAGCAAAACAAAAGATCTTACAGATTTAAACACGTAAGGATTTGTTTTTCTGTACTCCAAATCCCAGAGGCACTAGATGTCTTACCTCTCTGGTACCTCTGGGGCACAGCTGCTCTCTAGTCACCCTCTGGCCTAAAATGGCTTCAGGCGTACCATTAGATGTCCAGGTCGAACAGGGAGGAAAAGGCCTTCCTTTTCAAAGAGCCGTTCCAAACAACACTTCCACTTATGTATTGTTGGCCAGCACATAGAAACCTGCTCCATACTGGGATTCAAGGGAATCTGAGAAATATTGCTGTTTGAATACAGTTGGCTTTCTATTCTAAGGGAGTAGGAGGAGAGAATCATTGTTAGACTAAGCAGCAGCAGCTTGGGACTGGCATCGTGGCATAGTATGCTAAGCCACCACTTGCAGGGTCAGCATGCTTCAGGTCCTGGCTCCTCTACTGAGAAGGAGGTAGATGATGACCCAAACGTGGGAGACCCAGATAGAATTCCTAGCTCCTGGACCGTGGCCACCATTTGTGTGTTTCCTCCTCTTTCTGTCACTGTGCCTTTCAAGTAAATAAATAAGTAACTTAAAAAAAAGAGCAAGCAGCTTCTGCTGCAGCTTCTGCCGACAGGCAGTGTTGTCTGCATGGCTCCCACCTCTAAGGTAAGATGGTCCAGAGCAGGCATTTCTAGGGTCACGATTGAAGGAGGTGCGGGGGCATCAATGTCATGGTCACAGGCAATGCCGTAGAGGCCTGGAAAGTTGCAGATCCTGCCCTTCAATGGTTTCTGTGTGTCTCCTGTGTCTTGTTCAGGGATGCCCTTCTGTGAACTTGTCTTTTAAAAAGGGCCTCACAAGCTCCTCCTCCCCAGTGCAGTGGGCAGGTGCTCACAGACCTTTGGCTTTTGTTTTTTTTTGTTGTTGTTGTTTACATTTGTATGTTCACTCTACACACACAATCCTGCTTTATGCTTCCCGAAGCACCATTCAGGTGTGCTCATCGATCTTGCTCTCATCCAAGCCAAGCAGGTGCTGAACATTTTTATGGGCATCAGCCTACTTGACACTCATAATACCCTGAGAGGTCAAAACTGCTGGAAACCCATTTTTCAGGTGATGAGAAGGAGGCTTGGAAAGGTTCAAGATCACATAGGGAGTCGTTGGGATTTGAACCCAATTCTGTTGATTATAAAGCCCTGTCTCTTGAACCATAAGCTGGAATGGCTCCTATTGACCCTTGGGCATTGAGAAGACAAGCCTCTCTGAGAGTTTAAGTGACCTTGAGGGGTGGTGCACTTCTTGGTAGCTATGCCACAGCTAGAACCCAGGTGCTGGCTCTTCTTAGTACACAGCTACATGGCCTTGCCACCTGGGACTTCCTCGTGTGCAGGAGGGCTGCAGTGCAGACCAGATTTGCCCTTAGGGCCCTGCTCACTCCACTCCGTCCCCAGCCCGGAGGCATCCAGGCTAATCAAGACCAAAGCACGATTTGTGAGGTGTCAGGAGAGTGCAGGCCTAGTGGGAAGGAGTGGGGAGCATCTTGCGATTTGCTCATGGAACCTCTTTGATCTGAAAAGCAGTAGGAGCAAATTAGCAAGACCCAGGTAAGTCTTGCCCTGCTCCTGTAGCTCTCAAACCTGTCACTGTCTCCCACGCGGTGACTGCCCCAAGACGGCCGCTGTGGGTGGTCTTGGGACAGACGCCCCCAGCCATTCTGCCAGCAGCAAGGCAGCAGTTGTTTCTCCTTTTTTGTTACTGGTTCCAGCATGTGGTGTGATTTCGATTCCTCTTCCTATGGTTTGGCAATGGCAGCTGTCCCAGCGGGTCAACTGTAGGAAGGAGGTCAGGATTTTATAGATCTTTACAACCAATGCCAACAGTGCCCAGCCAAGCTTCCTGGATGCTCTGCAGGGAACACTCCTCGGGCCTGCTCCAGGACTGAGTCCTGACCCCAGCCAGATGAGGCTGTGGTTTCTGGGCACTGCATGCTTATCCACAGGTTCCTCTTCTCCAGTGAGAGGTCCAGGGTCTTCTCTTCCTCTTTCCATTAATCCATCCCAGAAATCCACCAGACATGTGGTATGCTAGATGCTGGGGAAGCAGTGGAAAATAAAATGGGTACAAGTGCATGCTTGGCCTTATGAAATCGCCATTCTCTTCTTTGGGTACCTCAGGGTAAAAGTGACTAGTTCCATGTGCAAAGCAATAGTGGCCTTTTCTGACCTCTGTTCTTAGGCAGAAGACAAAAGGGTTGAGTGTAGTATAATTGAGTTAAGTGGGGCAACGGTTAACTACATAATACATGGTCCACTGATGGGGACAGTCACTTCTCAAATTGAGCTGCATGTAGTCCTGAACTTCAATGTATCAGATATTTTTATTCTGTTAAACAATGAAAATTACTACTTTTATAGGAATAATCCATGTTTAAGAGTTGGGCAATTTGTTCTAATAGTCCATATAATCCTCCTGCTACTATGAGCCTTATCCAATCCTTGGGCTGTTTGTTTGCAGTATTGGGTTTGTAGCAATCCATCTGGTAAATTAAGCATGGAAGCCCAATTTAACATGTTATTCCATCCTGTAGTCTTTTTTAAACACTTAAGGTTGAAATTTTATTCCTATATGTATCACCTTCTGCAAGTAGTTTCCCATTCTGGCTAATACTATTACTCAAGGATACATAGAGAACACACGTATAAAGCTGGGTTTAGTTATGTGGATTTTACTTCAGTGTTTTAATTCACCTTGTTTTCAGGAGGAAAAAATCAAGGAAGAGGAAAAACTGAAGGTTTTTTTTCCCACTTTGTTATGAACAGTCAGAACAAAGGGGAAGGACACCCAACTCAGGAACTCATGTCTAGGTCACTGACTCGAATCCAGCCCCAGGCTAAACTGTTGAAAACGTGTAAGCTTCAGCAGTTGCTTGGTGGACCGTGCACAAGGGACCGGAGATCTCAGTTCGCTCTCGCGGTAGAGTTTGCCATCCGACTCTGTGACTATGCTTCGTGCCACCCCTCGTAACAGCTGTGTGGCTGCTACTGGCACTTCCCATTTGGTGGGCGTAGAGGTGGAAGCAGAGGGAAGGAGGGGATACTGTGTTTATTTTTTTATGAGAGAAAATCATATATTTAGAATTAGCCAGCTGGACTCAGTTTAGAGGGTCCCCAGTTTGGTGGGCCACTGCCTGGGCACATGCCTTCTCTTCATCAGGCCTGGTCAGGTTGTGGGACTTGGTCACATCAATGTCCTGCAGCTTGTTCACAGCCTGCCTGATCTGCTGCTTATTGGTCTTGACGTTTGCCGTGAACATGAGCGTGGTATTGTCTCCTGTGGTATTTATGGAGACACAGTGGTCTGAGGGAACTTGACAGTGGCATGGTGGTCGAGGCTGTTTTATTTATTTTTTTCCTGAGGGTGTTACACTGAGGATGTTTGGATACCCCGGGAGGCAGAATATGTTGGGTCTCCAGAAGGGTGGTGATGTGTGGATGTTGTTGCTTCAGTGGCCATGGATGCTTTTCTGCACTGCATTTGTGGCCTTCAAGCCTGTTGGCATCAGCTTAGGGAAGGTCAGGTGCTTTTCTCTTTGCTTTCAGTGCCATCCTGCTGAGAACAGAGGCTCTGTTTAGAATGTCCAAGATGAAGCCAGGGTTCAACTTTCCAACTTGAGTTGAGATTCTTTGCTACTACATGTACTATCATGGTTCCCACACATCAGCTGTTCCTTTGTTGCTATATGTTTCTGACCATATCTTTGTATCGCCTGAAATCCTAATAATTTTTTAAATTGACCCATTTTTTTAACTTAGTCTATAGGGAATATTTACCTCACTACCATTTATCTAAAAATAGTATTCTGTCACCACAAATGGAAGGTAATCATACGTTTTAGTAACAAGTAAATTGTCATGGTTTTCTTGATGTTTACCTGTATATCAATTACATTTATCTTGCATTGTGTTAGTGGAATCCATTAGCTTCAGTCCTTCTGTGATGAAGAAAGAGCATGCCTTCCTTGAGATTGCGTATAGGGTCACGTTCACCATCCTCCTGTATTTTCCTGGAAATTAGCTTATTACTGCATCCATGACTCTACATTGACTGGATCCCTATTTGGAGACTGACAAAGATCTCCCTTCTTGTGATTTTTGTGAGACAGATTGTGAGTTTTGAATGCTAGGTGCTGGAGATGAGTTTTGTCTTTTTTTTCCTCTTGTTTAAACCTGGGCTGATCTTTAGCCAAGGAACACTAGTATAGAGCCAGTTATAGGGCAGACACCTGCTCTGATGCCTGAGGGTATCTTGTTCAGGTGGGCTGATTGTTAAATATTTTGAATATCACCTTCAGTGGTGAGCAATAGAAACAGATTCACATCAATTCAAGCGAAATGGTATCAGTGGCAGAGCAGGACAGAGGCCATTCTGGAGTGGAATGGTTTGGGATCCTCATCATGGTCAGGACCTCGATGCTGGTCAGCGATGGATCCCACCAGGGCGTGTCTCTTTGTCTAACCGTCTCCTTGACTAACATTCCGTGGAAGGAGTTTCTGACCAAGACAGACTTTGGCTACATGATTGCACCTTGAAAGCCAAATTTATTGTATTTCAGAGAGAAGATGTGAGCTTATTACAAGGAAATAGGGGCATGTTGGCATGTTTAGAGAAGAAATGGGTGCTGGTGGTCAAAGGCAGGTCCTGATTCAAGCATATTGTCTTTCCAGAGTGGGAGAGAAACGCTTAGGTCTCTTGCAGATTAGTGGAATAAGTAGGATGGGAAGATGTCAAAGCAATCTACTTGGAGATGTTTACCCTTTGACAGTTTATGAGAAAGAAGCATTTTCCTCTGTCAGGATTGTCTGTCTCCGCATGACATGGCTGTGCTAATGGAGATTCTGCATTTCTTGAGAAACATCATTGTACCTGGAATCCCAGGTTCTCATTCTGTCTTCAGCTCTGAGCTCACATACATAGATGCAGTGTGAAGCACACAGGTGTGGAAGTTAGTGAGCAGGGAATTTGCCTCTGAGTCCCAGGCCTTTCACTGAGTAACTTGCGATGAGGTCTTTTGGGAGATGTTTTCTAGGCTCCGTTTTTTTGGCCCGGAGCCAAGACAAGTGGGGCACTGTCTCTCCTGGGCTGGGTTGTGCATTTTGTTATTCTCCAGCATAAAGTGACTCTGGAGAGGTTTCTACAATTTATAAAAAGTTTTACTGATGTCTACAAGTGAATAAATTTTAGCTGCAACTCCCTGATTTGTAAGTTCCAGAGAGGAAAATATTACAGTTGACTATTTAGCACTAAGTATATCGAATCTCAGTTGTCAGGTTGAATTTTAAATTCAGTACCTGCTGTTATTTGGGATCTGGCTTAAAACTCAGAAGTGTGGTTGCTGGGCCCTTGTAGCTGCTTGAATCATTTGGCTTGATGAGGAGAAAAGGCAGGAGCAGCTGTGATCAGAAGGAGGTCCCAGTAGTCAGGGAAGCTTACATAGTTTGGGAACAAATTTTTCTAGAGAAAAGTGAGCAATTGGGCCAGTGGTTTTTCAACTTCTTGTTGTAATATATGGAAGTGTGTTTCAAATGATCGCAGTAAATGTAATTAAAATACAAGTTTGCTTTTGGTGGAAAAATACCTTGAAGTAATTTTTGCTTAATACACATTTTTAAAGATTTGTTTTATTTTTATTGGAAAATCAGATATACAGCGAGAAGGATAGACAGAGAGGAAGATCTTCCATCCGTTGATTTACTCCTCAAGTGGCCACAATGGCTGGAGTTGCACCAATCTGAAACCAAGAGCATAGAGCCTCTTCCGGGTCTCCCATGCATGTGCAGGGTCCAAAGGCTCAGGCCGTCCTCCACTGCTTTCCCAGGACACAAGTAGGGAGCTGACACGAATTGGTGCCATGTGGGATCCTAGCACAAGCCAGGCAAGGACTTTAGCCACTAGGCTACTGCACCAGATCCTTAACACACATTTTTATGACCTTGCTTAAGGCCTATACATAGAGATCCTTGTGGTACACACACACACACAAGCAATATAGAACAAAAGGTTCATTTAACAATACTTATCTTGGCAGCATATGAAAACACTATGCATTTTTACTTTAATATATTTTTCCTTTTACAGTGCTGCTCACAATTCTCTGGTATTGATTTTGCACAATGCTAGTTTCAAAGCATTGACACAGTAGTTCAAGTGCAAAACCAGCACCATCTGCCCAGTGTATAGTTGTTGGAGCTGTCCACGGTGCTGATTTCTGAACATGTGTTTCTCTCATAGAGCAGAGAACATCCTGAATTCTATCGAATTAGACAGCAAAAGATGCACTTTTCTCCTCAGTTTTTCCTCTTTTCTACTCTGGAAGATGTTCTGTTATAGTGCTGGATGTCTCAATGCATAATTGTTTGGAACTAAAGTAGCCTTTGCTGGATGTTGGCCACTGTCCTGAGCACTGGGCACAGATGGGCATCATCTCTTTCAATGCTTATAAAAGCCCGATTTATATGAAGTAGACACATTGCTACCTTTATTTTCCGGCTAAATAATTTGATCCTACGGGAGATTGTATAATTAGCTCAAGATCAGAAAGTCACAGAGGTAAAGATGAGATTTAAATCCAGACCTCTTCTGACTTAAAGTATTTTTAAGAATTTTTTTCCCTCAGGATGTGTGGTTATTGGAGTTAGATCATTTAGAACAATTCTAAAGTACAGTGTTTACTTCTTCACAGGTTGTTTTTGTTTCATATCTGAATACCAGTGCTTACTCCGGGTCCCGAGCTGCTGGCGGTCGTTGCAGTGCACAACTACACATGAGGCTCAGTGTGGATGACTGGCCAGCACTGATGACTAAAGCTTGCTGATGCCAAAAACACATTTTTATGAACCCCAAGCACCTCACCATCTGGAAGCAATGCTTCTCTTACATTTTTGGGGATATGCTAAACATAACAAATCCTTCATCTGCACTTTCCACATGACTTATGTTGGTTTACACAACTCCAGCCAGAGGTCACACAGTCAACACAAGAGAAATGCAAGGGGTACTCATGTTCAAAGAGTCCCTATGTTGCAATCCTCATAATAGATCCCCAGCTTAAACGAGAAAGTTTAACACATCTACATAAATGGTCACTGTTACACCAAGGCAAGGTTTCCCAAGGTCACCTAGGCATTGCAATATTTTACAATCCAGACAACTGTCACGAACCAAATGTCCCCCTTCTTCTTTCATAATAACACATTTACTTCTTCTCATCCTCCATCTGACATTTATGGAGTACCTGGTCAGATGAGCAAGGAGAAGTAAGACAAGGCTCACCTGCTATCAAAGCTGTCGCAATCACCTTCCTTCCAGAACTGCCTATTACAGGGCTTTGTGTATTGCCCAAGGCATCACCTTTTCTTTTTCTGTTCTCTTTCTGCAGACTCCTCCTCGCTCTCCCCAGGGACAAACACAAATTAGTGTATGCACTGGAGACCAGCATGTGGTGACATCAGAATTTTAAGGAAGCCACTTTTCCCTGTGTAGAAATGATAGGATCAGCTCATCATGGCTCCTTGATTTCTAAACAAACATGCTAATTAGAACGCCATGAACAATCAAAGACTCAGAAGAGGGTGTTTTTGAAGAAAGTACATGAGGAAAGTACTTCTGAATTTCACTTACATTGTTAGTTAATATTTCTTACTCTCTGTTTCTGACCAGCATGTGTTGTTTATACTCTCCCAACCTGCATTATCTTAACTACAGCACAGGATAATTGTTCGTCCTTGTTTTCTGAGATTATATGGCCTTCGTCTTGATGATAACTGACAAGCAACACTTGTGACAAATCTGAGCATCAACAAACACCTGCACTAGAGGCATAGGTCACATCAGCCACTTTGCCACCACCATCTGTGCCCATTTTTGATGTACTTATTTTATTTAGATGTGATGCAGAGAGAGAGACAGATGTGATGACAGAGAACTCTCTTCTGCTGGTTCACTCCTTAGATGTCTGCCATGGCTGGGGTTAAGCTAAATAAAAGCTAAGAGTCAGGAACCCAACCTAAGACGCCAACAAGGGTGGAAGGGCCCCAACCACCTGAGCTGTCATGTGATGCTTGCCAGGTCTGCATCAGCAGGAAGCTGGAGCGAGTAGAACAGGAACTCAAGCCCAAGCCCTACAATATGGAATGCTTGTGTCCCAGGTGCTAGGCCAAATGCCTTCCCCCAGCACCCTTTTGGAAGGTCCTATTCTTCTTATATGATTTGATCATAAAGATACAGAGGAACTGAGAAAGCTAAATCAGAGAGAGTGTGTGTATCATGAAATGTTATAAAAAGCAAAGTTTGGGGAATACTTAAAAAATCATGTAATTTTAATTACTTGGAGGAAGACTACAGTGTTGTCCCCATGATCTGGAAAAAATTCCGTCTTTGCTCATGGGAAGCTTGCATCCTAGTGAAATGACGCAGAAGAGAAAACAGCCATCAAGTGAGAGGGTGAGGTGGTTTCAGAGAGTGTGAATGCTGTGAAGGAGACAGAACAAGGCGGCGATCTGGCCGTGACGGCAATGAGGATGGGGATAGCAGAGGGGAAGGGGAATGTACCTCTCTAGAGAGTCATCTTTATTTGGGCTTTCAATGATGGGGAAGGTGGGGCCGGGTAGTGGTTAGCCTTGCACAATTCAAGGTGCAGAATTTTCTGACTTCTTCCTTACCACCAGGTGGGAACAAGCTGTTATTTTAAGATCAGAAAGCAGGCTGGAGTGCATGGATCATGCCGAGGAGGAGGAGAAACATACGTTGGGAGAGCTGGGCATTGGGCATATCAGGGACAGCTTTTTTTGGTCATGACGAGTGTTTTTGGATTTCACTCTTTGTACAGTGAGGGAACCATTGGGAAGAACTAAGCAGGGAAATGAAGCGATATATGTGTTTGGAAGAACCATTCTAGCTATCCAAGGGAAATAACCCATGGGGAGTGGCCAGGGAAACATAGGATGTTGAAGGCAGACAGCCTGGATTCAAACTCTGTGACCTTGGTAAGTCAGTTTGTTAACTTGCTGTTTTCCTCATCTACAGACTGGGAGGGGAAGAATTGGTTTTGCTTCGTAGGACTGATGATGTAACACCGAATGTGGAGCAGTGCTTGGCATGTCATAAGCATGCAGCAAGTGTAATTGGTATCCTTTAGTCACACCATGTGCACAGGAGCTATGTTTTAGTCAATAAGTGCAAAGAACAGAAGTTCCTCATCTTCTGTGAACCCAACATGTTCAGCCTAGAGCAGGGGCTCCTGGAAGTTACAGTTTACTTAAAGCCAGATGAACTTACTCTGATTCCAAACAAGCTGGCAGAAGTATCCTAGTGCTCCATCTTGGCAAGAGTTTCCAAGGTCGTGAGTTTGTCCCCCTTGGAAGTTCTGCTTTAACACCTGCTGAGTTTGCTCCGGAGAGCAGGTGCTGGGGAAGGCAGCCGTGTGGGAGGAAGTGAGTCCTGGAATACGGAGCTAAAGGTCATGGTGGGGTTCAGGGGACGAGTTTGCAGAACTCCCACTTAGGAATAAAACCAGTGGGGAAATGTGAAAGGAACTTCACTTTTGGGTAACATTGGAAGGACAGCCAAACATAATAGACCAGCAACTAAGACCCAGATTCAGTGACTTGATGAGTTTCTAGAACTTGGGTAACATGGCTGCAATGAATTTTTTTTTTAGTTCAAAAAGAGATCTTTCATCTGCTGGTTCACTCCCAGTGCTCATAAAAGCACAGACTGGGCCAGGAGCTGAGAATTTCAAGCAGGTCTACCACATAGGAAACAGGAACTTGACCGTTCGGGCCATTCCAGTGTGTGTATAGCAGAAAACTGGATTTGGAAGACGTGCCAGGACTCAACCCCAAGCACTCTGATTTGGGTTGCAGGCATCCCAACTGATGTCTTAGCTATGATGCCAAACACCCATACCCATGGTTGGAGTTTCTGCTGCAGTGCTTCCTACGCTCTCCTGATATCCCCACGATGAAAGGAAATGCAATCTTTGGGCCTTGCCTTTGCAGAAAATCCAGAAACCCAGAAGACTGGATCCCATATTATGCATCCAAGATGTTCAGAATAGGCAGTAGCAGGGCTTGGCCAGAGGTGAAAGGTCTCATTTCCCTGATCTCCTGGGAGCCTAGGAAAGGCAGGGAGTGTATGGGTTGAACTGAGGCTGATGGGTGTTGCAGGTGGTCTTCAGAGGTTGCTTTCTGCATATGTGGTGTAAAGACTCCTCACCTCTTCCCATCCGACCCACCCTCCAGCACCCTCTCTCTACTGGTCCCTGGAAACAGACCTCCCCCAGCCTTTACAGTGTCTGCCTGGCTTCAGCGTCTGTGCCCTTACACACGACGGTCAGCAGGGGGCACTGTGGCCAACATATTACTTGTGAGTGAGGGGGCTGTCTGCTTTTCACACAAGGGTCCCGGGAAGAGGTACGCAACTTGCAACCGTGCCCGTCCGCACCGTCACTAAGTGAAAAATTCCCCTTGTCACTTCTCCCTGGGATCCCGTGCTGCCTCTTCTCCGTGTGGCTTTCGTTTTGTCTCACTGTCCTGCAATCTGCTCCGTCTTGTGCCTCCACGTCTCACCTTTCACTTTTGTAAAGGAGGCTCGTGTCTGTCAACTCCTTGGGTTCCCAGACGTTCTCTGTAGAGCGCTGGGGGTCAAGTTGAATATTTGCCACTTTGCAGTTGAAGAGAAAATGGCCCAGAGCAACACCTGTCCCCTAGCCTCTGTCTCTCCTTCCCGCCAGTAGACGGATAGGACCTTGGCCTGATGGCCAAGCTTACCTTGTCCAACAACGCAGAAAACGCTCTCATTCCTCCCAGCCCCGGAGCCGAGGCTCTGACAAGGCCAGGAGCCGGAAGGCACGTGTTCAGAGCAGAGACTCTGGCTGGGGTTGTCATTTCCTCCTGTCCTCCATTGAAAGGATGAAGTTGAAAATCTCAACCCTTCGGATGCATGCACTGGGAACCAGGTGGGAGTAAGTCTTTCTCTGTGCTTCTTGTGAAAAAAGTCACTGGCACTCCTGGCTCCAGGACCAGGGGGCTGGACCAAGCCAGTTAAAGACATGAGAAGGTAGGGGGTGACCTTCTTCCCTTATGTCTTTAAAGCTCAGTCTTCAGTCCTGTAAGGGGTGGTTGTGTCAGGGACTATTTCATCAGAGTAAGTTTTGAGAATCCAGTATTTATCTCACAGTCCATCCTTCTTGCTATTGGTATTGAAATCGGGGCTGACTGTTATGGCTGCTCGTGGCAGAAGATGGTTCCAATGAGTGATTCCTTGCAGCCACAGCCTCCACTCCTGCCCACTCAGACTCCAGGTTGGCCTGGGGTCTCGCTTGGGGTCAACAGAACATAGCCAGAGGGCTGCAGTCTGAGTTTCCAGTGTGACTTCCATGGCCTTGAATTTCCCTGTCCTCTCTTGATCACTGTTGAAATTCTGCCACCACCATATGGAGAAGCCTGGTGTGACCTGCTGGAGGGTGAGAGTTGCGGGAAGCAAGGCCAGTTTTCCTAATGGAGGCCATCAGAGGCGTCCAGCCGACAGATCCTGAACACGGCTGCAGTCAGCAGAACTGCTGCCTGACCCTCAGCTGATCCCAGCTCCATGAGCAAGTCCTGCTGAGACCAGGAGAACTGCTCATACGACCCTGGTAGTTTTGTTATTTTTAAGTTACTCATCCCCCCCCCCCCGCCATTGCATTTGAAAGACTAACAGAGAGCTTCCATCTGCTGGCTCACTCTCCCAATGTCAGTACCATTAAGGGCTAGGCAGAAATCAGGAGCCTGGAATTGCATCATGCTCTCCTACCCATGAGGTCAGCCCCCATGCACCTGAGCCATCATCTGCAGCCTACCAGGATTGCACATGAGTGGGAAGTTTGGTTTGGAGATGAAGGAGCCAGGATTCAGACCAGGCACTCTGATGTGGAATGACTTAACTGCTGTGCTGGACACCCACCCCCAGCACCACTTAGCTTGGAGGAAGTTTGTTGTGCAGTGATACTAACTGATACACTAAAGCTTTGTGTAGGCTTGTTGAAGAGGTAGAGGCAGGTTGGTTGGAACAACTGGGAAGGGTTTTAACCATACTGCCTGATATTTAAGGCAGTACTCATATTTTTAGCATCTCAAGCCAAGTGATAAATGTGTGATATGTCAAAATAATCACTGGAAAAAAAATGGTTTCTAAATCCTGTCTACCTCTGATCAAGTTTCCAAGCGTCTCTGTGAGTCAGTGTCCTCTTCTATAACATGAGGATTGAGGTGAAGTGGAAGTATGTTATGAGGACAAAGTGAGATAATATATGCACAACATTCAGAAGGGAGCTTGCACATCATGAGCCCTCAGCAGGCGCTAAGCTTTCTAATTCATAATGGTGAAATAAATCTCCACTGTTGGTAATACAGGATAAGATCTATTCATTCTAGAACTTTGAACAAACAGAAAACATTAAATAGGTATGTTCTCCGTGTCTTGAATAATAGTTTGGGTATTCAGAAAAGAACCACATACTGAGGTCTTATGCCAATGGTGAATGAACTAAGGGTGGGTGTTGGTCCAGTTGTGGCATTGACGAGCTGGGCCTATGGAAGGGCTTTTGATCCCTGGGAGCTTGTCCTTGGGAAGTGGTTCTTATAGGGGGTTGGTTAGGTATACTGAGTCAGGCCCAGCTGTTTTCTCTATGATTCTAATCCTTCCTCTACATGTGTTCTGCTGTCCACCGTCCTTGTCAGACACCTGACTGATGGGAACCATGCATCTCCAAACCAGTGAGCCAAGAGGAACTCCTTCCTCAGCAGTTCCTCTTGAGTACTGGTTACGTAGGAATGGAAAGCTGACCCACACACCTTCTTGTTTAATGACAAGAGGAACATACTCTCTACACCTCAGCTTCAAATGGAGCCTGAGTTATGGCTTCCAGTGAGGAATACTGAACTTTGCTTCAGTGCGTTGATGTCAGCCTCACTGTTCCAGGGAGGAAGTGCACATTCTTGTTCCTGTGGGAGACAGGCTCGTGGGGCTCTTTGTGTTGTGAATTGCCGCAGCTTTCCTCACGTTTTGTTGAACAGGGAAGTGGAGCAATCATCTGCAGTACCTAAGGGGAGAAAAAAAGGTGTCTGAACTCCATAGGAGATCACAAGATTTCAGGTTTAGGCTTAATGTTTGGGAGGAAGCATCAAGGATCCCTTGCTCACTGGTGTTCAGGTTGCACTCATTTGTTCATTGCTAATGAAGAGGGCAACCAAAAGGAGAGATGGGAAATCAGGATGTCTTTCCTAGTCTAGTTCCTCATTCCGGAGCAGAAGCAGACTGTGTGAGCACCCCTGATTCTTTTGACTTACAGGTGATTTAATTGAGAATGAACTTGACACTGGCTCTTGAGTGATGTTGCTTTTGTTTCCTCTTTGGTCCTGTCATTTGTTTTCAGTCAGCCCCACACACAGCCCTGAAGCCCTGAAAGCAATAACTTGGGCCCCAGATTTCTGGGTCTGTTCTGGAGGAAGAGGTGCTTCTCAAATCCCATTACCCAGGGGCGAGTTTTTCTAGGTCTCCTCCCACAGGCTGCACGTGGGATGTGCACCTCTCTGTGTAGGGCTTGTGTGTCTCTGGGAGTCACGGGGAAGGAACCAGAGAAACACTGCACATTACTGCCCCCACTCTGATAAGCCTCACCTGAGAGGTGTCCCCCAGTGACCATAGCAGAGACTTGTAGTCCCCATAAGGTGTCTGCCATGGGCTGTGCCATGATTCCACATCCTGTGAGCTGGGGCTCTTGGGGTACCTAACCTTTCCTTGGGCTAACTCTTGGAACCAAGTTACATCTGGGGGAATGGCAGCTGGTGGGCACCCGTGTCTGGCTCTGCGGTACACTGATGTGTAAGAGAAGTTTCTCCTGAATTGGCTGCTGTTGGGGCCTTCCTGGTTGTTAAATATTACAAATATCCCCCTTGCTTGCAAGAGTGGAAATCTCACATTTTTATTGTGCCTCTCCAGATTCCTCGGGTACCACAGCTCCACCCCCAGCCAAACACACATGCACACACCTGTCTGTGACTGCCCAGTTAATATCACTTGAGGTCAAGACTGGCAGAAACCAACCAGGCTGTCTCATTGCCGTTGAGAGTCCCTGGAGGAGAGACTCTTGTTGGCAGAGATCAGGAATCACAGTGACATGGTGTGCGCGCAGGTGCACTGCTTTAAAACAGTGTTTGCAGTAAAACAAACTTTCATTCCATTCTCCATAGACTTTCTGAAATCCTCTCATGCAAGCACGCCTTTTTGGTTATTCCACTTTACGGTGAAAATTTGTTTTTATTATACCATTTAATAGACTCAGGGATTTCCCCTTCAACCTTCCTCCTTGTTTCCCTCTTGTATTACTGTGATAGTATAGTCCTTCAGCAACAGCCGCAAGTTCATCATTCTGCTATTCAAGTGCATCATGACATTGTAGGTATAGACAATTGTAGAAAGTTCAACATCCTGTTGTGAAGATATATTTAGCAGTTCCATTGGGAGCCCATCTTTTTTTGTTCAAGAGTAGAAATACATACTGCAGTGTGTGTACTTTCACTTCTTGGTATGCTAGTTTCCATTCTACAGTTCCTTTAGATGAATATATGTATATACATGTGTACCTATATGTCTATTGATCTGGTGATTTGCATGATGGTTGCCTTATATCAGACAGAACTAAAGATGTTTGTCCTTTTGGGATTGGCTTATTTCACTGAGCATAATGGTCTCAAGTTGGAACCATTTTGTCACAAATGGTGGCATTTTATTGTTTATGATGCTTGGGTAGTATTCCATAGAGTAGATGTGCCACAGTTTCTTTACCTGTGTCTCCCTCGAAAGGCATCTGGGTGGTTTCCATGTCTTCGCTATTGTAGATTGGCAAGACACCTTTTAGTCCTCTGATGTGAGTGGTGGTGGGGAAGAGGGTAGAGATGGCAGTGGCTGAAAAGGGCACCATGGAAGGTGACTTCTGGGTTAACTCCCAGTGACTCTTACCCCCTGGTGTTTGTATATCTCACCTTGAGTAAGGGCTGGACCTAGTATCTGGTTTCTGATGGGCAGATGATGCTCAAGTGATGTGAAGTTATTGACCAGAGTAGTTTACAAAAGATAGTGAACCTCATCTGGGTCTTGTTTGCTTGCTCTGATAAAGCAAGCTGCTGTGAGTACCCTACAGAGAGATTCTTGTGGCAAGAGACTGAGGGAAGGTGGGCTCCAGCCAAGTGCCAGCAACCACAGGAGATAGCTTGGGGCAGGCTGCTCAGAGGAGGAGCTCCCTTGCCTGCAGCCCTGGGACAGCCCTTGATTTGGAGGTGCCCTGCTCAGCTGAGAATGGATTGCTGACCTGCAGGAACTGGGAAGTAAGAGGTGGTGCTTGAAGTCCTTGAGCTCTGCTGTACCTCTGCACAAGTTTGGCCCCCAAGATGCTGAATAAGGGGAAGAGCTTGTTACCCATGCAGTGGCAGAAAACTAATGTGGGCATTTCAGGGTCTGGCAGGCTCTGAGATCAGAGCCTGTGTTTGGTCCTCACTCTCCCAGATACCACCTGGGTTGTTTTGTGTGTGTTATGGAACCTATGCAAGTCACATTCTCCTCTGTGGTGAAATTAATTATAATGCCACAATTGTGAATAAGGTAATCAAAAGCCCAGGACCTTTACTTTGGTTTAGCTCTGTTAGTATTAATCAATCCACCAACATGAATATTAACACTATTAATACATTTTAGTGGTTACTATGGAACCACTATGTCTCTAGCCCTGTGTACTTGGGTCATTGGTACTTTGGATCCTTCTAGGAAGCCTGGAGAATTCTCTGACCCTTCCAGAAATGATATGGGAAGCAACACAAAATATCCAAAAATTTCCTTGGAGCAGATGGCTATTTAGCTACTGCATATGGAGAACTATTTTCATCTTACTCATTTTGGTCCTCCAGTAAAGAAGCACTTCATACCACAGGGAAGTCAAATGAAAACAGAGCTAGTACTCCCAAACCCGAATCTCAAAAAACATGTGAGCTAATCAAGTAGATTTTTTTTTTGCAGTTTCCTGCCACAGAAAAGCATTCAGCAGCCAATTATTATTATTTTTTAAAGATTTATTTGTTTTTATTGGAAAGTCAGATATACAGAGAGCAGGAGAGACAGTGAGAAAGATCTTCCGTCCAATGATTCACTCCCCAAGTGAGCGCAGTGGCTGATGCTATGCCAGGAGCCAGGAACTTCTTCCAGGTCTCCCACATGGGTGCAGAGTCCCAAGGCTTTGGGCCGCCCTCAACTGCTTTCCCAGGCCACAAGCAGGGAGCTGGATGGGAAGTGGAGCAGCTGGTATTAGAACCGGTGCCCATACAGGATCCCGGGGCATTCAAGGCGAAGACTTTAGCCACTAGACCATGCTGCCAGGCCCAGCCAATTATTTTTTGTGTGGAAATGCCAGGGTGTCTTGCAAGTGGTGGTCTGTCACAGAGGTGGGTCCTGCAGAGGATGTTCACAGCGACCTTTGACAGCCCTTGAAAGGTCTGCCTCCAAAGACCAAAGCCAGGAGGTTAGAGGTTGGACTTTGCCCCCATGGCCACGTTCCATGCATCCTTGGAGGCCTCTCCTGCCCTGGGAGCTGGGGGCCTTGTACTGTGGCAGGAGATGGAACTGGTGACCTCCCCTCCATTTTCTCACTACTCTGACCAAGAAGTTGAGATATGCCCCTCTCCCCGGCCCCATTGCTGTGCCTCTTCCAGGTACCAGGGGCCCAACCTGGGTGCCTTGCTTCTTCTGGTGAGCATCCTTCCTCCCAAGTCTGGATGCGAACAAGGCTTGGCTTCTTTGGCTTCCCGAGTTGGACTGTCCAAAAACCAAGCAAAGCCCCTTGTGGAATAAGAGTGACTCCACTCCTTACTGAGAAAGCAGAGGAGAGCAGCAAGAGTCGGTATGTGTAATGGCCACACATCCTTCACAAAAACATCCCAAGCTCCCTGTACAGGGCCCGTCCCTTGCCATGATGCTGAGGTCCACTGGGAGTACCACGTTTTCTTCTTTCACCCCACGCTACTCCTGTCTGTAGGTTGCTAGAGGAAAATTCAGCTTTATTTTTCATTTGTGTTTTCTTTCAGAGTAACCCTCCCCCAATCTTCAACATGATAACCCAGATTTAAAAATTTCCCAGTAACAACTCAAATAGGAAAAGGGTTTTACTAGAAAATATCCAACAAGAAAACAAGGAGATTTGAGTGTCAGTTAACATTGTCCCTACATCACTTATTCCTTTAGAGATGATAAAATAGAAATTGACAAAACTGAGAGCAGGGAAACTGAAGAAAAGTCAAGGAAATATATTTATGAACAGTCATTTTTAATATCCAAGATGAGCCAGAACACTTCTCTCCTTCCCTCACTCTCTGGAACTAGGTTTCAAATACATAAGTAAATCTTAAAGCACACACACACACACACACACACACGGGGGGGAGCTAAGGAGAGAGAGAGAGAGACACTAGCACTATAGCATAGTGAGTAAAGCCATTGCCAGTAGCAATGCTGGCATCCAATATGGGCGTCAGTGTCCCAGCTGCTTCACTTCCAAACCAGCTCCCTGCTCATGGCCTGACAAAAGCAGTAGAAGGTGACCCAAATATTTAGGTCCCTGCCACCCACAGGGAAGACCCAGATGAATCTTTTGGCTCCTGGCTTTGGCCTGGATCAGGCCTGTCCATTGCAGCCATCCAGGGAGTGAGCCAACAAGTAGAAGATACCTCTTTTTCCCTCTCTCAGTCCCTCTCTCTGTTACTCTGACTTTCAAATAAATAAATCTTCAAAAAAAAAAAAAAACCTGGCGATTCAGGAAATACCACCCTCTAGAGCTCTGTGTAAACCCAGGACTGATCTGCAGCCTGCGCATGCCCACCTCGGTGGGAAGAGGGAGTTCCCCCTCTTGGACAGTCACAGGATCTTAGAATGTGATCTAGTCCTAAACCAAAGACTGTAGGAAGTTTGTTGAAGTTCCTACTCTCAGATTGTAGGGAAGTTGGTGGAGTGTAATCCCTAGGTCTCAAAATATAACTGAACAGGGAAAAGAGTTCCAGGCAAGGTTGGGAGGGTGACAAGAATTCATTTTGTTTCTTGTAGAGTAAAAAGAACTGGACAGATCTGTCCACTCGAGTCATGTGCAAGGAGAAGAGAAGTAGTGTGGTAACTGAGCAGACTTTCTGCAGGAGAACACAATCAAAGGGAAGACTTAAGCAAGCATAGCAGCATAAAATGGGCGAAGGACTGCAAGAAAAATAGGCCAGAGAGCCTTGCAAAATTCTCCTGCAATTGCTTGAAGCTGTTTATAAAAATTACCAAGAACAGGAACCCAACAAGACAAGAACCAAAGCAAAGTTCTTGGGTGGTGAAATTCAGAGAAGCAGAAGATGAACACAGAAGTTGAGGCAAGAAGGGAAGAAATATTAAGAAAGTCTTCCCTAAGCTTTTCTTAATATTTCCAAGACAAGCATGTAAGGGCAGGAGAGAGAGGCAGGGAAAGGGGAAGGGTTTTTGCTCTGTTGATAATAAAGCTACACGTCCATTTGATGATGCATTCAATAGTCCTCCAGAGATTTGTACCCATTCATAACCATGGGCTTCATCTTCATGATAGCATGTTCTGGTGGGTGGCAGTTTGGACTATAGTCATCTTCTCAAGATCCCTGGTAGTGTCATCGATGTAGCATTTTTTGTGACCTTTCTTCCCCAGTCTTGGCAAACAACCTTGGTTGTCCTGGTAGGAGCTTGAATCCCCTGTAACTTGCTGTTGCCTCAGCCTTACTGCAGCACAGAGCCTTGGCTAGAGTTGAGGCTGGGAATGAGAGGTGAAAGTAAGGACACATTTTTTAAGATTTATTTTATTTTTATATTATATTTTTATTTTTTATAAAGGCAGATTTACAGAGAAAAGGAGAGACAGAGAGAAAGATCTTCCATCTGTTGGTTCACACCCCAAGTGGCTGCAATAGCTGGGACTGAGCCTACCCAAACCAAGAACTAGGAGCTTCCTCTGGGTCTTCCACGTGAGTGCAGGGTCCCAAGGCTTTGGGCCATCCTTGGCTGCTTTCCCAGGCCACAAGCAGGGAGCTGGATGGGAAGTGGAGCAGCCAGGACATGAACCGGCACACATATGGGATCCTGGTGTGTGCGAGGTGAGGATTTAGCCACTGGCCACCATGCAAGGTTCAGGATACATTTTTCAAACTTTGTCATACTTTGCCTGGAGCTTCCTGGAAGAAAATGTTTCACAAAAGGCAGAAATGGATAAGCCACAGAAAAAAATGTTCAAAATGAATCAACTTACTAGAACTGTAAGAGTGAGTATTTATCTCATTCTGATCCCAAACAGTTGAAATATGGGCAGCTGTAGGTAGAAGAAGTTTTTGCCACTGGTATTCAATTTCAGGTCAATTTGAGGTGCCTCTAAGGTGCCTTAGTGGAAACACTGAGTTGGCAGTTAGACTCACAGGATCACAGCCTGGAAGACAGATCTGGGATGAATGTACACAATTGGAAAGTCTAAGATGTATAGATAGTGTTTAAAGCTAGGGGTTCAGTAAGATTACTCCGAGTGATTATAGAGGAGAAGACTAAGAAATGAGCCATGATTCACTGCAATTTTAAGAAAACAGAAAAAAGCAAGAATTAGCAAATAAGATAAGATGGAAAGTTAGTAAGAAGGAAAATTAGGAGAGGCTGTTACCTCAAAAGCCAAGTGAAGGCCAGGCAGCAAGAAGAAGTAAGTCATCAGCTGTGATTTCAACTTGGGAAATGTCCATTGCCGTTAGCAGTGTAGAAGTTCTGGCTGACCTTGACAAGAGCTGATGTACTGTAGTCATATGTTTGGAAGCCTGGCTGGAGGGAGGTTGAAAAAAGCAACAGAGAGGAACCGGAAACAGGATAGACAATTTTAAAGACTTTTTTTCTGTGAAGGGAGCAAAGAAATGGGGTGGTAGCTGACTGGGATGGTGGGGTCAAGATTTTCTTTTTTAAATGTGGAACTGATATGAGTGAAAGACAAGAGGAATGATTTCTAAATCTGTTAGGCATTTGTGTAGCTTCACTAGTGAGCTCTAGGTTGCAGAAATAAATTTGAAAATTCATCAGACTATTGACAGTTGCCTGGAGACTAGAGGAGATACACAGGGGATCATGCAGGTAAGAGCAGAAGGATTCACAGGGAACGGTGCAGAGCTCTGTTTGAAAACAGGCAGAGGTGTGGAGCCTGAGCAAGAATGACTGTGGGAGGAAAGTCACTAAAGCCATGAAGAAGAATGTTTCCAGGAGGGGAGATCACAAGGTTGAGTGGTGCTAGGAGTGCAGTGATGGGAAGAGAAGGACTCCCGGTTGGATGCAGAAACAAGGGAAGTTATTTTAGAAATAGATCTGTCATTCGTTGAAGAATTTTGGTGAGACGATGAAATGGAAACAGTGGGCATCACTCTTTCAAGAACTTGGCTGTGAAGGAAAGGAAGAAAAACAAGCAACACATGGAGGAAGATGAAGGTTTGAGAGACTTCTTTCCAAAAACGGTAGACACACGTACAATTTAGATGTTGATGGGGTATTTCAAGATGAGAAAGAAGGGAGGAAAGGGAAGGAAGGGGAGAAGAAAGAAAGGGAAAAGAAGGAAGGAGAGAGGTCCTTCTTCTCTCCTTAGTTTGGGATTATGAAGGGATTGGCAACCCAACTCTGCCAGATACTTGGAAGGATTAGAATTCTGGGATTTGGGTCAAGGTTGAACAAGTAGTCGATGAAAAAGCTAGACATGTGAGTGTCTTTTTTTTTTATTATCTATAGCAAAAGTCCACCAACTGTGGCCCCCAGGATAAATCCAGCCCACAGTCTGCTTTTGTAATGAAGTTTTACTGTAATACAGCCACACGTGTTTACATTTTGTCTGTCACTGCTTCCCACATACAACAGAGTGCAGCCATTGTAACATAGACGTTATATGGCTCACAAAGTTGAAAATACTACCTAAAAGCCCCCTCACAGAAAGTGTTTTTCTATCCTCGTCCTAGAGGAAAGATGGAAAATTTTTGAAGAAAGGGTCACCTTGAGAAAAATGTCTACTTCTTAGTCTGTTTGCTTTTTTGCAAAATAAGGACACCGTTCATCAAATCCTTCTTTAACACCCATTTATTGATTGTTTGCCATGTGCCAGAAAGTGGGAGTGCAGAGATCAATAAGATCAGGCTTTGTCCTTTCAAAGCCCACTGTCTGCTGGCTGAGATAGATGGGTAAACAAATACTTGGAAGTCTTAGAGATAAATGTTATAATGTGCATGCTGTGTGGTGAAGGGCAGGTGTCATGTTGTACCTGGATGGGACTGCCAAGAACTGATCAGCATATAGGGTTGCTGTAGCTGAAATTAGTCAGGGCTGGCACGATGGCTCAATTAGCTAATCCTCCATCTGTAAGCACCTGCATCCCAAATGGGTGCCAGTTCATGTCCCGGCTGTTCCTCTTCCCATTTAGCTCCCTGCTTCTGACTTTGGAAAGCCTTGGGACGCTGCACCTGCATAGGTGACCCAGAGGAAGCTCCAGGTTGCTGTCTCCTGGCTCCTAGTTTCAAATCCACTCATCTCTAGCCATTGCAGCCATCTGGGAAGTAAACCAGTGGATGAAAGATCAAGAAAGAAAATTAGTGACTTTTACAGCATAAGTAAAGATCAGCGAATCAGTGGGGGAGAATTCTAGAAAATGCTGAGACAGAAGTAGGTGAAGGGAGGTGGAGGAGTAGGAAGGAAGGTGGAAGGAGACTCAGCAGAGTGCTGGGAATATCAGCTCCATCTGTCCTGTCCTTGACACACCCTCCCGAATTCAGTGTATTTTCGCAGTCTGGATAGCTGCCATCACTCAGCTAGACGTGGCCCCTGAGAGGAAACCTGTTGGTCATCACCTTTCTTAGTGTGTACACAGGCATGTGATTAACTACAGTGTACCCCCTTGAAGTGTAATGTGGTTTTACTGCTGGTGCTTTAATAAAAGAAAATGAAATAAAATACTGGCAATTCAATCCAGCTTTTTGAAAGTATGGAATACCTTGTGGTAATGTCATATGAAATAAGTTGGCTTTTTAAAAAGAGATTTATTTATTTGAAAGGCAAAGAGAAGAAAGGGAGGTGAGAAGAGAGAAGAGGAGATGAGAGAAAAGAGTAGAGGAGAATGAAAGAGGAGATAGGAATTTTTCCATCCAGTGATTCACTTCCCAAATACCCACAGCAGCAAGAATTGGGCTAACCTGAAGCCAACAACCTACAACCTCATCACGTTTCTCAGATGGGTGGCAGGAACCCAATTACTTGAGCTAATACGTGCTTCCTCCCAGCGTGCATTAGCAGGATGCTAGATGGGAAGTGTGGAGTAGCCAGGACTTGAACCAGGCATGCCCGGTACTCCCTAGCAGCAGCTCCGTCACGATACTCACCCCTAAACAATCTGTTTTTAATAAGTTTGCTATCCTCCTTTCTAGCTGAATCGGGGACACCTGCTCATTCTCAAACAATAATCCTACCTGTGATTTGGCTGAGGATTTAGGGCAGTTTGAATGGATTTAAGGATAGGGAAGATGGTTCTCTTTTTATGTTGAATATTTCCAAGAAAGTATTTAGAATATTCAGTGAAGAGAGGAATATAACACTTTTATAGCCACTGCCTACATTTTAGAGGTACTAACACTTTGCCACTGTTATAGGCTTTGATAGAAAGAATATACTTAATAAAAGTGCAGCTTAATAAAAAGGTAACACTTGATGCTTCTATTGATGCTTCTCTGTTCCTTCTATCTTCTCAGAGGTTCAGAGGTATCTTCCTTGCCCAAGTTTTTGTATTTTTACTGTTTGTATAGGTCCACACCAAGCAACCACAATATATATGAGCATGACAACAATGACTAGGGGCTTGGAACTGTCTGGAAAACTTATCTTTGCCACCCCGCACTGTTCTTGAAGTACCCGTCAATCGTGGGTCCATTCATTTTACAGCCCGTCTGCTTTCTCTTCCTTGAAACCTCCTAACTGTTGAAGACAGAAAGCAGACACATCTTAACAGTCTCCGCAGCAGAAGTGAAATTATCTAACCTCAATCATCTTCTGTTTTCCCTTCCTTCTCTTCAGTCACTTCCCTTCTATTCCTCTCCTGCTCTATTAAGGATTTTTGAATATAAAAAGAAACAGCAGAAGAGAGAAAATTCTGCAGGAAGTTCTGAATTTAGTACCCAACCTTCCAGGAACCTGTTTTTCAGAAGCTGCTAACATTTTTCAGATATCAGCTAAGCACAGGTGCCCGTCGTGACTGCTGTGCAGTCCTTAGGGAATCCTCGGTAGGCAGCGTGCAGGTCTTCCTTGCCCACGATCACAAAGCCAGTGGCACCGGGGCACTGTAACCCAGGCACCGGGATGCCAGAGCCAGCGGGGCAGTGCAGGGGGACTGTGAGCAGTTAACGGTCCCCAAGGCTGGTGCTTTAATAACCTTGGGTTAAACCTTTAGACTTTCAGAGGTGATTTTGGTCAGTTTTACTTGGAGTAAGGAAGTGTGCATCACTCTGCTCAGGCCTCCGTTACAAAATGCCACACACAGACTGTGAGGGCAGCTTGACCAGCAGGAACTGTTTTCTGGCAGTTTGGGGGGCTGGAGCCCTAAGAACAGGGTGCTGGTAGGGCTGATTTCTGGGTGGGCCTCTATTCCCAGCTTGCAGATGGCCACCTCTCTCCTGAGCCTCCACACAGGCTTCCCTCCTGCAGGAGCAGGGTTTTAACGCTCAATTTTCTTATGTGAGCATGTTCCTATCTGATTATGGTTTCACTCTTTTGAGCTCATTTAGCTTTAACTACTTCCTCACAGGCTGTGTGTCCAAATACAGTCACCTCGGGTATTGGGGCTTTAAAACAGGATTTTAAAAAAGACTTTATTTTATTTTTATTGGAAAGGCAGTTACAGAAACGGGAAAACAGAGAAAGATTTTCTATCTAATGGCTCACTCCCCAAGTGGTCATAATGGCTGGAGCTGAGACGATCCAAAGCCAGGAACCCAGAACCTCTTCTAGGCATCCCACTTGGGTGCAGGGTCCCAAAGCTTTGGGCCGCTCTCCACCATTTCCCAGGTCACAAGCAGGGAGCTGGATGGGAAGTAGAGCAACCAGGACACAAACTGGCGCCCATATGGGATGCCGGTGCCAGAGGTGGAAGCCTAAACTACTGTGTGATGGTGTGGCCCAAACACGTGAATCCTTAGAGGGACACAATTTATCTCACAATAAAAGCTACTTAAAGTAAAATCATACTTTAGCTCTGCATATTATTAATGACAGTGTGGCAAACTTACTTTAAAGTTAATTTTAAAGTATCATCTTTAATGATATTTATCACATATAACACATTTTTTTACCTTTTTCCCATTTAGTGATTCATACTGTTTACTTAACTGAACTGCGTGATTTAAAAAAAAAGCTGAGGAAATTTAAGATACCTCATGTTGAGTTTTATCCCAAAATATATATTAAAAAGCATAATGAAATTAGACCATGTTTTATAGGAACAAAAATAGACAAGCTGGTTATAATTTTTAATTTTTTCTGTCTCTGTTTCTCTTTCTCTTAAAAAAGATAATTTGGTTTTATTGTATCTTAAATAGAAATAGGTGCTATTCCTGATCTTTAGGATGTAAATCTCTATTTGCCTCAATATTTGATTATGAAAACAATATCGGCAAAGAGCAAACCTGGAAGAATTGTGTAGTGAAGAACCATGTGTCGCCAATTGGATTTTACAAAAAGTCGCGGTCATTGGACTGCATTCACTGCAACACTGGCTCTCATCCCTTTACCCAGCCGTCCGTTCTTCCCATTCAAGTGTGCATGAGCACCTTGTGCCCTCAACACCTGGGCAGGCACCCTGTTAATTGGAATTCAGTATTTGTTTACAGAGTTGTTTTTTTTTTTCAGTCTAAGTTCATTTATGTGAAGATATATACATATATTTTTAAATCACAGAAAATGTGGAATTAAAAGATAGTGTGAGAGTGGGTGTTCAGTGGCACGGCTAAGTTGCCCGTTAAGATGCACATATTCCACGCCCACATGCCTGGGTTTGGTGCTGTGCTGTGGCTCCTCCCGTGGCTTTTGGACAGTGCAGACCCCGGGCAGCGGCAGGGATGGCTGGAGTAATCTGGTCTCCCTTGGGCAAGACCTGGATGGAGCTCCTGGCTCCCAGCTGCAGCTCCGGTTGGTCCTGGCCATTGCTGAACCAGTGGATGGTTCACAGCTGCTCCCCCTCCCACCCCTAACCCCACACCTCTCAAATAAATAAATAAATAAATAAATAAATAAATGCAAGTTTAAGGCAGTCTTTAAAAAAAATAAAGGGTAAAACATTAAAAAATAAAGAATAGCACAGATTTCCAGGAGCTATTTGAAGATCCCTCGAATACAGGGAAATACAAATTTAAGTGTACCATTTGATGAACTTTAACTTAAGCCTCCTATCAAAATATAGAATGTTTCCATAACCCCTCAAAAATCCTTTTAGGGTTTTTGGAACCATGATTTATATTGGTCTTCCCACAGTTTCTGTGTGAGGATATAACTTGGGACTCAGCAAGTTGACTTGTGATAAATGACCACAGAAGCAATTCAACTTCTGTTTGTTTTGACAGAGAAATATAATGAGAGCAGAGGTGGGGAGCCAATTGTTTTAATTCTTATATTCTGCCTATGTTCTCATTGTCATGCCAGTGTCAGGCCAGACACTGTTTTTGTATGTTTGTTAAAACACGTTTGTTAAAATCCACATTTAAGAGTCAATGCTGTCGGGCCCAGCGGAGTGGCCTAGTGGCTAAAGTCCTCACCTTGAACATGCCGGGATCCCATATGGGCGCCGGTTCTAATCCCAGTAGCTCCACTTCCCATCCAGCTCCCTGCTTGTGGCCTGGGAAAGCAGTCGAGGACGGCCCAATGCTTTGGGACCCTGCACCCGCGTGGGAGACCTGGAAGAGGTTCCTGGTTCCCGGCATCGGATCGGCGCGCACCGGCCCGGCCCATTGTGGCTCACTTGGGGAGTGAATCATTGGACGGAAGATCTTCCTCTCTGTCTCTCCTCCTCTGTGTATATCTGACTTTGTAATAAAAAAAAAAAATAAAAATAAAATAAATAAATAAATAAATAAATAAATAAATGCTGTTATGAAAAAGCGGTATCAAGTAAGAATTTGAATACAGCTTCATTTTTAAGTGAGACCAAAAACAGAAGTAAACAGAATGGGTAACGAAAGAGTCAATGCTAAATGCATTTACCTAACTGTGCATTTGTATTTGAATTTGAAAATCTCCTGGTATACTCTGGTATACTCATTATTTTGGCTTTTTCCTTTTCAGTTGTTACAGTTTATAGCTGCTGGAGCAGGTGTTTGGCATCAGGTGGAGGGACCTGCATCCCACATCACAGTTTCTGGATTTGAGTCCTGGCTGTACTGCCACTTCCAGCTGCTGCTGATATGCACCCTGGGAGGCGGCAGCGCTGGCTCCTGTAGCTGGATCCCTCACCGCTGTGGGAGGCTTGCACTGAGTTCACAGCTGTGAATTCTGACCTTGCATGGCCTCAGTCGCTGCTGGCAGTTAGAGCGTGACCCAGCATGTGGAAGTGCACGTTCTCTCTTGCTTTCCCTCTCTTTTCAATCTTTTCTCTGCTTGTATATGATGTCTGTGTCCATCTCCCTGCCTCTCAAATAAGCAAGTAAAGTAATAGAGATCAAGTTCATTCATAGTAGCCTATTTTTTTCTAAAATCCTTGCAATAATGTGCCTTCCTGCTTTTATGACACAATGAATGATCTCTCTCATCATGGGTACTTCTGGTTAGGAATGAGTGTGGACTCCAAAGCTGTTCCGAAGTTACTGGAGACAATTTCTAGGCATTTCCTACATATTCAGACATCCCTAAGTCCAGATACTGATCCTGCTATTTACCAACCTGTTGAACTTCCGCCAACTGCTTACTCAGTTTGATTTTTAATTGCTGTGTTTACAGTATGAGGACAATAAAGGTACCTATCTCATGGAGTTTTGTAAAGGTTAAATTTTTAAAAGCATTTTAATTCTTAGCACACATTTTCTTCTCGAAAGTGTTATTTGGTATGATTATTTTAGTCAGGACATTCTAGTAATATGTATAATCCTCATTGAATGTAGTAGTTTTTGGGCCCAGTGCGATGGCTCAATTGGCTTATCCTTCCCTACAAGTGCCCCGGGATCCCATATGGACTCTGGTTCATGTCCCAGCTGTTCCACTTCCCATCCAGCTCTCTGCTTGTGTCCTGGAAAAGCAGTGGTGGATGGCTCAAAGCCTTGGGACCCTGCACCCGCGTGGGAGACCTGGAGGAATTTACTGTCTGCTGGCTTCAGATTAATTCAGCTCTCGCCATTACGGCCTCCTGGGGAGTGAACCAGCGGATAGAAGATCTTTTCGTCTCTCCTTTTCTCTGTAAATCTGTCTCTCCAACAATTTTTAAAAAGAATGGAGCAGCTTTATTTAAGATATTATGTATCATTTATTTGCTCTTCAGTCCCCCAAATAATGTTTCTTAAGAACGTTACTTAAAAAGAAACCAGTTGCCACCAGCATTTTGATATAGCAGGTTGAACCGCTGCATATAATGCCTGCATCCCGTATTAAAGGGTTGGGTCAAATCCCAGTTCCCTCCTTCCCAGGCAGCAGAAATCAGCAGAACGTGACCTAAATACTTGAGCTCCTGGCACCCACATGAGAGACCCAGATGGAGTTGCTGGCTTCTGACGGGAGCCTGGCCATTGTGGCCATTTGAAGAAAGAACACCCCCTTTCTTTATCTGTTTCTTCCTCTCTCTGTCACTGTACCTTTCAAATAATCAATCTTTATTATTATCATCTATGATTCAGTTTTGGAGGTATAGGGATTCCTCCTTCCCACCATCTCCCTCCTCCCCCATTACCACAATAGTACAGTCCTTTAGTAACAGTTACAAGCTTAACATTTCTACTATTTAAGAGGAGCATGGCACTTTAGGTATAGGCTAAGGTAGAAAAATCTTTTATTATACTGTCATGGTATATTTAACTGTTTCGTTGGGGGGGTCCTCCTTTTATTTGGAAGTAGAGATGTGTTCAAATAATAACTTAAAAGCACAAAAAAACAACTAGCTTCTAATAATTGTTAAAATGAAGAAGGATTTATAACACCAAAAGTTGGTAAGAATATGAAGCAACAAATTAGCATGTATTGGGGTAAGGGATATAAGTTCACATGAGGGTACTTTAAGAGATTGACAAAGTAGTGGAGGTAAAAGAGCTTATTTTGGTGCTGACCTTTTTGATATCCATGCATTTTTTAAATTTATTTTTATTACAAAGTCAGATACACAGAGAGGAGGAGAGACAGAGAGGAAGATCTTCCGTCCGATGATTCACTCCCCAAGTGAGCGCAGTGGCCGGTTCTGTGCCAGTCCGAAGCCGGGAACCAGGAACCTCTCCCGGGTCTCCCACATGGGTGCAGAGTCCCAAAGCATTGGGCCGTCCTCGACTGCTTTCCCAGGCCACAAGCAGGGAGCTGGATGGGAAGTGGAGCTACTGGGATTAGAACCGGCACCCATATGGGATCCCGGCATGTTCAAGGCGAGGACTTTAGCCACTAGGCCACTCCGCTGGGCCCCATGCATTTTTTTAATAGTATGCATGTCCATGAGCGTGGTGAAGGCCACGAGTGTAATTCCTTCAGCGATACCCAAAGTGTCAGCAGTGCTGAGCTGGGGTCATCTACTGTAGGACCCCGCCTCCACACCTGCATCATTCACGCAAATGTAATGAGTGCCTGGATTTCTCAAAGTGTCTTATAGCAGAATATTCTTGGCAAGTTGACTCATATATCCTCAAACTGTCCATTGATAGGAAAATAGATGAAAAAATTAGGGTCCATTCATACAATGCCATGCTAACTAGCAATAAACAGGAACAAGCTACCCATATCTAAAACCATCTGGATTTATTTATTTATTTATTTATTTATTTTATTGGAAAGTCAGATATACATAGAGGAGGAGGAGAGACAGAGAGGAAGATCTTCTCTCTATTGATTCATTCCCCAAGTGGCTGCGATGGCCGGAGCTGCGCCGATCTGATTTGAAGCCAGGAGCCAAGAGCTTCTTCTGGGTCTCCTTTGTAGGTGCAGGGTCCCAAGGCAGACTTTGCTTTCCTAGGCCACAGGCAGGGAGCTGAATGGGAGGTCGGATTGCCAGGATTAGAATCAACGTCCCTATGAGATCCCGGTGCAAGGCAAGGGCTTTAGCTGCTAGGCTACTGTGCTGTGACCTGGATAAATATTCTTAAAAAGTATTTTGAATGTACTGGGGCTGGTAACCAACATGGTATTAAATTATATCATTTCAATTTATGTGAATTTCTGCAGTGGCAGAACTATGGTGATAGGAAACAGATCTGTTTTTCCTGCTAAAGCCTGAGAGATTAATTGGGAAGAGGCCTGAGAAAACTTTCTGGAATATGGAATGAGTATTTGACAAGAGTGGGTGAATGGAACTCCTAAGATCTGAGCATTTCACTGTGTGTCTGCACCCTGGAAAAGCTAAACAGAAAAAAGGCAACCAAGCAGTGAGCTGTAGAATTTTCTTCCAAACAGCTTTTTGTTGGTTGCTTCTGAACTGCTCCAATCCTTGCCATTTTCAATTTTTTTTTATGTCAGTAGTTTTTTATAGGTACATTATTGGTACTTTATTGAGGTTTCAGTTGGTGTTTTCCCAGACTAACAAAACTGAGCACTTTTTAAATTAATTACATTGCATTATGTGACACAGTTTTATAGGTACTGGGATTCCCTCCCCACCCCTCCCCAAACCCTCCCCCCATGGTGGATTCCTCCACCTTGTTGCATAACCACAGTTCAAGTTCAGTTGAGATTCTTTCATTGCAAGCATATACCAAGCATAGAGTCCAGCATCTTATTGTCCAGATAAGTTCAATGGCTTGTTGGGGAGACCTTCTCTGGTCTGAAGGTAGAGCCGGCAGAGTATCATCCCGATCAATTAAAAGTCCCAACATAACATCAGCAACAATTTATAACATTGTGGAATTAAATGACATAGCATTGAGTGACCAATATGTTAAAAAAAAAATGCAAGTTCTTAACCACATCCTGTGACTTCTTCATTGACATTTCAATTTTAGTTTATATACAACCGGGTTCGATACACCTTAAAATGGCTATAGATTACTGTTCAGCTGTCTCGTGTCTATTTTCATTATAGTATTTAGCACTTTGTAGCATTGAAGCATTATTTTGTTGAACCTAGCTTTTTGTCTGGAATTCTGGACTGGCTTATAACTCTAACAAAACATGTCAACAGTTTAGGTGCAAAACAGTTTTAGGAGGGATGTGCAGAGAAATCTTCAATACCCTAGTGAAGACTAACTAATCTTTGTGTCCCACCTAGTAAAGTATAAGTGAATCCACGCTGACTGTTCCCTGATTCTAAGCTTTCCTTGTTGTTCTCTGTCTATCTATTCTAGATTGTTTGTTTGTTTGTTTGTTTGTTTTGAGGGATTTCCAGAGCGATCCTGATGGTCATTACGTTTCTTGTGCTTTTGGAGACCATCTTATGGAAATCTTTATCTATTTTTCTGTTGGAATATCAGTAGGAGTTACAGGTTCTGGAACATATGTGTTACATCTTTTCTGTCATTACAGGTATCACTCTCAATGGTGTCTGGATGAACAGTCTTGATTTTAATATGTTGAAATGATTATTTTTCTGATTAGTGGTTTTTGTGTCCACCTCAGGGTCATAAAGACTATATATATTTTCTTACTGAATTTTAAGATGCAGATTAGCAATCCAATGGAAATGTATTTTTATTGATGGTGGGAGGAAGGAGTATGAGTGAAGCTTTTAATCCATGTGGCTGTCCACATAACCTAGCACCATTTTATTTAAGAGGATAAGCTTTTTTCTTTTAGTGCATGTTCTGGAAGACTAGGTAAAAAAGCACTTTATATTTATGCCTGTATGTCTCCTTACATAACCCTGGAAACGCTGCACACCGTTCTGCCTTCTCGTGTTCTTGGTCAATACTGTTGACACACACAGCCTGCGGACGGCCGTGTATAATGTACGTGTGTTATTCGGCCAGACCAGCAGCAATGCAATCAGTTTCCTTAAAGGCTGCTTCCCTGTTTGTTTGTTTGTTTGTTTGTTATGATTGAGGTGCTGAACCGCACACTTGGCTCAAAATGAGTGCCAGCTTCTTTTCTAAGGAGAAATTGCTGGGAGAACTACTGGGCTACCGTGCACATCTGGTTTGCAGCTTGCCCTCTGTGAGGTGTGTAGCCATGGCACTCCCCTCACTTCCCCCGCACTTTCTTTCAATTTTCTTGGGCATCCGTATTAGCTAGTTATTTCACTTTATTTTGGGGCGAGGGACCACGCCTCCACTTCTTATAGGGCGGGCAAGGACACACCCCGCCTGCGCGCGCACCTTCTGTTGCCATGGCAGCCGGGAGGGGGACTGACCCTTCGACTTCCTGTATCCGGCGGGAGGACGCGGGGCTGCGTCACGTGGACGTCGTGACGCCATCCC